>NW_027361918.1:11462500-12162500 GCF_039654945.1 Dendrobates tinctorius | reverse complement strand
TATATTATACCCAGATATTAGCGTGTTTTACCGCACAATTGGTGGTCTGGTATTTAACTCTATGCAGCTACATAGTGGGCCCCAAGAATGATTTTCTCTGGTGGGCCCAAGGCGTCCCAGTCCGACGCTGCCCACGGCTCTCCCGGAGTTCAACAATCGGATGTATCCACATACGCCGCCGTCTTCGCTGCCTCTCTCTCTTCCTTTGTTCATGGCAAGCAACTGCATACGCCTGAGCCATCGCGATGTCCAAATCCAAGTTGAAGTGAAAACTCTTCCAGCGCAGATCCATGGTCACGAGAAGAATCAAGCAAATGTGAAGAATACTGTAGACAGGGTCTATATATTAACATACCACACTGACATTGACGTCCCATTGGTCTTGTGTGTTGTTGAATGTTTTTTTTTTCTTTTTTGTGGGGTTTTTCCAAAATCTGTAAAAAAAGCAAACGCACAAAAAACGCATACAAACGCACAAAAACGCTGCATTTTTTTCCTGCATGCGCATAAAAATGCTTGAAAAAAACGCAGCGTTTGTATGCATTTGTATGCGTTTTTTCAATGCGTTTTTTTGCGGGAAAAACGCGCTGCAAAAAAAAGCAAGTGTGAAACTAGCCTTAGCTGCATCGGAATTCCGATACTGACTTCCGATACTTTTTTCATATCGGATACCGGAATCGGAAGTTCCCATAATGCTATCAGCCCGCTCGCTTTGATTCAGCCAATGGGAATCCTCAGAAGTGTGGGCACATCCTGTTAGGCATGTAGGCATGTTAACTATTGGCATGGCTGTGATTGGCTGCTGAAATGATGTCATGATGCACTATAAAAGCCACTGCCGCCGCCATTTCTGGTCACTCTGCTGTGAATTCAGTTAGGGACAGGCTGCTGTTGAAGACTGTGAGGGACAGTTAGAAATAGCGATTCTCAAAACAATATTGTGCTTTACCCAGGCTACATAAACCACCACTGTAGCTTGCTTTTCCCTAGCAGCAGAGTTCACAGCTGTCTGCAAGGGCTGTGTGAGTGCTGCTCATGCTGTGGAGTGGGTCCTGCAGCCACATCTGGTTGTAGGCCGCCCAGCGTGCCTCACTGCTGCCTCATACATATTTTTCTTTTTGAGCTGCTTATTTTTAAAAAATTCTATCTTGTGTGCTTCCATCCGTATCCATATACGTTGTTTGCAAACAGTAGTAGTAGACAGCGGAGCCTTTCTGCAGCCTTTCAGTGCTAGTGCCCACTTAGCTGCACTGTTCACGGCTGTCTGAGAGGTCTCTGACTGTGTGTGAGTGCAGCTCACGCTGAGTAGTGAGCAGCTGGCATTACTGAACCCCACTAACACAGGAGCGACTGTTTCTATCTGTGCGGACAGCACTTCCAGGCTACAACTGACTGTGCTGTAGTCCAGGATCAATGATCAGAGCAGGCTGAGGCCTACTTGGAGCGAGGAGAAAAAGTGTTGTAGTGTGAGTTTGGAGGCAGCTGGAGACTTTGCCGTCCACACAGCAGGGGAACAGCTGGCGTTACTGAACCCCACTAACACAGGAGCGAGTGTTTCTATCTGTGCGGACGGCACTTCCAGGCTACAACTGGCTGCGTTGTAGCCCAGGATGAAGCATGCAGCAGGCGGAGGACAACTTGCAGCTGGTTTTATAGAGCTTGTAGACTACTACTGATTGTCACCGTGCTCCACTATGGCCTCCGGCTCCACTGTCTCTAGTATTTCCCCTGGCCAACAACCCCCCAGTTACAGCTGTGAAGTGGCGTCTGCACAATCCACACTTGTTCCTGTGTAACTGTGGCTCAGTCCCATCTGTTGATCCCCTGATGTGTGTCTGGCAAGCTCTCCTGCTCAGTCCTCATTCACACTACTAGTAATGTGAATGTGGACAGAGCAGGAGACCTTGCCGGACACACATCAGGGGATCAACTGACGGGACTGAGCCACAGTAACTCAGGAACAAGTGTGGATTGTGCAGACGCCACTTCACAGCTGTAACTGGCGTGGTTGTTGGCCAGGGGAAATACTAGAGACAGTGGAGCCAGAGGCCTAAGTTGACCAAAGTTACAAATCTATAGTAGTTTGCATGTGGATGGAGCAGGAGACATTGCCGTCTACACAGCAGGGGAACAGCTGGCATTACTGAACCCCACTGACACAGGAGCTAGTGTGTTTTTCTCTGTGAAGACGGCACTTCTGAACACCAACTGGCGTTGTTGGAGCCCAGGATGAGGCATGGAGCAGGCTGAGGCCTGATGGTGTTGGCATGTGGAGGCAGCAGGAGACTTTGCCGTCTACGCAGCAGGGGAACAGCTGGCATTACTGAACCCTACTGATACAGGAGCTAGTGTGTTTTTCTCTGTGAAGACGGCACTTCTGAACACCATCTGGCGTTGTTGGAGCCCAGGATGAGGCATGGAGCTGGCTGAGGCCTGATGGTGTTGGTATGTGGAGGCAGCAGGAGACTTTGCCGTCTACACAGCAGGGGAACAGCTGGCATTACTGAACCCCACTGACACAGGAGCTAGTGTGTTTTTCTCTGTGAAGATGGCACTTCTGAACACCAACTGGCGTTGTTGGAGCCCAGGATGAGGCATAGAGCTGGCTGAGGCCAACTTGCCGCACGTTTTATAGAGGTAGTAGACTACAACTGATTGTAACCGTGCTCCACTATGGCCTCTGGCTCCACTGTCTCTAGTATTTCCCCTGGCCTCCAACCCAGCCAGTGACAGCTCTGAAGTGGCGTCAGCACAATCCACACTTGTTCCTGTGTTACTTGGGCGCAGTCCCGTCTGTTGATCCCCTGATGTGTGTCCGGCAAGGTCTCCTGCTCTGTCCTCATTCACACTACTAGTAATGGGAGACCTTGCCGGACACACATCAGGGGATCAACTGATGTGACTGAGGCCAAGTAACACTGGAACAAGTGTGGATTATGCAGACGCCACTTCAGAGCTGTCACTGGCGGGGTTGGAGGCCAGGGGAAATACTAGAGACAGTGGAGCCAGAGGCCTAAGTGGAGCAGGGTTAAAAATCAGTAGTAGTTTGAATGTGGATGGAGCAGGAGACTTTGCCGTCCACACAGCAGGGGAGCAGCTGGCGTTACTGAACCCCACCAACACAGGAGCTAGTGTTTTTCTCTGTGCAGACGACACATCTGAGCGACAACTGGCTGTGTTGAAGCCCAGGGATTATAGTTCAGGTGGTAGAAACATGAACACAGCAGGAGACCTGGATACAGTTGCCAACCAATTATTTAGTCGGGAAGAGGACTGGCAAATTCTGGGGAGATCCAGGCCTTGTTCATTTTCAGAAAAGTAAGCCGGTCGACGTTATCGGAAGAAAGTCGCGTGCGACGGTCTGTTAGTACACCACGCGTTCCGATAATACACTGGCAGCAGGGCAAGCCAGCACCTCCAATGCATACTGGCTAAGCTCTGGCCATGTATCCAGCTTAGAGACCCAAAACTTGAAGCTTGCTAGACTGCACTTTAGCACAGTGAGATCGCACATTTGCCGGTTCATGCATGTAGTAGTCAAATTTTTGCCTCTAATGAGTAATTTTTTGCAAATTTGGCAGGTAACGTGAGTTGCGTCATCCTTTGCGGTCTCAAAAAAAGGTCCAGACTAGGCAACTCTTAATCTTGGAATCTCACTCCTTGAAAATACCAACCACCAGCCCTTGCCAAACACCAGCCATTTTTTCAAGCACTTCTGCTGCTTCTTTCTCCTCAGTTACCATTCCAAATATTCTCATGCACGTCTTGCTTTTTGAGGATGGGTGTGATTTAGGCATGTTTAAAAGATAAGGGGAAGACACCATTTGCAAGTGAAAGGTTGAATAGATGTGTTAAGGATGGGATGAAGACTGTGGCGAGGTTAGGGATGATGTGGGACGTAAGCGGGTCAAGCATGCAAGTGGTGAGATGTGATCTTGACAAATGGGTCGAGAGCTGATCTTCTGTCATGGTGGAGAAGCTGATTTTGGAAGAACAGTGCTGAGCAGTTCAAAGTAGGGGCAATGGGGACTGTGTGCCAAAGCTTTCTCTGATGTTATGAATCTTAGCTTAAAGAAAGAGGCAAAGTCTTCAGCAGAAATGAGAGAATGAGGAGGTGCTGGGGGACGGACTAGAGAATTGAAAGTATTGAAAAGCTGTTTAGGGTTATGAGACAGGGAGGATATGAGAGATGAGAAGTAAGTTTGTTTTGCGGCAGTGAGCGTGGACTTGAAGCTGGCGAGGGACTGCTTGTATGCGATAAAGTGCTCAACAGAGCGGGATCTCTTCCATCTCTGCTCAGCAACCCTGGAAGCCCGTCTCAGTTCTTTGGTCAGGCTGGTCAGCCAGGGTTGCCTGTTGATTGTACGAGTTTTGCTGTGCATGATTGGGACGGCCAAATTGAGTACTGCTATTATTGTGGTGTTATATAAAGTGGCAGCAGCATCTGTGTCATGTAAGAAAGCTACGTTTGAAAGAGGGAGAAGGGATATTGAGTGTAAATTGAGGTGTTTGAGATTTCTGCAAAGGTGAGTGAGTTTGTGGACTGGGGGTTGCGCACTAGGAGAGGAGAGGGAAAAGAATGTCAGTAGGTTGTGGTCAGACAGGGGGAGGGGTGAGTTAGTGAGATTAGTAAGGGAACAGAGGGGGTGAAATAAGGTCCAACATGTGGCCATTTTTGTGAGGGGCCGTGGAGGATCATTGAGTGAGTGAATTGAGTGAATATCCTGTAATTGTCAAAAATATTAAACTTTATTGAATGCTAGTAGAATACTCGCAGCTTCGCTCACAGAAAATATTTTAAATTGTTGGTTATTGTAGCTAAAGTAAAATTTTCAGTGTCACCCTAAAATTGACATTTTCAGAGTGCTGCAGTAACTTTTTTTCCACTTCAAATTTTTATTATTTTGGCATTTTACTAATTTGTCAGTTACAACTGTTGTTTTACCCTCAGCACTTTTACTTTCACCTTCACATTTCTCCATTATATGCATAGGGCCTAACTCCAGGAGCCCCAATCTCATGACGGGGGGAACACTAGCGAGATTTAACGTACACAGTATTCTACTCCTGTGGGTGTGCCAAATTTCACCCAAATCGGGTGAGAACTGTGGATTTGTATAGAGCGGGCTACTACAGATTTTGAGTTTTATATATATTTATATACTAGCTGAAGAGCCCGGCACTGCCCGGGCATTGTAACTAACTGTGGTTAGTTATAACAAATTTTAATTATCCTCCATCCCATAGTCCCGTGCCCATATACCCATCATACATATCCACGATCCCATAGGCCCGTGCCCATATACCCATCATACATATCCTCCATCCCATAGTCGAGTGCCCATATACCCATCATACATCCTCCATCCCATAGTCCCATGCCCATATACCCATCATACATATTCTCTATCCCATAGTCCCATGCCCATATACCCATCATACATATTTGTCATCCCATAGTCGAATGCCCATATACCCATCACACATCCTTCATCTCATAGTCCCATGCCCATATACCCGTCATAAATATCCTCCATCCCATAGCCAAGTGCCCATATACCCATCACACATTCTCCACCCCATAGTCCTGTGCCCATATACATATCCGCCATCCCATAGTCCCGTGCCCATATACCCATCACACATCCTCCATCCCATAGGCCCATGTCCATATACCCATCATACATATCCTCCATCCCATAGTCCCGTGCCCATATACCCATCATACATATCCTCCATCCCATAGTCCCGTGCCCATATACCCATCACACATCCTCCATCCCATAGTCCCGTGCCCATATACCCATCATACATATCCGCCATCCCATAGTCCCGTGCCCATATACCCGTCATACATATCCTCCATCCCATAGTCCAGTGCCCATATACCCATCATACATATCCTCCATCCCATAGTCCAGTGCCCATATACCCATCATACATCCTCTATCCCATAGTCAACCATTGTGACATCATAATGAGGGGCGGGGCTTGTCGCACACACACTTTTTCCCCCAGTATGTAGATAGGGGCAAAATTCTTTGGTGAATTGGAACGCGCGGGGTTAAAATTTTGCCTCACAACATAGCTTAGGACGCTCTCGGGGTCCAGACGTGTGACTGGGCCAAATTTTGTGGCTGTAGCTGCGACGGTGCGGATGCCTATCCCGGACATACACACATGCATACAGTACATACATACATACACACACATACATACATACATACACACACTTTGAGCTTTATATATTAGATAGACAATAACATAGATAATACGTACAAGTGAAAGATCAGCTAAAATTACATTGAAACTACAAGTAGCACAACTGTATCAGAAAAAGCGCAGCATATACCCCATGAAAAGAGATAAATATTACTAATTTCTTGTGGATAAATTTATAAATACAAGTTTTGCATGGGTCAAAAGACCAGACATCCCCACCTCAGGCAGAAAATATTTTACATATACATAACAATATCCACCTTGGTTATGTAATCTAGAGTAAAGAACCCATAGAAATGTCTGAATTATGGCATGTACATTACTTAATAGCAGTGGTGGTACATTACTTATATTATTATTATTATTATTATTATTATTATTATTATTATGCATTTATATAGCGCCATTTACTCCATGGCGCTTTACATGTGAAAAGGGGAAATATAGACAAGTTTAGTAAACATGTGTAAGACAAGGGACACACAAGTACATAAGGAGAGAGGACCCTGCCCGCAAGGGCTCACAGTCTACAGGGATGGGAGAGGATACAGTAGGAGAGGGTAGAGTAGGTCCTGCTGTGGTTCAGTAGACCGAGGATCATTGCAGGCTGTAGGCTTGTCGGAACAGGTGGGTCTTCAGGTTCTTCTTGAAGGTTTCCATTGATGGTGAGTGTCTGATGTGTTGCGGCAGGGAATTCCAGAGTATGGGGGAAGCACGGGAGAAGTCTTGTATGCGGTTGTGAGAAGATGAGATAAGGGGGGAGTAGAGAAGGAGATCTTGAGATGATCGAAGGTTGCGTGCGGGTAGGTACCTAGAGACCATGTCACAGATGTATGGAGGAGACAGGTTGTGGATGGCTTGTATGTCATGGTTAGGGTTTTGAATTGGAGCCTCTGGGCAATAGGAAGCCAGTGAAGGGCCTGGCATGGGGGGAGGCTGGGGAATAGCGGGGAGACAGGTGGATTAGTCGGGCAGCAGAGTGTAGGATGGACAGGAGCAGAGCCAGAGTGCTAGAGGGGAGGCCAGAGAGTAGGAGGTTGCAGTAGTCGAGGCGGGAGATGATAAGAGCGTGCACTAGTATTTTTGTGGTTTCGTGGATGAGGAATGAGCGGATCCGGGAAATATTTTTGAGTTTGAGGCGGCAGGAGGAGGTGAGGGCTTGGATATGTGGTTTGAAAGCGAGCGCAGAGTCGAGGATCACCTCAAGGCACCGAGCGTGCGGGACTGGGGAAAGAAAGCAGCCATTGACATTGATGGATAGGTCTGGTGGAGGGGTAGAGTGAGATGAGGGAAAGATGATGAATTCTGTTTTGTCCATGCTCAGTTTGAGAAAGTGAGCAGAGAAGAAGGCTGAGATAGCAGACAGACAGTGTGGGATTTCAGTCAGTAAGGAGGCGAGGTTGGGTCCAGATAGGTAGATCAGCGTGTCATCGGCGTAGAGGTGATACTGCAAACCGTGGGATTCTATGAGCTGTCCCAAGCCAAAGGTGTAGATGGGGAATAGTAGGAGTCCTAGGACAGAGCCTTAGAGTATATTATAATAAAAATACAAGGCCGCCAAAATTGCATGTAAATAGCATATATGACATAATCTGCAGATTTATTATCCTACAATATAAAGTTGCAGACAATAATACAGTAATAGTATTATATGCAGCAGAGCCTGAAAAGGTTTGGTTCAGTTCGGATTCCCAGAACTAACCTCCGTTCGCCGAACTGCTCGCGGAACGTACCTTAACCCCATTAGATTCAATGGGAGGCAAAACCAAACGCATAGACAACACTTTAAGGGGTAACAAAAAGATTCCCAAACAGCTAACATTAGGGGAAGAGACCATGAAAGGTGGCATCAATTGACTCACAGTAGAAATTTGAAAATGGCACAGCAGCAGTCAGCCATGGGCCATGGATGAGTTATCAGGGTCTGGCCCAGCATTTAAAGCTTGGAATTGATGTTTCAAAGAGGACCTGTTGGTTAAGAGAGTGGTGTAAGCCTTCTTTCCCAGGAGACCTCATATCTAATGCAACACCTCCAACTTTTTTTTTCTTTTAATCCAGCCACATTCAGATGGCACAAACATCAGTTTCATACAGTAATATTAGTAGAAAATGTAAGGAAAGTAACACAGGTAGTTGACTGATCAATTGACCCATAGTAGAACCAGTTGTAATGGTACAGTAGAAGCCTGCCATGGACCATGCATGAGATATCAGGGTCTGGCCTAGCATTTACAGTTAGGAATTGAAGTTTCAATAAGGACCTGGTGGATAAGGGAGTGGTGTAATCCTTCTTAGTTGGGAGACCTCATACCTCATGCAACAGCTCAATTTCTTCTAGTTTCCCAGCCACACTCAGATGGCACAAATATCACTTTCATAGACAACTATTGATATAAAAATATAAGGATAGTAATATAGGTAGCCCTACTTACATGGACAACCCACTAGATGGAAACCCAACTTGGCGTCTCCACATTTCAAAAAAAATAATTGTCACACAGCACAAAAGTGGCATCAATTTCCAAAGAGTAGAAATAGTATAATAGGCCTTCCACCTTCTACCACAGGTAACCCAGCTAGGTAACACAAAAAAAGCAGTCATGTCCACTTCTGGAACTTCTGTAACAGTTGGCCAGCTCTCACTCACCCCCACTGTGGTAGGTAAATAATTGTAGTTTCTGCGGCCGGAGATCTGTATGAGAAGACTTGGAAAGGTGATGGAGGAGGAAGAAGCAGCAAATGAGGTTGATGGGATGGATGGTGGTTGGCGAGGCCTCCTAGTCCACATTTTAGCGCAGTGAGATTCCCACCATAAGGCATGTTGATCACGCATGTGCCGGTTCAGGCAAGATTTAAATAATCTAGGCATGGCACACCCTCCCGTGATGTAATCATGGTGGGAAGTGTTTATTGTCCCGTAGCAAATTGATGCAGAGTACAGCGTGATACTCCACCCCGAAGGGTGATACAGGCCGACGGCGCACCACATGATAAGAAGAAGGTAGAATCATAGAATCGTAGAGTAGGAAGGGACCTCCTGGGCCATCTGGTCCAACCCCCTGCTCAAAGCAGGATTCGCTAAATCATCCCAGTCAGATGTCTGTCCAGCCTCTGTTTGAAGACTTCCATTGAAGGAGAACTCACCACTTCTCGTGGCAGCCTGTTCCACTCATTGATCACTCTAACTGTCAAAAAGTTTTTTCTAATATCTAATCTGTGTCTCCTCCCATTCAGTTTCATCCCATTGCTTCTAGTCTTTCCTTGTGCAAATGAGAATAAAGTTAATCCTTCTACAATGTGACAGCCCTTTAGATATTTGTAGACAGCTATTAAGTCTCCTCTCAGTCTTCTCTTTTGCAAACTAAACATTCCCAAATCCTGCAACCTTTCCTCATAAGACAGGGTTTGCAGACCGGTCACCATTCTGGTCGCTCTTTTCTGAACTTGCTCCAGTTTGTTGATGTCTTTTTTAAAATGTGGTGCCCAAAACTGGACACAATATTCCAGATGAGGTCTGACCAAAGAGGAGTAGAGGGAAATAATGACTTCACGTGATCTAGACTGTATGCTTCTGCTAATACATCCTAGAATTGCATTTGCCTGTTATTCTTTCAGGTGTTTCACAGGAATTTATAGAATGTTTAAGGAGAAAATGACAATTTAACTTTTCCTTAACAAAAATTTTAATTTGCAGAACAAAATTTTTTATTTTCGCAAAGGTAACAGGTAGTGATGAGCGAGTATACTCCCAGCTCGGGTGGTCTCCGAGTATTTTGGCGTGCTCAGAGATTTAGTTTTCGTCTCCTCAGCTACATGATTTGAGACTGCTAGACAGCCTGAATACATGTGTGGAATGCCTGTTTGTTAGGGAATTCCCACATGTATTCAGCCTGTCTACAAGTCGCAAATCATGCAGCTGAGATGAGGAAAACTAAATCTCCAAGTTTACCAAAACACTCGGAGATCACCAGAGCGAGCTCGGGGAGACACGAGCATCGATGCTACTCGCCCATCACTAGTAACAGGAAAAAATGGAGCCCGGAAATTTTTGTGCAATTTCTCCTGAGTATTCCGATTCCCCATATGTGGGGGAAACCACTGTTTGGGCACACGGCAGGGCTCGTAAGGGAAAGAGCACCATTTGACTTTTTGAATGTAAAATTTGCTGGAATAATTAGGGGAAACCATGTCACGGTTGTAGATTCCCTGATGTGCTTAAACAGTGGAAGTACAAATTACACTATTTTGGAAACTAGACCTCTCAGGGAACTTATCTAGATGTGTGGTGAGCACCTTGAACCCCCAGGTGCTTTACAGAAGTTTAGAGCATTGAACTGTGAAAGTAAAAAAATCTAATTTTTCCCACAAAAATGTTTTTTAACCCAAAATTTTGCATCTTCACAAGGGTAACAGGAGAAATTGCACCATACAATTTGTTTTGCAATTTCTCCTGAGTATGCTGATTCACAATATGTGGGGGAAATCTACTGTTTGGGCACATGGCAGGGCTCAGAAGGGAAGGAGCACCAATTGACTTTTTGAACAGAAAACTTGCTGGAATAATTAGCAGACGCTATGTCGTGTTTGGAGAGCCCCTGATGTGCCTAAACAGTAGAAACTCTCCACAAAGTGACACCATTTTGAAACTAGACCGCTCAAGGAATTTATCTAGATGTGTGGTGAGCAACTTAAACCGCCAGGTACTTCACAGTAGTTTATAACATTGAGCTGTAAAAATGAAAAAAATCTAATTTTTACTGCAAAAATTTTATTTTAGCCCCTGGGGCTAGTTTCACACTTGCGTTTATGTCCGCAGCGCAAGGTGCCGCTAAGCCCCGCCCCCTGCCGTGCCCCCTCCAGTCATCTCCGGCTAGTGTCGCACAGCGCTGCATGCGATCTGCACACCCTATCTTTAGCATAGGGTGTGCAGACCGTGCGCTGACCGTGCGCTAGCAGGATTTTGCGTGCGCTGCGCCCTTTTGACGGTGCGCCGATGCCCGCCGAACGCACCATGTTGCATTTTGGTGCGCTCGGAGCACCGTCAAAAGGGCGCAGCGTGCGCAAAATCCTACTAGCGCATGGCCAGCACACGGTCTGTGCACCCTATGCTACAGATAGGGTGTGCAGATCGCATGCAGTGCTGTGCGACACTAGGCGGAGATGACCGGAGGGGGTGCGGCAGGGGGCGGGGCTTAGCGGCGCCTTGCGCTGCGAGCAATAACGCTATTGTGAAACTAGCTTAACTTGAGCCGAGCCGAGCCTTACTGCAATCTTTCGGAGGCAGAATGGAAAAAAATCAGCAGCAGGTGAAGAATTAGTTTTATTTATTTTTTACACCGTTCCTTGTGCTGTATATGTGTTGAGACAACTTTATTTTTTGGGGCGGTGCGACTACAGGGATAGCAAATTTATATTGTTTTATTTGTTTGGTTGCTGTCACACACTAAAAGACGATTTTTACTGTAAAAACAACTTTTGCATCGCCCTATTTTGAGAGCTATAATTTTTCCATATTTCTGCAGACAGTCATGTGAGGTGGCCTCAAACTGGAAAAAGTTTGTGGATAGATTGTAAGATAGAATTGGTGGTCTATTCACTCATCGCGTGGTTTCGAAGTCAATACGACTTCTTCTTCAGGAGGTGCTATATTGACTTCGAAATGCGTTGAGTGAATAAACCACCAATTCTATCTTACAATCGGATGGATCGTGATTTGTACAGCAGCATGGGTGATATCCACAAACTTTTCCTAGTGTGATACTACGTTTTGGTCACCGGTTTTAACCAGTGGATCTGCAGCAGCTGTCAACTCTGATGAGTTTCCACGCTCTAATGTAAAGATACATCAGGTGAGTGCAATCTGATTGCCTGCCCTATCATCTCCATCGGACAAGACCCTATTCGCGCTTTTCTCTCCTACAGAATTCCTCATTGATGTGAGATAACCTGTCAGCCTTGCAGTCACGAGTTAGTTAAATCATGCACTGAGCATGATCTATCTTGCCAGTGCCTGGGGACCCGGATCTTGTCATGACAAAATTGGGTCACAATGGCAACCATCGAGCCCCGCAATGATATCGCGGAGGTGCCGATCGGAGGGCAGAGGTGGTTCCCTCCCTCTGCCTGCCTTCTTAATACTGCATTCGATATCAATTGCACCACTTAGGTGGTTAAAGTGTCAGAATCTGCTGACAACCAGCGGTAATTGCTCGCGCACAGCGTCTCTGCACGCAAAATCGCCTGGACATATCCATACATCCAAGGTCGGTAAGTACCTACCAACCTGGACGTATGGATACATCCAACGCTGTAAAGGAGTTACAGCTTTTCACTATCATAAAAATGTTGCTTCAAATCTGCACCAAAAAAAGCATCAACTAAGGCAAAAATCATAAAATGCATCAAAAATGCGATAATCAGAGAAGATTTTTATCGTGTAGTTTGGTGCGGATCCTGCAGAAAACAAAAAAACAATCAATATTTAGGCAATGTGTGAACATGACCTTACAGACATAAAAAAAAGCTAGATGTCATATAGTGCAGTGTTGTGAGTTCATTTTCCCCTTCGCTGCTGAGGTCTGGTGAACTCCCTCTTCTGGTAAAGGAAGGTAGTGAGCCTGATTATCAAGCACCTGAGCCTAATGATGATGACTGGCTGAGTGGAGTTACAGACTGGATATAAGGCCGGCGAGACCCTTCTGCCTTGCGGGTGATTTCTCTGAGGGATTCTTGGAGACCAGTCTGGATTCCTGCTCCTCAAAAGCTAAGTTTTCTGCTCTGCTTTTTGCATTTGTGTTTTGATTTTGTTTTGCTTTGTTTTTCTGGATTTCTGCCATTCCCTGCTGGGGTGAGCTGAATTCCTATTAGCTCTGTCTTCAGAAAATACCTGAGTACTGATATAGTATTTTTGAAGCCTAGCGTCTTCAGGGCCTTTTTCCATATCAGTCTGTTGGCTTTTGTCTTTGATAGGGTTTTGGCAGATTGCAGACAGCAACCTTCCTTTCCTGTCCTATTTAGTTAGATTGGGCCCCATCGTTTGCTCAGCCTATCTTTCTATCTGTGTAAGTGTTTTTTCATCTTGCTTCACCGTCATTATATGTTGGGGGCTGCCTATTACTTTGGGGTCTGCTCTGGTGCAGTTTAGATTTCCCTTTCTGTCTTTAGGCTATTTAGCTCTCCGGCTGTGATCGAGGGGTCTAGGGCACCGTAGGAACCCCCCACGGCTACTGCTAGTTGTGTTGATAGGTTCAGGGGTCTGCAATCTGATAGCGGCCAACTTCTCTGGTTTTCTGGACGTAGCGACTATTTTTGTGTTTGCCTCCTACGGTGACTCTTTCATAACAGTGCAGCTACATAAAGATGAGGAAGTTCTGGCTGCTCCAACTGTAAATGAATGAACAAAAAAAATGTATTAGAGATGAGCAGGATGCACAGATGACCATGATGATTCAATGATTCATCGCACAGGCGCACGTGAGACCGGACAGAGAGAGGGTGATACCATACTGCGCAGGCGCCGTTAATGGTGTCGGCGTACTTCAACTCACCACCTCTGTTCATCATGCAGGGGCGAGTTCGCGCAGCGTGATATGATGATCGATCAAAGGAAAGACGATGGAACACTGTGCAAGCGTAGTTCGTGATGTCTGGTCGTCCTTCAGCTCACCACCTCTAATCATCACGCAGGCATGATAAATTACCGCGCATGCGCCAGATCAGATGGCCACTCGGGCTCCTATCAAACCCGCCCCCTGTCTTATTTGAGCAATGTATCTGCAAGACTTAACCCTAAATGTACCTAGGTCACCTAATACATGAAAAAGGCACAGGGTCAAGAGAAGCCCCCAACCAAAAAGGGTTTAAATGCACAATACGCAAAGTGGAACTAAAGAAATTAACACTTGATTTAACGATCTCACCCAATATATATGTGGACAGGCCAGGATCAAAAAGACCCATCCACAAAGGGCTACAAAATTATGCTCAAGCAGATATAACTTCTATGTATATACAGATAAAAAAAAACATATGCATTACCACAAACATATGGCAAAAGAACACTTAACGCCAAAAAATCTTGCATTGGCGGTAACATAGTCAATATATGTAGTCGAGATTAATGGAGTAAACGTATCAGCAGCAATAGAAAGGCATAGCCCACTCCGCATAGCCACATTCACTATAATATCCCACATCATCCCGTCATCCAGAGCAACCGAACTACTACCCCTAATATCCCACATCATCCCGTCAGCCAGAGCCACCGGACTACTACCCCTAATATCCCACATCATCCCGTCATCCAGAGCTACCGGACTACTACCCCTAATATCCCACATCATCCCGTCAGCCAGAGCCACCGGACTACTACCCCTAATATCCCACATCATCCCGTCAGCCAGAGCCACCGGACTACTACCCCTAATATTCCACATCATC
Organism: Dendrobates tinctorius; assembly: GCF_039654945.1. NCBI lineage: Eukaryota > Metazoa > Chordata > Amphibia > Anura > Dendrobatidae > Dendrobates > Dendrobates tinctorius. Next base: position 12,147,839 of record NW_027361918.1, on the reverse strand, counting down.
CCGTCAGTCAGAGCCACCGGACTACTACCTCTAATATCCCACATCATCCCGTCAGCCAGAGCCACCGGACTAATACCCCTAATATCCCACATCATCCCGTCAGTCAGAGCCACCGGACTACTACCACTAATATCCCACATCATCCCGTCAGCCAGAGCCACCGGACTACTACCCCTAATATCCCACATCATCCCGTCAGCCAGAGCCACCGGACTACTACCCCTAATATCCCACATCATCCCGTCAGTCAGAGCTACCGGACTACTACCACTAATATCCCACATCATTCCGTCAGCCAGAGCTACCGGACTAATACCCCTAATATCCCACATCATCCCGTCAGCCAGACCCACCGGACTACTACCCCTAATATCCCACATCATCCCGTCAGCGAGAGCCACCGGACTACTACCCCTAATATCCCACATCATCCCGTCAGCCAGAGCCACCGGACTACTACCCCTAATATCCCACATCATCCCGTCAGCCAGAGCCACCGGACTAATACCCCTAATATCCCACATCATCCCGTCAGCCAGAGTCACCGGACTACTACCCCTAATATCCCACATCATCCCGTCAGCCAGAGCCACCGGTCTACTACCCCTAATATCCCACATCATCCCGTCAGCCAGAGCCACTGGACTAATACCCCTTATATCCCACATCATCCCGTCAGCCAGAGCCACCGGACTACTACCCCTAATATCCCACATCATCCCGTCAGCCAGAGCCACCGGACTACTACCACTAATATCCCACATCATCCCGTCAGCCAGAGCCACCGGACTACTACCACTAATATCCCACATCATCCCATCAGCCAGAGCCACCGGACTACTACCCCTAATATCCCACATCATCCCATCAGCCAGAGCCACCGGACTACTACCCCTAATATCCCACATCATCCCGTCAGCCAGAGCTACCGGACTACTACCCCTAATATCCCACACCATCCCGTCAGCCAGAGCTACCGGACTACTACCACTAATATCCCACATCATCCCGTCAGCCAGAGCCACCGGACTACTACCCCTAATATCCCACATCATCCCATCAGCCAGAGCCACCGGACAACTACCCCTAATATCCCACATCATCCCGTCAGCCAGAGCTACCGGACTACTACCACTAATATCCCACATCATCCCGTCAGCCAGAGCCACCAGACTACTACCCCTAATATCCCACATCATTCCGTCAGCCAGAGCTACTGGACTACTACCCCTAATATCCCACATCATCCCGTCAGCCAGAGCTACCGGACTACTACCCCTAATATCCCACATCATCCCGTCAGCCAGAGCTACCGGACTACTACCCCTAATATCCCACATCATTCCGTCAGCCAGAGCCACCGGACTAATACCCCTAATATCCCACATCATCCCGTCAGCCAGAGCCACCGGACTACTACCCCTAATATCCCACATCATCCCGTCAGCCAGAGCCACCGGACTACTACCCCTAATATCCCACATCATCCCGTCAGCCAGAGCCACCGGACTACTACCACTAATATCCCACATCATCCCGTCAGCCAGAGCCACCGGACTACTACCCCTAATATCCCACATCATCCCGTCAGCCAGAGCCACCGGACTACTACCACTAATATCCCACATCATCCCGTCAGCCAGAGCCACCGGACTACTACCCCTAATATCCCACATCATCCCGTCAGCCAGAGCCACCGGACTACTACCCCTAATATCCCACATCATCCCGTCAGCCAGAGCCACCGGACTACTACCACTAATATCCCACATCATCCCGTCAGCCAGAGCCACCGGACTACTACCACTAATATCCCACATCATCCCATCAGCCAGAGCCACCGGACTACTACCCCTAATATCCCACATCATCCCATCAGCCAGAGCCACCGGACTACTACCCCTAATATCCCACATCATCCCATCAGCCAGAGCCACCGGACTACTACCCCTAATATCCCACATCATCCCGTCAGCCAGAGCTACCGGACTACTACCCCTAATATCCCACATCATCCCGTCAGCCAGAGCCACCGGACTACTACCACTAATATCCCACATCATCCCGTCAGCCAGAGCCACCGGACTACTACCCCTAATATCCCACATCATCCCGTCAGCCAGAGCCACCGGACTACTACCCCTAATATCCCACATCATCCCGTCAGCCAGAGCCACCGGACTACTACCCCTAATATCCCACATCATCCCGTCAGCCAGAGCCACCGGACTATGTTAAATATTAATAATTCGTTAAATATTTCTTATTACACCCAGTTCTGTAGAATGCTTTAGCTTACATGACATAGGCTATTTTTAAGCTTGGCTCATGGTAGAAATGTCAGCTCACTACATATTTAAGTTTAGCCTTGAGGTAAATGTCAAACTCCATATATGTAGAGACCACGTGCTTTAGGAGACGTATATAATTCATGGCTAACTGTAGAGGTCGCTCTTCTTCTTCCCTCACCATCATGAGACACAGACGCAAGATGACATAACTCAACAGCTGGTATGTTACTTTATTACGAAGAAGCCGAACTGAGAGACAGACGCCATTTGCCATGTGAGATCCCGGAGAGAAAGAAGAATACATGCTGCTTTGCTATGAACAATGGACAATATCTCTTTCACTTATTTTTATTCACCTGTTTTTCTGTAATAACCTTTCTTTGATGGAAGAATCCAAATAAACCACTATATTTTTATCTGGTAACTAGTCCTGAGTATTTTACAGGATATGCATTATTTTACATTGGAGAGCCAGCCAGATCTGAATTTTTGTACTTTTTTGCGGATTTCCCTCAACTTGCCCACACGGGGGATTGGACTTTGCTAACGTCAAATCATATGTGCAAGTTATCGGGAATTCCACTACTTACAAGAATCACACAGAACCTAGAAGTAAGAATTGCCAGATAGATTGAGAAGTACTACAAGTGCCAAAGTGCCAGACGTGCTGAAACCAAGACAACAGGAACCCAGCGTTGTCCATCAAAGGAACAAGCTGAGACATTTCAAGGTAAGATAAAATGGATGTCATTAATTGTCTTGCTAAGCAGAGTAAATTGAAATTTAAGTCTGTAGACAATTCTAATTCAGAAGTTTTATGGTTAAGTTTATATGCCGAGTGTGAACTCGAGAATCAGAGGTTAGATTCTAAGTTTTTCAATAGAGAAAGAGAGAGATTAAAAAATATTCTACAGATGGTAGATATATTTCATAGATCTGTGTCAGAGAAATCTAAAAATGATTGTTGTGATGTTCCCGAGATTCACTGTAATGTGGAGAAACAGTTACAAGTAGCAGCTATTGAAGGTGACCTTGCAGACGTGGAACAAGATGGAGAAGTAGGAGGAGACTTCAGAACTGACGTAGAGGACGTACAAGGGAAAGACATACCACTAAAAATAGACGACTCACAGGCCCAAATCCGAAGGAAAACTTTGATAAAGATATGCCAAATAATTCCTGCTTATGACAACAAAATAGATGTTTGTAGAAACTCTGAGATTTTTGAAAGTTGTTCTGATAAATTTGATTTATCTAACGAGGAGAAGAATCAGTTGTTCAAAATGTGGATCCCTGTAAATTTTGCTAGGAGATTGTCTTTAAAGTTATCTGGTGAAACACATGAGAATTTAACTGATAAAGACAGATTAAAAATTCTCATTTTTTGTTCTTCAAATGAAAATCATCCAGATATTGATATTCTTCAAAAATTAAGAATTGGTCGGAAGGAATGTATTTTTACGTTCATGTCCATATATGAACGTTTGTATAGAATGCTGAGTGAGAATGTCAAAACACCGTCCATCATAAGGAGTTTTGTAAGCAAATTTTGGTTTCTAAATCCTGCATCTCGTGTTATTGCGTCACAAAAAGATTCTTTGTTTGAATGTGCGCAATCCCTTGATTTTGCCAGAAAACACGAGAATCGTGAGAGGAAAGTAAATTGTGCTAATTTTGTAAAGACAGGCAGAGTAAAATCTTATCAGAAGCCGGTATTAGCAAAGCCTTCTAAAATGAGATTTCCCCAAAATCAAATCTACGAAGAAAGAAAAAGAAAATCACATGTTTGTTATAAGCCATATGGAATGATGCAAAGGAACACCGAAAAGACACAAATGGAATTAAGAAAAATGATGAGTTCTGATCTTCTTCCTGTAACCAAGATGGCCGAATTTAACAGACAGAAACAGGTGGTGAGTGACATCATGGCCTGTAAACTGAATACTCTGCTCCAAGAATCTATCAGCTTTAAAATGGCAAGAACCTTTCAGGATATTTTTTGCAGAGAAATAAGTATGGGTGTAGGAATTGGCTAGGAAAAAAGTAATATATATTGTGTAACAGTGTTATACAATTAGTGAGTTATAGAGTATAATCCTGTAGTTTTATGGTTTGTGGATATATACATAGTCATACAGTATATATAGAGTGTTTGTAGAAGTAGAAATAGTAGAACTGTATTTTTTAATGAAAATTAAAATCTACATCAGTAATAATATATAGAATGTGAATATGATATTAACCTTATTTTTTATGTTTCCTTAGAATTTTCATTTCAAAGCAGGACTTAATCGGGAAAAATTCTCTTACAAGGATTTATGCCTTTATTTACACAGGAAGTTGCAATAATTGCATGATTTTATATCTAACCCTTAAAAGGAAATAACTAATTGCTTTTTAAAATGTTCTGGGTGTGTGCTTTACTGCATGGTTTGAATGACAACCACAGCAGGGGAATTTGAACCTTGTTCTAATAATACAAGTATACCAGTATACTATGTCCCTGTTCCTTAGGAAAATAATTTTTAAGGGGGTCTCAACTTTTGCAAACCAATGGAATTTTTTTTCCAGGCCTAAATGTCAAGTATAGCTATACAACATATATTTATGTCATGTGGAGGAATATTCAAAGAAATATTAAGAGACTAAATTGAAATAGTTTACAATGCATTGATAATTAGGATAATTTGGGTTAAAATACGTGTATTCATCACACCTTCATATGTGAGGTATTTGGTTTAAACTACACAGTCTGAGTGACAGTGACTGAGTGTATGAGCAGCTGCTGAGCGAGTAATGTGATATGTTTGTGAGGCCTCAGGATTCTGAATGAGGAAAGAAAAAAAAAACCCCAAAAGCTTTTATCTTTAGGAAATTATTAGAATATTAAGATACATAATGAAATATTATCTATACAACATATATTTCTATATTTCTATAGTAATTATTATTTTTTGATTTAGTTAATAGTGGATAAGTGCAAAGTGCAATCGCACATCAAAATGGTTTATGCAAATTAATTTTTCCAAAGGATAATTTTATGATATTCAAATTAATTTTAATGGTTACACATCTTCAGACAAATAATGGTATAAGCAAGTATAATATTTACACAATTTATAAATTAATTATTTTTAATTTTGGTTTTGATAAATGAATTATTTCATGAAACAATATTTTTTGGTATTAAGGGGGAAAATATGTTTTTGATCCTGACTACATCATCACATTTGATTAATACTTCTTCTTCACACATTTTAATAGGAAAAAATATTAATAAGGTACAATGGTATAAGTATTGGGTATAATAACAAGTATTATAAGGATTCATTTCTTTACACTAAGAGGAATTACATGCAAAGTTGCATAATTTGAATATTTTGGTAACACAAGTTTATGACAATTATGAAATAATCCAGATCATGGAAATATTAAGGGTATATGTTACTGAAGACATAACTACTCTGCATCAACATAAAGGCCTTATTCTTATTTTTATTTTTATTCTTATTTTTCATTATTTTTAATTCTTTCACCAATATTTAGTAAAGTAATATCTGCTGAGAATATTGCTTCATTAAATATAGCAATTATATGGTTCTATTACTAAGGAAAATGTTTCACTTCTGAGTTATATGCAACAATTCTTTTATTCATTCATTCGCTCACTCATATATTCTTATTTTGGTTCATGGCTTTACATTCCTACATATTATTAGTATAATGAATATATTCCTTATTAATAAAGATGATAACACTGGTTACATAAAACACAGTGACACCTATGGGTTGAAAAAGGTAATTACACCTATGACATAAAAAAATGTTCTATCACATGAAAAATGCGGATAATAATGTATTATCGTTTATTATTTCAAATATTGAAATCCATATATGGTACAAATTCTGATAATAATTATATGGATATTACTGATTGCTATGGTACGCTGTGATATTATGGGATAGGGAAATTACCAGATTTGGTATAGAATAGAGAATGAAGACTTCAAGCAAGATACTGAAATTACGTTAATAAAGACTTTTCATATTAAAATTGATTATTATCAGTTGCAAGAAGAAGAATGCCGCGATCCAGAAGTCCCAGAAGGTAACAAAGCTATGACTTCTCAGTAAGACTGTGTTAATTACAAGTGCAGTATCCACCACTGACAGTCACAATTAAAGTGTCTAACCTGACAACCAGAGGACGATGATCCTACGATGCTGATGTGAACTGTGTTATCACGTTCTTATCAAGTTCCAGAAGTTTTCAATCACCTGTAAAGCTTCGATGTAAAGCTGGTGAACAATGAAGGTAATTAACCCTGACATATGTCCTGTGCATTAGGACAAGGACTGGTTATGGTGCAATGTTTAGCAAGGAAGAGTCATTTTAACCCTTGCTTTGCTGACCAAAGACGTCACACCTGTTCAAAGACCAGTACCGATGGAGGATTCCAGAATATCCAAGGCGAGCCAATATAAGCCCAGGTTTTTAAAGATGACACTGCACAGATATTAAAGCTGCATAGACTTTGTTTTCGTATTAACATTTGAAATTATGGACTTTGATTTGATACACAACACAATTTCTATATGCTATAGAAAAACTGTGTTTTTAAAAGAACCAAGAAGAAGACAGAAGACATCAAAATGAAGACCAGATGACATCAGATGATGATGACTGGACCTGAGATGCTTCAATTTAGACTTAGGGAAGTATAATTATACATATTTTATATGAATATTGTTCACGGCTTACCATAACATGAATTCACATCAATTATGTCATTGAGTACTTATAACGGTAATCTAATATTATTATTATTATTATTATTATTATTATTATTATTGATATTAAATTATTTTGTCAAAGAAGAAGAAAAGAAGAAAAAAGATCGTTATATTTGAGGGTTCCAATTAATGTCTGTCTCCCTCAAAAGGGGGAATTGTTAAATATTAATAATTCGTTAAATATTTCTTATTACACCCAGTTCTGTAGAATGCTTTAGCTTACATGACATAGGCTATTTTTAAGCTTGGCTCATGGTAGAAATGTCAGCTCACTACATATTTAAGTTTAGCCTTGAGGTAAATGTCAAACTCCATATATGTAGAGACCACGTGCTTTAGGAGACGTATATAATTCATGGCTAACTGTAGAGGTCGCTCTTCTTCTTCCCTCACCATCATGAGACACAGACGCAAGATGACATAACTCAACAGCTGGTATGTTACTTTATTACGAAGAAGCCGAACTGAGAGACAGACGCCATTTGCCATGTGAGATCCCGGAGAGAAAGAAGAATACATGCTGCTTTGCTATGAACAATGGACAATATCTCTTTCACTTATTTTTATTCACCTGTTTTTCTGTAATAACCTTTCTTTGATGGAAGAATCCAAATAAACCACTATATTTTTATCTGGTAACTAGTCCTGAGTATTTTACAGGATATGCATTATTTTACACTCGTCATGACCACAATAACCTTCCACAGCCGGTTTCTGTAGTGTAGTGGTTATCACGTTCGCCTAACATGAGAAGGGTCCCCAGTTCGAAACTGGGCAGAAACACGCTGTTACCCTTTGGTATCCAAGCGTTTGACTTTCAGTTCTTGATCTCGATTGCTTGTTGTCACCACAGTAAGCGCTTGCATCCGGATTCTGTAGTGTAGCGGTTATCACATTCGCCTCACACGCGAAAGGTCCCCAGTTCGAAACTGGGCAGAAACACGCTGTTACCCTTTGGTATCCAAGCTTTTGACTTTCAGTTCTTGATCTCGATTGCTTGTTGTCACCACAGTAAGCGCTTGCATCTGGTTTCTGTAGTGTAGCGGTTATCATGTTTGCCTCACACGCGAAAGGGCCCCAGTTCGAAACTGGGCAGAAACACAGCTTTTTCTCTTGGAAAACGATCTTTTTGACTTTCAGTGCTTGTTCTTTATTGCTTGCAATGACCACAGCATTTTTTGGTTGTTTGAATCGGTTGGTTTCTGTAGTGTAGTGGTTATCACGTTCGCTTTACACGCGAAAGATCCTTAGTTCGAAACTGGGCAGGAACACAGCGTTCCTCTTGCAAACAAGCGCTTTTGACAATGAGTCCTTGATCTTTAATGCTTGCCATGACCACAGTAAACGCTCTTGTCTGGTTACTATAGTGCAGTGATTGTCCTGTTTGCCATCCTCCTGAAAGTTCCCTGTTTTGATCCCGGGCAGAAACATGTGGCTTTTCTTTATTTTGATCACAAACATATATTGTTGGCTTAATTAGCCTTAGTTAGCATATTCTATTGCTGGTTTAATGAGCATTACTTTTACCAATGTGATTATTTCTACCCGTTTTTGCTTTTGGCAAGCATGTGTGTTTTTGACAGTGTCTAAGTGTTCCTAATTCAAGTAACACCTGATAGGATCAAGGTGCGAAAGCAGGCATCTAGGTGCTTTTTCTTTTTGGCTTTTGGACAAAGGCATGAGAATGTTTTGTGGAGCATGGTTTTGTTTCCCTGTTTGTTCTTTTTCTCCAATAGCCTGACAAATGAAAGGTTCCTTTGTTGCAAAATGCACTTTGTCCTGTCTTCAGACATAGAGGAAGACCTCTTGACTTTGGCTGGATGTTTTTTTCTTTTTCAAGTTCATTTCAGCATGTTTAAACATCTTTACCTTCGCATGGAGTTTCTGAAGTGTCGTGGTTGTCACGTTCACCTCACTCGCGAACGGTCCCTAGTTCGAAACTGAGCAGAAACACGCTGTTACCCTTTGGTATCCAAGCTTTTGACTTTCAGTTCTTGATCTCGATTGCTTGTTGTCACCACAGTAAGCACTTGCATCCGGTTTCTGTAGTGTAGCGGTTATCACGTTCGCCTCACACGAGAAAGGTCCCCAGTTCGAAACTGGGCAGAAACACAGCTTTTTCTCTTGGAAAACGATCTTTTTGACTTTCAGTTCTTGTTCTTTATTGCTTGCCATGACCACAGCATTTTTTGTTTGTTTGAATTGCTTGGTTTCTGTCGTGTAGCGGTTATCACGTTCGCTATACACGCGAAAGGTCCTCATTTCGAAACTGGGCAGAAACACCGCGTTCCTCTTGCAAACTAGCGCTTTTGACAATGAGTGCTTGATCTTTAATGCTTGCCATGACCACAGTAAACGCTCTTGTCTGGTTACTGTAGTGTAGTGATTGTCCTGTTTGCCATCATCCTGAAAGTTCCATGTTTTGATCCCGGGCAGAAACATGTGGCTTTTCTTTATTTTGATCACAAACGTATATTGTTGGCTTAATTAGCATTAGTTAGCATATTCTATTGCTGGTTTAATGAGCATTACTTTTACCAATGTGATTATTTCTACCCGTTTTTGCTTTTGGCAAGCATGTGTGTTTTTGACAGTGTCTAAGTGTTCCTAATTCAAGTAACACCTGTTAGGATCAAGGTGCGAAAGCAGGCATCTAGGTGCTTTTTCTTTTTGGCTTTTGGACAAAGGCATGAGAATGTTTTGTGGAGCATGGTTTTGTTTCCCTGTTTGTTCTTTTTCTCCAATAGCCTGACAAATGAAAAGTTCCTGTGTTGCAAAATGCACTTTGTCCTGTCTTCAGACATAGAGGAAGACCTCTTGACTTTGGCTGGATGTTTTTTTCTTTTTCAAGTTCATTTCAGCATGTTTAAACATCTTTAGCTTTGCATGGAGTTTCTGAAGTGTAGTGGTTGTCACGTTCACCTCACACGCGAACGGTCCCCAGTTCGAAACTGGATAGAAGCATGACATTAGGTGTTGATATTAAAGCTTTTGACGTTGAGTCTTTGTTCTCGATGGCTTGTCATGACTACAGTAATCTTTCGCAGCCGGTTTCTGTAGTGTAGTGGTTATCACGTTCGCCTAACACGCGAAAGGTCCCCAGTTCGAAACTTGGCAGAAACACGCTGTTACCCTTTGGTATCCAAGCTTTTGACTTTCAGTTCTTGATCTCGATTGCTTGTTGTCACCACAGTAAGCGCTTGCATCCGGATTCTGTAGTGTAGCGGTTATCACATTAGCCTCACACGCGAAAAATCCCCAGTTCTAAACTGGGCAGAAACACAGCTTATTCTCTTGGAAAACGATCTTTTTGACTTTCAGTGCTTGTTCTTTATTGCTTGCCATGACCACAGCATTTTTTGTTTGTTTGAATCGGTTGGTTTCTGTAGTGTAGCGGTTATCATGTTTGCTTTACACGCGACAGGTCCTCAGTTCGAAACTGGGCAGAAACACAGTGTTCCTCTTGCAAACTAGCGCTTTTGACAATGAGTGCTTGATCGTTAATGCTTGCAATAACCACAGTAAATGCTCTTGTCTGGTTACTGTAGTGTAGTGATTGTCCTGTTTGCCATCCTCCTGAAAGTTCCCTGTTTTGATCCCGGGCAGAAACATGTGGCTTTTCTTTATTTTGATCACAAACGTATATTGTTGGCTTAATTAGCCTTAGTTAGCATATTCTATTGCTGGTTTAATGAGCATTACTTTTACCAATGTGATTATTTCTACCCGTTTTTGCTTTTGGCAAGCATGTGTGTTTTTGACAGTGTCTAAGTGTTCCTAATTCAAGTAACACCTGATAGGATCAAGGTGCGAAAGCAGGCATCTAGGTGCTTTTTCTTTTTGGCTTTTGGACAAAGGCATGAGAATGTTTTGTGGAGCATGGTTTTGTTTCCCTGTTTGTTCTTTTTCTCCAATAGCCTGACAAATGAAAGGTTCCTGTGTTGCAAAATGCACTTTGTCCTGTCTTCAGACATAGAGGAAGACCTCTTGACTTTGGCTGGCTGTTTTTTTCTTTTTCAAGTTCATTTCAGCACGTTTAAACATTTTTAGCTTTGCATGGAGTATCTGAAGTGTAGTGGTTGTCACGTTCATCTCACACGCGAATGGTCCCCAGTTCGAAACTGGATAGAAGCATGACATTAGGCGTTGATATTAAAGCTTTTGACGTTGAGTCTTTGCTCTCGATGGCTCGTCATGACCACAGTAACCTTCCGCAGCCGGTTTCTGTAGTGTAGTGGTTATCACGTTCGCCTAACACGTGAAAGGTCCCCTGTTCGAAACTGGGCAGAAACACGCTGTTACCCTTTGGTATCCAAGCTTTTGACTTTCAGTTCTTGATCTTGATTGCTTGTTGTCACCACAGTAAGCACTTGCATCCGGTTTCTGTAGTGTAGCGGTTATCACGTTTGCCTCACTCGCGAAAGGTTCCCAGTTCGAAACTGGGCAAAAACACAGCTTTTTCTCTTGGAAAACGATCTTTTTGACTTTCAGTGCTTGTTCTTTATTGCTTGCCATGACCACAGCATTTTTTGCTTGTTTGAATTGGTTGGTTTCTGTAGTGTAGCGGTTATCACGTTCGCTTTACACGCGAAAGGTCCTCAGTTCGAAACTGTGCAGAAACACAGCGTTCTTGTTGCAAACTAGCGCTTTTGACAATGAGTGCTTGATCTTTATTGCTTCCCATGACCACAGTAAACGCTCTTGTCTGGTTACTGTAGTGTAGTGATTGTCCTGTTTGCCATCCTCCTGAAAGTTCCCTGTTTTGATCCCGTGCAGAAACATGTGGCTTTTCTTTATTTTGATCACAAACGTATATTGTTGGCTTAATTAGCATTAGTTAGCATATTCTATTGCTGGTTTAATGAGCATTACTTTTACCAATGTGATTATTTCTACCCGTTTTTGCTTTTGGCAAGCATGTGTGTTTTTGACAGTGTCTAAGTGTTCCTAATTCAAGTAACACCTGATAGGATCAAGGTGCGAAAGCAGGCATCTAGGTGCTTTTTCTTTTTGGCTTTTGGACAAAGGCATGAGAATGTTTTGTGGAGCATGGTTTTGTTTCCCTGTTTGTTCTTTTTCTCCAATAGCCTGACAAATGAAAGGTTCCTGTGTTGCAAAATGCACTTTGTCCTGTCTTCAGACATAGAGGAAGACCTCTTGACTTTGGCTGGCTGTTTTTTTCTTTTTCAAGTTCATTTCAGCATGTTTAAACATCTTTAGCTTTGCATGGAGTTTCTTAAGTGTAGTGGTTGTCACGTTCACCTCACACGCGAAAGGTCCCCAGTTCGAAACTGGATAGAAGCATGACATTAGGCGTTGATATTAAAGCTTTTGACGTTGAGTCTTTGTTCTCGATGGCTCGTCATGACCACAGTAACCTTCCACAGCCGGTTTCTGTAGTGTAGTGGTTATCACGTTCGCCTAACACGCGAAAGGTCCCCACTTCGAAACTGGGCAGAAACACGCTGTTACCCTTTGGTATCCAAGCTTTTGACTTTCAGTTCTTGATCTCGATTGCTTGTTGTCACCACAGTAAGCGCTTGCATCCGGTTTTTGTAGTGTAGCGGTTATCACGTTCGCCTCACACGCGAAAGGTCCCCAGTTCGAAACTGGGCAGAAACACAGCTTTTTCTCTTGGAAAACGATATTTTTGACTTTCAGTGCTTGTTCTTTATTGCTTGCCGTGACCACAGCATTTTTTGTTTGTTTGAATTGGTTGGTTTCTGTAGTGTAGCGGTTATCATGTTCGCTTTACATGCGAAAGGTCCTCAGTTCGAAACTGTGCAGAAACACAGCGTTCCTCTTGCAAACTAGCGCTTTTGACAATGAGTGCTTGATCTTTAATGCTTGCCATGACCACAGTAAACGCTCTTGTCTGGTTACTGTAGTGTAGTGATTGTCCTGTTTGCCATCCTCCTGAAAGTTCCCTGTTTTGATCCCGGGCAGAAACATGTGGCTTTTCTTTATTTTGATCACAAACGTATATTGTTGGCTTAATTAGCCTTAGTTAGCATATTCTATTGCTGGTTTAATGAGCATTACTTTTACCAATGTGATTATTTCTACCCGTTTTTGCTTTTGGCAAGCATGTGTGTTTTTGACAGTGTCTAAGTGTTCCTAATTCAAGTAACACCTGATAGGATCAAGGTGCGAAAGCAGGCATCTAGGTGCTTTTTCTTTTTGGCTTTTGGACAAAGGCATGAGAATGTTTTGTGGAGTATGGTTTTGTTTCCCTGTTTGTTCTTTTTCTCCAATAGCCTGACAAATGAAAGGTTCCTGTGTTGCAAAATGCACTTTGTCCTGTCTTCAGACATAGAGGAAGACCTCTTGACTTTGGCTGGCTGTTTTTTTCTTTTTCAAGTTCATTTCAGCATGTTTAAACATCTTTAGCTTTGCATGGAGTTTCTGAAGTGGAGTGGTTGTCACGTTCACCTCACACGCGAACGGTCCCCAGTTTGAAACTGGATAGAAGCATGACATTAGGCGTTGATATTAAAGCTTTTGAAGTTGAGTCTTTGTTCTCGATGGCTCGTCATGACCACAGTAACCTTCCGCAGCCGGTTTCTGTAGTCTAGTGGTTATCACGTTCGCCTAACACGCGAAAGGTCCCCAGATCAAAACTGGGCAGAAACACGCTGTTACTCTTTGGTATCCAAGCTTTTGACTTTCAGTTCTTGATCTCGATTGCGTGTTGTCACCAAAGTAAGCAGTTGCATTTGGTTTCTGTAGTGTAGCGGTTATCACGTTCGCCTTACACGCGAAAGGTCCCCAGTTCGAAACTGGGCAGTAACACAGCTTTTTCTCTTGGAAAACGATCTTTTTGACTTTCAGTGCTTGTTCTTTATTGCTTGCCATGACCACAGCATTTTTTGCTTGTTTGAATCGGTTGGTTTCTGTAGTGTAGTGGTTATCACGTTCGCTTTACACGTGAAAGGTCCTAAGTTCGAAACTGTTCAGAAACACAGCGTAGCTCTTGCAAACTAGCGCTCTTGACAATGAGTGCGTGATCTTTAATCCTTGCCATGACCACAGTAAATGCTCTTGTCTGATTACTGTAGTGTAGTGATTGTCCTGTTTGCCATCCTCCTGAAAGTTCCCTGTTTTGATCCCGGGCAGAAACATGTGGCTTTTCTTTATTTTGATCACAAACGTATATTGTTGGCTTAATTAGCCTTAGTTAGCATATTCTATTGCTGGTTTAATGAGCATTACTTTTACCAATGTGATTATTTCTACCCGTTTTTGCTTTTGGCAAGCATGTGTGTTTTTGACAGTGTCTAAGTGTTCCTAATTCAAGTAACACCTGATAGGATCAAGGTGCGAAAGCAGGCATCTAGGTGCTTTTTCTTTTTGGCTTTTGGACAAAGGCATGAGAATGTTTTGTGGAGCATGGTTTTGTTTCCCTGTTTGTTCTTTTTCTCCAATAGCCTGACAAATGAAAGGTTCCTGTGTTGCAAAATGCACTTTGTCCTGTCTTCAGACATAGAGGAAGACCTCTTGACTTTGGCTGGCTGTTTTTTTCTTTTTCAAGTTCATTTCAGCATGTTTAAACATCTTTAGCTTTGCATGGAGTTTCTGAAGTGGAGTGGTTGTCACGTTCACCTCACACGCGAACGGTCCCCAGTTCGAAACTGGATAGAAGCATGACATTAGGCGTTGATATTAAAGCTTTTGACGTTGAGTCTTTGTTCTCGATGGCTCGTCATGAGCACAGTAACCTTCCGCAGCCGGTTTCTGTAGTGTAGTGGTTATCACTAGAGTTGAGCGACTTTTGGTTTTTTAGGGTCGCGTTTCGTTTCGTGAAACCCGACTTTTCCAAAAGTCGGGTCGAGCAAGATCGTCCGATTAAAGGGAAAAGTCGGGGTCGTCCCGAAACACGAAACCCAATGTAAGTCAATGGGCAATAAAAGTCGGCAGTGAGAGGAGGACAGGAAACACACCAACAGTGCCCATTTGAATGCCAAAAACATCAATTCTTCTTACTTAAGCTTGTCAACCTTAATTAACTTCATAATATAAGTTACGCACTGAAAAATGGGTGTTATTTGGCTAAAGTTGTGGGGGGGGGAGGGCTGGCTGCAGGTTTTCATGTGCCCTGGGCGAAAGAGCGCCCCTTTAACACATACCACAACTCATCATGCTCCGATACGGCAGATAAATAGCGGTATAGTACAATGAAAAATACCTCACTTTTTACATCTCATGACGAGGCCCATCTATTTCTCCATACAGAATCATTGGTCCCATATAATGTTTGAAACAGTATATGATGAGCTCCACATAATGCTACAGTATATGTTGGTCCCCATGGATGAAGCTCCACTGTCTTATGGGCCCAAATAATGCTCCAAACATAATGGGCCCCATTTCTAATGCTCTAGTGTATAATGGGCCCTGTACATGCTGCTCCAGTGTCTGATGTCCACCTTTGGAATGTTCCAGTGTATGGTGGGCCCCATCTATCATTCTCCAGAGTATAGTGCTCCCCAAAAATTGCTGTCCCAACATTGAAAACAATCAAATAAGTCTCCTCGCTAGGGAATCCCTGTACTTGTCTGGACAGGTGCTGTAGCTTGCTTAAAAGCTCGCCAGCCGTTCTCACGCCCAGTATGGATTGCACGTGATTGCACAAAGGTTAGAAAGGGTACCGTATCCCTGGATAACATGTATGGATAGCGTACACATTCAAAATATATGTCTATACAGCATGAGGCAGGCTCAGACGGTGTTAGGCCCAGTATGGATTGCACGTCATTGCACAAAGGTTAGAAAGGGTACCGTATCCCCGGATAACATGTATGGATAGCGTACACATTCAAAATATATGTCTATACAGCATGAGGCAGGCTCAGACGGTGTTAGGCCCAGTATGGATTGCACGTCATTGCACAAAGGTTAGAAAGGGTACCGTATCCCCGGATAACATGTATGGATAGCGTACACATTCAAAATATATGTCTATACAGCATGAGGCAGGCTCAGACGGTGTTAGGCCCAGTATGGATTGCACGTCATTGCACAAAGGTTAGAAAGGGTACCGTATCCCCTGATAACATGTATGGATAGCGTACACATTCAAAATATATGTTTATACAGCATGAGGCAGGCTCAGACGGTGTTAGGCCCAGTATGGATTGCACGTCATTGCACAAAGGTTAGAAAGGGTACCGTACCCCTGGATAACATGTATGGATAGCGTACACATTCAAAATATATGTCTATACAGCATGAGGCAGGCTCAGACGGTGTTAGGCCCAGTATGGATTGCACGTCATTGCACAAAGGTTAGAAAGGGTACCGTATCCCTGGATAACATGTATGGATAGCGTACACATTCAAAATATATGTCTATACAGCATGAGGCAGGCTCAGACGGTGTTAGGCCCAGTATGGATTTCACGTCATTGCACAAAGGTTAGAAAGGGTACCGTATCCCCGGATAACATGTATGGATAGCGTACACATTCAAAATATATGTCTATACAGCATGAGGCAGGCTCAGACGGTGTTAGGCCCAGTATGGATTGCACGTCATTGCACAAAGGTTAGAAAGGGTACCGTATCCCCGGATAACATGTATGGATAGCGTACACATTCAAAATATATGTCTATACAGCATGAGGCAGGCTCAGACGTTGTTAGGCCCAGTATGGATTGCACGTCATTGCACAAAGGTTAGAAAGGGTACCGTGTCCCCGGATAACATGTATGGATAGCGTACACATTAAAAATATATGTCTATACAGCATGAGGCAGGCTCAGACGGTGTTAGGCCCAGTATGGATTGCACGTCATTGCACAAAGGTTAGAAAGGGTACCGTATCCCCGGATAACATGTATGGATAGCGTACACATTCAAAATATATGTCTATACAGCATGAGGCAGGCTCAGATGGTGTTAGGCCCAGTATGGATTGCACGTCATTGCACAAAGGTTAGAAAGGGTACCGTATCCCCGGATAACATGTATGGATAGCGTACACATTCAAAATATATGTCTATACAGCATGAGGCAGGCTCAGACGTTGTTAGGCCCAGTATGGATTGCACGTCATTGCACAAAGGTTAGAAAGGGTACCGTATCCCCGGATAACATGTATGGATAGCGTACACATTCAAAATATATGTCTATACAGCATGAGGCAGGCTCAGACGGTGTTAGGCCCAGTATGGATTGCACGTCATTGCACAAAGGTTAGAAAGGGTACCGTATCCCCGGATAACATGTATGGATAGCGTACACATTCAAAATATATGTCTATACAGCATGAGGCAGGCTCAGACGTTGTTAGGCCCAGTATGGATTGCACGTCATTGCACAAAGGTTAGAAAGGGTACCGTATCCCCGGATAACATGTATGGATAGCGTACACATTCAAAATATATGTCTATACAGCATGAGGCAGGCTCAGACGGTGTTAGGCCCAGTATGGATTGCACGTCATTGCACAAAGGTTAGAAAGGGTACCGTATCCCTGGATAACATGTATGGATAGCATACACATTCAAAATATATGTCTCAGGAGGCAGGCTCAGACGGTGTCAGGCACAGTATGGATTTGATGGCCCAGATTACACAGCGGAGGAGCAGGGAGAGGTAAAGATTGCAAATGCTGTGTCCCTGCCCAAGCAAGGGGGGCCCACTCTTGGGCGTCGGTACTGGCACTGGGCCCCTCATAGTACAGCGGTGTGTCTGACGGCGGGTGTGCACCACCACCGTCAGAGACACTTGATTGCACTATGAGGGACCCTGTGCCAGTGCCCGCGCCCAAGAGTCGGCCTACCCACCTGTCCAGGGCAATGGCACTCGCACGGTGTCGTACGCTAGGTGGTTACCCCGGCCATGGGGGGGGAGGCAGCACAGTTAGGGAGTTTTAGAAAGTGGCATATGTTGATGTTGGACATTCAGCTGATGCAAAAGGCGAAATAGGTGAAGTACCAGGAAGAGGTGGACCAAAGCAAGCCATTTTTCTGTCACCCTATGTGTCATCAGGGGAAGGGGGGACAAAATCCTTGGAAACCCATGCGTGGTTCATTTTAATGAAGGTTAGATCATCCACATTTTGGGTTGACTGACGGGTCCTTTTTTCTGTCAGGATTGATCAGCTGCACTGAAGACTCTTTCCGATAGCACACTTGCAGCTGGGCAAGCGAGCTCCTGTAAGGCATATTGGGCCAATTCAGGCCAGGTGTACAGTTTAGCGGCCCAATAGTCAAAGGGGAATGACCTGTGTGGGAGAACATCAATATGGGAGGAAAAGTAGTTTGTAACCATAGTTGACAACTGCTGTCTCCTGTCACTTTCCATCGATGCAGTATTACCAGTTGTGTGAGCGGTATTTGAAAAATCAGTCCACAACATTGTCATGAAACCCCTGTCTCCAATGCCACTTCTGCTGTGTGCACCACGAACACCTCTGCCAAGCTGCCCCCGGCCCGTACGACTCGTGTGAGAACCATCACCGCTGCTGTGTGCTGGGAATGCCTCAAGCAACCGATTTACCAGAGTTGCTTGTTTATTAGCCAATATTAGGTCAAGGTTCTCCTGTGGCATGATGTTTTGTAATTTGCCTTTATAGCGTGGATCCAGGATGCTGGCCAACCAGTAGTCGTCATCGTTCATCATTTTGGCAATGCGGGGGTCCCTTTTTAGGATCCGCAAGGCATAATCTGACATGTGGGCCAATGTTCCCGGTGTCAATGATGCACTGCGAGTGCTGGGTGGAGGAGCACTTTCTGGCAAATCCACATCCCTCCAGTCACGCACAAACCCTGTACCAGACCTTGCCACGCCAACATTTTCACTTGCCCCATGAGATGCATCCTCCTCCCCTAAGTAATCATCCCCATCATCCTCCTCCTCCTCTTCTTCCTCCACCTCGTCCAGGAGAGGTCCCTGAGCAGACAATGGCTGAATGTCATCAAGGATTCCCTCCTCCTCTTCCTCCTCATCAACATTGGCTGCAGACGCCTGCTCCTTAAGGTGCATCAAAGTTTGCATGAGCAGACGCATAAGTGGGATGCTCATGCTTAGGATGGCGTCGTCTGCGCTTACCAGCCATGTGCATTCCTCAAAACACTGAAGGACTTTACAAAGGTCTTTCAGCTTCGACCACTGCACGCCTGTCAACTCCATGTCTGCTCTCAAAGTGCCTGGCCGTGTATCCTCCCACAAATGCATTATGGCCTGCCTCTGCTCACACAGCCGCTCCACCATGTGCAGGGTCGAGTTCCACCTTGTTGCAATGTCGATAATGAGGCGGTGGTTGGGAAGGTGGAGCAATCGCTGCAGCTTCTGCATGCGAACGGAGTGTACAGGCGACCGGCGGATGTGCGCGCACAGTCTTCGCACCTTCTGGAGCAGGGCTGTTAACTCCGGATAATTTTTGAGGAAGCACTGCACCACCAGGTTCAAGGTGTGAGCCAAGCAAGGTATGTGGCTGAGTTTTGAAAGGGCTATGGCTGCCACAAAATTACGGCCATTATCACTAACTACCTTGCCTGCCTCAAGATGTACACTGCCCAGCCATGACTCAGTTTGTCGCTTCAAGTACTCGGCCAGCACCTCGGCGGTGTGTCTGTCGCCCGAACACATCATCTGCAACACAGCCTGCTGACGCTTTCCACTAGCTGCTCGATAGGGGGACACATCGTGTGCAACAGTGGCAGCTGCAGATGGAGTGCTCGTACGACTGCGCTCTGTGGACGAGCTTTCGCTTCTGGAGGAGGAGGAGGAGGAGGAGGAGGGTCGAACGCCTACAGCCAACTGTTTCCTATACCGTGGGCTAGGCAGCACTGTCCCACCACCGCTGTCCCCTGTGGACCCTGCATCCACCACATTAACCCAGTGCGCAGTGATGGACACGTAACGGCCCTGGCCATGCCGACTGGACCATGCATCAGTTGTGAGGTGCACCTTTCCGCTCACTGACTGCTTGAGTGCATGGACAATGCGGTCTTTCACATGATGGTGGAGGGCTGGGATGGCTTTGCGAGAGAAGAAGTGGCGACTGGGTAGGTCATAGCGTGGTACTGCATAGGCCATGAGTTCGTGGAAAGCTGTGCTTTCCACCAACGGAAAGGGCATCATCTCAAACGAGATTAGTTTGGCAATGTGGGCGTTCAAACCCAGTGTACGCGGATGAGAGACTGAGTACTTTCTTGACCTACTCATAGTGTCTGGGAGGGTGAGCTGGACTTGAGAGCTGCATATGGTGGAAGTAGCGGTGGACAGGGCGGACTGAGAGAGGGTTGATGATGGTGATGGAGTTGGTGTTCTTTCTGATGGCCTAGAATCAGTCTTTCGTTGATATAACAGTGGGATTCCCTGACTGCTGTGGCCTTGCAACGACACCTCAACATTTGCTGCTGTGCTAACCGGTGGGCTTACAGTGGGGGAAACAATGTAGCATTGCTGACTACCTTCGTTGTGATCAGTTGCACATGTGGCACTTGAGGTTTGGTGTTGTGTCCACGCTTGCAAGTGCATGCTGGTTAAATGTCTAAGCATGCAACTGGTATTCAAATTTTTCAGATTTTTCCCTCGGCTAAAGGTCTTTGCGCACTTCTTACAGATAACCTTGGCCTGATCATGAGGATTTTGTTCAAAAAAGTGCCACACTGCACTCTTCCTACTTTGGCAGACATTTTGCGGCCTAGCACGCTGTGATCTTTTGACCCTCTGGACAAGCTGTCCAGCAACTCTTTTGATGTTTGGAACCTGTCTTTGGAGTGCTCCGGGCCTGCCAGATAACAGCTGTTGCGATGTCGATGTCTGCTGTGGATGCTCCTCATCTGAGCTATTGGAAGCAGCACCCTCTTCCCCCAATGGATGCCAATCTGGGTCAACAACTGGGTCATCCATCACCTCCTCTTCTATGTCATGTGCACCTTTCTCTGTGTCACCGTGTATGGTGGTATAGTGTGCGGGAAGGGGCACCTGAGTCTCATCAGGGTCAAAATCTGGCTCTGTACACTGCGAGGACAATGTAGTGCTCTGAGAGAATGTACCAGCAGAATCATCCATCAGCGGCTGTGCATCAGTGCACTCCATGTCAGATTCATCTTGGCCTTGGTAATTCACCATTTGACTTGATAATCCAGGCATGGTATGTGAAAACAGCTCCATGGAGTAATCAGTAGTATGGCCTGCGTCATCCTTCAATCTTGGTTGGGGTGAAGGACACAAGGAAAGGTGTGGTTCATGAACATGAGCCTCCAATGACGACTCAGTGCTTTTACTTTTTACAACTGAAGAAGAGGAGGCGATAGAGCTGGAGGCTGAGTCAACAATGTAAGACAAAACTTTTTCCTGATGCTCTGCCTTTAAAAGCGGTTTGCCAACTCCTAGAAAACTAAGCGTTCGAGGCCTTATGTAGCCAGACGATGACGCAGGGGCAGCACCTCCTGCATTCGGTCCTATTTTGCTCTTGACACTACCATCAGATCCACCACCAACACAATCATTACCAGCTGCTAACCCCCGCCCAATTCCACGGCCTCTTCCACCAGCCTTCCTCATTTTTGGTAGAAATGTAGACAAAATCCATCAAACTACATAGTAATAAGAAAAAAGAGAAAAAAGGTGTCTATAGGACAGGGGAGATTTAGAATTTCTGCACACACTTGTGGACAGTGGACACTTTTGGATTGTGTGAGGCCCACTGATATCTGAGCGCTATGTGACACGCTCGATGGCACAGCTGCCTGTGACCAAAGTGACGAGAGGATCATGGAGATTTTGAATCTCTGCGTACACTTTTGGACACTGGACACTTGTGGATTGTGTGAGGCCCACTGATATCTGAGCGCTATGTGACATGCTCGATGGCACAGCTGCCTGTGACCAAAGTGACGAGAGGATAATGGAGATTTTGAATCTCTGCGTACACTTTTGGACACTGGACACTTGTAGATTGTGTGAGGCCCACTGATATCTGAGCGCTATGTGACACGCTCGATGGCACAGCTGCCTGTGACCAAAGTGACGAGAGGATAATGGAGATTTTGAATCTCTGCGTACACTTTTGGACACTGGACACTTGTAGATTGTGTGAGGCCCACTGATATCTGAGCGCTATGTGACACGCTCGATGGCACAGCTGCCTGTGACCAAAGTGACGAGAGGATAATGGAGATTTTGAATCTCTGCGTACACTTTTGGACACTGGACACTTGTGGATTGTGTGAGGCCCACTGATATCTGAGCGCTATGTGACACGCTCGATGGCACAGCTGCCTGTGACCAAAGTGACGAGAGGATAATGGAGATTTTGAATCTCTGCGTACACTTTTGGACACTGGACACTTGTAGATTGTGTGAGGCCCACTGATATCTGAGCGCTATGTGACAGGCTCGATGGCACAGCTGCCTGTGACCAAAGTGACGAGAGGATAATGGAGATTTTGAATCTCTGTGTACACTTTTGGACACTGGACACTTGTGGATTGTGTGAGGCCCACTAATATCTGAGCGCTATGTGACATGCTCGATGGCACAGCTGCCTGTGACCAAAGTGACGAGAGGATAATGGAGATTTTGAATCTCTGCGTACACTTTTGGACCCTGGACACTTGTAGATGGTGTGAGGCCCACTGATATCTGAGCGCTATGTGACACGCTCGATGGCACAGCTGCCTGTGACCAAAGTGACGAGAGGATAATGGAGATTTTGAATCTCTGCGTGCACTTTTGGACACTGGACACTTGTAGATTGTGTGAGGCCCACTGATATCTGAGCGCTATGTGACACGCTCGATGGCACAGCTGCCTGTGACCAAAGTGACGAGAGGATAATGGAGATTTTGAATCTCTGCGTACACTTTTGGACACTGGACACTTGTGGATTGTGTGAGGCCCACTGATATCTGAGCGCTATGTGACACGCTCGATGGCACAGCTGCCTGTGACCAAAGTGACGAGAGGATAATGGAGATTTTGAATCTCTGCGTACACTTTTGGACCCTGGACACTTGTGGATTGTGTGAGGCCCACTGATATCTGAGCGCTATGTGACACGCTCGATGGCACAGCTGCCTGTGACCAAAGTGACGAGAGGATAATGGAGATTTTGAATCTCTGCGTACACTTTTGGACACTGGACACTTGTGGATTGTGTGAGGCCCACTGATATCTGAGCGCTATGTGACACACTCGATGGCACAGCTGCCTGTGACCAAAGTGACGAGAGGATAATGGAGATTTTGAATCTCTGCGCAAACTTTTGGACACTGGACACTTGTAGATTGTGTGAGGCCCACTGATATCTGAGCGCTATGTGACACGCTCGATGGCACAGCTGCCTGTGACCAAAGTGACGAGAGGATAATGGAGATTTTGAATCTCTGCGTACACTTTTGGACACTGGACACGTGTGGATTGTGTGAGGCCCACTGATATCTGAGCGCTATGTGACACGCTCGATGGCACAGCTGCCTGTGACCAAAGTGACGAGAGGATAATGGAGATTTTGAATCTCTGCGTACACTTTTGGACACTGGACACATGTGGATTGTGTGAGGCCCACTGATATCTGAGCGCTATGTGACACGCTCGATGGCACAGCTTCCTGTGACCAAAGTGACGAGAGGATAATGGAGATTTTGAATCTCTGCGTACACTTTTGGACACTGGACACTTGTAGATTGTGTGAGGCCCACTGATATCTGAGCGCTATGTGACACGCTCGATGGCACAGCTGCCTGTGACCAAAGTGACGAGAGGATAATGGAGATTTTGAATCTCTGCGTACACTTTTGGACACTGGACACTTGTGGATTGTGTGAGGCCCACTGATATCTGAGCGCTATGTGACACGCTCGATGGCACAGCTGGCTGTGACCAAAGTGACGAGAGGATAATGGAGATTTTGAATCTCTGCGTACACTTTTGGACCCTGGACACTTGTGGATTGTGTGAGGCCCACTGATATCTGAGCGCTATGTGACACGCTCGATGGCACAGCTGCCTGTGACCAAAGTGACGAGAGGATAATGGAGATTTTGAATCTCTGCGTACACTTTTGGACACTGGACACTTGTGGATTGTGTGAGGCCCACTGATATCTGAGCGCTATGTGACACGCTCGATGGCACATCTGCCTGTGACCAAAGTGACGAGAGGATAATGGAGATTTTGAATCTCTGCGTACACTTTTGGACACTGGACACTTGTGGATTGTGTGAGGCCCACTGATATCTGAGCGCTATGTGACACGCTCGATGGCACAGCTGCCTGTGACCAAAGTGACGAGAGGATAATGGAGATTTTGAATCTCTGCGTACACTTTTGGACACTGGACACTTTTGGATTGAGTGAGGCCCACTGATATCTGAGCGCTATGTGACACGCTCGATGGCACAGCTGCCTGTGACCAAAGTGACGAGAGGATAATGGAGATTTTGAATCTCTGCGTACACTTTTGGACATTGGACACTTGTGGATTGTGTGAGGCCCACTGATATCTGAGCGCTATGTGACACGCTCGATGGCACAGCTGCCTGTGACCAAAGTGACGAGAGGATAATGGAGATTTTGAATCTCTACGTACACTTTTGGACACTGGACACTTGTGGATTGTGTGAGGCCCACTGATATCTGAGCGCTATGTGACACGCTCGATGGCACAGCTGCCTGTGACCAAAGTGACGAGAGGATAATGGAGATTTTGAATCTCTGCGTACACTTTTGGACACTGGACACTTGTGGATTGTGTGAGGCCCACTGATATCTGAGCGCTATGTGACAGGCTCGATGGCACAGCTGCCTGTGACCAAAGTGACGAGAGGATAATGGAGATTTTGAATCTCTGCGTACACTTTTGGACACTGGACACTTGTGGATTGAGTGAGGCCCACTGATATCTGAGCGCTATGTGACACGCTCGATGGCACAGCTGCCTGTGACCAAAGTGACGAGAGGATAATGGAGATTTTGAATCTCTGCGTACACTTTTGGACACTGGACACTTGTGGATTGTGTGAGGCCCACTGATATCTGAGCGCTATGTGACACGCTCGATGGCACAGCTGCCTGTGACCAAAGTGACGAGAGGATAATGGAGATTTTGAATCTCTACGTACACTTTTGGACACTGGACACTTGTGGATTGTGTGAGGCCCGCTGATATCTGAGCGCTATGTGACACGCTCGATGGCACAGCTGCCTGTGACCAAAGTGACGAGAGGATAATGGAGATTTTGAATCTCTGCGTACACTTTTGGACACTGGACACTTGTGGATTGTGTGAGGCCCACTGATATCTGAGCGCTATGTGACAGGCTCGATGGCACAGCTGCCTGTGACCAAAGTGACGAGAGGATAATGGAGATTTTGAATCTCTGCGCACACTTTTGAACACTGGACACTTGTGGATTGTGTGAGGCCCACTGATATCTGAGCGCTATGTGACACGCTCGATGGCACAGCTGCCTGTGACCAAAGTGACGAGAGGATAATGGAGATTTTGAATTTCTGCGCACACTTTTGGACACTGGACACTTGTGGATTGTGTGAGGCCCACTGATATCTGAGCGTTATGTGACACGCTCGATGGCACAGCTGCCTGTGACCAAAGTGACGAGAGGATAATGGAGATTTTGAATCTCTGTGTACACTTTTGGACACTGGACACTTGTGGATTGTGTGAGGCCCACTGATATCTGAGCGCTATGTGACACGCTCGATGGCACAGCTGCCTGTGACCAAAGTGACGAGAGGATAATGGAGATTTTGAATCTCTGCGTACACTTTTGGACACTGGACACTTGTGGATTGTGTGAGGCCCACTGATATCTGAGCGCTATGTGACAGGCTCGACGGCACAGCTGCCTGTGACCAAAGTGACGAGAGGATAATGGAGATTTTGAATCTCTGCGCACACTTTTGGACACTGGACACTTGTGGATTGTGTGAGGCCCACTGATATCTGAGCGCTATGTGACACGCTCGATGGCACAGCTGCCTGTGACCAAAGTGACGAGAGGATAATGGAGATTTTGAATCTCTGCGTACACTTTTGGACACTGGACACTTGTGGATTGTGTGAGGCCCACTGATATCTGAGCGCTATGTGACACGCTCGATGGCACAGCTGCCTGTGACCAAAGTGACGAGAGGATAATGGAGATTTTGAATCTCTGTGTACACTTTTGGACACTGGACACTTGTGGATTGTGTGAGGCCCACTGATATCTGAGCGCTATGTGACACGCTCGATGGCACAGCTGCCTGTGACCAAAGTGACGAGAGGATAATGGAGATTTTGAATCTCTGTGTACACTTTTGGACACTGGACACTTGTAGATTGTGTGAGGCCCACTGATATCTGAGCGCTATGTGACAGGCTCGATGGCACAGCTGCCTGTGACCAAAGTGACGAGAGGATAATGGAGATTTTGAATCTCTGCGCACACTTTTGGACACTGGACACTTGTGGATTGTGTGAGGCCCACTGATATCTGAGCGCTATGTGACACGCTCGATGGCACAGCTGCCTGTGACCAAAGTGACGAGAGGATAATGGAGATTTTGAATCTCTGCGCACACTTTTGGACACTGGACACTTGTGGATTGTGTGAGGCCCACTGATATCTGAGCGCTATGTGACACGCTCGATGGCACAGCTGCCTGTGACCAAAGTGACGAGAGGATAATGGAGATTTTGAATCTCTGCGTACAATTTTGGACACTGGACACTTGTGGATTGTGTGAGGCCCACTGATATCTGAGCGCTATGTGACACGCTCGATGGCACAGCTGTGACAAAAGTGACTAGAGGATAAGGGAGATTGGATTGCTTTTAATAAAGCAGTTTGCAGAGCAGTGGGTAAACAGCAATGCCAGCGTGTCAGGAAGCCTTAAAAGGCAGCCCAACAACCAACACCACTGATACACCACAATATAGCCTCCCCTTGCACTGCACACACAGTGACTTGTGTGTTGTGCAGGCCAAATCGCTAGCAGCAGAAGCAGTTTTTTTGTCTTCTTCCCTGCCTAACGCTCTCCCTACAGAATCAGCAGCAACCTCTCCCTATACTAAGATCGGCAGAAGTAAGATGGCGGTCGGCGTGCACGCCCTTTTATACCCCCTGTGACGCCCACCAAAGCAAGCCAATCACTTGCATGCCCTTCTGAAAGATGGTGGTGACCCGTGCCTAGGTCATCACGTTGCCCACATTGTCCGTGGATCCTGATTGGCTGAAAAAGAGCACAAAACAAACTTTTGAAACTCGACTTTGGCGCGTAAGTCGCCGACCTCGTGGCCGACCTCATCCTAGGGTCGGGTTTCGTTTCATGAAACCCGACTTTTGTATTTTTTCGACCCGTTTCGCTCAACTCTAGTTATCACGTTCGCCTAACACGCGAAAGGTCCCCAGATCGAAACTGGGCAGAAACACGCTGTTACCCTTTGGTATCCAAGCTTTTGACTTTCAGTTCTTGATCTCGATTGCTTGTTGTCACCAAAGTAAGCGCTTGCATCCGGTTTCTGTAGTGTAGCGGTTATCACGTTCGCCTCACACGAGAAAGGTCCCCAGTTCAAAACTGGGCAGAAGCACAGCTTTTTCTCTTGGAAAACGATCTTTTTGACTTTCAGTGCTTGTTCTATATTGCTTGCCATGACCACAGCATTTTTTGTTTGTTTGAATCGGTTGGTTTCTGTAGTGTAGCGGTTATCACGTTCGCTTTACACGCGAAAGGACCTCAGTAAGAAACTGGGCAGAAACACAGTGTTCCTCTTGCAAACTAGCGTTTTTGAAAATGAGTGCTTGATCTTTAATGCTTGCCATGACCACAGTAAACGCTCTTGTCTGGTTACTGTAGTGTAGTGATTGTCCTGTTTGCCATCCTCCTGAAAGTTCCCTGTTTTGATCCCGGGCAGAAACATGTGGCTTTTCTTTATTTTGATCACAAACGTATATTGTTGGCTTAATTAGCCTTAGTTAGCATATTCTATTGCTGGTTTAATGAGCATTACTTTTACCAATGTGATTATTTCTACCCGTTTTTGCTTTTGGCAAGCATGTGTGTTTTTGACAGTGTCTAAGTGTTCCTAATTCAAGTAACACCTGATAGGATCAAGGTGCGAAAGCAGGCATCTAGGTGCTTTTTCTTTTTGGCTTTTGGACAAAGGCATGAGAATGTTTTGTGGAGCATGGTTTTGCTTCCCTGTTTGTTCTTTTTCTCCAATAGCCTGACAAATGAAAGGTTCCTGTGTTGCAAAATGCACTTTGTCCTGTCTTCAGACATAGTGGAAGACCTCTTGACTTTGGCTGGCTGTTTTTTTCTTTTTCAAGTTCATTTCAGCATGTTTAAACATCTTTAGCTTTGCATGGAGTTTCTTAAGTTTAGTGGTTGTCACGTTCACCTCACACGCGAACGGTCCCCAGTTCGAAACTGGATAGAAGCATGACATTAGGCGTTGATATTAAAGCTTTTGACGTTGAGTCTTTGTTCTCGATGGCTCGTCATGACCACAGTAACCTTCCGCAGCCGGTTTCTGTAGTGTAGTGGTTATCACGTTCGCCTAACACGCGAAAGGTCCCCAGTTCGAAACTGGGCAGAAACACGCTGTTACCCTTTGGTATCCAGGCTTTTGACTTTCAGTTCTTGATCTTGATTGCTTGTTGTCACCACAGTAAGCGCTTGCATCCGGTTTCTGTAGTGTAGAGGTTATCACGTTCGCCTCACACGTGAAAGGTCCCCAGTTCGAAACTGGGCAGAAACACAGCTTTTTCTCTTGGAAAATGATCTTTTTGACTTTCAGTGCTTGTTCTTTATTGCTTGCCATGACCACAGCATTTTTTGTTTGTTGGAAGCGGTTGGTTTCTGTAGTGTAGCGGTTATCACTTTCGCTTTACACGCGAAAGGTCCTCAGTTCGAATCTGGGCAGAAACACAGCGTTCCTCTCGCAAACTAGCGCTTTTGACAATGAGTGCTTGATCTTTAATGCTTGCCATGACCACTGTAAACACTTTTGTCTGGTTACTGTAGTGTAGTGATTGTCATGTTTGCCATCCTCCTGAAAGTTCCCTGTTTTGATCCCGGGCAGAAACATGTGGCTTTTCTTTATTTTGATCACAAACGTATATTGTTGGCTTAATTAGCATTAGTTAGCATATTCTATTGCTGGTTTAATGAGCATTACTTTTACCAATGTGATTATTTCTACCCGTTTTTGCTTTTGGCAAGCATGTGTGTTTTTGACAGTGTCTAAGTGTTCCTAATTCAAGTAACACCTGATAGGATCAAGGTGCGAAAGCAGGCATCTAGGTGCTTTTTCTTTTTGGCTTTTGGACAAAGGCATGAGAATGTTTTGTGGAGCATGGTTTTGTTTCCCTGTTTGTTCTTTTTCTCCAATAGCCTGACAAATGAAAGGTTCCTGTGTTGCAAAATGCACTTTGTCCTGTCTTCAGACATAGAGGAAGACCTCTTGACTTTGGCTGGCTGTTTTTTTCTTTTTCAAGTTCATTTCAGCTTGTTGAAACATCTTTAGCTTTGCATGGAGTTTCTGAAGTGTAGTGGTTGTCACATTCACCTCACACGCGAACGGTCCCCAGTTCGAAACTGGATAGAAGCATGACATTAGGCGTTGATATTAAAGCTTTTGACGTCGAGTCTTTGTTCTCGATGGCTCGTCATGACCACAGTAACCTTCCACAGCCGGTTTCTGTAGTGTAGTGGTTATCACATTCGCCTAACACGCGAAAGGTCCCCAGTTCGAAACTGGGCAGAAACACGCTGTTACCCTTTTGTATCCAAGCTTTTGACTTTCAGTTCTTGATCTCGATTGCTTGTTGTCACCACAGTAAGCGCTTGCATCCGGTTTCTGTAGTGTAGCGTTTATCACGTTCGCCTCACACGCGAAAGGTCCCCAGTTCGAAACTGGGCAGAAACACAGCTTTTTCTCTTGGAAAACAATCTTTTTGACTTTCAGTGCTTGTTCTTTATTGCTTGCCATGACCACAGCATTTTTTGTTTGTTTGAATCGGTTGGTTTCTGTAGTGTAGCGGTTATCACGTTTGCTTTACATGCGAAAGGTCCTCAGTTTGAAACTGTGCAGAATCACAGCGTTCCTCTTGCAAACTAGCGCTTTTGACAATGAGTGCTTGATCTTTAATGCTTGCCATGACCACAGTAAACGCTCTTGTCTGGTTACTGTAGTGTAGTGATTGTCCTGTTTGCCATCCTCCTGAAAGTTCCCTGTTTTGATCCCGGGCAGAAACATGTGGCTTTTCTTTATTTTGATCACAAACGTATATTGTTGGCTTAATTAGCCTTAGTTAGCATATTCTATTGCTGGTTTAATGAGCATTACTTTTACCAATGTGATTATTTCTACCCGTTTTTGCTTTTGGCAAGCATGTGTGTTTTTGACAGTGTCTAAGTGTTCCTAATTCAAGTAACACCTGATAGGATCAAGGTGCGAAAGCAGGCATCTAGGTGCTTTTTCTTTTTGGCTTTTGCACAAAGGCATGAGAATGTTTTGTGGAGCATGGTTTTGTTTCCCTGTTTGTTCTTTTTCTCTAATAGCCTGACAAATGAAAGGTTCCTGTGTTGCAAAATGCACTTTGTCCTGTCTTCAGACATAGAGGAAGACCTCTTGACTTTGGCTGGCTGTTTTTTTCTTTTTCAAGTTCATTTCAGCATGTTTAAACATGTTTAGCTTTGCATGGAGTTTCTGAAGTGTAGTGGTTGTCACGTTCACCTCACACGCGACCGGTCCCCAGTTCGAAACTGGATAGAAGCATGACATTAGGAGTTGATATTAAAGCTTTTGACGTTGAGTCTTTGTTCTCGATGGCTCGTCATGACCACAGTAACCTTCCGCAGCCGGTTTCTGTAGTGTAGTGGTTATGACGTTTGCCTAACATGCGAAAGGTCCCCAGTTCGAAACTGGGCAGAAACACGCTGCTACCCTTTGGTATCCTAGCTTTTGACTTTCAGTTCTTGATCTCGATTGCTTGTTGTCACCACAGTAAGCACTTGCATCCGGTTTCTGTAGTGTAGAGGTTATCACGTTCGCCTCACACGCGAAAAGTCCCCAGTTCGAAACTGGGCAGAAACACAGCTTTTTCTCTTGGAAAACGATCTTTTTTGACTTTCAGTGCTTGTTCTCTATTGCTTGCCATGACCACAGCATTTTTTGTTTGTTTGAATCGGTTGGTTTCTGTAGTGTAGCGGTTATCACGTTTGCTTTACACGCGAAAGGTCTTCAGTTCAAAACTGGGCAGAAACACAGTGTTCCTCTTGCAAACTAGTGCGTTTGACAATGAGTGCTTGATCTTTAATGCTTGCCATGACCACAGTAAACGCTCTTGTTTGGTTACTGTTGTGTAGTGATTGTCCTGTTTGCTATCCTCCTGAAAGTTCCCTGTTTTGATCCCGGGCAGAAACATGTGGCTTTTCTTTATTTTGATCACAAACGTATATTGTTGGCTTAATTAGCCTTAGTTAGCATATTCTATTGCTGGTTTAATGAGCATTACTTTTACCAATGTGATTATTTCTACCCGTTTTTGCTTTTGGCAAGCATGTGTGTTTTTGACAGTGCCTAAGTGTTCCTAATTCAAGTAACACCTGATAGGATCAAGGTGCGAAAGCAGGCATCTAGGTGCTTTTTCTTTTTGGCTTTTGGACAAAGGCATGAGAATGTTTTGTGGAGCATGGTTTTGTTTCCCTGTTTGTTCTTTTTCTCCAATAGCCTGACAAATGAAAGGTTCCTGTGTTGCAAAATGCACTTTGTCCTGTCTTCAGACATAGAGGAAGACCTCTTGACTTTGGCTGGCTGTTTTTTTCTTTTTCAAGTTCATTTCAGCATGTTTAAACATCTTTAGCTTTGCATAGAGTTTCTGAAGTGTAGTGGTTGTCACGTTCACCTCACACGCGAATGGTCCCCAGTTCGAAACTGGATAGAAGCATGACATTAGGCGTTGATATTAAAGCTTTTGACGTTGAGTCTTTGTTCTCGATGGCTCGTCATGACCAAAGTTACCTTCCGCAGCCGGTTTCTGTAGTGTAGTGGTTATCACTAGTGTTGAGCATTCCGATACCGCAAGTATCGGGTATCGGCCGATACTTGCTGTATCGGGATACCGACTTCCGATATTTTTTCAATATCGGAAGTCGGTATCGGAATCGGAAGTTCAAAGTTGATTGACAGCCTGACGTCATAATGATGCGCGGTGTGTGCGCATCATGATGCGCCGTCATTTCGGGCCTTCCTGGGGTCTCTGCCAGCCTGCCGGGGGGCTGTGTGGACAGCCCGGGGTCTGTACCGGCCTGCCGGGGGGCTGTGCCAGCCTGCCGGTGGTCTGTGCACCCCGTGGGGGTCTGTACCGGCCTGCCGGGGGGCTGTGCCGGCCTGCCGGTGGTCTGTTCACCCCGTGGGGGTCTGTACCGGCCTACCGGGGGGCTGTGCCGGCCTGCCGGTGGTCTGTGCACCCTGTGGGGGTCTGTACCGGCCTGCCGGGGGGCTGTGCTGATGTCCAGGGGTCTGTGCAAGCATCGTCCGATGGGACTATAAGTCCCATCTGGCGATGCCTGCTACCATGACAGTGATTGACACATTAGCCAATGGGAAATTCCCACACAGCAATGGCATAAAGTGAGACTATGGACTTTTTTTTTTTAAGTGGCGGAGGAATACAGTGCGGAAGGATACCTACCTTCCGTCATTTTATTCCTGCAGACCGTAGAGAACGGCAGCATCAGCTGATGCTGCTGTTCTCTACCCAAGATCGTCGTGGGACACACTCGTGGACTGCTTCGGATCGTGGGTGAGTATTTTTGTGGTTTGTTATGTTAATATTTATTCCGGAAAAGACAATGGCTTCGGGGAACAATGTGACAAGTATTGGTAAGTATGTTACTCTATGTTATATGTACTGTATGTCTATGTATGTATTGTATGAATGTATTGTATGTATGTAGTATATATGTGGTATGTATGTAGCATGCAGTATGTATGTAGCATGCATGTAGTATATATGTAGTATGTATGTAGCATGTAGTATGTATGTAGCATGCATGTAGTATATATGTGGTATGTATGTAGCATGTAGTATGTATGTAGCATGCATGTAGTATATATGTAGTATGTATGTAGCATGTAGTATGTATGTAGCATGCATGTAGTATATATGTAGTATGTATGTAGCATGTAGTATGTATGTAGCATGCATGTAGTATATATGTAGTATGTATGTAGCATGTAGTATGTATGTAGCATGCATGTAGTATATATGTAGTATGTATGTAGCATGTAGTATGTATGTAGCATGCATGTAGTATATATGTAGTATGTATGTATGTAGCATGTAGTATGTATGTAGTATGTATGGGAGAAAACAAGGGGAACTGCTACCTTGGATCTAATCCTTATAAACAGGGAGGAAATGGTTGAGGAGGTAAAAGTGTCTGGGACCCTAGGAGGTAGCGACCATGCTATTTTAGAATTTTGGATTACTAGAGGTGGAAGACCTGTGAAGACTCAGACGTCAAGGTTAGATTTCAGAAAGGCAGATTTTAAGGGATTCAGAAAGAGAATTGGAGGGATCCAATGGCTGGATATCCTTAAAGACAAAAATGTCCAGGAAGGATGGGAAATCTTGAAAAATGAAATTCTCAAAGCACAGTTGTTAACAATTCCGAAAAGAGGGAAGAATAGGAAGCATTTAAGGAAACCAGGATGGATGAACACAGAACTTAAGCACATGCTAAAAAGGAAGAAAAAAATGTTTATAAAATGGAAAGAGGGAGGCATATCTAAAGAAGAATATAATGCTGTCTGCAGAACCTGCAGGGCACAAATCAGATTAGCTAAAGCTGAAAATGAACTGAGGCTTGCAAGAGATGTCAAAAGCAATAATAAAGGATTTTGGGGATATGTCAAAAGTAAAAGAAAAGTCAAAGATGCTATAGGATTTTTACAGGATGAAAATGATGAAATGGTAAGACAGGATGTTGAGAAGGCTGAACTTTTAAATTCCTATTTTGCATCTGTTTTCTCTCAGAAAGGAAATGCAACATCAACTGTTATTCACTGTCCTATTAAGGGAATAGAAGAATCCAGGATATCTATAAACAGAAAGATAGTGAGGAAACACTTAGCTAACCTAAATGAATTCAAGTCTCCAGGTCCAGATGAATTACACCCCAGAGTACTGAAGGAGATAGCAGAAGAAATTTTTGAACCCCTCTCCATAATCTTTGAAAATTCTTGGAGATCAGGAGAAGTGCCAGAAGACTGGAGAAGAGCAAATGTTGTTCCTATCTTCAAAAAGGGGAAGAAGGTGGACCCAGGCAACTATAGGCCGGTGAGTCTGACTTCTATACCAGGAAAGATCTTTGAACAAATTATTAAACAACATGTATGTCAATACCTGGATAAGAATGAAGTGATTAAACAGAGTCAGCATGGGTTTGTAACTAATAAGTCATGTCAGACTAACTTAATTTCCTTCTATGACGGTATCACTGATTGGGTGGATCAAGGAAATGCTGTAGATATAGTATATCTTGACTTCAGCAAAGCATTTGACAAAGTCTCTCATACAATCCTTATTGAAAAAATGACTAAGTATGGAATGGACAAGGCAACTGTTAGGTGGATTCATAACTGGCTTAGTGATCGGACCCAAAGAGTGGTCGTAAATGGCTGCACATCCAGTTGGAAGAATGTCTCAAGTGGGGTTCCACAGGGCTCTGTCCTGGGCCCTGTATTGTTCAACATCTTTATCAACGATTTAGATGAAGGAATTGAGGGTAAACTGATTAAATTTGCTGATGACACAAAGCTAGGAGGGATAGCTAATACTAGAGAAGAGAGAGAGAGGATTCAAAAAGATTTAAATAAACTGGAGAAGTGGGCAGCAACTAACAGAATGGTTTTTAACAGGGAGAAATGCAAAGTACTACATCTGGGCAATAAAAATGAAAAAAGCATATACAGAATGGGAGGAATAGGGCTAAGTGACAGCACATGTGAAAAAGACTTGGGTATACTAATAGATCGCAGACTGAATATGAGTCAACAGTGTGATGCAGCAGCAAAAAAGGCAAATGCAATTCTAGGATGTATTAACAGAAGCATACAGTCTAGATCACGTGAAGTCATTATTTCCCTCTACTCCTCTTTGGTCAGACCTCATCTGGAATATTGTGTCCAGTTTTGGGCACCACATTTTAAAAAAGACATCAACAAACTGGAGCAAGTTCAGAAAAGAGCGACCAGAATGGTGACTGGTCTGCAAACCCTGTCTTATGAGGAAAGGTTGCAGGATTTGGGAATGTTTAGTTTGCAAAAGAGAAGACTGAGAGGAGACTTAATAGCTGTCTACAAATATCTAAAGGGATGTCACATTGTAGAAGGATCAACTTTATTCTCATTTGCACAAGGAAAGACTAGAAGCAATGGGATGAAACTGAATGGGAAGAGACACAGATTAGATATTAGAAAAAACTTTTTGACAGTTAGAGTGATCAATGAGTGGAACAGGCTGCCACGAGAAGTGGTGAGTTCTCCTTCAATGGAAGTCTTCAAACAGAGGCTGGACAGACATCTGACTGGGATGATTTAGCGAATCCTGCTTTGAGCAGGGGGTTGGACCAGATGGCCCAGGAGGTCCCTTCCAACTCTACGATTCTATGATTCTATGATTCTATGATTCTATGATTCTATGTAGCATGCATGTAGTATATATGTAGTATGTATGTAGCATGTAGTATGTATGTAGCATGCATGTAGTATATATGTAGTATGTATGTATGTAGCATGTAGTATGTATGTAGCATGCATGTAGTATGTATGTAGCATGCATGTAGTATGTATGTGGTATGTATGTAGCATGTAGTATGTATGTAGTATGTATGTAGTATGTATGTAGTATGTATGTGGTATGTATGTAGCATGTAGCATGCATGTAGTATGTATGTAGTATATATGTGGTATGTATGTAGCATGTAGTATGTATGTAGCATGTAGTATGTATGTAGCATGCATGTAGTATATATGTAGTATGTATGTATGTAGCATGTAGTATGTATGTAGCATGCATGTAGTATGTATGTAGCATGCATGTAGTATGTATGTGGTATGTATATAGCATGTAGCATGCATGTAGTATGTATGTAGTATGTATGTAGTATGTATGTGGTATGTATGTAGCATGTAGCATGCATGTAGTATGTATGTAGTATATATGTGGTATGTATGTAGCATGTAGTATGTATGTAGCATGCAGTATGTATGTAGCATGCATGTAGTATATATGTAGTATGTATGTAGCATATATGTAGTATGTATGTAGCATGTAGTATGTATGTAGCATGCAGTATGTATGTAGCATGCATGTAGTATATATGTAGTATGTATGTAGTATATATGCAGTATGAATGTAGCATGTATGTAGTATGTAGTATGAATGTAGCATGTATGTAGCATGTATTTTTTTATTTTTTTTTTCTTACATTCAACACATTAGCCGGATGATGGGACTACTACTGTCCCATAATTGGCTAATGTGTCAATCACTGTCATGGTAGCAGGCATCGCCCGATGGGACTTGTAGTCCCATCAGACGATGCCTGCACAGACCCCCGAAGCCTGCACAGACCACCGGCAGGCCGGCACAGACCACCGGAGCCTGCACAGACCCCCTGGCAGGCCGGCACAGCCCCCCGAAAGACCCGTACAGACCCCAGAGAGGCTGTACAAGGCAAAAACAGGGTTTTTCTTATTCCGATACCGGAAGTCCCATAGACTTGAATGGGACTTCCGGTATCGGAATCGGCGATACCGATACTTTTTTTAAAGATCGGCCGATCCATTCCGATCCGATACTTTGAAGTATCGGACGGTATCGCTCAACTCAAGTTATCACGTTCGCCTAACACGCGAAAGGTCCCCAGTTCGAAACTGGGCAGAAACACGCTGTTACCCTTTGGTATCCAAGCTTTTGACTTTCAGTTCTTGATCTTGATTGCTTGTTGTCACCACAGTAAGCGCTTGCATGCGGTTTCTGTAGTGTAGCGGTTATCACGTACGCCTCAAACGCGAAAGGTCCCCAGTTCGAAACTGGGCAGAAACACAGCTTTTTCTCTTGGAAAACGATCTTTTTGACTTTCAGTGCTTGTTCTTTATTGCTTGCCATGACCACAGCATTTTTTGTTTGTTTGAATTGGTTGGTTTCTGTAGTGTAGCGGTTATCACGTTCGCTTTACACGCGAAAGGTCCTCAGTTCGAAACTGGGCATAAACACAGTGTTCCTCTTGCAAACTAGCGCTTTTGACAATGAGTGCTTGATCTTTAATGCTTGCCATGACCACAGTAAACGCTCTTGTCTGGTTACTGTAGTGTAGTGATTGTCCTGTTTGCCATCCTCCTGAAAGTTCCCTGTTTTGATCCCGGGCAGAAACATGTGGCTTTTCTTTATTTTGATCACAAACGTATATTGTTGGCTTAATTAGCCTTAGTTAGCATATTCTATTGCTGGTTTAATGAGCATTACTTTTACCAATGTGATTATTTCTACCCGTTTTTGCTTTTGGCAAGCATGTGTGTTTTTGACAGTGTCTAAGTGTTCCTAATTCAAGTAACACCTGATAGGATCAAGGTGCGAAAGCAGGCATCTAGGTGCTTTTTCTTTTTGGCTTTTGGACAAAGGCATGAGAATGTTTTGTGGAGCATGGTTTTGTTTCCCTGTTTGTTCTTTTTCTCCAATAGCCTGACAAATGAAAGGTTCCTGTGTTGCAAAATGCACTTTGTCCTGTCTTCAGACAAAGAGGAAGACCTCTTGACTTTGGCTGGCTGTTTTTTTCTTTTTCAAGTTCATTTCAGCATGTTTAAACATCTTTAACTTTGCATAGAGTTTCTGAAGTGTAGTGGTTGTCACGTTCATCTCACATGCGAACGGTCCTCTGTTCGAAACTGGATAGAAGCATGACATTAGGCGTTGATATTAAAGCTTTTGACGTTGAGTCTTTGTTCTCGATGGCTCGTCATGACCACAGTAACCTTCTGCAGCCGGTTTCTGTAGTGTAGTGGTGATCACGTTCTCCTAACACGCGAAAGGTCCCCAGTTCGAAACTGGGCAGAAACACGCTGTTACCCTTTGGTATCCAAGCTTTTGATTTTCAGTTCTTGATCTTGATTGCTTGTTGTCACCACAGTAAGCGCTTGCATGAGGTTTCTGTAGTGTAGCGGTTATCACGTTCGCCTCACACGCGAAAGGTCCCCAGTTCGAAACTGGGCCGAAACACAACTTTTTCTCTTGGAAAACGATCTTTTTGACTTTCAGTGCTTGTTCTTTATTGCTTGCCATGACCACAGCATTTTTTGTTTGTTTGAATCGGTTGGTTTCTGTAGTGTAGCGGTTATCACGTTCGCTTTACATGCGAAAGGTCCTCAGTTCGAAACTGGGCAGAAACACAGCGTTCCTCTTGCAAACTAGCGCTTTTGACAATGAGTGCTTGTTCTTTAATGCTTGCCATGACCACAGTAAACTCTCTTGTCTGGTTACTGTAGTGTAGTGATTGTCCTGTTTGCCATCCTCCTGAAAGTTCCCTGTTTTGATCCCGGGCAGAAACATGTGGCTTTTCTTTATTTTGATCACAAACGTATATTGTTGGCTTAATTAGCCTTAGTTAGCATATTCTATTGCTGGTTTAATGAGCATTACTTTTACCAATGTGATTATTTCTACCCGTTTTTGCTTTTGGCAAGCATGTGTGTTTTTGACAGTGTCTAAGTGTTCCTAATTCAAGTAACACCTGATAGGATCAAGGTGCGAAAGCAGGCATCTAGGTGCTTTTTCTTTTTGGCTTTTGGACAAAGGCATGAGAATGTTTTGTAGAGCATGGTTTTGTTTCCCTGTTTGTTCTTTTTCTCCAATAGCCTGACAAAAAAAAGGTTCCTGTGTTGCAAAATGCACTTTGTCCTGTCTTCAGACATAGAGGAATACCTCTTGACTTTGGCTGGCTGTTTTTTTCTTTTTCAAGTTCATTTCAGCATGTTTAAACATCTTTAGCTTTGCATGGAGTTTCTGAAGTGTAGTGGTTGTCACGTTCACCTCACACGCGAACGGTCCCCAGTTCGAAACTAGATAGAAGCATGACATTAGGCGTTGATATTAAAGCTTTTGACGTTGAGTCTTTGTTCTCGATGGCTCGTCATGACCACAGTAACCTTCCGCAGCCGGTTTCTGTAGTGTAGTGGTTATCACGTTCGCCTAACACGCGAAGGGTCCCCAGTTCGAAACTGGGAAGAAACACGCTGTTACCCTTTGGTATCCAAGCTTTTGACTTTCAGTTCTTGATCTCGATTGCTTGTTGTCACCACAGTAAGCTCTTGCATCTGGTTTCTGTAGTGTAGCGGTTATCACGTTCGCCTCACATGCGAAAGGTCCCCAGTTCGAAACTGGGCAGAAACACAGCTTTTTCTCTTGGAAAACGATCTTTTTGACTTACAGTGCTTGTTCTTTATTGCTTGCCATGACCACAGCATTTTTTGTTTGTTTGAAACTGTAGGTTTCTGTAGTGTAGCGGTTATTACGGTCGCTTTACACGCGAAAGGTTCTCAGTTCGAAACTGGGCAGAAACACAGCGTTCCTCTTGCAAACTAGCGCTTTTGACAATGAGTGCTTGATCTTTAATGCTTGCCATGACCACAGTAAATGCTCTTGTCTGGTTACTGTAGTGTAGTGATTGTCCTGTTTGCCATCCTCCTGAAAGTTCCCTGTTTTGATCCCGGGCAGAAACATGTGGCTTTTCTTTATTTTGATCACAAACGTATATTGTTGGCTTAATCAGCCTTAGTTAGCATATTCTATTGCTGGTTTATTGAGCATTACTTTTACCAATGTGATTATTTCTACCCGTTTTTGCTTTTGGCAAGCATGTGTGTTTTTGACAGTGTCTAAATATTCCTAATTCAAGTAACACCTGATAGGATCAAGGTGCGAAAGCAGGCATCTAGGTGCTTTTTCTTTTTGGCTTTTGGACAAAGGCATGAGAATGTTTTGTGGAGCATGGTTTTGTTTCCCTGTTTGTTCTTTTTCTCCAATAGCCTGACAAATAAAAGGTTCCTGTGTTGCAAAATGCACTTTGTCCTGTCTTCAGACATATAGGAAGACCTCTTGACTTTGGCCTGCTGTTTTTTTCTTTTTCAAGTTCATTTCAGCATGTTTAAACATCTTTAACTTTGCATGGAGTTTCTGAAGTGTAGTGGTTGTCACGTTCACCTCACACGCGAACGGTCACCAGTTCGAATCTGGATAGAAGCTTGACGTTTAATCTTTTGACGTTGAGTCTTTGTTCTCGATGGCTCTTCATGACCACAGTAACCTTCCGCAGCCGGTTTCTGTAGTGTAGTGGTTATCACGTTCGCCTAACACGCAAAAGGTCCCCAGTTTGAAACTGGGCAGAAACATGTGGCTTTTCTTTATTTTGATCACAAACGTATATTGTTGGCTTAATTAGCCTTAGTTAGCATATTCTATTGCTGGTTTAATGAGCATTACTTTTACCAATGTGATTATTTCTACCCGTTTTTGCTTTTGGCAAGCATGTGTGTTTTTGACAATGTCTAAGTGTTCCTAATTCAAGTAACACCTGATAGGATCAAGGTGCGAAAGCAGGGATCTAGGTGGTTTTTCTTTTTGGCTTTTGGACAAAGGCATGAGAATGTTTTGTGGAGCATGGTTTTGTTTCCCTGTTTGTTCTTTTTCTCCAATAGCCTGACAAATGAAAGGTTCCTGTGTTGCAAAATGCACTTTGTCCTGTCTTCAGACATAGAGGAAGACCTCTTGACTTTGGCTGGCTGTTTTTTTCTTTTTCAAGTTCATTTCAGCATGTTTAAACATCTTTAGCTTTGCATGGAGTTTCTGAAGTATAGTGGTTGTCACGTTCACCTCACACGCCAACGGTACCCAGTTCGAAACTGGATAGAAGCATGACATTAGGCGTTGATATTAAAGCTTTTGACGTTGAGTCTTTGTTCTCGATGGCTCGTCATGACCACAGTAACCTTCTGCAGATGGTTTCTGTAGTGTAGTGGTTATCAAGTTCGCCTAACACGCGAAAGGTCCCCAGTTCGAAACTGGGCAGAAACACGCTGTTACCCTTTGGTATCCAAGCTTTTGACTTTCAGTTCTTGATCTCGATTGCTTGTTGTCACCACAGTAATCACTTGCATCTGGTTTCTGTAGTGTAGCGGTTATCACATTCGCCTCACACGCGAAAGGTCCCCAGTTCGAAACTGGGCAGAAACACAGCTTTTTCTCTTGGAAAACGATCTTTTTGACTTTCAGTGCTTGTTCTTTATTGCTTGCCATGACCACAGCATTTTTTGTTTTTTTTAAATCAGTTGGTTTCTGTAGTGTAGAGGTTATCACGTTCTATTTACACGCGAAAGGTCCTCAGTTCGAAACTGGGCAGAAACACAGCGTTTCTCTTGCAAACTTGCGCTTTTGACAATGAGTGCTTGATCTTTAATGCTTGCCATGACCACAGTAAATGCTCTTGTCTGTTTACTGTAGTGTAGTGATTGTCCTGTTTGCCATCCTCCTGAAAGTTCCCTGTTTTGATCCCGGGCAGAAACATGTGGCTTTTCTTTATTTTGATCACAAACGTATATTGTTGGCTTAATTAGCATTAGTTAGTATATTCTATTGCTGGTTTAATGAGCATTACTTTTACCAATGTGATTATTTCTACCCGTTTTTGCTTTTGGCAAGCATGTGTGTTTCTGACAGTGTCTAAGTGTTCCTAATTCAAGTAACACCTGATAGGATCAAGGTGCGAAAGCAGGCATCTAGGTGCTTTTTCTTTTTAGCTTTTGGACAAAGGCATGAGAATGTTTTGTGGAGCATGGTTTTGTTTCCCTGTTTGTTCTTTTTCTCCAATAGCCTGACAAATGAAAGGTTCCTGTGTTGCAAAATGCACTTTGTCCTGTCTTCAGACATAGAGGAAGACCTCTTGACTTTGGCTGGCTGTTTTTTTCTTTTTCAAGTTCATTTAAGCATGTTTAAACATCTTTAGCTTTGCATGGAGTTTCTGAAGTATAGTGGTTGTCACTAGAGTTGAGCGACTTTTGGTTTTTTAGGGTCGCGTTTCGTTTCGTGAAACCCGACTTTTCCATAAGTCGGGTCGAGCAAGATCGTCCGATTATAGGGAAAAGTCGGGGTCGTCCCGAAACACGAATCCCAATGTAAGTCAATGGGGAATAAAAGTCAGCAGTGAGAGGAGGACAGGAAACATACCTACAGTGCCCATTTGAATGCCAAAAGCATCAATTCTTCTTACTTAAGCTTGTCAACCTTAATTAACTTCATAATACAAGTTACGCACTGAAAAATGGGGGTTATTTGGCTAAATTTGTGGGGGGGGAGGGCTGACTGCAGGTTTTCATGTGCCCTGGGCGAAAGAGCGCCCCTTTAACACATACCACAACTCATCATGCTCCGATACGGCAGAGAAATAGCGGTATAGTACAATGAAAAATACCTCACTTTTTACATCTCATGACGAGGCCCATCTATTTCTCCATACAAAATCATTGGTCCCATATAATGTTTGAAACAGTATATGATGAGCTCCACATAATGCTACAGTATATGTTGGTCCCCATGGATGAAGCTCCACTGTCTTATGGGCCCAAATAATGCTCCAAACATAATGGGCCCCATTTCTAATGCTCTAGTGTATAATGGGCCCTGTAAATGCTGCTCCAGTGTCTGATGTCCACCTTTGGAATGTTCCAGTGTATGGTGGGCCCCATCTATCATTCTCCAGAGTATAGTGCGCCCCAAAAATTGCTGTCCCAACATAGAAAACAATCAAATAAGTCTCCTCGCTAGGGAATCCCTGTACTTGTCTGGACAGGTGCTGTAGCTTGCTTAACAGCTCGCCAGCCGTTCTCACGCCCAGTATGGATTGCACGTGATTGCACAAAGGTTAGAAGGGGTACCGTATCCCCGGATAACATGTATGGATAGCGTACACATTCAAAATATATGTCTATACAGCATGAGGCAGGCTCAGACGGTGTTAGGGCCAGTATGGATTGCACGTCATTGCACAAAGGTTAGAAGGGGTACCGTATCCCCGGATAACATGTATGGATAGCGTACACATTCAAAATATATGTCTATACAGCATGAGGCAGGCTCAGACGGTGTTAGGCCCAGTATGGATTGCACGTCATTGCACAAAGGTTAGAAGGGGTACCGTATCCCCGGATAACATGTATGGATAGCGTACACATTCAAAATATATGTCTATACAGCATGAGGCAGGCTCAGACGGTGTTAGGCCCAGTATGGATTGCACGTCATTGCACAAAGGTTAGAAAGGGTACCGTATCCCCGGATAACATGTATGGATAGCGTACACATTCAAAATATATGTCTATACAGCATGAGGCAGGCTCAGATGGTGTTATGCCCAGTATGGATTGCACGTCATTGCACAAAGGTTAGAAGGGGTACCGTATCCCCGGATAACATGTATGGATAGCGTACACATTCAAAATATATGTCTATACAGCATGAGGCAGGCTCAGACGGTGTTAGGCCCAGTATGGATTGCACGTCATTGCACAAAGGTTAGAAGGGGTACCGTATCCCTGGATAACATGTATGGATAGCGTACACATTCAAAATATATGTCTATACAGCATGAGGCAGGCTCAGACGGTGTTAGGCCCAGTATGGATTGCACGTCATTGCACAAAGGTTAGAAGGGGTACCGTATCCCCGGATAACATGTATGGATAGCGTACACATTCAAAATATATGTCTATACAGCATAAGGCAGGCTCAGACCGTGTTAGGCCCAGTATGGATTGCACGTCATTGCACAAAGGTTAGAAGGGGTACCGTATCCCCGGATAACATGTATGGATAGCGTACACATTCAAAATATATGTCTATACAGCATGAGGCAGGCTCAGACGGTGTTAGGCCCAGTATGGATTGCACGTGATTGCACAAAGGTTAGAAAGGGTACCGTATCCCTGGATAACATGTATGGATAGTGTACACATTCAAAATATATGTCTATACAGCATGAGGCAGGCTCAGACGGTGTTAGGCCCAGTATGGATTGCACGTCATTGCACAAAGGTTAGAAGGGGTACCTTATCCCCGGATAACATGTATGGATAGCGTACACATTCAAAATATATGTCTATACAGCATGAGGCAGGCTCAGACGGTGTTAGGCCCAGTATGGATTGCACGTCATTGGACAAAGGTTAGAAAGGGTACCGTATCCCTGGATAACATGTATGGATAGCGTACACATTCAAAATATATGTCTCAGGAGGCAGGCTCAGACGGTGTCAGGCACAGTATGGATTTGACGGCCCAGATTACACAGCGGAGGAGCAGGGAGAGGTAAAGATTGCAAATGCTGGGGCCCTTGCCAAGCAAGGGGGGCCCACTCGTGGGCGTCGGTACTGGCACTGGGCCCCTCATAGTACAGCGGTGTGTCTGACGGCGGGTGTGCACCACCACCGTCAGAGACACTTGATTGCACT
The DNA here is from genome assembly GCF_039654945.1 of Dendrobates tinctorius. Classification (NCBI taxonomy): domain Eukaryota; kingdom Metazoa; phylum Chordata; class Amphibia; order Anura; family Dendrobatidae; genus Dendrobates; species Dendrobates tinctorius. Next base: position 12,103,219 of record NW_027361918.1, on the reverse strand, counting down.
ATGAGGGACCCTGTGCCAGTGCCCGCGCCCAAGAGTCGGCCTACCCACCTGTCCAGGGCAACGGCACTCGCACGGTGTCGTGCGCTAGGTGGTGACCCCGGCCATGGGGGGGAGGCAGCACAGTTAGGGAGTTTTAGAAAGTGGCATATGTTGATGTTGGACATTCAACTGATGCAAAAGGCGAAATAGGTGAAGTACCAGGAAGAGGTGGACCAAAGCAAGCCATTTTTCTGTCACCCTATGTGTCATCAGGGGAAGGTGGGACAAAATCCTTGGAAACCCATGCATGGTTCATGTTAATGCAGGCTAGATCATCCACATTTTGGGTTGACAGACGGGTCTTTTTTTCTGTCAGGATTGATCCAGCTGCACTGAAGACTCTTTCCGATAGCACACTTGCAGCTGGGCAAGCGAGCTCCTGTAAGGCATATTGTGCCAATTCAGGCCAGGTGTCCAGTTTAGCGGCCCAATAGTCAAAGGGGAATGACCTGTGTGGGAGAACATCGATATGGTAGGAAAAGTAGTTTGTAACCATAGTTGACAACTGCTGTCTCCTGTCACTTTCCATCGATGCAGTATTACCAGTTGTGTGAGCGGTATTTGAAAAATCAGTCCACAACATTGTGATGAAACCCCTGTCTCCAACGCCACTTCTGCTGTGTGCACCACGAACACCTCTGCCAAGCTGCCCCCGGCCCGTACGGCTCGTGTGAGAACCATCACCGCTGCTGTGTGCTGGGAATGCCTCAAGCAACCGATTTACCAGAGTTGCTTGTTTATTAGCCAATATTAGGTCAAGGTTCTCCTGTGGCATGATGTTTTGTAATTTGCCTTTATAGCGTGGATCCAGGATGCTGGCCAACCAGTAGTCGTCATCGTTCATCATTTTGGCTATGCGGGGGTCCCTTTTTAGGATCCGCAAGGCATAATCTGACATGTGGGCCAATGTTCCCGGTGTCAATGATGCACTGCGAGTGCTGGGTGGAGGAGCACTTTCTGGCAAATCCACATCCCTCCAGTCACGCACAAACCCTGTACCAGACCTTGCCATGCCAACATTTTCACTTGCCCCACGAGATGCATCCTCCTCCCCTAAGTAATCATCCCCATCATCCTCCTCCTCCTCCTCCTCTTTTTCCTCCACCTCGTCCAGGAGAGGTCCCTGAGCAGACAATGGCTGAATGTCATCAAGGATTCCCTCCTCCTCTTCCTCCTCATCAACATGAGGAGACACAGATTAGATATTAGAAAAAACTTTTTGACAGTTAGAGTGATCAATGAGTGGAACAGGCTGCCACGAGAAGTGGTGAGTTCTCCTTCAATGGAAGTCTTCAAACAGAGGCTGGACAGACATCTGACTGGGATGATTTAGCGAATCCTGCTTTGAGCAGGGGGTTGGACCAGATGGCCCAGGAGGTCCCTTCCAACTCTACGATTCTATGATTCTATGATTCTATGATTCTATGATTGGCTGCAGACGCCTGCTCCTTAAGGTGCGTCAAAGTTTGCATGAGCAGACGCATAAGTGGGATGCTCATGCTTAGGATGGCGTCGTCTGCGCTTACGAGCCGTGTGCATTCCTCAAAACACTGAAGGACTTTACAAAGGTCTTTCAGCTTCAACCACTGCACACCTGTCAACTCCATGTCTGCTCTCAAAGTGCCTGGCCGTGTATCCTCCCACAAATGCATTATGGCCTGCCGCTGCTCGCACAGCCGCTCTACCATGTGCAGGGTGGAGTTCCACCTTGTTGCAATGTCGATAATGAGGCGGTGGTTGGGAAGGTGGAGCAATCGCTGCAGCTTCTGCATACGAACAGAGTGTACAGGCGACCGGCGGATGTGCGCGCACAGTCTTCGCACCTTCTGGAGCAGGGCTGTTAACTCCGGATAATTTTTGAGGAAGCACTGCACCACCAGGTTCAAGGTGTGAGCCAAGCAAGGTATGTGGCTGAGTTTTGAAAGGGCTATGGCTGCCACAAAATTACGGCCGTTATCACTAACTACCTTGTCTGCCTCAAGATGTACACTGCCCAGCCATGACTCAGTTTGTAGCTTCAAGTACTCGGCCAGCACCTCGGCGGTGTGTCTGTCGCCCAAACACATCATCTGCAACACAGCCTGCTGACGCTTTCCACTAGCTGCTCGATAGGGGGACACATCGTGTGCAACAGTGGCAGCTGCAGATGGAGTGCTCGTACGACTGCGCTCTGTGGACGAGCTGTCGCTTCTGGAGGAGGAGGAGGAGGAGGGTCGAACGCCTCCAGCCAACTGTTTCCTATACCGTGGGCTAGGCAGCACTGTCCCACCACCGCTGTCCCCTGTGGACCCTGCATCCACCACATTAACCCAGTGCGCAGTGATGGACACGTAACGGCCCTGGCCATGCCGACTGGACCATGCATCAGTTGTGAGGTGCACCTTTCCACTCACTGACTGCTTGAGTGCATGGACAATGCGGTCTTTCACATGATGGTGGAGGGCTGGGATGGCTTTACGAGAGAAGAAGTGGCGACTGGGTAGGTCATAGAGTGGTACTGCATAGGCCATGAGTTCGCGGACAGCTGTGCTTTCCACCAACCGAAAGGGCATCATCTCAAACGAGATTAGTTTGGCAATGTGGGCGTTCAAACCCAGTGTACGCGGATGAGAGACTGAGTACTTTCTTGACCTACTCATAGTGTCTGGGAGGGTGAGCTGGACTTGAGAGCTGCATATGGTGGAAGTAGCGGTGGACAGGGCGGATTGAGAGAGGGTTGATGATGGTGATGGAGTTGTTGTTCTTTCTGATGGCCTAGAATCAGTCTTTCGTTGATATAACAGTGGGATTCCCTGACTGCTGTGGCCTTGCAACGACACCTCAACATTTGCTGCTGTGCTAACCGGTGGGCTTACAGTGGGGGAAACAATGTAGCGTTGCTGACTACCTTCGTTGTGATCAGTTGCACATGTGGCACTTGAGGTTTGGTGTTGTGTCCACGCTTGCAAGTGCATGCTGGTTAAATGTCTAAGCATGCAACTGGTATTCAAATTTTTCAGATTTTTCCCTCGGCTAAAGGTCTTTGTGCACTTCTTACAGATAACCTTGGCCTGATCATGAGGATTTTGTTCAAAAAACTGCCACACTGCACTCTTCCTTCTTTGGCAGACATTTTGCGGCATAGCACGCTGTGATCTTTTGACCCTCTGGACAAGCTGTCCAGCAACTCTTTTGATGTTTGGAACCTGTCTTTGGAGTGCTCCGGGCCTGCCAGATAACAGCTGTTGCGATGTCGATGTCTGCTGTGGATGCTCCTCATCTGAGCTATTGGAAGCAGCACCCTCTTCCCCCAATGGATGCCAATCTGGGTCAACAACTGGGTCATCCATCACCTCCTCTTCTATGTCATGTGCACCTTTCTCTGTGTCACCGTGTATGGTGGTATAGTGTGCGGGAAGGGGCACCTGAGTCTCATCAGGGTCAAAATCTGGCTCTGTACACTGCGAGGACAATGTAGTGCTCTGAGTGAATGTACCAGCAGAATCATCCATCAGCGGCTGTGCATCAGTGCACTCCATGTCAGATTCATCTTGGCCTGGGTAATTCACCATTTGACTTGATAATCCAGGCATGGTATGTGAAAACAGCTCCATGGAGTAATCAGTAGTATGGCCTGCGTCATCCTTCAATCTTGGTTGGGGTGAAGGACACAAGGAAAGGTGTGGTTCATGAACATGAGCCTCCAATGACGACTCAGTGCTTTTACTTTTTACAACTGAAGAAGAGGAGGCGATAGAGCTGGAGGCTGAGTCAGCAATGTAAGACAAAACTTTTTCCTGATGCTCTGCCTTTAAAAGCGGTTTGCCAACTCCTAGAAAACTAAGCGTTCGAGTCCTTATGTAGCCAGACGATGACGCAGGGTCAGCACCTCCTGCATTCGGTCCTATTTTGCTCTTGCCACTACCATCAGATCCACCACCAACACCATCATTACCAGCTGCCAACCCCCGCCCAATTCCACGGCCTCTTCCACCAGCCTTCCTCATTTTTGGTAGAAATGTAGACAAAATCCAACAAACTATATAGTAATGTAAAACAAGGTACAAGGTGTCTATAGGACAGGGGAGTTTTAGAATTTCTGCACACACTTGTGGACAGTGGACACTTGTGGATTGTGTGCGGCCCACTGATATCTGAGCGCTATGTGACACGCTCGATGGCACAGCTGCCTGTGACCAAAGTGACGAGAGGATAATGGAGATTTTGAATCTCTGCGTACACTTTAGGACACTGGACACTTGTGGATTGTGTGCAGCCCACTGATATCTGAGCGCTATGTGACACGCTCGATGGCACAGCTGCCTGTGACCAAAGTGACAAAAGGATAATGGAGATTTTGAATCTCTGCGTACACTTGTGGACAGTGGACACTTGTGGATTGTGTGAGGCCCACTGATATCTGAGCGCTATGTGACACGCTCAATGGCACAGCTGCCTGTGACCAAAATGACGAGAGGATAATGGAGATTTTGAATCTCTGCGTACACTTTTTGACACTGGACACTTGTGGATTGTGTGCGGCCCACTGATATCTGAGCGCTATGTGACACGCTCGATGGCACAGCTGCCTGTGACCAAAGTGACGAGAGGATAATGGAGATTTTGAATCTCTGCGTACACTTGTGGGCAGTGGACACTTGTGGATTGTGTGCGGCCCACTGATATCTGAGCGCTATGTGACACGCTCGATGGCACAGCTGCCTGTGACCAAAGTGACGAGAGGATAATGGAGATTTTGAATCTCTGCGTACACTTGTGGACAGTGGACACTTTTGGATTGTGTGCGGCCCACTGATATCTGAGAGCTATGTGACACGCTCGATGGCACAGCTGCCTGTGACCAAAGTGACGAAGGGATAATGGAGATTTTTAATCTCTGCGTACACTTTTGGACACTGGACACTTGTGGATTGTGTGCGGCCCACTGATATCTGAGCGCTATGTGACACGATCGATGGCACAGCTGCCTGTGACCAAAGTGACGAGAGGATAAGGGAGATTGGATTGCTTTTAAAAAAGCAGTTTGCGGAGCAGTGGGTAAACAGCAATGCCAGCTTGTCAGGAAGCCTTAAAAGGCAGCCCAACAACCAACACCACTGATACACCACAATATAGCCTCCCCTTGCACTGCACACACAGTGACTTGTGTGTTGTGCAGGCCAAATCGCTAGCAGCAGAAGCAGTTTTTTTGTCTTCTTCCCTGCCTAACGCTCTCCCTACAGAATCAGCAGCAACCTCTCCCTATACTAAGATCGGCAGAAGTAAGATGGCGGTCGGCGTGCACGCCCTTTTATACCCCCTGTGACGCCCACCAAAGCAAGCGAATCACTTGCATGCCCTTCTGAAAGATGGTGGTGACCCGTGCCTATGTCATCACGTTGCCCACAGTGTCCGTGGACCTGATTGGCTGAAAAAGAGCGCAAAACAAACTTTTGAAACGCGACTTTGGCGCGTAAGTCGCCGACCTCGTGGCCGACCTCATCCTAGGGTCGGGTTTCGTTTCATGAAACCCGACTTTGCCAAAAGTCGGTGACTTTTGAATTTTTTCGACCCGTTTCGCTCAACTCTAGTTGTCACGTTCACCTCACACGCGAACGGTCCCTAGTTCGAAACTGGATAGAAGCATGACATTAGGCGTTGATATTAAATCTTTTGACGTTGAGTCTTTGTTCTCGATGGCTCGTCATGACCACAGTAACCTTCCGCAGCCGGTTTCTGTAGTGTAGTGGTTTTCACGTTCGCATAACACGCAAAAGGTCCCCAGTTCGAAACTGGGCAGAAACACGCTGTTACCCTTTGGTATCCAAGCTTTTGACTTTCAGATCTTGATCTCGATTGCTTGTTGTCACCACAGTTAGCTCTTGAATCTGGTTGCTGTAGTGTAGCGGTTATCACGTTTGCCTCACACGCGAAAGGTCCCCAGTTCGAATCTGGGCAGAAACACAGCTTTTTCTCGTGGAAAACGATCTTTTTGACTTTCAGTGATTGTTCTTTATTGCTTGCCATGACCACAGCATTTTTTGTTTGTTTGGATCGGTTGGTTTCTGTAGTGTAGTGGTAATCACGTTAGCTTTACATGTGAAAGGTCCTCAGTTCGAAACTGGGCAGAAACACAGCGTTCCTCTTGCAGACTAGCGCTTTTGACAATGAGTGCTTGATCTTTAATGCTTGCCATGACCACAGTAAACGCTCTTGTCTGGTTACTGTAGTGTAGTGATTGTCCTGTTTGCCATCCTCCTGAAAGTTTCCTGTTTTGATCCCGGGCAGAAACATGTGGCTTTTCTTTAATTTGATCACAAAAGTATATTGTTGGCTTAATTAGCCTTAGTTAGCATATTCTATTGCTGGTTTAATGAGCATTACTTTTACCAATGTGATTATTTCTACCCGTTTTTGCTTTTGGCAAGCATGTGTGTTTTTGACAGTGTCTAAGTGTTCCTAATTCAAGTAACACCTGATAGGATCAAGGTGCGAAAGCAGGCATCTAGGTGCTTTTTCTTTTTGGCTTTTGGACAAAGGCATGAGAATGTTTTATGGAGCATGGTTTTGTTTCCTTGTTTGTTCTCTTTCTCCAATAGCCTGACAAATGAAAGGTTCCTGTGTTGCAAAATGCACTTTGTCCTGTCTTCAGACATAGAGGAAGACCTCTTGACTTTGGCTGGCTGTTTTTTTCTTTTTCAAGTTCATTTCAGCATGTTTAAACATCTTTAGCTTTGCATGGAGTTTCTGAAGTGTAGTGGTTGTCATGTTCACCTCACACGTGAACGGTCCCTAGTTCGAAACTGGATAGAAGCATGACATTAGGCGTTGATATTAAAGCTTTTGACGTTGAGTCTTTGTTCTCGATGGCTCGTCATGACCACAGTAACCTTCCGCAGCCGGTTTCTGTAGTGTAGTGGTTGTCACGTTCGCCTAACACGCGTAAGGTCCCCAGTTCGAAACTGGATAGAAGCATGACATTAGGCGTTGATCTTGAAGCTTTTGACGTTGAGTCTTTGTTCTCGATGGCTCGTCATGACCACAGTAGCCTTCTGCAGCCGTTTTCCGTAGTGTAGTGGTTATCACGTTCGCCTAACACGCGAAAGGTCCCCAGTTGGAAACAGGGCAGAAACACGATGTTACCCTTTGGTATCCAAGCTTTTGACTTTCAGTTCTTGATATCGATTGCTTGTTGTCACCACAGTAAGCGCTTGCATTCGGTTTCTGTAGTGTAGCGGGTATCACGTTCGCCTCACATGCGAAAGGTCCCCATTTCAAAACTGGGCAGAAACACAGCTTTTTCTCTTGGAAAACGATCTTTTTGACTTTCAGTGCTTGTTCTTTATTGCTTGCCATGACCACAGCATTTTTTGATTGTTTGAATCGGTTGGTTTCTGTAGTGTAGCGTTTATCACGTTCGCTTTACACGCGAAAGGTCCTCAGTTTGAAACTGGGCAGAAACACAGCGTTCCTCTTGCAAACTAGTGCTTTTGACAATGAGTGCTTGATCTTTAATGCTTGCCATGACCACATTAAACGCTCTTGTCTGGTTACTGTAGTGTAGTGATTGTCCTGTTTGCCATCCTCCTGAAAGTTCCCTGTTTTGATCCCGGGCAGAAACATGTGGCTTTTCTTTATTTTGATCACAAACGTATATTGTTGGCTTAATTAGCCTTAGTTAGCATATTCTATTGGTGGTTTAATGAGCATTACTTTTACCAATGTGATTATTTCTACCCGTTTTTGCTTTTGGCAAGCATGTGTGTTTTTCACAGTGTCTAAGTGTTCCTAATTCAAGTAACACCTGATAGGATCAAGGTGCGAAAGCAGGCATCTAGGTGCTTTTTCTTTTTGGCTTTTGGACAAAGGCATGAGAATGTTTTGTGGAGCATGGTTTTGTTTCCCTGTTTGTTCTTTTTCTCCAATAGCCTGACATATGAAAGGTTCCTGTTTTGCAAAATGCACTTTGTCCTGTCTTCAGACATAGAGGTAGACCTCTTGACTTTGGTTGGCTGTTTTTTTCTTTTTCAAGTTCATTTCAGCATGTATAAACATCTTTACCTTTGCATGGAGTTTCTGAAGTGTAGTGGTTCTCACGTTAACCTCACACGCGAACGGTCCCCAGTTCGAAACTGGATAGATGCATGACATTAGGCGTTGATATTAAAGCTTTTGACTTTGAGTCTTTGTTCTCGATGGCTCGTCATGACCACAGTAACCTTCCGCAGCTGGTTTCTGTAGTGTAGTGGTTATCACGTTCGCCAAACACGCCAAAGGTCCCCAGTTCGAAACTGGGCAGAAACACGCTGTTACCCTTTGGTATCCAAGCTTTTGACTTTCAGTTCTTGATCTCGATTGCTTGTTGTCAACACAGTAAGCACTTGCATCCGGTTTCTGTAGTGTAGCGGTTATCACGTTCGCCTCACACGCGAAAGGTCCCCAGTTCGAAACTGGGCAGAAACACAGCTTTTTCTCTTGGAAAACGATCTTTTTGACTTTCAGTGCTTGTTCTTTATTGCTTGCCATGACCACAGCATTTTTTGTTTGTTTGAATTGGTTGGTTTCTGTAGTGTAGCGGTTATCACGTTCGCTTTACACGCGAAAAGTCCTCAGTTCGAAACTGGGCAGAAACACAGCGTTTCTCTTGCAAACTAGCGCTTTTGACAATGAGTGCTTGATCTTTAATGCTTGCCATGACCACAGTAAATGCTCTTGTCTGGTTACTGTAGTGTAGTGATTGTCCTGTTTGCCATCCTCCTGAAAGTTCCCTGTTTTGATCCCGGGCAGAAACATGTGGCTTTTCTTTATTTTGATCACAAACGTATATTGTTGGCTTAATTAGCCTTAGTTAGCATATTCTATTGCTGGTTTAATGAGCATTACTTTTACCAATGAGATTATTTCTACCCGTTTTTGCTTTTGGCAAGCATGTGTGTTTTTGACAGTGTCTAAGTGTTCCTAATTCAAGTAACACCTGATAGGATCAAGGTGCGAAAGCAGGCATCTAGGTGCTTTTTCTTTTTGGCTTTTGGACAAAGGCATGAGAATGTTTTGTGGAGCATGGTTTTGTTTCCCTGTTTGTTCTTTTTCTCCAATAGCCTGACAAATGAAAGGTTCCTGTGTTGCAAAATGCACTTTGTCCTGTCTTCAGACATAGAGGAAGACCTCTTGACTTTGGCTGGCTGTTTTTTTCTTTTTCAAGTTCATTTCAGCATGTTTAAACATTTTTAGCTTTGCATGGAGTTTCTGAAGTGTAGTGGTTGTCACGTTCACCTCACACGCGAACGGTCCCCAGTTTGAAACTGGATAGAAGCATGACATTAGGCGTTGATATTAAAGCTTTTGACGTTGAGTCTTTGTTCTTGATGGCTCGTCATGACCACAGTAACCTTCCACAGATGGTTTCTGTAGTGTAGTGGTTATCACGTTCGCCTAACACGCGAAAGGTCCCCAGCTCGAAACTGGGCAGAAACACGCTGTTACCCTTTGGTATCCAAGCTTTTGACTTTCAGTTCTTGATCTCGATTGCTTGTTGTCACCACAGTAAACACTTGCATCTGGTTTCTGTAGTGTAGCGGTTAACACATTTGCCTCACACGCGAAAGGTCCCCAGTTCGAAACTGGGCAGAAACACTGCTTTTTCTCTTGGAAAACGATCTTTTTGACTTTCAGTGCTTGTTCTTTGTTGCTTGCCATGACCACAGCATTTTTTACGTGCTTGAATTGGTTGGTTTCTGTAGTGTAGCGGTTATCACGTACGCTTTACACGCGAAAGGTCCTCAGTTTGAAACTGGGCAGAAACACAGCGTTCCTCTTGCAAACTAGCGGTTTTAACAATGAGTGCTTGATCTTTAATGCTTGCCATGACCACAGTAAACGCTCTTGTCTGGTTACTGTAGTGTAGTGATTGTCCTGTTTGCCATCCTCCTGAAAGTTCCCTGTTTTGATCCCGGGCAGAAACATGTGGCGTTTCTTTGCTTTGATCACAAACGTGTATTGTTGGCTTAATTAGCCTTAGTTAGCATATTCTATTGCTGGTTTAATGAGCATTACTTTTACCAATGTGATTATTTCTACCCGTTTTTGCTTTTGGCAAGCATGTGTGTTTTTGACAGTGTCTAAGTGTTCCTAATTCAAGTAACACCTGATAGGATCAAGGTGCAAAAGCAGGCATCTAGGTGCTTTTTCTTTTTGGCTTTTGGACAAAGGCATGAGATTGTTTTGTGGAGCATGGTTTTGTTTCCCTGTTTGTTCTTTTTCTCCAATAGCCTGACAAATGAAAGGTTCCTGTGTTGCAAAATGCACTTTGTCCTGTCTTCAGACATAGAGGAAGACCTCTTGACTTTGGCTGGATGTTTTTTTCTTTTTCAAGTTCATTTCAGCATGTTTAAACATCTTTAGCTTTGCATGGAGTTACTGAAGTGTAGTGCTTGTCACGTTCACCTCACACGCGAGCGGTCCCCAGTTCGAAACTGGATAGAAGCATGACATTAGGTGTTGATATTAAAGCTTTTGACGTTGAGTCTTTGTTCTCGATGGCTCGTCATGACCACAGTAACCTTCCACAGCCGGTTTCTGTAGTGTAGTGGTAATCACGTTCGCCTAACACGCGAAAGGTCCCCAGTTCGAAACTGGGCAGGAACACGCTGTTACCCTTTGGTATCCAAGCTTTTGACTTTCAGTTCTTGATCTCGATTGCTTGTTGACACCACAGTAAGCGGTTGCATCTGGTTTCTGTAGTGTAGCGGTTATCATGTTTTCCTCACACGCGAAAGTTCCCCAGTTTGAAACTGGGCAGAAAAACAGCTTTTTCTCTTGGAAAACGATCTTTTTGACTTTCAGTGCTTGTTCTTTATTGCTTGCCATGACCACAGCATTTTTTGCTTGTTTGAATCGGTTGGTTTCTGTAATGTAGCGGTTATCACGTTTGCTTTACATGCGAAAGGTCCTCAGTTCGAAACTGGGCAGAAACACAGCGTTCCATTGGCAAACTAGTGCTTTTGACAATGAGTGCTTGATCTTTAATGCTTGCCATGACCACAGTAAATGCTCTTGTCTGGTTACTGTAGTGTAGTGATTGTCCTGTTTGCCATCCTCCTGAAAGTTCCCTGTTTTGATCCCGGGCAGAAACATGTGGCTTTTCTTTATTTTGATCACAAACGTATATTGTTGGCTTAGGCCTCTTTCACACATCAGGTTTTCGGCGTCAGGCGCGATCCGGCGCTTTTGACTAAAACCGGATCCGGCGAAATGCAATGCCGGATCCGGATTCCCCCCCATTGACTTGCATTAGAGCCGGATCGAGCCGGATGGCCATGCGTTTTATCCGATTTTCTCCAGATCCGGCAATGTGACGCGATCCGGCGTCTGGAAAAAACGGCTACTGTAACGTTTTTTGTCTCTGGCGAAAAAGCCGGACACAATGAAAGCCTATGAGCGCCGCAATGCGCCTGATCCGGCGACAGCCGGATCCGGCTTCTTTGGTCTGAGCATGCTCAGTAGCTCTGCCCACAGGACATATATAAAAGCAAGACAATGGGACCCTCAGCCACACCCAACATGCCACCCAAGCCAAGAACCAGGAGCAGGAGAAGGCAGCAGACATCTGCAGCAGCAGCATCATCAGCACCACCCCAAATGGAGCAGCATGCTGAACAACGGGAGGGGAGTCCAGCAGCAGATGAGAGACGGTAATTATCAAATCCCCCATTCCTCCAAACTAGGGCTATGGAATATCAAGATATTCATTGGCCCTTTGTTTCTCTTTATTCAACAGCCGCCCAATAGATGCAGCAGCAGAAACACCACCCACAGCCATGGAGTCTGGCCATGAGGAAGACAGCACAGCTTCTGGGAGCCCTCCCTCGCATCGTCAGCGTTTGACGGTAAGTTTTTATTTAAAAAATCCATCATCTCTGTAATATATGTGTATTCATTGCCTTTTATTTCAAAACAGGAATCACAAGATGAAGAGGAGCTCCCAGAAGAAGAAGGAAGGGGTGGACAGACACTTGGAGTGGACTCACAATTGGTAAGTTTTTTGCATCAAACGCAGAAACACAACATCACACTACACACAACACATAGAAAACAATGTTCTGCAGACCACACACAGCAAACAAATGCCTACATCCAAAGACATAACATTTTTTGTTTTCTTCTCTAGTCTTCCCAATCTGGTGCTCGGCCAAGAGGTCCTCGCAGTGCCTCCCAGGGTCGTCGGCGACAGCAACGCGGCGGTCACCAGCGTGTAAGTATAAATATTTTTGCTTTGTTTTTTTGCACTTTTTATTTCATTTCTTTTGTGGAGGCTAATTATGTTATTTTTGTCTTTTTCTTTAACAGCCTTCACAGCGTGCTCCCGACTCTGACGGTGAGGATGGAGGGATTGATGTGGACCACCTCATCGATCTCGTCAGAGAAAGGGAGCCGCTCTGGAATATGGCTGACCGCCGCCACGCTGACCTGATCGTTACCCAACGACTCTGGGAGGAAATCTGTTCGCTCCTTGTGGACCGCTGGGAGGACCTCGAAGCTCGGGCCCAGATTAAAGAGCGTAAGTATATACAGTACCGGTTGCTTGATTTAAACCAGTGTTTCCCGAACTCCAGTCCTCGTGGTCCCCACGGATCATGTGTTCAGGATTTCTATTTACTTTGGAAATCCTGAAAACATGACCCCTGGGGACCATGAGGACTGGAGTTTGGGAAACACTGATGTTGTATACTAACCACTTTGTCCTTTCTCATTTCAGGGGAGAGAATTGTGAAGCGGTGGCGGTCTGTGAGGGATCGTTTCAAGAAGGAGTTCAATAAAGAGATGCGGGCCCCGAGTGGATCTGGAGGATGCAGGAGCAAGTACAAGTACGCACGAGCCCTGTCGTTCCTCCGGGAGACAATGCTCACCAGAAGGTAAATATTACACACCACATGTGACAAAAAAATGTTTAGATGTAACTTTTTTTTTCAGCCAGGGCCATACCATGTCACTATTTTAATTGTTTTTTTTTCTCTTTATTCCACAGCACGGTGAGCAGCACTCGGGAACCTGCACGATTGGACCCTTCTGAGGCGATCCCTGAGGAGACCAGCACCGAGGGACACTTCGACCGCCCCGGTACATCTGCACCTTCCCAGCCTTCCCACACATTCGACCCATCTGTCCCATCCACCAGCACAGGAGCATCGTGGCCGCCTACATTACATGAAGCTGCTGGTGAGGAGATCGCTTTCCCTTTACCCCACCCTTCTGCCCCTGCCACCTCTAGTACACCTGCGGGTACTGGGCGGCAAAGGCAGAGGGGTCAGGAAAAGACTTATGCGCCAGAGTTCTTGCATCTGAATGCATCTTTCCAGAACTGTCTAAAAGTCTTGTCAGAGCAAATCTCCGCAGGCTTTCAGCAGATCAACTCCAGCATTCTGGAGGTGAAGACACTTCTGCAAACCATGCATTCAGAAGCAAGATCTTCGCCAAACCACACCTTTTTCAGGTCTGTTGTGGAGCGCATGGAAACGCTCTCTCCTGCCCAGCAGATGCATGTAATGCATTCATGCCACGCTGCTCTCCAGCAAGTTACCTCCCAACCTCCTCCTCCCACCACAGTAGTTCCTCCACCTGCACCCCCTCCAGCCACTTTTCATCCTCCCCCTCCTATTACATCTACACCCCCTCCAGCCACTTTCCATCCTCCCCCTCCTATTACATCTACACCCCCTCCAGCCACTTTCCATCCTCCCCCTCCTATTACATACCATCCACCTCCCCAGCACCAGCAACCTCCCCAGCACCAGCAACCTCCCCAGTACCAGCAACCTCCCCAGCACCAGCAACCTCCCCAGTACCAGCAACCTCCCCAGTACCAGCAACCTCCCCAGTACCTGCAAACTCCCCAGTACCAGCAACCTCCCCAGTACCAGACATCTCCCCACTTCCAGCAACCTGCCCCGTACCAGACATCTCCCCACTTCCAGCAACCTGCCCCGTACCAGACATCTCCCCACTTCCAGCAACCTGCCCTGTACCAAACTCCTTCCCCATACAACTTGCCATCAACATCATCTGCTCCTACAGTCCCTGCCCAACCCTCCACTCCACCACCCACCACCTCTTCTGCTTCCCACATGTCCACCCATTCTGTAGTTTTTTCCACTCCTTCACCTCTAACTGTTCCTTCCCCACCACAATCCCAGTCCTCTCTCCACACTCCCAGTGTCGAAGTGTCCCGCAGCCCCTCCAGCAGTATTTCCACCACACACTGCACAGATTTATAATGTGTGTATTTAAATAAAAATGACCAGTTTTATGGTTTCAAAGCTTTATTAAACAAGTTTATTAAAATTTTAAAAAAGTTTACTAAAAAAAACATTTTTCAATAAAAGTTAAATTATTTTACACTGGTTGTCTGTCATTTCTTTCTGCGGCGAAAAAGGTTAAATACAGGGTATTTAAAAGGTGAAATGGTATTCAAAACTAGGTATATAACTGTGGGTAAATTTTAGCTTTTTGCCACAGTTGTGTTCCTGGTTGTGTTTGAAGCAAAGTATTTCACCTAAAAAGTTGTGTTTATTGTTGGTGATTTCCTAACAATGTACACAACTTTTGTTAAAAGGTGAAATACTTTGCATAAAACACAACCAGGTACACACCTGTGGCCTAAAGCTAAAAATAGAGACCATGACAAGATAGCCAACTTTGGTTGGCAAAGGTATATACTGTTGGTACAGAAGGTACACAAGTTTGGTTAGGGCACAAATCTTTCACACTCTGTCATCCTGCCAGTGTACTCTGCCTTGAGGTGACATAAAGTATTGTGCAAAATTGTCCCTCATCACTGAAACCGTCACAGAACTTCTAGTGGTAATGTCATGGTAATCTTGCAAGGTGGTTTCTTCAGAGGTGTCCTCAATGGAAATGGGTTCCTTGCAGATAACAAAATTGTGGAGTACCACGCACGCTTTGATCACCTCGTCCACAGTTTCTGTCTTGAGGTTGATCGCAGTCAATAGGACCCGCCATTTGGCTGTCAGAATACCAAAGGTACATTCAACCATTCTTCTTGCTCTTGTGAGGCGGTAATTAAAAATGCGTTTTGGTATTGTCAATCCTCTGCTAGAGTACGGTTTCAAAAGGTGTTCTGACAGCTGGAAGGCTTCATCCCTTACACAGACAAATGGCATAGGTGGACCAGATGTTTGCGGCAGCGGTAGGTGGTGGGAACTGGAAGGTGTTTCCATACAGTTTATGCCCCATGGCAGACAGTTTGAAAACTTGAGAGTCATTGGAGCGGCCATAGGCCCCAATATCAACCGCAATAAATTTGTATTCCGCGTCAGCGATGGCCATGAGGACAATTGAAAAATATTTCTTGTAATTGAAATATTCCGATCCCGATCCAGCTGGCTTTACAATGCGGAAATGTTTCCCGTCCACAGCGCCCAAGCAGTTGGGAAACTGACATATCTGTTGAAACTTGTCAGCAATTTCAATCCACCTCTCTGTTGTGGGCTCTGGTAAAAACTCTTCAGCTAAGGAGTCCCACAGTGCACGGCATGTGCACTTCACAATTCCAGATATGGTGGAAATCCCGAGTCTGTACTGGAAATGCAGTGACGAAAGGGATTCTCCAGTTGCAAGAAATCTGTGGGGAATTAAAAAACAATAAATTAGTTTTAAATCACAGCATTACATACCAAAACTGAGCTATAACACTTGGAGATACAAACTACCACCAACAAGATTGCAGTGAAAGTGTGCTCTGATGCGATCACATCCAATAAATGTGGCTTACCTTAAAGTCACCATCAGACGCTCTGCGGGTGAAACAGAGAAGCGGCAATAGGTGTTCGCTTTTCTTATGAGGTGTGCAATGCGCTCCACCAAGTAATCAAAATTCTCCATTTTCATCCTAACATATCCAAAAAATTTATCCGGGTTTCGTCGAAGGTCCATGCAGAGTGTAGAATAGACCCCACGCGTCATTCTCTTGGCTGTGATGGGGTGGATCCACAAACGTCATCTACGATGCCTGATGCGCTGCTGTCTCGCTCTCTCCTTCTCCAGAACAATCACCCTCAAACGATTCGCCTCCGCTATAAAAACCGCCAAATTCTTCAAAATATTTCCAATGACAACATCCATCTTCGCCAGTAACTTGCTCTTCTCTCCAACCTGCACTTTCTCTTCGACAACCTGTCAAAGAAGGGCTGTAGGAACACTCTATATATAGTTTTCCAGTAGCCAATCCCGTTCGGAAGGCCACAAGGGTCAATTTTAAAAACCGGATCCGGCGTAATCCGTCGAAAAACGGATAGAAAAACGGATGAACCAAATGAGACGGATCCGGTTTTGTCTGTCAAGAAAAAGACGGATCCGGCAGAAAACCAGATACGTCACATCCGGTTTTACTAAACATTTGCCGGATCCGGCGTTCCGGCACGACGCCCCATCGCGCCTGACGCCGAAAACCTGATGTGTGAAAGTAGCCTTAATTAGCCTTAGTTAGCATATTCTATTGCTGGTTTAATGAGCATTACTTTTACCAATGTGATTATTTCTACCCGTTTTTGCTTTTGGCAAGCATGTGTGTTTTTGACAGTGTCTAAGTGTTCCAGGGGAAGAGTCTTGAGGAGATCATTTGCATATTCCCAGTGCCTTCTGGGATAAGTGAAGAGTCTCCGTGAGCTCAACGATCACTGGGTTTTGGCCGTTGCAGCTGAAAAGAGGAAATCGGAAAAATTTTTGCTCATCTTTCATCATTTTTAAGAAATCTCAAGATGGAAGAGGCCAGGAGCCATTTGGTGAGCTGCATTTCTTGCTACATGTTCACAGATTTACCAGTGGAAAAGCCAAACTTCACATGCCACAAATGCAAGCTTGTGACCCTGTTGGAGGAAAAGTTGCAAAATCTCAAAGAGAGGTTAGCTACGTTGAAGATTATTAAGGAAGGTGAAGAGTTCTTGGACAGGGCAGAATTATCTCTTCATGTTACAGAAAGAGAAGAAATTCGAAGTGCACCTGAATAAACAGAGGAATGGAGACATGTGACCCAGAGAAGCAGGAGGATCAGGAGGCACTCAGCACCCATACTGCTCAGAAACCAGTACCAGGCTCTCACGCAGGAAAACGATGACGAAATACATCAGGATAAGACTTTGCCAACAAACAGCAACCTTGTACGCCTTCAGAGTCCTCCTAGATGGAGAAGGAAAAATGTTGTGAAGAAGAAACGGAGAGTGGTGGTCATGGGGGATTCCCTGTTGAGAGGAACAGAGGCCGCTATCTGCAGACCAGATATAACTTCAAGAGAAATGTGCTGTCTTCCAGGTGCAAAAATTAAAGATGTGTCTGACAGGATATCAGGACTCTTCAGACCTACAGATGACTATCCATTCCTGCTACTACATGTGGTAACAAATGACACCGCAAGAAACGACCTGGAAACCATCTGCAGAGACTTTGAAGACTTAGGCAAGAAAGTGAAAGAACTGGGAGCGCAGGTGGTCTTCTCTTCCATCCTCCCAGTGGATGGCCATGGAACAAGGAGGTGGAATAAGATTCTGCAGGTGAACAACTGGCTACGTCGATGGTGCCGTCAGCAACGATTTGGATTTCTGGATCACGTAGTGAACTACTTATACGATGGACTACTTGCTAAAGATGGGGTGCACCTTACGAAGACTGGAAAGCAGGTATTTGGAAGTCGCCTTGCTACACTTGTAAGGAGAGCTTTAAACTAGAACAACATGGGAAGGGAAGCAAAAGACCAGAAAAAGCCATACACCTCACAAATGCTATTGAGAACTCTGCTATTAGAAGTGGAAAGGAAGAACAAAGATGAAAGAATCTAA
Organism: Dendrobates tinctorius; assembly: GCF_039654945.1. Taxonomy (NCBI): domain Eukaryota; kingdom Metazoa; phylum Chordata; class Amphibia; order Anura; family Dendrobatidae; genus Dendrobates; species Dendrobates tinctorius. The sequence goes on along the minus strand of NW_027361918.1, from coordinate 12,085,355 downwards.
TTAATAAAAATATTGGAGAAAGAGAAACCAATCACAAACTAAAATGTTTCTATACTAATGCACAAAGCATGGGCAACAAACAAGGAGAATTGGAACTACTAACACAGGAAAAGAAATATGATGTCATTGGAATCACCGAAACTTGGTGGGACAATACACATGATTGGAATACAAGACTAGAAGGATACAACTTATTTGCAAGAAACAGACTTGATAAACGAGGAGGGGGTGTCGCATTGTATGTTAGAAACGCATATATCTGCACAGAGATTGAAGCTTCAGAGACTGGGCGTTCTGTGGAAACTGTTTGGGTAAGAATACAAGGACAGAACAATGGAAAGGACACCATTGTAGGTATTTACTACAGGCCGCCTGTGCAAGCTGAAGATATGGATGAACTCTTTATGCATGAAATGGCCAAGTTCTCCAAAAAATATGACATAGTTGTCATGGGAGATTTCAACTATCCAGACATTTGTTGGGAATCTCTCTCAGGCAAAACTAACAGGTCAAGGAAATTCTTATCCTCTCTTGCTGACAACTTTATCTTCCAAAAGGTAAGGGAGAAAACAAGGGGAACTGCTACCTTGGATCTAATCCTTATAAACAGGGAGGAAATGGTTGAGGAGGTAAAAGTGGCTGGGACCCTAGGAGGTAGCGACCATGCTATTTTAGAATTTTGGATAACTAGAGGTGGAAGACCTGTGAAGACTCAGACGTCAAGGTTAGATTTCAGAAAGGCAGATTTTAAGGGATTCAGAAAGAGAATTGGAGGGATCCAATGGCTGGATATCCTTAAAGACAAAAATGTCCAGGAAGGATGGGAAATCTTGAAAAATGAAATTCTCAAAGCACAGTTGTTAACAATTCCGAAAAGAGGGAAGAATAGGAAGCATTTAAGGAAACCAGGATGGATGAACACAGAACTTAAGCACATGCTAAAAAGGAAGAAAAAAATGTTTATAAAATGGAAAGAGGGAGGCATATCTAAAGAAGAATATAATTCTGTCTGCAGAACCTGCAGGTCACAAATCAGATTAGCTAAAGCTGAAAATGAATTGAGGCTTGCAAGAGATGTCAAAAGCAATAATAAAGGATTTTGGGGATATGTCAACAGTAAAAGAAAAGTCAAAGATGCTATAGGATTTTTACAGGATGAAAATGATGAAATGGTAAGACAGGATGTTGAGAAGGCTGAACTTTTAAATTCCTATTTTGCATCTGTTTTCTCTCAGAAAGGAAATGTAACATCAACTGTTATTCACTGTGCTATTAAGGGAATAGAAGAATCCAGGATATCTATAAACAGAAAGATAGTGAGGAAACACTTAGCTAACCTAAATGAATTCAAGTCTCCAGGTCCAGATGAATTAAACCCCAGAGTACTGAAGGAGATAGCAGAAGAAATTTTTGAACCCCTCTCCATAATCTTTGAAAATTCTTGGAGAACAGGAGAAGTGCCAGAAGACTGGAGAAGAGCAAATGTTGTTCCTATCTTCAAAAAGGGGAAGAAGGTGGACCCAGGCAACTATAGGCTGGTGAGTCTGACTTCTATACCAGGAAAGATCTTTGAACAAATTATTAAACAACATGTATGTCAATACCTGGATAAGAATTAAGTGATTATACAGAGTCAGCATGGGTTTGTAACTAATAAGTCATGTCAAACTAATTTAATTTCCTTCTATGACGGTATCACTGATTGGGTGGATCAAGGAAATGCTGTAGATACAGTGGAGCAAAAAAGTATTTAGTCAGTCAGCAATAGTGCAAGTTCCACCACTTAAAAAGATGAGAGGCGTCTGTAATTTACATCATAGGTAGACCTCAACTATGGGAGACAAACTGAGAAAAAAAATCCAGAAAATCACATTGTCTGTTTTTTTTTTCATTTTAATTGCATATTATGGTGGAAAATAAGTATTTGGTCAGAAACAAAATTTCATCTCAATACTTTGTGATATATCCTTTGTTGGCAATGACAGAGGTCAAACGTTTTCTGTAAGTCTTCACAAGGTTGCCACACACTGTTGTTGGTATGTTGGCCCATTCCTCCATGCAGATCTCCTCTAGAGCAGTGATGTTTTTGGCTTTTCGCTTGGCAACACAGACTTTCAACTCCCTCCAAAGGTTTTCTATAGGGTTGAGATCTGGAGACTGGCTAGGCCACTCCAGGACCTTGAAATGCTTCTTACGAAGCCACTCCTTCATTGCCCTGGCAGTGTGTTTTGGATCATTGTCATGTTGAAAGACCCAGCCACGTTTCATATTCAATGCCCTTGCTGATGGAAGGAGGTTTGCACTCAAAATCTCACGATACATGGCCCCATTCATTCTTTCATGTACCCGGATCAGTCGTCCTGGCCCCTTTGCAGAGAAACAGCCCCAAAGCATGATGTTTCCACCACCATACTTTACAGTAGGTATGGTGTTTGATGGATGCAACTCAGTATTCTTTTTCCTCCAAACACGACAAGTTGTGTTTCTACCAAACAGTTCCAGTTTGGTTTCATCAGACCATAGGACATTCTCCCAAAACTCCTCTGGATCATCCAAATGCTCTCTAGCAAACTTCAGACGGGCCCGGACATGTACAGGCTTAAGCAGTGGGACACGTCTGGCACTGCAGGATCTGAGTCCATGGTGGCGTAGTGTGTTACTTATGGTAGGCCTTGTTACATTGGTCCCAGCTCTCTGCAGTTCATTCACTAGGTCCCCCCGCATGGTTCTGGGATTTTTGCTCACCGTTCTTGTGATCATTCTGACCCCACGGGGTGGGATTTTGCGTGGAGCATCAGATCGAGGGAGATTATCAGTGGTCTTGTATGTCTTCCATTTTCTAATTATTGCTCCCACAGTTGATTTCTTCACTCCAAGCTGGTTGGCTATTGCAGATTCAGTCTTCCCAGCCTGGTGCAGGGCTACAATTTTGTTTCTGGTGTCCTTTGACAGCTCTTTGGTCTTCACCATAGTGGAGTTTGGAGTCAGACTGTTTGAGGGTGTGCACAGGTGTCTTTTTATACTGATAACAAGTTTAAACAGGTGCCATTACTACAGGTAATGAGTGGAGGAAAGAGGAGACTCTTAAAGAAGAAGTTACAGGTCTGTGAGAGCCAGAAATCTTGATTGCTTGTTTCTGACCAAATACTTATTTTCCACCATAATATGCAAATAAAATGAAAAAAAAACAGACAATGTGATTTCCTGGATTTTTTTTTCTCAGTTTGTCTCCCATAGTTGAGGTCTACCTATGATGTAAATTACAGACGCCTCTCATCTTTTTAAGTGGTGGAACTTGCACTATTGCTGACTGACTAAATACTTTTTTGCCCCACTGTATAGTATATCTTGACTTCAGCAAAGCATTTGACAAAGTCTCTCATACAATCCTTATTGAAAAAATGACTAAGTATGGAATGGACAAGGCAACTGTTAGGTGGATTCATAACTGGCTTAGTGATCGGACCCAAAGAGTGGTCGTAAATGGCTGCACATCCAGTTGGAAGAATGTCTCAAGTGGGGTTCCACAGGGCTCTGTCCTGGGCCCTGTATTGTTCAACATCTTTATCAACGATTTAGATGAAGGAATTGAGGGTAAACTGATTAAATTTGCTGATGACACAAAGCTAGGAGGGATAGCTAATACTAGAGAAGAGAGAGAGAGGATTCAAAAAGATTTAAATAAACTGGAGAAGTGGGCAGCAACTAACAGAATGGTTTTTAACAGGGAGAAATGCAAAGTAATACATCTGGGCAATAAAAATGAAAAAAGCATATATAGAATGGGAGGAATAGGGCTAAGTGACAGCACATGTGAAAAAGACTTGGGTATACTAATAGATCACAGACTGAATATGAGTCAACAGTGTGATGCAGCAGCAAAAAAGGCAAATGCAATTCTAGGATGTATTAACAGAAGCATAAAGTCTAGATCATGTGAAGTCATTATTTCCCTCTACTCCTCTTTGCTCAGACCTCATCTGGAATATTGTGTCCAGTTTTGGGCACCACATTTTAAAAAAGACATCAACAAACTGGAGCAAGTTCAGAAAAGAGCGACCAGGATGGTGACCGGTCTGCAAACCCTGTCTTATGAGGAAAGGTTGCAGGATTTGGGAATGTTTAGTTTGCAAAAGAGAAGACTGAGAGGAGACTTAATAGCTGTATACAAATATCTAAAGGGCTGACACATTGTAGAAGGATCAACTTTATTCTCATTTGCACAAGGAAAGACTAGAAGCAATGGGATGAAACTGAATGGGAGGAGACATGGATTAGATATTAGAAAAAACTTGTTGACAATTAGAGTGATCAATGAGTGGAACAGGCTGACACGAGAAGTAGTGAGTTCTCCTTCATTGGAAGTCTTCAAACAGAGGCTGGACAGATATCTGACTGGGATGATTTAGCGAAGCCTGCTTTGAGCAAGGGGTTGGACTAGATGGCCCAGGAGGTCCCTTCCAACTCTATGATTCTATGATTCTAATTCAAGTAACACCTAATAGGATCAATGTGCGAAAGCAGGCATCTAGGTGCTTTTTCTTTTTGGCTTTTGGACAAAGGCATGAGAATGTTTTGTGGAAAATGGTTTTGTTTCCCTGTTTGTTCTTTTTTCCAATAGCCTGACAAATGAAAGGTTCCTGTGTTGCAAAATGCACTTTGTCCTGTCTTCAGACATAGAGGAAGACCTCTTGACTTTGGCTGGCTGTTTTTTTCTTTTTCAAGTGCATTTCAGCATGTTTAAACATCTTTAGCTTTGCATGGAGTTTCTGAAGTGTAGTGGTTGTCACGTTCACCTCACACGCGAACGGTCCACAGATCGAAACTGGATAGAAGCATGACATTAGGCGTTGATATTAAAGCTTTTGACGTTGAGTCTTTGTTCTCGATGGCTCGTCATGACCACAGTAACCTTCCGCAGCCGGTTTCTGTAGTGTAGTGGTTATCAAGTTCGCCTAACACGCGAAAGGTCCCCAGTTCAAAACTGGGCAGAAACACGCTGTTACCCTTTGGTATCCAAGCTTTTGACTTTCAGTTCTTGATCTCGATTGCTTGTTGTCACCACAGTAAGTGCTTCCATCCGGTTTCTGTAGTGTAGCGGTTATCACGTTTGCCTCACACGCGAAAGGTCCCCAGTTTGAAGATGGGCAGAAACCCAGCTTTTCTCTTGGAAAACGATCTTTTTGACATTCAGTGCTTGTTCTTTATTGCTTGCCATGACCACAGCATTTTTCGTTTTGTTGAACCGGTTGGTTTCTGTAGTGTAGTGGTTATCACGTTCGCTTTACACGCGAACGGTCCTCAGTTTGAAACTGGGCAGAAACACGCTGTTACCCTTTGGTATCCAAGCTTTTGACTTTCAGTTCTTGATCTCGATTGCTTGTTGTCACCACAGTAAGCGCTTGCATCCCGTTTCTGTAGTGTAGCGGTTATCATGTTCGCCTCACACGCGAAAGGTACTCAGTTCGAAACTGGGCTGAAACACAGCTTTTTTTCTTGGAAAACGATCTTTTTGACTTTCAGTGCTTGTTCTTTATTGCTTGCCATGACCACAGCATTTTTTGTTTGTTTGAAGCGGTTGGTTTCTGTAGTGTAGTGGTTATCACGTTCGCTTTACACGCGAAAGGTCCTCACTTCGAAACTGGGCAGAAACACAGCGTTCCTCTTGCAAACTAGTCCTTTTGACAATGAGTGCTTGATTTTTAATGCTTGCCATGACCACAGTAAATGCTCTTGTCTCGTTAATGTAGTGTTGTGATTGTCCTGTTTGCCATCCTTCTGAAAGTTCCCTGTTTTGACCCCGGGCAGAAACATGTGGCTTTTCTTTATTTTGATCACAAACGTATATTGTTGGCTTAATTAGCCTTAGTTAGCATATTCTATTGCTGGTTTAATGAGCATTACTTTTACCAATGTGATTATTTCTACCCGTTTTTGCTTTTGGCAAGCATGTGTGTTTTTGACAGTGTCTAAGTGTTCCTAATTCAAGTAACACCTGATAGGATCAAGGTGCGAAAGCAGGCATCTAGGTGCTTTTTCTTTTTGTCTTTTGGACAAAGGCATGAGAATGTTTTGTGGAGCATGGTTTTGTTTCCCTGTTTGTTCTTTTTCTCCAATAGCCTGACAAATGAAAGGTTCCTGTGTTGCAAAATGCACTTTGTCCTGTCTTCAGACATAGAGGAAGACCTCTTGACTTTGGCTGGCTGTTTTTTTCTTTTTCAATTTCATTTCAGCATGTTTAAACATCTTTATCTTTGCATGGAGTTTCTGCAGTGTAGTGGTTGTCACGTTCACCTCACACGCGAACGGTCCCCAGTTCGTAACTGGAGAGAAGCATGACATTAAGCGTTGATATTAAAGCTTTTGACATTGAGTGTTTGTCCTCGATGGCTCGTCATGACCACAGTAACCTTCCGCAGCCGGTTTCTGTAGTGTAGTGGTTATCACGTTCGCCTAACACGAGAAAGGTACCCAGTTCGAAACTGGGCAGAAACACGCGGTTACCGTTTGGTATCCAAGCTTTTGACTTTCAGTTCTTGATCTCGATTGCTTGTTGTCACCACAGTAAGCGCTTGCATCCGGTTTCTGTAGTGTAGTTGTTATCACGTTCACCTCACACGCGAAAGGTCCCCAGTTCAAAACTGGGCAGAAACACACTGTTACACTTTGGCATCCAAGCTTTTGACTTTCAGTTCTTGATCTCGATTGCTTGTTGTCACCACAGTAAGCGCTTGCTTCTGGTTTCTGTAGTGTAGCGGTTATCACGTTCGCCTCACACGCGAAAGGTCCCCTGTTCGAAACTGGGCAGAAACACAGCTTTTCCTCTTGGAAAACGATCTTTTTGACTTTCAGAGCTTGTTCTTTATTGCTTGCCATGACCACAGCATTTTTTGTTTGCTTGAATAGGTTGGTTTCTGTAGTGTAGCGGTTATCACGTTCGCTTTACACGAGAAAGGGCCTCAGTTCGAAACTGGGCAGAAACACAGCGTTCCTCTTGCAAACTAGCGCTTTTGACAATGAGTGCTTGATCTTTAATGCTTGCCATGACCACAGTAAACGCTCTTGTCTGGTTACTGTAGTGTAGTGATTGTCCTGTTTGCCATCCTCCTGAAAGTTCCCTGTTTTGATCCCGGGCAGAAACATGTGGCTTTTCTTTATTTTGATCACAAACGTATATTGTTGGCTTAATTAGCCTTAGTTAGCATATTCTATTGCTGGTTTAATGAGCATTACTTTTACCAATGTGATTATTTCTACCCGTTTTTGCTTTTGGCAAGCATGTGTGTTTTTGACAGTGTCTAAGGCTGGTTTCACATTTGCGTTTTTTTTCGCGGTAATTTAGCGCTAAATAGCGCATGCGTTTTTTTTTCCTATACTTTGCATGGGATGCGCTTATGTGCGCTTACACATGCGTTTGTACGCGTTTTACCGCGCATGCGTTTTTTTGCGGTATGCTCTCGGGCGCACAAAATGCAACTTGTTGCATTTTTTGTGCGTCCGATTTGCCTCAAAAAAACGCATGCGCGCGCAATGCGTTTTTTTACAGTAAGACACCCATTATAAGTCTATGGTGAGCATATGTGCGCATTGGCATGCTTATGTATGCGTTTTTTTGCACATGCGTTTTTTTTTTTACCATTAGTTTAGACAATGGAATTTAGGGGTTTGGGTAAAGTTAGGGTTAGTTAAGGGGGTTTAGGGTTAGGGTTAGGGTCAGGGTTAGGGTTAGGGTTAGGGTCAGGGTTAGGGTTAAGTATGGTTTGGTTAAGGGTTAGGGTCAGGGTTAGGGTTAGGGTTAGGGTTAGGGTCAGGGTTAGGGTTAAGTTTGGTTTGGTTAAGGGTTAGGGTCAGGGTTAGGGTTAGGGTTAGGGTAAGGGTTAGGGTCAGGGTTAGGGTCAGGGATAGGGTTAAGTATGGTTTGGTTAAGGGTTAGGGTCAGGGTTAGGGTTAGGGTTAGGGTTAGGGTCAGGGTTAGGGTCAGGGTTAGGGTTAAGTATGGTTTGGTTAAGGGTTAGGGTCAGGGTTAGGGTTAGGGTTAGGGTTAGGGTCAGGGTTAGGGTTAGGGTTAGGGTCAGGGTTAGGGTTAGGGTTAGGGTTAGGGTCAGGGTTAGGGTCAGGGTTAGGGTTAAGTATGGTTTGGTTAAGGGTTAGGGTCAGTGTTAGGTTCAGGGTTAGGGTTAAGTATGGTTTGGTTAAGGGTTAGGGTCAGGGTTAGGGTTAGGGTTAGGGTTAGGGTTAAGGTTAGTTAGGGTTTGGGTTAGGGTTAAGTATGTTTTGGTTAAGGGTTAGGGTCAGGGTTAGGGTTAAGTATGGTTTGGTTAAGGGTTAGGGTTAGGGTTAGGGTCAGGGTTAGGGTTAAGTATGGTTTGGTTAAGGGTTAGGGTCAGGGTTAGGGTTAGGGTTAGGGTCAGGGTTAGGGTCAGGGTTAGGGTTAAGTATGGTTTGGTTAAGGGTGAGGGTCAGGGTTAGGGTTAGGGTTAGGGTTAGGGTCAGGGTTAGGGTTAGGGTTAGGGTCAGGGTTAGGGTTAGGGTTAGGGTTAAGTATGGTTTGGTTAAGGGTTAGGGTCAGGGTTAGGGTCAGGGTTAGGGTTAAGTATGGTTTGGTTAAGGGTTAGGGTCAGGGTTAGGGTTAGGGTTAGGGTCAGGGTTAGGGTTAGGGTTAAGGTTAGTTAGGGTTTGGGTTAGGGTTAAGTATGATTTGGTTAAGGGTTAGGGTCAGGGTTAGGGTTAAGTATGGTTTGGTTAAGGGTTAGGGTTAGGGTTAGGGTCAGGGTTAGGGTTAGGGTTAGGGTTAGGGTCAGTGTTAGGGTTAGGGTTAAAGTTAGTTAGGGTTTGGGTTAGGGTTAAGTATGGTTTGGTTAAGGGTTAGGGTCAGGGTTAGGGTTAAGTATGGTTTGGTTAAGGGTTAGGGTTAGGGTTAGGGTCAGGGTTAGGGTTAGGGTTAGGGTCAGGGTTAGGGTTAGTAAAGTCATGGTTTGGGTTAGTGTGAGGGGCCACCTAATGTTGGAAAAAAAACAAACGCGGTAAAAACGCACTAAAAACGCATACAAACGCATAAAAACGCTGCGTTTTTTTCATGCATGCTCATAAAAATGCTTGAAAAAAACGCAGCAGTTGTATGCTTTTTTATGCGTTTTTAATGCGTTTTTTTGTGGGAAAAACGCGCTGCAAAAAAAAGCAAGTGTGAAACAGGCCTAAGTGTTCCTAATTCAACTAACACCTGATAGGATCAATGTGCGAAAGCAGGCATCTAGGTGCTTTTTCTTTTTGGCTTTTGGACAAAGGCATGAGAATGTTTTGTGGAGCATGGTTTTGTTTCCCTGTTTGTTCTTTTTTCCAATAGCCTGACAAATGAAAGGTTCCTGTGTTGCAAAATGCACTTTGTCCTGTCTTCAGACATAGAGGAAGACCTCTTGACTTTGGCTGGCTGTTTTTTTCTTTTTCAAGTTCATTTCAGCATGTTTAAACATCTTTATATTTGCATGGAGTTTCTGAAGTGTAGTGGTTGTCACGTTCACCTCACACGCGAACGGTCCCAAGTTCGAAACTGGATAGAAGCATGACATTAGGTATTGATATTATAGCTTTTGACGTTGAGTCTTTGTTCTCTATGGCTCGTCATGACTACAGTAACCTTCCGCAGCCGGTTTCTGTAGCGTAGTGGTTATCACGTTCGCCTAACACGCGAAAAGTCCCCAGTATGAAACTGGGCAGAAACACGCTGTTAGGCTGGTTTCACATTTGCGTTTTTTTTCGCGGTAATTTAGCGCTAAATAGTGCATGCGTTTTTTTTCCCTATACTTTGCATGGGATGCGCTTATGTGCACATACACATGCGTTTGTACGCGTTTTACCGCGCATGCGTTTTTTTGCGGTATGCGCTCGGGCGCACAAAATGCAACTTGTTGCATTTTTTGTGCGTCCGATTTGCCTCAAAAAAACGCATGCGCGCGCAATGCGTTTTTTTACAGCAAGACACCCATTATAAGTCTATGGTGAGCATATGTGCGCATTGGCATGCTTATGTATGCGTTTTTTTGCACATGCGTTTTTTTTTACCATTAGTTTAGACAATGAAATTTAGGGGTTTGGGTAAAGTTAGGGTTAGTTAAGGGGGTGTAGGGTTAGGGTTAGGGTCAGGGTTAGGGTTAGGGTTAGGGTTAGGGTCAGGGTTAGGGTTAAGTATGGTTTGGTTAAGGGTTAGGGTCAGGGTTAGGGTTAGGGTCAGGGTTAGGGTTAGGGTTAGGGTTAGGGTTAAGGTTAAGTATGGTTTGGTTAAGGGTTAGGGTTAGGGTTAGGGTTAGGGTCAGTGTTAGGGTTAGGGTTAGGGTCAGGGTTAGGGTTAAGTATGGTTTGGTTAAGGGTTAGGGTCAGGGTTAGGGTTAGGGTTAGGGTTAAGTATGGTTTGGTTAAGGGTTAGGGTTAGGGTTAGGGTTAGGGTCAGGGTTAGGGTTAGGGTTAGGGTTAAGGTTAAGTATGGTTTGGTTAAGGGTTAGGGTTAGGGTTAGGGTCAGGGTAAGGGTTAGGGTTAGGGTCAGGGTTAGGGTTAAGTATGGTTTGGTTAAGGGTTAGGGTTAGGGTTAGGGTTAGGGTTAAGTATGGTTTGGTTAAGGGTTAGGGTCAGGGTTAGGGTTAGGGTTAGGGTTAGGGTTAGGGTCAGGGTTAGGGTTAGGGTTAAGGTTAAGTATGGTTTGGTTAAGGGTTAGGGTCAGGGTTAGGGTTAGGGTTAGGGTCAGGGTTAGGGTTAAGTATGGTTTTTTAAGGGTTAGGGTTAGGGTTAGGGTCAGGGTTAGGGTTAGGGTTAGGGTCAGGGTTAGGGTTAGTAAAGTCATGGTTTGGGCTAGTGTGAGTGGCCACCTAATGTTGGAAAAAAACGCAAACGCGGTAAAAACCCACTAAAAACGCATACAAACGCTTAAAACCGCTGCGTTTTTTTCATGCATGCTCATAAAAATGCTTGAAAAAAACGCAGCAGTTGTATGCTTTTGTATGCGTTTTTCAATGCGTTTTTTTGCGGGAAAAACGCGCTGCAAAAAAAAGCAAGTGTGAAACAGGCCTAAGTGTTCCTAATTCAAGTAACACCTGATAGGATCAAGGTGCGAAAGCAGGCATCTAGGTGCTTTTTCTTTTTGGCTTTTGGACAAAGGCATGAGAATGTTTTGTGGAGCATGGTTTTGTTTCCCTGTTTGTTCTTTTTCTCCAATAGCCTGACAAATGAAAGGTTCCTGTGTTGCAAAATGCACTTTGTCCTGTCTTCAGACATAGAGGAAGACCTCTTGACTTTGGCTGGCTGTTTTTTTCTTTTTCAAATTCATTTCAGCATGTTTAAACATCTTTAGCTTTGCATGGAGTTTCTGAAGTGTAGTGGTTGTCACGTTCACCTCACACGCGAACGGTCCCCAGTTCGAAACTGGATAGAAGCATGACATTAGGCGTTGATATTAAAGCTTTTGACATTGAGTCTTTGTTCTCGATGGCTCGTCATGACCACAGTATCCTTCCGCAGCCGGTTTCTGTAGTGTAGTGGTTATCACAATCGCCTAACACGCGAAAGGTCCCCAGTTCGAAACTGGGCAGAAACACGCTGTTACCCTTTGATATCAAAGCTTTTGACTTTCAGTTCTTGATCTCGATTGCTTGTTGTCACCACAGTAAGCACTTGCATCTGGTTTCTGTAGTGTAGCGGTTATCACGGTCGCCTCACACGCGAAAGGTCCCCGGTTCGAAACTGGGCAGAAACACAGCTTTTTCTCTTGGAAAACGATCTTTTTGACTTTCAGTGCTTGTTCTTTATTGCTTGCCATGACCACAGCATTTTTTGTTTGTTTGACTCGGTTGGTTTCTGTAGTGTAGCGGTTATCACGTTCGCTTTACACGCGAAAGGTCCGCAGTTCGAAACTGGGCAGAAACACAGCGTTCCTCTTGCAAACTAGCGCTTTTGACAATGAGTTCTTCATCTTTAATGCTTGCCATGACCACAGTAAACGCTCTTGTCTGGTTACTGTAGTGTAGTGATTGTCCTGTTTGCCATCCTCCTGAAAGTTCCCTGTTTTGATCCCGGGCAGAAACATGTGGCTTTTCTTTATTTTGATCACAAACGTATATTGTTGGCTTAATTAGCCTTAGTTAGCATATTCTATTGCTGGTTTAATGAGCATTACTTTTACCAATGTGATTTTTTCTACCCGTTTTTGCTTTTGGCAAGCATGTGTGTTTTTGACAGTGTCTAAGTGTTCCTAAAGGGGGTTTTACACTAAGCGAGATCGCTAGTGATATCGCTCAAGCGACACCGATATTGTGACGCGACAGCGATCACGCTAGCGATCTCGTTAAGTGTGAAAGGTAGCAGCGACCGGACCCCCCGTCGGCTATCGCTGATCGTGCTCGAATGTGCAGGTACATTTTTCCATCGCTGACGTCCTGCTGTTCAGTAATTATCGTTGTGTTTGAAGAAGGGGGTTTTACACTAAGCGAGATCGCTAGTGATATCGCTCAAGCGACACCGATATTGTGACGCGACAGCGATCACGCTAGCGATCTCGTTAAGTGTGAAAGGTAGCAGCGACCGGACCCCCCGTCGGCTATCGCTGATCGTGCTCGAATGTGCAGGTACATTTTTCCATCGCTGACGTCCCGCTGTTCAGTAATTATCGTTGTGTTTGAAGCTTTAAAAACGATGAGTGACGTCAATAATGACGCATGGCTCAGCGACACAGGCGTGACTTACCGGCCACGCCTCCTCTTCCCTATTGGTCTTTACAGCGCTGACAATGTGCGAAATGTATCTGACAAAAAAGCTATAAAAGACAACGCTGGAACGCCTCATTCAACACTTTGTTCCCATGCATATTGGATGTTAACCGGTTTGGCTTAAACGTTCCAGTGTGAGTCGCTACAGCGTTTATATTTTAACGGCTTTCACAACGCGGTTGCTTCGGCGTCCCTATTGCAATCGCTATTGCGCTTTTATTAGTGGATTCATTTTATTCATCAAAAGAACAACTCTGTTTGCCAGGTATGTATTTCAATAGTACCATGCAAGGTGTTTTTTAGAGTAATACTTTTATTGATTATTGTGTTGGCTTTCTACAAATGAAGCTCTTGTTACCAAATCGTCTATTGATTTTATTTTATGTTGCAGTTTGTATATCATGAACGGCGCAGAGCGTGCTATTGTGGCTGCTGCTTTGGTGTTGGAGGCTGGTCGGCTACATGAAGAGGCACAGATGCAAGAGAGGCGGTCCAAAAGAAAGCGGCGCATGTGGACCAGAGAGTGGTTGGCGAAGAGGTCCGAATTCTCACACATGCAGCTCAATAAGGAATAAATTCTTGGACTTTGAGTGCGCTGCCAGACGAATTCAATAACCACACAAGGTTAAAAAAGTTAACCCTTTAATCCCTACGCGTTTCGAAGCGTAACGCTTCTTCTTCAGGGGTAGATACATGACTACAGAGAGCTGTCATCACATTTATACATACAGGATTCAAATTTGGCGCCCTCAGAGACACGAGGAGCGCCGCAAAAGGTCAAAGATCAAAGTGATTCAAGCATCAAGAGTTCATAAAGGTTAAACATTCTCTAGTTAAAAACAAATCTTTATTATGTTTTACAGATAAAAGAAAAAGAAGAAGAGAAAAAGGATGATAAAAATATAAAGAAAAACGAAAAAAATGTATATATGTGTAAAATGAACCCACGACGTTAAAAAAGAAAAAAAGGAATCAAAGTCCAGCGAACACACCGCTATACCAGGGAGAGTGTTTGAATTTAAAAGAGAATTTGTGATCCGACCATTGGTATGAGTCTCAAAAATAGATATTTATAAAGTGATAAAAGGTGTATATATATGAATAAAAATATGCTAATGAAGTTGATGTGAAAAAATGAATGAAGATAAAAATAATAAAAATAAAGATAAAAATAAATATGTGTCACTAGTTATTTTATTTCAAATTCCATGAGAAATCCGTGGCGTGAGCTGGAAGACAAAAGGAAAAAAAGAAAAAAAGAGAAAAAAAGAAAAAACGCAAATGGAAGAAACCATGATCGGATACCGCTGAAGAAATATTAAAAAATATTGTATAAAAAAGAAATCACCCAGAGCAAGAACTAATTATTATAAAAATCTGTATGCATGAAGATATTTTTTGAACAGAAAAACGCATAATTGATTTCATTTCAGTTGTCTTTTCGAGATGTGAGGTTCCAATAACACGAACCAGAGGAACAGGAAAAAATTGTAGGAAACGAAAAAATGCAAAACAATGACCAAAAAAAGGGAAATTAACACCTTAGTTTCCAGAACAATGTCCCATTATAAGGAATATGAACGAAAACAATACATAAAAAGTAAAAAATACGTCCAAAACACAAGCATGAATGAATAAAAAATATTATTAAATAAAAATATTGTTATTATTATTATGGAAAACGTGTAAAAGTAAAAGAATTATTTAAAGGATATATACACCCGTATTGGCCATAATAAGTGCATATTAAAGTATATATAGATAAGATTAACCCACTAAGAGGGTGTAAAAAATGTACAAAGAAAAATATATATATATATATAAAATATACATATACATAAAAAGAGAGAAATTATTTAATATTATAAACCATTCACCACCAGGTGAAAAAAAGGGGAAAAAAGACCACATATGTGAAACGTGTAGGAAAGGAATACACACCAAAATCACAGTGTGTGAAGAGATAAAATCAAAAATTAATTGGTATAATAAAAACATATAAAATATATGAGACATATAGAAATACAATAAAAACTCATAAATGTACCTGATTTAAAAAAGACAATAGGTAGATTAATAAATTAGTGCACATTTAGGAATAACACAGAAAATATCAAAGAAACACTTCAGAAATTTCATTTAACCCATTAGGTTTCAGAGTGTTCAACCTATAGATCCAGAAGATTTCTTTCCTGTTGAGTTGTCCTATCCTATCCGGATGGTTGAAGGGAATCTGCTCAATGGGACTAATTTTTAATCCCTGAGGGTTTTTATCATGTTTTAATGAGAAATGTCTAGACAGACCATGCAAAAGAAAACCCTTTTTAATATTATGTCTATGGGAGTTCATTCTTAGATGTAACGGTTGTGTGGTTCTCCCCACATATTGTCTCCCACAGTCACACTCAATTAGATAAATGACATATTCTGAGGTGCAGTTAAGGAAATCACGAATAGGAAAAGATTCATCTGTAGTAGTGGATCTAAAATATTTCATTCTATGTGTAATATTGCTGCAACAAGCACAATTTTTCTTTCCACACCGAAAAATACCCCTAGGTATATTATTATTAATCACTCGAGTTTCTGTCTTATTTCTTAAACGACTGGGGGCTACAAAATTTTTAATATTAGGAGCCCTCCTAAAAGTAATCATTGGATTATTAGGGAGAATTTTTTGCAGAAGTGAATCATTAAGTAAAATGTGCCAGTTTTTACAGAGAACTCTCCTGATTTCCTTGTTCTCTAGACAATATTGGGTTATAAAATTAGTAGTGTATTTATTCTTATCTATTTCAACTTCTTTTTTTCTTCCGTTAATCAAGGAGTTCTGAGACATATTAAGACATCTATTATAGGCATTTGTTACTAATTTCTCAGGATAATTCTTTTTATTAAATCTGTTCATCAGGATTTTTGCTTGATCTTTATAATCCCCTACATCTGAACAATTTTTTCTAATCCTTCTATATTGATTATCAGGAATGTTCCTGAGCCACTTTCCATAGTGACCACTATTAAAAGGAATATAGCTGTTAGTATCAACGTTCTTAAAAAATGTTTTGGTTGCAATAAAATTCTCTTTAATAAAAATAGTCAAATCTAAAAAGTTAATTTCATTACTGTCAAATGTTGAGGAAAAAGACAAACCCCAATTGTTCATGTTAAGATCATGAATAAAATTATGAATATCATCATTGCTGTTATCCCATATAAAAAAGAGGTCATCAATGAATCTTTTATAAAGAATTATATTGTTATACCATTTTGATTTAAAAATATGGGACTCCTCAAAAATACCCATGAAAATATTAGCATAGGTTGGTGCGACCTTAGAGCCCATCGCAGTCCCCAGCTGTTGATGATATAAACTACCCTCAAAAGTAAAAAAATTATTTTTTAAAATAAATTCCATGCCTTTTAAAATAAAGTTTTTTTGTGCCTTGTTAAGTCTCTTATCACTTATTAAAACTTTATTAAAACAAGCCAATCCCAATGTATGCGAAATATTGGAATAAAGTGACGATACATCCATACTTAAAAATATAAAATTAGGTTTCCATTCGATATCATGAAGATATTGTATTAAATCCGTTGAGTCCCTGATGAAACTTTTCAGTGATGGGATATGTGTAACCATGATTCTATCTATAAAGTGAGATAGGTTACTAGTAACTGAGTCTATACCCGATATAATGGGTCTCCCCGGTGGATTTTCTAAATTCTTATGGATCTTAGGTAAATGATAAAAAAATTGTGTGCGAGTCCGTACAAATTTTAAAAATCTATATTCATTATTATTAAAGATATTATTATCTTTTCCTTCCTGAATTAGTTTATCATAATTGATTTTAACACTAGGGATGGTATCAAATGAAGTTTTCTTATAGTACCTGGGATCAGATAAAATTCTATGAGCTTCATTACAATAGTCTGACCTATTCTGCACGACTATACCACCACCTTTATCCGCTGAGCGAATTACTATATCGTGATTAGTTTTTAAGGATTCTAGGGCCAATTTTTCAGTTTTAGTTAAATTGGGTTTGGTTTTTACAGATTTTAATTCCTTAAATTCTTTCTGCACAATAGCGTTAAAGACATCCAGGTGATGACCTCTACTTTCAATCGGATAAAACTTGGTCTTAACCGGTACATCTAAATGAAACCCATCAGGATCTATAGTGTCATCATTAGATGAATCAATATTAATGCTTTTTCGAACAGGAATGGATTCCTTTATTAAAAAATGCCTTTTCAGTGTCAATTTCCGGATAAAAACTTGTAAATCAAGAAAAAGGTTAAAATCATTAATTTTATGTGTTGGACAAAATGTTAGTCCCTTAGATAGGACTCTAGTTTCATCTTTAGTTAAAACATAGGAAGATAAATTAAAAATGTTATTACTACCATCATCTAAATTTGCATCACTTTTAGTCTTAATTAAATTTTTACTTTCCCTTTCTTTTTTTCTCCCCCCTCTGGTTCCTCTATAGGATTTTTTCTTTTCCCGTTTTTTGGTGAAAAGAATTTTTTTATTTCTGTGTTTTTCAAAATTCGGGGTAAAAAAGGAACCGTAGCATTGTTGTCTAAATTAGTATTATCAATCAAAACAGTTTCATTAGTTGGAGTGCTGGATATATCATTATCATAAATCGAAAAATCAAAGAGGGATTTTTGTGTGCACTCTGGAAATTCGATAAGGGCAGGTGATGGGATGACTACAGGGATAGGTTTAATAATCTTAGTTTTACCAATGATAGGATTAGCGGAATCAATGAGATTTTTACTCACGTTAAATCCTTTCACTTGTTCCTTAATACTATCTAATTGTTTTATAGCATTGATTAAAGGTGCTGTCATCTTCGTGATTTTTAACTGAGGTGATTTTAAAAGAGCATTTCCCACATTTCCTCCATTAAATTGCTCTTGTGCTGGGATAAGTCCATTATCCTTCCTAGTCTGTAATTTAGTACTAGGGTCAGTCATACAAACTTTATCAAAAACGTCAGAATCTTTTTTGTTGCCACATGTATTTGATTCATTGCCATTACTAACCACAGTATCAGTTCGATTTATGTTCCCTTTACCCACTATATTTTTATTCTTAATTTTATTGTCATTAAAAATCCTGTAATCCTCTCTATCCCTTTGCAATTTCTTAGATTTTTTTAAAATGGTCTCATGTTCAACCTGCATCACATGCGTTATTACATTAGAATTAATTTTTTTATATTCCGGGTGTTTAAAAAATGGGATCAGTTCTTTAGAGAAATTCAACACTTTATCTGCTGCTAATTCAGCAAGCTTAGATCTCTTCTTGTATAATAACAATATCATTCTATGCATACATATGTCCAAACTCTTATCCCATTCTTCCGTAAAATCTGAGTCCATGGGAAATGGAGAATCAAAAACTAACCTTAGCCCCCGTGGGCAAATGTTCTCCTCCAAATAGATAGATAAAAAACGGGCATCCAAATTATAGTATAGTTCTTCCTTCATAGCCTCTTTCAAATTCGTGAAGATTTTCCGGAATAAATTAGTCTCTTCATCCTTAAAGACCTCCGTAGTTTCCTCATTCTGAAAATTCTGAATTCGTCTGGCAGCGCACTCAAAGTCCAAGAATTTATTCCTTATTGAATTGTGGTACGGTTCCGTTGTGGACCGTTGGACGTGCAGCAGGCTGACTCACTATACAAGCTTTATTTTATCTTTGAGAAGGTGAGTTTAACACATTCATGAATTGAACATTTTACCCGGATAAGACCCTATTGCGCTTTTGTTTCAACCTTCTAGTGAAAATAACCACACATGCAGCTCGTAAGAGAACTGCAGGAGAACAATCCTCAGGATTTCAAGAACTATCTGCGGATGTCAGAGGACTCTTTCAAATTTTTACTAGCCAGGGTGACGCCATTGATTGAAAGGAGAAATACCAAAATGCGAGCTGCTGTGCCGGTAGACGAACGATTGACTGTGACGCTGAGATTCCTGGCCACCGGACGATCACTGAAAGATCTGCAATTTTCTTCTGCCGTTTCTTTGTCACTGCTCAGCAGTTTGATTCCTGAAACATGCAATGCCATAGTTCAAAGCCTCAGGAGCTACATCCAGTTTCCTACAACAGTGGCGGAGTGGAAAAATATTGCCTCTGATTTTGAGCGGCTTTGGCAGTTCCCAAACTGTGGGGGGGCTTTGGATGGTAAACATGTGAGGATCACCCAACCGCCGAACAGTGGATCCTATTTTTACAATTATAAGGGCTATTTTAGTGTAATCCTTATGGCCCTTGTTAATGCAAACTATGAGTTCATAAATGTTGATGTTGGCATGAACGGCAGGGTTTCAGATGGTGGAGTGTTAGAACATACACTTTTTGGAGAGCGATTGACCAATTATGACCTGAACCTGCCTCCCAACACAGAGACAACCGGCAACCTCAACTTTGTTTTTGTCGGTGATGAAGCCTTCGCGCTGCATGCGAATCTGCTGAAACCGTACCAACAAAAAAGTGTGAAGGAGCAAACACGTATATTTAACTACCGTTTGTCAAGGGCACGAAGGGTTGTTGAGAATGCGGTTGGCATCATGGCCAGCCGCTTTCGGATTTTCCACACACCCATAAACCTAAAGTTGGAATCCATTGACTCGGTCGTTATGGCTTGTTGCGTGCTGCACAATTTTCTGCGGCGCCGTGATGCGAATGATTACACTCCGCCTGCCTTTGTGGACTCTGTTGACACTACAAATGGTCAGGTTCTTCTTGGTAGGTGGCGCGACAATGATCCCGCAGTACCTGGACTTCAAGCACTGGCAAGGGGAAGAAACCGTGATGATGCTAAGGCCTGCAGGGACCAATACTGCCAATATTTTAATGGGCCTGGTGCTGTTACTTGGCAGCATGAAATCTAGACAGCAAAAGTGTTTATTTAACATGTTTATTTCATTCTTGTGTGATAACAACAACAATAAATTCACATAGTTGCTACTTTCCAAAGTGTTACTGGTTTTTAAAAGAAAAAAAAGATAACATAGCCCTGCGACACAGTATCAGCACTGTAGCGATCCGTTAGCACGCCATTTTACAACCGCCCTTAAGTGGACGCTATAGCGTCACCGATAAGCGCGCAGTAGTACCATAACTAAAAGTACGCAGTAGCGTCACCAAATGAGGCGGGAAAACGTCGTGACGTCACGACGTTCTTGTGGCCGTCCCTGCTGCGTTGTGAAAGCAAAACAGGAAGCAATGGCTGGTAGACAGAGAGCTACACCTTGGGGGGAGGCCGAAATGCGTTTCCTGGTACAGGAGATGGAGAGGCGCGATTATGCGTGTGGACAGGCGCATGCACACCCCATGAGACACAAGCGGGCTGTGTTGCGGAGGATCAGGCGAGGACTGTTACGCCGGTTCGGAGTTGAGCGCACCACAACGCAAATCAGGAAAAAACTGGCAGATCTGCGCTTTCGCTCAAGAGACCTCCTCACCAGCCTCCAACAACAAGTGCGGAGGGACCGAGGTGAGTGTTCCACATAGTATGTTTTAAACATATGTTTTGTTTTTTTTTTTTTTTTTTTCAACAGGGTTTACAGTGTAAAAAAAAAATATATAATTTGATTCGCACATGTGAAATTGCACAACGCAAATATAAGTGGTTTTGCGCTCAGTTTTGTTTTTTTCCAAACAGCGGCGCATGCGGCGGCCCCAGCCCCATCAGCACCTGCAGCACCAACAGCCCCCGCAGCACACGCAAGCCCGGCGGTGCAAGCATCTCCTGAAGCAGAGTCCGTAAGTGTATAAAATGCATTTGTTCATGTTATTAGTATTTTTATTGGGTTGAAAAATACAAGAATAGGGGGGGGGGGAAAGAAGTCATGGTTCACATAAGCCGAACGGTAAATAAAAACCAAAGTTTATTCCAGGGAGGAAACAATAATGGAGTATTACAATACCGTTTCATTTTATTTATGTTTTCACCGCTTTGGAAATGTTCAATGCTCAATTTCATATTTTTAGATACCTGAGCCCGTAAGGACCCCCTCGCCCCCCTCAACGCCTCAACCACAAATTGCTTCCTCCAATTGATCCCCAATTGGTGTGTTTTCTCCAGTATCACTCCGGGAAGCTGGAGCTGACTCGACCTCCGGTAATCAACTTTTTTTTTTTTTTTTTTTTTAACATGTGAGAAATTATAATTTGTGTAACAGTTGCTGGCATATTCTATATTTATACATTTTCTTTTCTAGTACGTGTTGCCACTCGACGTGGAAGGGCTGTTATCTCCTCATCTGAAGAGTCAGAGGCGCAACAAAAACGTAAGTGTTTGACCACAAGCATGAACCGTATGCACCCATCTGCTGCCACTTAACACTATGGCCCCATATTGCGATCCATAGGATATGGCCCCATTTGCTACCAAACCCAAATTATGCCACCATATGCTGCTCCACATACTATGGCACCGTATGCATGCACATTTACAAAACCGCCATCAACAATGTAAATTTCCTTAACAGAAATACCAACCTTACCTGAACTCTTGGCAGCACACAGGAGGGCGATGTCTGCGTTACACCAACTCGGAGTGATGCTGGACCAATTTGTGGCAGCCCAACCGCAGGGTGATAACATTTAATTAATTTTTTTTTTTTGTTTACAAAAATTGTCTATGTCATGTTGACATATGTTAAACTAAAATGGTTTGTTTAAAAATCAGTCATAAAGAAAGAAATTAAAAAGCCTAAATAAAAATAAAAAAAGAAACTGACACAGTTTAAAATTACTATTGGGACATAACACAATTTTAAAGATGGAACACTCCACGTAACAAGATAATTGCAGGCAATTAACTAAACACCAGACTAGAAAACCTGCCTTTATCGCGTGGCAAAACAATTTTTGTCTCAGTCTAGAAAGGACTTGAAATTGTAGTCATGTGTAATGCAAAAATTTAAATTTAAATTTTTATTTTTTATAAACAAACAAAAAAGAAAAGCCAAACAATTTTGTTAATACAACAAGTAAACATAAAAACTATAATTGAGTGTAACTAAAGTCTGAGTCATTCAGTTGCTGCCTTCCAGGATTTATGAATGGGCCAGACTGCAAATGTGGGGTTCCAAAGTTCATGCTGTGTAGCGGCTGAATCACCCTTCTTGGCGTGCTTGTGACATGTTCTTGTGTCTGCGGCCATGGGGTTATTGACATTGCTTGGGAATCCACAAGAATATAACTGTCTTTTAGTTGTCCAACAGCAGCTTTATTTAGCGCTTCAAATATAATTCTCTCAGCCTGAAGCCTTTGCGTAACGTCCAGAGACCGAAGTCTTTCGTCCACCATGTGTGCAAAGCCCCCAATGGCTTGCTTTTCCTGCAGCACCAATATGTTCTTTGCTATATCGACAAACTCAGGAAAAGGTGGAGCGGTGGCCTTTCTTTTTCTACTCACAGGGTGACGCCTTTGCACAGTGTACGCTCCCACGGACACACTTGCCTCCTCTGCCTCCTCGTCGGTTGGGTTTGATGTTGCAGGGGTTTCAGGAATTACACATGGTGTAGGTGACACCTCTTCTGTTACATGCTGCAAGAACAGAAAAACTTGGTTAAAACACAGAAAAAGTAAAACGAGTGTTTTGTAAACACATAACAATAATTTATTAAGAGGGGGTGTGAACATTGGTACTGGCTATGTACTGACATCGACAATTTGTAGAAATTATCTTATGATAAACCAATTTAAAATGAAGAGGTATCAGCTGTGAACAAAGTTTCAAATCATCAACTTAATGAATAAAACTCAACTGTACCATGTACATATATATGTATCATAGGTTATTGGAGGGAAACCCAAAACAAACTTACATCGACTAGAGGGGAATCAGGCCGTGTCACTGTTTCTTCCTCTTGTGGCAGTGACATAGAACAGTGCATAACCCTGGGGATTTCCTGGTCTCGCGTAAACTCTAGCAAGTTGTAGTACCACAACTTCGGAACATACACTTCATCGATACCCGCCCCGACCTTGTAGACTTTTCCACCTTGTTCAATTCCTTCTTGAACACAGTGCGTAGAGCTTGAATTTTTTTTTTAATAACAGCCTCATCAACCGTTTTGCTAGGGTGATTTTCTTTATATAGATGTACAAGTTTTTCATATGCAACCTTCTTCTTGTATTTGTTACTGTAGTCTGGAGACTTCACCTTCCAGAGGCAGGGCAGTGACCGATACATCTCAATAAATAGGCGTATGAAGTCTTGGCTATTTGCAACTTGGCTACTTGATGCCATCTGTAATAAAAAAGAAAGGAAATGGTGAGAACTCTTTCATTTAGGTACGGACATACATTTTATAAAAAAGAGTTTGTATCGCATAAGCTTGGTCGCTGTCCTAGAAAGGTATCCCGTTCAACAATTACAAAAATGGGGGCGGGCGCGGTTTCAAAACTAAAATGGCTGCTCGGACATGTGCATATGGACAAAATGAACATAGACACAATAAAAAAGAGTTTGAATCGCATAAGCTTGGTTGCTGTCCTAGAAAGGTATCCCGTTCAACAATTACAAAAATGGGGGCGGGCGCGGTTTCTACACTAAACTAAAATAAAACGATAAAATAAAACAAAAAAAAAAGGGCATAAAAAAAAATAAAACTTTGGAACCAAAATAAACTTACCTTTGACGTTGCGAAAAATCCGAAAGTTATAGAGAAAAAATATAAAAAAATTTGCACTGTTGATTCTTAAGATGATCTTAAAAATGGAGGTATTTGAAAAAAACCAACGATGATGATTCTTCAAGAGGGTTGCTGAAGGACGAATAGCGAAATCTAACCAAAAATGCACTTTTGTCTCTAGGGAGAAAAATGCTGGTTTAGAAGCTAACCACGGCGCTCCAGAGATTTAAACTGTAACTCTATTACGTCCTCTTTAATGACGACGCCGGCCAATGACAGCGCAGCGGTGACCAACAATCGGCGCTTTGGGGGGCGTTGTAAATTAAACGCTGAAGCACGCCCACCGAGGTCTGAATCGTTTTTTGTTTGGTAATGTGAAAGGTACTCAACGAGCAACGAGGTCGCTATGCAGATCGCTGATCTCTCTAGAGTCGTTGACGAGAGTGGACTGTTTGAAAGCTACCTAGCGATCACGTAACGACACAACAGCGATCTATGCCTGGTCGGATCGCTATCGTTATCGCTGGTGCGTTGCTTAGTGTAAAAGGCCCTTAATTCAAGTAACACCTGATAGGATCAAGGTGCGAAAGCAGGCATCTAGGTGCTTTTTCTTTTTGGCTTTTGGACAAAGGCATGAGAATGTTTTGTGGAGCATGGTTTTGTTTCCCTGTTTGTTCTTTTTCTCCAATAGCCTGACATATGAAAGGTTCCTGTGTTGCAAAATGCACTTTGTCCTGTCTTCAGACATAGAGGAAGACCTCTTGACTTTGGCTGGCTGTTTTTTTCTTTTTCAAGTTCATTTCAGCATGTTTAAACATCTTTAGCTTTGCATGGAGTTTCTGAAGTGTAGTGGTTGTCACGTTCACCTCACACGCGAACGATCCCTTGTTCGAAACTGGATATAAGCATGACATTTGGCGTTGATATTAAATCTTTTGACGTTGAGTCTTTGTTCTCGATGGCTCATCATGACCACAGTAACCTTCCGCAGCCGGTTTCTGTAGTGTAGTCGTTATCACGTTCGCCTAACACGCGAAAGGTCCCCAGTTTGAAACTGGCCAAAAACACGCTTTTACCCTTTAGTATCCAAGCTTTTGACTTTCAGTTCTTGATCTCGATTGCTTGTTGTCACCACAGTAAGCGCTTGCATTTGGTTTCTGTAGTGTAGCGGTTATCACGTTCGCCTCACACGCGAAAGGTGCCCATTTCGAAACTGGGCAAAAACACAGCTTTTTCTCTTGGAAAACGATCTTTTTGACTTTCAGTGCTTGCTCTTTATTGCTTGCCATGACCACAGCATTTTTGATTTGTTTGAATCGGTTGGTTTCTGTAGTGTAGCGGTTATCACGTTCGCTTTACACGCGAAAGGTCCTCAGTTCGAAACTGGGCAGAAACACAGCGTTCCTCCTGCAAACTAGCGCTTTTGACAATGAGTGTTTGATCTTTAATGCTTGCCATGACCACAGTAAACGCTCTTGTCTGGTTACTGTAGTGTAGTGATTGTCCATTTTCCCATCCTCCTGAAAGTTCCCTTTTTTGATCCCGGGCAGAAACATGTGGCTTTTCTTTATTTTGATCACAATCGTATATTGTTGGCTTAATTAGCATTAGTTAGCATATTCTATTGCTGGTTTAATGAGCATTAATTTTACCAATGTGATTATTTCTACCCGTTTTTGCTTTTGGAAAGCATGTGTGTTTTTGACAGTGTCTAAGTGTTCCTAATTCAAGTAACACCTGATAGGATCAAGGTGCGAAAGCAGGCATCTAGGTGCTTTTTCTTTTTGGCTTTTGGACAAAGGCATGAGAATGTTTTGTGGAGCATGGTTTTGTTTCCCTGTTTGTTCTTTTTCTCCAATAGCCTTACAAATGAAAGGTTCCTGTGTTGCAAAATGCACTTTGTCCTGTCTTCAGACATAGAGGAAGACCTCTTGACTTTGGCTGGCTGTTTTTTTCTTTTTCAAGTTCATTTCACCATGTATAAACATCTTTAGCTTTGCATGGAGTTTCTGAAGTGTAGTGGTTGTCACGTTCACCTCACACGCGAACGGTCCCCAGTTCGAAACTGGATAGAAGCATGACATTAGGCGTTGATATTAAAACTTTTGACGTTGAGTCTTTGTTCTCGATGGCTCGTCATGACCACAGTAACCTTCCGCATCCGGTTTCTGTAGTGTAGTGGTTATCATGTTCGCCTAACACGCGAAAGCTCCCCAGTTCGAAACTGGGCAGAAACACGCTGTTACCCTTTGGAATCCAAGCTTTTGACTTTCAGTTCTTGATCTCGATTGCTTGTTGTCACCACAGTAAGCACTTGCGTCTGATTTCTGTAGTGTAGTGGTTATCTCGTTCGCCTCACACGCGAAAGGTCCACAGTTCGAAACTGGGCAGAAACACAGCTATTTCTCTTGGAAAACGATCTTTTTGACTTTCAGTGCTTGTTCTTTATTGCTTGCCATGACCACAGCATTTTTTTTTTGTTTGTTTGGAGTGGTTGGTTTCTGTAGTGTAGCGGTTATCACGGGCGCTTTACACGCGAAAGGTCCTCAGTTTGAAACTGGGCAGAAACACAGAGTTCCTCTTGCAAACTTGCGATTTTGACAATGAGTGCTTGATCTTTAATGCTTGCCATGACCACAGTAAACGCTCTTGTCTGGTTACTGTAGAGTAGTGATTGTCCTGTTTGCCATCCTCCTGAAAGTTCCCTGTTTTGATCCCGGGCAGAAACATGTGGCTTTTCTTTATTTTGATCACAAACGTATATTGTTGGCTTAATTAGCCTTAGTTAGCATATTCTATTGCTGGTTTAATGAGCATTACTTTTACCAATGTGATTATTTCTACCCGTTTTTGCTTTTGGCAAGCATGTGTGTTTTTGACAGTGTCTAAGTGTTCCTAATTCAAGTAACACCTGATAGGATCAAGGTGCGAAAGCAGGCATCTAGGTGCTTTTTCTTTTTGGCTTTTGGACAAAGGCATGAGAATGTTTTGTGGAGCATGGTTTTGTTTCCCTGTTTGTTCTTTTTCTCCAATAGCCTGACAAATGAAAGGTTCCTGTGTTGCAAAATGCACTTTGTCCTGTCTTCAGACATAGAGGAAGACCTCTTGACTTTGGCTGGCTGTTTTTTTCTTTTTCAAGTTCATTTCAGCATGTTTAAACATCTTTAGCTTTGCATGGAGTTTCTGAAGTGTAGTGGTTGTCACGTTCACCTCACACGCGAACGGTCCCCAGTTCGAAACTGGATAGAAGAATGACATTAGGCGTTGATATTAAAGCTTTTGACGTTGAGTCTTTGTTCTCGATGGCTCATCATGACCACAGTAACCTTCAGCAGCCGGTTTCTGTAGTGTAGTGGTTATCACGTTTGCCTAACACGCGAAAGGTCCCCAGTTCGAAACTGGGCAGAAACACGCTGTTACCCTTTGGAATCCAAGCTTTTGACTTTCAGTTCTTGATCTCGATTGCTTGTTGTCACCACAGTAAGCGCTTGCATCCGCTTTCTGTAGTGTAGCGGTTATCACGTTTTCTTCACACGCGCAAGGTCCCCAGTTCGAAACTGCGCAGAAACACAGCTTTTTCTCTTGGAAAACGAGCTTTTTGACTTTCAGTGCTTGTTCTTTATTGCTTGCCATGACCACAGCATTTTTTTTTTGTTTGAATTGGTTGGTTTCTGTAGTGTAGCGGTTATCACATTCGCTTTACACGTGAAAGGTCCTCAGTTCGAAACTGGGCAAAAACACAGCGTTCCTCTTGCAAACTTGCGCTTTTGACAATGAGTGCTTGATCTTTAATGCTTGCCATGACCACAGTAAACGCTCTTGTCTGGTTACTGTAGTGTAGTGATTGTCCTTTTTGCCATCCTCCTGAAAGTTCCCTGTTTTGATCCCGGGCAGAAACATGTGGCTTTTCTTTATTTTGATCACAAACGTATATTGTTGGCTTAATTAGCCTTAGTTAGCATATTCTATTGCTGGTTTAATGAGCATTACTTTTACCAATGCGATTATTTCTACCCGTTTTTGCTTTTGGCAAGCATGTGTGTTTTTGACAGTGTCTAAGTGTTCCTAATTCAAGTAACACCTGATAGGATCAAGGTGCGAAAGCAGGCATCTAGGTGCTTTTTCTTTTTGGCTTTTGGACAAAGGCATGAGAATGTTTTGTGGAGCATGGTTTTGTTTCCCTGTTTGTTCTTTTTCTCCAATAGCCTGACATATGAAAGGTTCCTGTGTTGCAAAATGCACTTTGTCCTGTCTTCAGACATAGAGGAAGACCTCTTGACTTTGGTTTGCTGTTTTTTTCTTTTTCAAGTTCATTTCAGCATGTTTAAACATCTTTAGCTTTGCATGGAGTTTCTGAAGTGTAGTGGTTGTCACGTTCACCTCACACGCGAACAATCCCTTGTTCGAAACTTGATATAAGCATGACATTTGGCGTTGATATTAAATCTTTTGACGTTGAGTCTTTGTTCTCGATGGCTCATCATGACCACAGTAACTTTCCGCAGCCGGTTTCTGTAGTGTAGTCGTTATCACGTTCGCCTAACACGCGAAAGGTCCCCAGTTTGAAACTGGCCAAAAACATGCTTTTACCCTTTAGTATCCAAGCTTTTGACTTTCAGTTCTTGATCTCGATTGCTTGTTGTCACCACAGTAAGCGCTTGCATTTGGTTTCTGTAGTGTAGCGGTTATCACGTTCGCCTCACACGCGAAAGGTCCCCAGTTCGAAACTGGGCTGAAACACAGCATTTTCTCTTGGAAAACGATCTTTTTGACTTTCAGTGCTTGTTCTTTATTGCTTGCCATGACCACAGCATTTTGGATTTGTTTGAATTGGTTGGTTTCTGTAGTGTAGCGGTTATCACGTTTGCTTTACACGCGAAAGGTCCTCAGTTCGAAACTGGGCAGAAACACAGCGTTCCTCCTGCAAACTAGCGCTTTTGACAATGAGTGTTTGATCTTTAATGCTTGCCATGACCACAGTAAACGCTCTTGTCTGGTTACTGTAGTGTAGTGATTGTCCATTTTCCCATCCTCCTGAAAGTTCCCTTTTTTGATCCCGGGCAGAAACATGTGGCTTTTCTTTATTTTGATCACAAACGTATATTGTTGGCTTAATTAGCCTTAGTTAGCATATTCTATTGCTGGTTTAATGAGCATTATTTTTACCAATGTGATTATTTCTACCCGTTTTTGCTTTTGGCAAGCATGTGTGTTTTTGACAGTGTCTAAGTGTTCCTAATTCAAGTAACACCTGATAGGATCAAGGTGCGAAAGCAGGCATCTAGGTGCTTTTTCTTTTTGGCTTTTGGACAAAGGCATGAGAATGTTTTGTGGAGCATGGTTTTGTTTCCCTGTTTGTTCTTTTTCTCCAATAGCCTGAGAAATGAAAGGTTCCTGTGTTGCAAACTGCACTTTGTCCTGTCTTCAGACATAGAGGAAGACCTCTTGACTTTGGCTGGCTGTTTTTTTCTTTTTCAAGTTCATTTCAGCATGTTTAAACATCTTTAGCTTTGCATGGAGTTTCTGAAGTGTAGTGGTTGTCACGTTCACCTCACACGCGAACGGTCCCCAGTTCGAAACTCGATTGAAGCATGACATTAGGTGTTGATATTAAAGCATTTGATGTTGAGTCTTTGTTCTCGATGGCTCGTCATGACCACAGTAATATTCCGCAGCTGGATTCTGTAGTGTAGTGGTTATCACGTTCGCCTAACACGCGAAAGGTCCCCAGTTCGAAACTGGGCAGAAACACACTGTTACCCTTTGGTATCCAAGCTTTTGACTTTCAGTTCTTGATCTCGATTGCTTGTTGTCACCACAGTAAGCGCTTGTATCCGTTTTCTGTAGTGTAGCGGTTATCACGTTCGCCTCACACGCGAAAGGTCCTCAGTTCGAAACTGGGCAGAAACACAGCTTTTTCTCTTGGAAAACGATCTTTTTGACTTTCAGTGCTTGTTCTTTATTGCTTGCCATGACCACAGCATTTTTTGTTTGTTTGAATCGGTTGGTTTCTGTAGTGTAGCGGTTATCACGTTCGCTTTACGTGAGAAAGGTCCTCAGTTCGAAACTGGGCAGAAACACAGCGTTCCTCTTGCAAACTATCACTTTTGACAATGAGTGCTTGATCTTTAATGCTTTCTATGACCACAGTAAACGCTCTTGTCTGGTTACTGTAGTGTAGTGATTGTCCTGTTTGCCATCCTCCTGAAAGTTCCCTGTTTTGATCCCGGGCAGAAACATGTGGCTTTTCTTTATTTTGATCACAAACGTATATTGTTGGCTTAATTAGCCTTAGTTATCATATTCTATTGCTGGTTTAATGAGCATTACTTTTACCAATGTGATTATTTCTACCCGTTTTTGCTTTTGGCAAGCATGTGTGTTTTTGACAGTGTCTAAGTGTTCCTAATTCAAGTAACACCTGATAGGATCAAGGTGCGAAAGCAGGCATCTAGGTGCTTTTTCTTTTTGGCTTTTGGACAAAGGCATGAGAATGTTTTGTGGAGCATGGTTTTGTTTCCCTGTTTGTTCTTTTTCTCCAATAGCCTGACAAATGAAAGGTTCCTGTGTTGCAAAATGCACTTTGTCCTGTCTTCAGACATAGAGGAAGACCTCTTGACTTTGGCTGGCTGTTTTTTTCTTTTTCAAGTTCATTTCAGCATGTTTAAACATCTTTTGCTTTGCATGGAGTTTCTGAAGTATAATGGTTGTCACGTTTACCTCACACGCGAACGGTCACCAGTTCGAAACTGGATAAAAGCATGACATTAGGCGTTGATATTAAAGCTTTTGACGTTGAGTCTTTGTTCTCGATGGCTCGTCATGACCACAGTAACCTTCCGCAGCAGGTTCCTGTAGTGTAGTGGTTATCACATTCGCCTAACACGCGAAAGGTCCCCAGTTCGAAACTGGGCAGAAACACGCTGTTAGGCTAGTTTCACACTTGCTTCTTTTTGCAGCGCGTTTTTCCCGCAAAAAAACGCATTAAAAAAATGCATACAAACGCTGCGTTTTTTTCAAGCATTTTTATGCGCATGCATTAAAAAAACGCAGCGTTTTTGTGCGTTTGTATGCGTTTTTTGTGCGTTTGCGTTTTTTTACAGATTTTGGAAAAACCCCACAAAACAGAAAAAACAACCAATCAACAACACACAAGACCAATGGGACTGCATTGTGGGTGTGGTATGTTAATATATAGACCCTGTCTACAGTATTCTTCACATTTGCTTGATTCTTCTCGTGACCATGGATCTGCGCTGGAAGAGTTTTCACTTCAACTTGGATTTGGACATCGCGATGGCTCAGGCGTATGCAGTTGCTTGCCATGAACAAAGGAAGAGAGAGAGGCAGCGAAGACGGCGGCGTATGTGGATACATCCGATTGTTGAACTCCGGGAGAGCCGTGTGGCATACCACACCCTCTACAGCGAGCTCCAGTCAAACCCGGAGAAATTTACAGATTATATCCGGATGTCCCACGAAAGTTTCATGGATTTGCTTGCTCGTGTCCAACAATCCATCCGGAGACAGGACACACAGCTCCGTCGTGCGATTCCTCCTGAGGAACGGCTACTGGTGACATTACGGTATGTTTTAAAAACCAAGGGGTGCGGTCTGATGGTTTTTTTTAAAATTTAGTATTCAAAACCTTGGGTAATTAGTTTTCGTGAATGTACTAATATTTTATTTTATAGTTTTTTAAAATAATATACATAAATATTAATTTTACTTCTTTGTCTGTTCACAGATTCCTGGCGACTGGAGAAACCCTATCTTTACTACACTTCCAGTACCGTATTGGAATCTCTACCTTGTCTGGAATTGTTGCTGACACCTGCCGGGCTCTCTGGAATGTTCTTTGTCCAGAATTTATGCCCCTGCCCACTGCTGAAAAGTGGATGGAAATTGCTGACAAATTCTGGACAGTATGCAATTTTCCCAACTGTTTGGGAGCTGTTGATGGTAAACACATACGGATCATCAAACCCCAAAGAACGGGATCTGAGTACTATAATTACAAAAAGTACTTTTCAATAGTACTCATGGCGATTGCGGATGCCGGATGTATGTTTGTAGCAGTGGACATTGGAGCATTTGGCCGTGGTAATGACTCACAGGCTTTTAAAAACTCAGACATGGGCCGGAGGTTGTATGGCAACCAATTTAATTTCCCTATGCCACGGCCTCTTCCTCACACCGAAGCTCCGCCACTGCCCTTTGTAATGGTTGGCGATGAGGCTTTTCAAATGTGCGGAAACTTACTGAAACCCTACTCCAGCCGTGACTTGGACCACACCAAAAAAATATTTAATTACAGGCTGACCAGGGCCAGAAGAACTGTCGAGTGTGCTTTTGGGATTCTTGTCTCCAGATGGCGAATTCTGGGCACGGCCATTAATCTTAAACTTGAAACAGTCGATGAGGTGGTGAAGGCCTGTGTGGTTCTACATAACTTTGTGATGGCTAAAGAGCACCCGACCTTTGAACTGGACGATGATGCTCCTAACCCATTGCCTGAATTCACTCAGCACACTCTCAGGTCATCCGTTGAAGTTGGCCAAATGAGGGACCAATTTGCGGCCTACTTTATTTCTGATGTAGGACGGGTGCACTGGCAAGATGAAATGGTGTAATGTTTTTGTTTGTTTATGGTAATAAAAAACCTTATTTGATACCATTACTGAGTGCACTATATTTTTTAAACTCCAATTAAATAAAAAACTTCCCATGTATAACTGAATTTTTTGATGTTCACACACCTGGGCAGGTAAATACACATACGAGTTAAAATGCAGCATTGCTAGTCTGCGTGAAATATATTGGAACGAGCAAAGCTGCAGGCCATGAATCAGGAAACCAAATTTTTTCAAGAGAAAATTGTGCAACTAGTTGAAAAAAAAGTATGTGATTTTCTCAAAACACAACCCTCAAAACCCAACCCCAATGAAAGTCAATGGCGAATACAAGTCAGCATTGAGTGGATGAATGTAATCTGCTCCATTCCAACTTACAAGTTATTACACTAGGCCTTGGAATAACTATACTAGGCCGTGGTATTTCAAATATGAGTATAGTAGGCCTTGGGCCTACTAGTATAGTCATATGTGAAATACCACGGCCTAGTATAGTCATACCAAGGCCTACTCGATTTTTACCAACTAGGATCTTGTTTCACGAAAAACAAACTGTTGAAACTTGACAAGTTTCAACAGTTTGTTTTTCATGAAACCAGATTCTAGTTGGTAAAACTAGAGTTATTACACTAGGCCTTGGAATGACTACACTAGGCCGTGGTATTTCAAATATGAGTATAGTAGGCCTTGGGGCTAGTAGTATAGTAATATGTGAAATACCACGGCCTAGTATAGTCATACCAAGGCCTACTGTAATAACTTGATTTTTAACAACTAGCATCTTGTTTCACAAAAAACAAACTGGTGAAACTAGAAAGAAACTTATTTTTTAGACAAGTTTCAACAGTTTGTTTTTCATGAAACCAGATTCTAGTTGGTAAAACTAGAGTTATTACACTAGGCCTTGGAATGACTACACTAGGCCGTGGTATTTCAAATATGAGTATAGTAGGCCTTGGGGCTAGTAGTATAGTAATATGTGAAATACCACGGCCTAGTATAGTCATACCAAGGCCTACTGTAATAACTCGATTTTTAACAACTAGCATCTTGTTTCACAAAAAACAAACTGTTGAAACTAGAAACTTATTTTTTAGACAAGTTTCAACAGTTTGTTTTTCATGAAACCAGATCCAAGTTGGTAAAACTAGAGTTATTACACTAGGCCTTGGTATGACTATACTAGGCCGTGGTATTTCACATATGACTATACTAGGCCTTGGGTTGGTTTTTAACATGTATTTACCCATCAGTGTGTGTGAGCGGCGCAAACAACATTAATGAAACTTTTTAATGGTGAACCACAAATGTAAATTTATTTTTAATCAAAAAAAGTAAACCAAAAAATTATTTTTTACGGCGTTTGGGGGCAGATGGTTTCAATTTGGGGGTGTGCAGGGAATATGCAACACTTGAAGTTGAAGACGGTGTTTGAGGGGAAGGGGCAACAAAACTTGTGGGGGAAGGTAGTCCAGTTAAGGGAATTAAACTAGGAACACTTGGAGGAGAGGAAATCTGTTCAGGTACATTAGTTGTAATGGCATGTCGCCGTAGGCTTGTGTGCCTGGACCGACTTTGGCCCAATGCCCGCCTTGATAGATTTCGCCTTGAACTAGGGGCAAATATTGAGTGTAGGTCCCCCGTCTGCTGGTGTGGCTGCTGCTGCTGCTGAGGTGGCGGCTGCTGCTGAGGTGGCGGCTGCTGCTGAGGTGGCTGCTGCTGCTGGTGTGGCTGCTGCTGCTGAGGTGGCTGCTGCTGCTGGTGTGGCTGCTGCTGCTGAGGTGGCTGCTGCTGCTGCTGAGGTGGCGGCTGCTGCGGTGGTGGCTGCTGCTGCTGCTGTGGTGGCTGCTGCTGAGGTGGTTGCTGCTGCTGCTGAGGTGGCTGCTGCTGCTGAGGTGGCTGCTGCTGCTGCTCTTCGTTGGCAGTGCTCGTCCTTGCAGGAGGACTGGTGGTGGCAGTGATGGTCCAGGTTTGCAGAGTGGTGGTGGCAGGGCTACTACATGTTGTTGTAGCGGCAGGGCTGTTCCATGTTTGCCTAGTGGTGGCTGAGCTCCACGCATGCATGGGAGTGGCGGTGGTGCTCCAGACAGGAGCAGCGCTTGCCATGGTGGTGTCGGTGAAGTGACCAGCTGCACTCAGACTTGTGGTGGTGTAACGGTGGGTGTCCTGGCTTTGAATAGAGGTGTCCGTGCAGTGGTATGCAGCACAAGTCGGTAGTGAGGTGAAGCGAGTCAATGGTGGCACAGGTGGAAATGACACCACTGACTGCTGACCGTACCGATTATGCTGCATAGCCTGCAAGAAAGCATTGTTGCAGGCCTGCAGCACATTCAGCTGTTGCTCAGGACTAAGGTGTTCCGCCATGCCCTTTTCAATCTTACTAAAAAAATGGTGTGCTGGTCTGTTGAGGTCGGCCTCCAGACGGTCAAGGCGCTGTTCTACAGAATTGAAGCGGTGTTCAAAGTGGTTAAAACCATGTTCCATGAGTGCAAAACCGCTTTCAACTCTGTCGGACAGTGATTTGAGGCTGGAATTAAAGGCCTCGCTCAAATGCATAAACTCGGGCAAGACATTCCTGTCCAAGGCCCTCTGCCGCTGGCGGGTAGTGCCCGCATAACCAGTGGCAGAGACCTGGGACAGGGGAACACCTGATGGCCCAGCTTCCTGGTCACCAGCTGTGTGTGTGGCTGACCTGCAAGGTGCTTCCTGGCTGTCGGATGGCTGGGACGGGTCAGAGGACGTCCGAGGAAGGACCGCTCCAGGGCCAGGTTGCAGGGTGCTGCTCCAGGTGCTGTGGAATAAAGGAAAATCATTACTACCATGCCTTTACAAGAAGCATCAGCTGTGGATTAGAAAAACTCAGATTAATAAAAATAAAAACCCAAAATTTATAATACTTACGATCTCGTGGCAAGGACCGGTCTTAGGAACTGCAACGCGTGATAGTGACGGTATCTAGTTCTGGTCCTTGACGCAGCTCCACTGCGAACCTGGCCCTCAGCACGAACATCACTGTTGAAGCGGTCCTTGATCGAACGCCAACGTGTTCGTACTTTGTCCACTGTTGTTAAAAAAAAAACAGTGCCGTCAAGGACAACAGTCACTGCGGCACAATATAGCAATACAATACTCAAAGCAGTCACTGTAGACCCCGATGACACTGTTGGGTTTCCTGCTAGAATACACCTAGCACGAAACCCAACAGTGCCGTCAAGGACAACAGTCACTGCGGCACAATGTAGCAATACAATACTCAAAGCAGTCACTGTAGACCCCGATGACACTGTTGGGTTTCCTGCTAGAATACACCTAGCACGAAACCCAACAGTGCCGTCAAGGACAACAGTCACTGCGGCACAATACAGAGCAGGGAAATACTCACTAAACGCCTTTTTGGAGGATGCTGTGGCGCTGTCCCAGCCATCCATCAACGCTGCGGCCACCTCATTCCATAGCCGCCGGGTCACCACAATGTCCTTGTGCAGCTGGTCACGGCTGTCCTACAACGGCGAACGCTCCTGGACCAGGCTGATGAGCTGCTCATTATCCAGGTAGACGTCTTCATCCCGTTGTGGAACCAAGACAAAACACATTCATTAGAATAATCAAATTTAAATTGAATAAAAAGTTACAAAAAAAGAAACATAAAAAAGAGTAAAAATAGAAGATAAAATATAAAGAACATTACAAATCATTTGATACATACATTCCGTATCACCACCGGGACTTGGCTTTGCTGCTCCTGCTCTTCGCCCTCACTAGTCCCGTCCTCAGAAGATGATGATGATGACGATGTCTTAAAAAAGTAGAAAAAAACGTAAGAGATTTGGAGAAGCAGCAGATATACTTACCAGATGCACGAAAATAATCACCTCACGGTCTGCTTGCGCCAATTCCTGCCGCGATGGGGAATACTCGGATTCTGAAGACATACTGCATGTAAAAATAATAAAAATCATTAGTACATACATAATTTAAAAGGACAGGCATATAATGTAATATACTCACATTCTTCGCTGATCAGATGGGTTCCTTGTTGACTGTCTGCTCTCCAATCTGTCAGTGTAGTAGTGGCAGAGTTTTGGCAGGCACCTCCTTTATATAGACTTTTTTTTTTTTTACTTTAGAAGATTATAACTAGTACAACAAGTGGACACTACCAAAAAAACGCAGCGCTAAAAAAACGCTTACATGCGCATGCCAGTGCGCACGTATGCGCATCCATAGGCTATAATGGCCATTTTTAGCGCAAAACGTGCGCATACGTGCGCATGCGCTTTTTTGCAGGGCCAAAAAATGCAACATGCTGCGTCTGGAAAATACAAACGCACACCCCAAAAAAACGCAGCGCATGAAAATCGCATACTTGCGCTTACCAGCGCGCAGGTATGCGCACCCATGTTAAATATAGGGGGAAAAACGCATGCGCAGGTATGCGTTTTTTTCCAGCGCAAAAAAACGCAAATGTGAAACCAGCCTTACCCTTTGGTATCCAAGCTTTTGACTTTCAGTTCTTGATCTCGATTGCTTGTTGTCACCACAGTAAGCGCTTGCATCCGGTTTCTGTAGTGTAGCCGTTATCACGTTCGTCTCACACGCGAAAGGTCCCCAGTTTGAAACTGGGCAGAAACACAGCTTTTTCTCTTGGAAAACGATCTTTTTGACTTTCAGTGCTTGTTCTTTATTGCTTGCCATGACCACAGCATTTTTTGTTTGGTTGAATCGGTTGGTTTCTGTAGTGTAGCGGTTATCATGTTCGTTTTACACGCGGAAGGTCCTCAGTCCGAAACTGGGCAGAAACACAGCGTTCATCTTGCAAACTAGCGCTTTTGACAATGAGTGCTTGATCTTTAATGCTTGCCATGACCACAGTAAACGCTCCTGTCTGGTTACTGTAGTGTAGTGATTGTCCTGTTTGCCATCCTCCTGAAAGTTCCCTGTTTTGATCCCGGGCAGAAACATGTGGCTTTTCTTTATTTTGATCACAAACGTATATTGTTGGCTTAATTAGCCTTAGTTAGCATATTCTATTGCTGGTTTAATGAGCATTACTTTTACCAATGTGATTATTTCTACCCGTTTTTGCTTTTGGCAAGCATGTGTGTTTTTGACAGTGTCTAAGTGTTCCTAATTCAAGTAACACCTGATAGGATCAAGGTGCGAAAGCAGGCATCTAGGTGCTTTTTCTTTTTGGCTTTTGGACAAAGGCATGAGAATGTTTTGTGGAGCATGGTTTTGTTTCCCTGTTTGTTCTTTTTCTCCAATAGCCTGACAAATGAAAGGTTCCTGTGTTGCAAACTGCACTTTGTCCTGTCTTCAGACATAGAGGAAGACCTCTTGACTTTGGCTGGCTGTTTTTTTCTTTTTCAAGTTCATTTCAGCATGTTTAAACATCTTTAGCTTTGCATGGAGTTTCTGAAGTGTAGTGGTTGTCACGTTCACCTCACACGCGAAAGGTCCCCAGTTCGAAACTGGATAGAAGCATGACTTTAGGCTTTAATATTAAAACTTTTGACGTTGAGTCTTTGTTCTCGATGGCTCGTCATGACCACAGAAACCTTCCGCAGCCGGTTTCTGTAGTGTAGTGGTTATCACGTTCGCCTAACAGGCGAAAGGTCCCCAGTTCGAAACTGGGCAGAAACACGCTGTTACGCTTTGCTATCCAAGTTTTTGACTTTCAGTTCTTGATCTCGATTGCTTGTTGTCACCACAGTAAGCGCTTGCATCTGGTTTCTGTAGTGTAGCGGTTATCACGTTCGCCTCACACGCGAAAGGTCCCCCGTTCGAAACTGGGCAGAAACACAGCATTTCCTCTTGGAAAATGATCTTTTTGACTTTCAGTGCTTGTTCTTTATTGCTTGCATTAACCACAGCATTTTTTGCTTGCTTGATTCGGTTGGTTTCTGTAGTGTAGTGGTTATCACGTTCGCTTTACACGCGAAAGGTCCCCAGTTCGAAACTGGGCAGAAACACGCTGTTACTCTTTGGTATCCAAGCTTTTGACTTTCAGTTCTTGATCTCGATTGCTTGTTGTCACCACAGTATGCGCTTGCATCCGCTTTCTGTAGTGTAGCGGTTATCACGTTCGCCTCACATGCGAAAGGTCCCCAGTTCGAAACTGGGCAGAAACAAAGCATTCTCTCTTGGAAAACGATCTTTTTGACTTTCAGTGCTTGTTCTTTATTGCTTGCCATGACCACAGCATCTTTTGCTTGCTTGCATCGGTTGGTTTCTGTAGTGTAGCGGGTATCACGTTTGCTTTACATGCGAAAGGTCCTCAGTTCGAAACTGGGCAGAAACACAGCGTTCCTCTTGCAAACTAGCGTTTTTGACAATCAGTGCTTGATCTTTAATGCTTGCCATGACCACAGTAAAAGCTCTTGTCTGGTTACTGTAGTGTAGCGATTGTCCTGTTTGCCATCCTCCTGAAAGTTCCCTGTTTTGATCCCGGGCAGAAACATGTGGCTTTTCTTTATTTTGATCACAAACGTATATTGTTGGCTTAATTAGCCTTAGTTAGCATATTCTATTGCTGGTTTAATGAGCATTACTTTTACCAATGTGATTATTTCTACCCGTTTTTGCTTTTGGCAAGCATGTGTGTTTTTGACAGTGTCTAAGTGTTCCTAATTCAAGTAACACCTGATAGGATCAAGGTGCGAAAGCAGGCATCTAGGTGCTTTTTCTTTTTGGCTTTTGGACAAAGGCATGAGAATGTTTTGTGGAGCATGGTTTTGTTTCCCTGTTTGTTCTTTTTCTCCAATAGCCTGACAAATGAAAGGTTCCTGTGTTGCAAAATGCACTTTGTCCTGTCTTCAGACATAGAGGAAGACCTCTTGACATTGGCTGGCTGTTTTTTTCTTTTTCAAGTTCATTTCAGCATGTTTAAACATATTTATCTTTGCATGGAGTTTCTGAAGTGTAGTGGTTGTCACGTTCACCTCACACGCGAACGGTCCCCAGTTCGAAACTGGATAGAAGCATGACATTAGGTATTGATATTAAAGCTTTTGACGTTGAGTCTTTGTTCTCGATGGCTCGTCATGACTACAGTAACCTTCTGCAGCTGGTTTCTGTAGTGTAGTGGTTATCACGTTCGCCTAACACGCGAAAGGTCCCCAGTTTGAAACTGGGCAGAAACACACAGTGACCCTTGGGTATCCAAGCTTTTGACTTTCAGTTCTTGATCTCGATTGCTTGTTGTCACCACTGTAAGCGCTTGCCTCCAGTTTCTGTAGTGTAGCGGTTATCACGTTCGCCTCACACGCGAAAGGTCCCCCGTTCGAAACTGGGCAGAAACACAGCTTTTTCTCTTGGAAAACGATCTTTTTGACTTTCAGTGCTTGTTCTTTATTGCTTGCCATGACCACAGCATTTTTTGTTTGTTTGAATCGATTGGTTTCTGTAGTGTAGCGGTTATCACGTTCGCTTTACACGTGAAAGGTCCTCAGTTCGAAACTGGGCAGAAACACGCTGTTACCCTTTGGTATCCAAGCTTTTGACTTTCAGTTCTTGATCTCGATTGCTTGTTGTCACCACAGTTAGCACTTGCCTCCGCTTTCTGTAGTGTAGCGGTTATCACGTTTGCTTTACACGCGAAAAGTCATCAGGTCGAAACTGGGCAGAAACACAGCATTCCTCTTGCAAACTAGCGCTTTTGACAATGAGTGCTTGATCTTTAATCCTTGCCATGACCACAGTAAATGCTCTTGTCTGATTACTGTAGTGTAGTGATTGTCCTGTTTGCCATCCTCCTGAAAGTTCCCTGTTTTGATCCCGGGCAGAAACATGTGGCTTTTCTTTATTTTGATCACAAACGTATATTGTTGGCTTAATTAGCCTTAGTTAGCATATTCTATTGCTGGTTTAATGAGCATTACTTTTACCAATGTGATTATTTCTACCCGTTTTTGCTTTTGGCAAGCATGTGTGTTTTTGACAGTGTCTAAGTGTTCCTAATTCAAGTAACACCTGATAGGATCAAGGTGCGAAAGCAGGCATCTAGGTGCTTTTTCTTTTTGGCTTTTGGACAAAGGCATGAGAATGTTTTGTGGAGCATGGTTTTGTTTCCCTGTGTGTTCTTTTTCTCCAATAGTCTGACAAATGAAAGGTTCCTGTGTTGCAAAATGTACTTTGTCCTGTCTTCAGACATAGAGGAAGACCTCTTGACTTTGGCTGGCTGTTTTTTTCTTTTTCAAGTTCATTTCAGCATGTTTAAACATCTTTAGCTTTGCATGGAGTTTCTGAAGTGTAGTGCTTGTCACGTTCACCTCACACGCCAACGGTCCCCAGTTCGAAACTGGATAGAAGCATGACATTAGGCATTGATATTATAGCTTTTGACGTTGAGTCTTTGTTCTCGATGGCTCGTCATGACCACAGTAACCTTCCACAGCTGGTTTCTGTAGTGTAGTGGTTATCATGTTCGCTTAACACGCGAAAGGTCCCCAGTTCGAAACTGGGCAGAAACACGCAGTTACCCTTTGGTATCTAAGGTTTTGACTTTCAGTTCTTGATCTCGATTGCTTGTTGTCACCACAGTAAGCACTTGCATCTGGTTTCTGTAGTGTAGCGGTTATCACGTTTGCCTCACACGCGAAAGGTCCCCAGTTCGAAACTGGGCAGAAACACAGCTTTTTCTCTTGGAAAAAGATCTTTTTGACTTTCAGGGCTTGTTCTTTATTGGTTGCCATGACCACAGCATTTTTTGTTTTTTTGAATCGGTTGGTTTCTGTAGTGTAGCGGTTATCACGTTGGCTTTACATGCGAAAGGTCCTCAGTTCGAAACTGGGCAGAAACTCAGCGTTTCTCTTGCAAATTAGCGCTTTTGACAATGAGTGCTTGATCTTTAATGCTTGCCATGACCACAGTAAACGCTCTTGTCTGGTTACTGTAGTGTAGTGATAGTCCTGTTTGCCATCCTCCTGAAAGTTCCCTGTTTTGATCCTGGGCAGAAACATGTGGCTTTTCTTTATTTTGATCACAAACGTATATTGTTTGCTTAATTAGCCTTAGTTAGCATATTCTATTGCTGGTTTAATGAGCATTACTTTTACCAATGTGATTATTTCTACCCGTTTTTGCTTTTGGCAAGCATGTGTGTTTTTGACAGTGTCTAAGTGTTCCTAATTCAAGTAACACCTGATAGGATCAAGGTGCAAAAGCAAGCATCTAGGTGCTTTTTCTTTTTGGCTTTTGGACAAAGGCATGAGAATGTTTTGTTTCCCTGTTTGTTCTTTTTCTCCAATAGCCTGACAAATGAAAGGTTCCTGTGTTGCAAAATGCACTTTGTCCTGTCTTCAGACATAGAGGAAGACCTCTTGACTTTGGCTGGATGTTTTTTTCTTTTTCAAGTTCATTTCAGCATGTTTAAACATCTTTAGCTTTGCATGGAGTTTCTGAAGTGTAGTGGTTGTCACGTTCACCTCACACGCCAACGGTCCCCAGTTCGAAACTGGATAGAAGCATGACATTAGGCATTGATATTATAGCTTTTGACGTTGAGTCTTTGTTCTCGATGGCTCGTCATGACCACAGTAACCTTCCGCAGCTGGTTTCTGTAGTGTAGTGGTTATCATGTTCGCTTAACACGCGAAAGGTCCCCAGTTCGAAATTGGGCAGAAACACGGCTTTTTCTCTTGGAAAACGATCTTTTTGACTTTCAGTGCTTGTTCTTTATTGGTTGCCATGACCACAGCATTTTTTGTTTTTTTGAATCGGTTGGTTTCTGTAGTGTAGCGGTTATCACGTTGGCTTTACATGCGAAAGGTCCTCAGTTCGAAACTGGGCAGAAACTCAGCGTTTCTCTTGCAAATTAGCGCTTTTGACAAT
Organism: Dendrobates tinctorius; assembly: GCF_039654945.1. NCBI lineage: Eukaryota > Metazoa > Chordata > Amphibia > Anura > Dendrobatidae > Dendrobates > Dendrobates tinctorius. The sequence goes on along the minus strand of NW_027361918.1, from coordinate 12,043,470 downwards.
GAGTGCTTGATCTTTAATGCTTGCCATGACCACAGTAAATTCTCTTGTCTGGTTACTGTAGTGTAGTGATTGTCCTGTTTGCCATCCTCCTGAAAGTTCCCTGTTTTGATCCTGGGCAGAAACATGTGGCTTTTCTTTATTTTGATCACAAACGTATATTGTTGGCTTAATTAGCCTTAGTTAGCATATTCTATTGCTGGTTTAATGAGCATTACTTTTACCAATGTGATTATTTCTACCCGTTTTTGCTTTTGGCAAGCATGTGTGTTTTTGACAGTGTCTAAGTGTTCCTAATTCAAGTAACACCTGATAGGATCAAGGTGCGAAAGCAGGCATCTAGGTGCTTTTTCTTTTTGGCTTTTGGACAAAGGCATGAGAATGTTTTGTGGAGCATGGTTTTGTTTCCCTGTTTGTTCTTTTTCTCCAATAGCCTGACAAATGAAAGGTTCCTGTGTTGCAACATGCACTTTGTCCTGTCTTCAGACATAGAGGAAGACCTCTTGACTTTGGCTGGATGTTTTTTCTTTTTCAAGCTCATTTCAGCATGTTTAAACATCTTTAACTTTGCATGGAGTTTCTGTAGTGTAGTGGTTGTCACGTTCACCTCACACGCGAACGGTCCCCAGTTCGAAACTGGATAGAAGCATGACATATGGTGTTGATATTAAAGCTTTTGACGTTGAGTCTTTGTTCTCGATGGCTCGTCATGACCACAGTAACCTTCCGCAGCCGGTTTCTGTAGTGTAGTGGTTATCACTAGAGTTGAGCGACTCTTGGTTTTTTAGGGTCGCGTTTCGTTTCGTGAAACCCGACTTTTCCAAAAGTCGGGTCGAGCAAGATCGTCCGATTATAGGGAAAAGTTGGGGTCATCCCGAAACACGAAACCCAATGTAAGTCAATGGGGAATAAAAGTTCGCAGTGAGAGGAGGACAGGAAACACACCTACAGTGCCCATTTGAATGCCAAAAGCATCAATTCTTCTTACTTAAGCTTGTCAACCTTAATTAACTTCATAATACAAGTTACGCCCTGAAAAATAGGGTTATTTGGCTAAATTTGTGGGGGGGGAGGGCTGGCTGCAGGTTTTCATGTTCCCTGGGCGATTGAGCACCCCTTTAACACATACCACAAATCATCATGCTCCGATACGGCAGAGAAATAGCGGTATAGTACAATGAAAAATACCTCACTTTTTACATCTCATGACGAGGCCCATCTATTTCTCCATACAAAATCATTGGTCCCATATAAAGTTTGAAACAGTATATGATGAGCTCCACATAATGCTACAGTATATGTTGGTCCCCATGGATGAAGCTCCACTGTCTTATGGGCCCAAATAATGCTCCAAACATAATGGGCCCCATTTCTAATGCTCTAGTGTATAATGGGCCCTGTAAATGCTGCTCCAGTGTCTGATGTCCACCTTTGGAATGTTACAGTGTATGGTGGGCCCCATCTATCATTCTCCAGAGTATAGTGCTCCCCAAAAATTGCTGTCCCAACATAGAAAACAATCAAATAAGTCTCCTCGCTAGGGAATCCCTGTACTTGTCTGGACAGGTGCTGTAGCTTGCTTAACAGCTCGCCAGCCGTTCTCACGCCCAGTATGGATTGCACGTGATTGCACAAAGGTTAGAAAGGGTACCGCATCCCTGGATAACATGTATGGATAGCGTACACATTCAAAATATATGTCTATATAGCATGAGGCAGGCTAAGATGGTGTTAGGCCCAGTATGGATTGCACGTCATTGCACAAAGGTTAGAAAGGGTACCGTATCCACGGATAAGGCCGGTTTCACATTAGCGCATTTTCTGCGCGCGCACGGCCGGGGATAGCTCCGCCCCCGAGCCGGCTCTCTGCCCGGCGTGCCCGCCCCTTGCTTGTAGCGCCGCCTCCTAGCGGACAGCGGCGCCTGCGATCGGCGCACCCTATCTTTAGCATAGGGTGCGCCGATCGTGCGCAGGCCGTGCGCTAGTTGCGCTTTGACCTGCGCTGCGCACTTTTGACGGTGCGCCGTGCGCGCCAAAATCAAACTTTTCGGATTTTGACGTGCACGGCGCACCGTCAAAAGTGCGCAGCGCAGGTCAAAGCGCAACTAGCGCACGGCCTGCGCACGATCGGCGCACCCTATGCTAAAGATAGGGTGCGACGATCGCAGGCGCCGCTGTCCGCTAGGAGGCGGCGCTACAAGCAAGGGGCGGGCACGCCGGGCAGAGAGCCAGCTCGGGGGCGGAGCTACCCCCGGCCGTGCGCGCGCTGAAAATGCGCTAATGTGAAACCAGCCTAACATGTATGGATAGCGTACACATTCAAAATATATGTCTATACAGCATGAGGCAGGCTCAGACGGTGTTAGGCCCAGTATGGATTGCACATCATTGCACAAAGGTTAGAAAGGGTACCGTATCCCCGGATAACATGTATGGATAGCGTACACATTCAAAATATATGTCTATACAGCATGAGGCAGGCTCAGATGGTGTTAGGCCCAGTATGGATTGCACGTCATTGCACAAAGGTTAGAAGGGGTACCGTATCCCCGGATAACATGTATGGATAGCGTACACATTCAAAATATATGTCTATACAGCATGAGGCAGGCTCAGACGGTGTTAGGCCCAGTATGGATTGCATGTCATTGCACAAAGGTTGGAAAGGGTACCGTATCCCCGGATAACATGTATGGATAGCGTACACATTCAAAATATATGTCTATACAGCATGAGGCAGGCTCAGACGGTGTTAGACCCAGTATGGATTGCACGTCATTGCACAAAGGTTAGAAGGGGTACCGTATCCCCGGATAACATGTATGGATAGCGTACACATTCAAAATATATGTCTATACAGCATGAGGCAGGCTCAGACGGTGTTAGGCCCAGTATGGATTGCACGTCATTGCACAAAAGTTAGAAAGGGTACCGTATCCCCGGATAACATGTATGGATAGCGTACACATTCAAAATATATGTCTATACAGCATGAGGCAGGATCAGACGGTGTTAGGCCCAGTATGGATTGCACGTCATTGCACAAAGGTTAGAAGGGGTATCGTATCCCCGGATAACATGTATGGATAGCGTACACATTCAAAATATATGTCTATACAGCATGAGGCAGGCTCAGACGGTGTTAGGCCCAGTATGGATTGCACGTCATTGCACAAAGGTTAGAAAGGGTACCGTATCCCCGGATAACATGTATGGATAGCGTACACATTCAAAATATATGTCTATACAGCATGAGGCAGGCTCAGATGGTGTTAGGCCCAGTATGGATTGCACGTCATTGCACAAAGGTTAGAAAGGGTACCGTATCCCTGGATAACATGTATGGATAGCGTACACATTCAAAATATATGTCTCAGGAGGCAGGCAAAGACGGTGTCAGGCACAGTATGGATTTGACGGCCCAGATTACACAGCGGAGGAGCAGGGAGAGGTAAAGATTGCAAATGCTGGGGCCCTGGCCAAGCAAGGGGGGCCCACTCGTGGGCTTCGGTACTGGCACTGAGCCCCTCATAGTACAGCGGTGTGTCTGACGACGGGTGTGCACCACCACTGTCAGAGACACTTGATTGCACTATGAGGGACCCTGTGCCAGTGCCCGCGCCCAAGAGTCGGCCTACCCACCTGTCCAGGGCAACGGCACTCGCACGGTGTCATGCGCTAGGTGGTGACCCCGGCCATGGGGGGGGAGGCAGCACAGTTAGGGAGTTTTAGAAAGTGGCATATGTTGATGTTGGACATTCAACTGATGCAAAAGGCGAAATAGGTGAAGTACCAGGAAGAGGTGGACCAAAGCAAGCCATTTTTCTGTCACCCTATGTGTCATCAGGGGAAGGTGGGACAAAATCCTTGGAAACCCATGCGTGGTTCATTTTAGTGAAGGTTAGATCATCCACATTTTGGGTTGACAGACGGGTCCTTTTTTCTGTCAGGATTGATCCAGCTGCACTGAAGACTCTTTCCGATAGCACACTTGCAGCTGGGAAAGCGAGCTCCTGTAAGGCATATTGTGCCAATTCAGACCAGGTGTCCAGTTTAGCGGCCCAATAGTCAAAGGGGAATGACCTGTGTGGGAGAACATCGATATGGGAGGAAAAGTAGTTTGTAACCATAGTTGACAACTGCTGTCTCCTGTCACTTTCCATCGATGCAGTATTACCAGTTGTGTGAGCGGTATTTGAAAAATCAGTCCACAACATTGTCATGAAACCCCTGTCTCCAACGCCACTTCTGCTGTGTGCACCACGAACACCTCTGCCAAGCTGCCCCCGGCCCGTACGGCTCGTGTGAGAACCATCACCGCTGCTGTGTGCTGGGAATGCCTCAAGCAACCGATTTACCAGAGTTGCTTGTTTATTAGCCAATATTAGGTCAAGGTTCTCCTGTGGCATGATGTTTTGTAATTTGCCTTTATAGCGTGGATCCAGGATGCTGGCCAACCAGTAGTCGTCATCGTTCATCATTTTGGCAATGCGGGGGTCCCTTTTTAGGATCCGCAAGGCATAATCTGACATGTGGGCCAATGTTCCCGGTGTCAATGATGCACTGCGAGTGCTGGGTGGAGGAGCACTTTCTGGCAAATCCACATCCCTCCAGTCACGCACAAACCCTGTACCAGACCTTGCCACGCCAACATTTTCACTTGCCCCACGAGATGCATCCTCCTCCCCTAAGTAATCATCCCCATCATCCTCCTCCTCCTCCTCCTCTTCTTCCTCCACCTCGTCCAGGAGAGGTCCCTGAGCAGACAATGGCTGAATGTCACCAAGGATTCCCTCCTCCTCTTCCTCCTCATCAACATTGGCTGCAGACGCCTGCTCCTTAAGGTGCGTCAAAGTTTGCATGAGCAGACGCATAAGTGGGATGCTCATGCTTAGGATGGCGTCGTCTGCGCTTACCAGCCGTGTGCATTCCTCGAAACACTGAAGGACTTTACAAAGGTCTTTCAGCTTCGACCACTGCACGCCTGTCAATTCCATGTCTGCTCTCAAAGTGCCTGGCCGTGTATCCTCCCACAAAAGCATTATGGCCTGCCTCTGCTCGCACAGCCGCTCCACCATGTGCAGGGTGGAGTTCCACCTTGTTGCAATGTCGATAATGAGGCGGTGGTTGGGAAGGTGGAGCAATCGCTGCAGCTTCTGCATACGAACGGAGTGTACAGGCGACCGGCGGATGTGCGCGCACAGTCTTCGCACCTTCTGGAGCAGGGCTGTTAACTCCGGATAATTTTTGAGGAAGCACTGCACCACCAGGTTCAAGGTGTGAGCCAAGCAAGGTATGTGGCTGAGTTTTGAAAGGGCTATGGCTGCCACAAAATTACGGCCGTTATCACTAACTACCTTGCCTGCCTCAAGATGTACACTGCCCAGCCATGACTCAGTTTGTCGCTTCAAGTACTCGGCCAGCACCTCGGCGGTGTGTCTGTCGCCCAAACACATCATCTGCAACACAGCCTGCTGACGCTTTCCACTAGCTGCTCGATAGGGGGACACATCGTGTGCAACAGTGGCAGCTGCAGATGGAGTGCTCGTACGACTGCGCTATGTGGACGAGCTGTCGCTTCTGGAGGAGGAGGAGGAGGAGGAGGGTCGAACGCCTACAGCCAACTGTTTCCTATACCGTGGGCTAGGCAGCACTGTCCCACCACCGCTGTCCCCTGTGGACCCTGCATCCACCACATTAACCCAGTGCGCAGTGATGGACACGTAACGGCCCTGGCCATGCCGACTGGACCATGCATCAGTTGTGAGGTGCACCTTTCCGCTCACTGACTGCTTGAGTGCATGGACAATGCGGTCTTTCACATGATGGTGGAGGGCTGGGATGGCTTTGTGAGAGAAGAAGTGGCGACTGGGTAGGTCATAGCGTGGTACTGCATAGGCCATGAGTTCGCGGAAAGCTGTGCTTTCCACCAACCGAAAGGGCATCATCTCAAACGAGATTAGTTTGGCAATGTGGGCGTTCAAACCCAGTGTACGCGGATGAGAGACTGAGTACTTTCTTGACCTACTCATAGTGTCTGGGAGGGTGAGCTGGACCTGAGAGCTGCATATGGTGGAAGTAGCGGTGGACAGGGCGGACTGAGAGAGGGTTGATGATGGTGATGGAGTTGGTGTTCTTTCTGATGGCCTAGAATCAGTCTTTCGTTGATATAACAGTGGGATTCCCTGACTGCTGTGGCCTTGCAACGACACCTCAACATTTGCTGCTGTGCTAACCGGTGGGCTTACAGTGGGGGAAACAATGTAGCGTTGCTGACTATCTTCGTTGTGATCAGTTGCACATGTGGCACTTGAGGTTTGGTGTTGTGTCCACGCTTGCAAGTGCATGCTGGTTAAATGTCTAAGCATGCAACTGGTATTCAAATTTTTCAGATTTTTCCCTCGGCTAAAGGTCTTTGCGCACTTCTTACAGATAACCTTGGCCTGATCATGAGGATTTTGTTCAAAAAAGTGCCACACTGCACTCTTCCTACTTTGGCATACATTTTGCGGCCTAGCACGCTGTGATCTTTTGACCCTCTGGACAAGCTGTCCAGCAACTCTTTTGATGTTTGGAACCTGTCTTTGGAGTGCTCCGGGCCTGCCAGATAACAGCTGTTGCGATGTCGATGTCTGCTGTGGATGCTCCTCATCTGAGCTATTGGAAGCAGCACCCTCTTCCCCCAATGGATGCCAATCTGGGTCAACAACTGGGTCATCCATCACCTCCTCTTCTATGTCATGTGCACCTTTCTCTGTGTCACCGTGTATGGTGGTATAGTGTGCGGGAAGGGGCACCTGAGTCTCATCAGGGTCAAAATCTGGCTCTGTACACTGCGAGGACAATGTAGTGCTCTGAGTGAATGTACCAGCAGAATCATCCATCAGCGGCTGTGCATCAGTGCACTCCATGTCAGATTCATCTTGGCCTGGGTAATTCACCATTTGACTTGATAATCCAGGCATGGTATGTGAAAACAGATCCATGGAATAATCAGTAGTATGGCCTGCGTCATCCTTCAATCTTGGTTGGGGTGAAGGACACAAGGAAAGGTGTGGTTCATGAACATGAGCCTCCAATGACGACTCAGTGCTTTTACTTTTTACAACTGAAGAAGAGGAGGCGATAGAGCTGGAGGCTGAGTCAGCAATGTAAGACAAAACTTTTTCCTGATGCTCTGCCTTTAAAAGCGGTTTGCCAACTTCTAGAAAACTAAGCGTTTGAGTCCTTATGTAGCCAGACGATGACGCAGGGTCAGCACCTCCTGCATTCGGTCCTATTTTGCTCTTGCCACTACCATCAGATCCACCACCAACACCATCATTACCAGCTGCCAATCCCCGCCCAATTCCACGGCCTCTTACACCAGCCTTCCTCATTTTTGGTAGAAATGTAGACAAAATCCAACAAACTATATAGTAATGTAAAACAAGGTACAAGGTGTCTATAGGACAGGGGAGATTTAGAATTTCTGCACACACTTGTGGACAGTGGACACTTGTGGATTGTGTGCGGCCCACTGTTATCTGAGCACTATGTGACACGCTCGATGGCACAGCTGCCTGTGACCAAAGTGACGAGAGGATAATGGAGATTTTGAATCTCTGCGTACACTTTTGGACACTGGACACTTGTGGATTGTGCGCGGCCCACTGATATCTGAGCGCTATGTGACAGGCTCGATGGCACAGCTGCCTGTGACCAAAGTGACGAGAGGATAAAGGAGATTTTGAATCTCTGCGTACACTTTTGGACACTGGACACTTGTGGATTGTGTGAGGCCCACTGATATCTGAGCGCTATGTGACACGCTCGATGGCACAGCTGCCTGTGACCAAAGTGACGAGAGGATAATGGAGATTTTGAATCTCTGCGTACACTTTTGGACACTGGACACTTGTGGATGGTGTGAGGCCCACTGATATCTGAGAGCTATGTGACACGCTCGATGGCACAGCTGCCTGTGACCAAAGTGACGAGAGGATAATGGAGATTTTGAATCTCTGCGTACACTTTTGGACACTGGACACTTGTGGATTGTGTGCGGCCCACTGATATCTGAGCGCTATGTGACACGCTCGATGGCACAGCTGCCTGTGACCAAAGTGACGAGAGGATAATGGAGATTTTGAATCTCTGCGTACACTTGTGGACAGTGGACACTTGTGGATTGTGTGCGGCCCACTGATATCTGAGCGCTATGTGACACGCTCGATGGCACAGCTGCCTGTGACCAAAGTGACGAGAGGATAATGGAGATTTTGAATCTCTGCGTACACTTTTGGACACTGGACACTTGTGGATTGTGTGCGGCCCACTGATATCTGAGCGCTATGTGACACGCTTGATGGCAAAGCTGCCTGTGACCAAAGTGACGAGAGGATAATGGAGATTTTGAATCTCTGCGCACACTTGTGGACAGTGGACACTTGTGGCTTGTGTGCGGCCCACTGATATCTGAGCGCTATGTGACACGCTCGATGGCACAGCTGCCTGTGACCAAAGTGACGAGAGGATAATGGAGATTTTGAATCTCTGCGTACACTTTTGGACACTGGACACTTGTGGATTGTGTGCGGCCCACTGATATCTGAGCGCTATGTGACACGCTCGATGGCACAGCTGCCTGTGACCAAAGTGACGAGAGGATAATGGAGATTTTGAATCTCTGCGTACACTTGTGGACAGTGGACACTTGTGGATTGTGTGCGGCCCACTGATATCTGAGCGCTATGTGACACGCTCGATGGCACAGCTGCCTGTGACCAAAGTGACGAGAGGATAATGGAGATTTTGAATCTCTGCGTACACTTGTGGACAGTGGACACTTGTGGATTGTGTGCGGCCCACTGATATCTGAGCGCTATGTGACACGCTCGATGGCACAGCTGCCTGTGACCAAAGTGACGAGAGGATAATGGAGATTTTGAATCTCTGCGTACACTTGTGGACAGTGGACACTTGTGGATTGTGTGCGGCCCACTGATATCTGAGCGCTATGTGACACGCTCGATGGCACAGCTGCCTGTGACCAAAGTGACGAGAGGATAATGGAGATTTTGAATCTCTGCGCACACTTTTGGACACTGGACACTTGTGGATTGTGTGTGGCCCACTGATATCTGAGCGCTATGTGACACGCTCGATGGCACAGCTGCCTGTGACCAAAGTGACGAGAGGATAATGGAGATTTTGAATCTCTGCGTACACTTGTGGACAGTGGACACTTCTGGATTGTGTGCGGCCCACTGATATCTGAGCGCTATGTGACACGCTCGATGGCACAGCTGCCTGTGACCAAAGTGACGAGAGGATAATGGAGATTTTGAATCTCTGCGTACACTTGTGGACAGTGGACACTTGTAGATTGTGTGAGGCCCACTGATATCTGAGCGCTATGTGACACGCTCGATGGCACAGCTGCCTGTGACCAAAGTGACGAGAGGATAATGGAGATTTTGAATCTCTGCGTACACTTGTGGACAGTGGACACTTGTGGATTGTGTGCGGCCCACTGATATCTGAGCGCTATGTGACACGCTCGATGGCACAGCTGCCTGTGACCAAAGTGACGAGAGGATAATGGAGATTTTGAATCTCTGCGTACACTTGTGGACAGTGGACACTTGTGGATTGTGTGCGGCCCACTGATATCTAAGCGCTATGTGACACGCTCGATGGCACAGCTGCCTGTGACCAAAGTGAAGAGATGACAATGGAGATTTTGAATCTCTGCGTACACTTGTGGACACTGGACACTTGTGGATTGTGTGCGGCCCACTGATATCTGAGCGCTATGTGACACGCTCGATGGCACAGCTGCCTGTGACCAAAGTGACGAGAGGATAATGGAGATTTTGAATCTCTGCGTACACTTTTGGACACTGGACACTTGTGGATTGTGTGCGGCCCACTGATATCTGAGCGCTATGTGACACGCTCGATGGCACAGCTGCCTGTGACCAAAGTGACGAGAGGATAATGGAGATTTTGAATCTCTGCGTACACTTTTGGACACTGGACACTTGTGGATTGTGTGCGGCCCACTGATATCTGAGCTCTATGTGACACGCTCGATGGCACAGCTGCCTGTGACCAAAGTGACGAGAGGATAATGGAGATTTTGAATCTCTGCGTACACTTGTGGACAGTGGACACTTGTCGATTGTGTGCGGCCCACTGATATCTGAGCGCTATGTGACACGCTCGATGGCACAGCTGCCTGTGACCAAAGTGACGAGAGGATAATGGAGATTTTGAATCTCTGCACACACTTGTGGACAGTGGACACTTGTGGATTGTGTGCGGCCCACTGATATCTGAGCGCTATGTGACACGCTCGATGGCACAGCTGCCTGTGACCAAAGTGACGAGAGGATAATGGAGATTTTGAATCTCTGCGTACACTTTTGGACACTGGACACTTGTGGATTGTGTGCGGCCCACTGATATCTGAGCGCTATGTGACACGCTCGATGGCACAGCTGCCTGTGACCAAAGTGATGAGAGGATAATGGAGATTTTGAATCTCTGCGTACACTTGTGGACAGTGGACACTTGTGGATTGTGTGCGGCCCACTGATATCTGAGCGCTATGTGACACGCTCGATGGCACAGCTGCCTGTGACCAAAGTGACGAGAGGATAATGGAGATTTTGAATCTCTGCGTACACTTTTGGACACTGGACACTTGTGGATTGTGTGCGGCCCACTGATATCTGAGCGCTATGTGACACGCTCGATGGCACAGCTGGCTGTGACCAAAGTGACGAGAGGATAATGGAGATTTTGAATCTCTGCGTACACTTGTGGACAGTGGACACTTGTGGATTGTGTGCGGCCCACTCATATCTGAGCGCTATGTGACACGCTCGATGGCACAGCTGCCTGTGACCAAAGTGACGAGAGGATAATGGAGATTTTGAATCTCTGCGTACACTTGTGGACAGTGGACACTTGTGGATTGTGTGCGGCCCACTGATATCTGAGCGCTATGTGACACGCTCGATGGCACAGCTGCCTGTGACCAAAGTGACGAGAGGATAATGGAGATTTTGAATCTCTGCGTACACTTTTGGACACTGGACACTTGTGGATTGTGTGCGGCCCACTGATATCTGAGCGCTATGTGACACGCTCGATGGCACAGCTGCCTGTGACCAAAGTGACGAGAGGATAAGGGAGATTGGATTGCTTTTAAAAAAGCAGTTTGCGGAGCAGTGGGTAAACAGCAATGCCAGCGTGTCAGGAAGCCTTAAAAGGCAGCCCAACAACCAACACCACTGATACACCACTATATAGCCTCCCCTTGCACTGCACACACAGTGACTTGTGTGTTGTGCAGGCCAAATCGCTATCAGCAGAAGCAGTTTTTTTGTCTTCTTCCCTGCCTAACGCTCTCCCTACAGAATCAGCAGCAACCTCTCCCTATACTAAGATCGGCAGAAGTAAGATGGCTGTCGGCGTGCACGCCCTTTTATATCCCCTGTGACGCCCACCAAAGCAAGCCAATCACTTGCATGCCCTTCTGAAAGATGGTGGTGACCCGTGCCTATGTCATCACGTTGCCCACAGTGTCCGTGGATCCTGATTGGCTGAAACAGAGCGCAAAACAAACTTTTGAAACGCGACTTTGGCGCGTAAGTCGCCGACCTCGTGGCCGACCTCATCCTAGTCGGCGACTTTTGAATTTTTTCGACCCGTTTCGCTCAACTCTAGTTATCACGTTCGCCTAACACGCGAAAGGTCCCCAGTTCGAAACTGGGCAGAAACACGCTGTTACCCTTTGGTATCCAAGCTTTTGACTTTCAGTTCTTGATCTCGATTGCTTGTTGTCACCACAGTAAGCGCTTGCCTCTGGTTTGTGTAGTGTAACGGTTATCACGTTCGCCTCACACGCGAAAGGTCCCCAGTTCGAAACTGGGCAGAAACACAGCTTTTTCTCTTGGAAAACGATCTTTTTGACTTTCAGTGCTTGTTCTTTATTGCTTGCCATGACCACAGCATCTTTTGTTTGTTTGAATCGGTTTGTTTCTGTAGTGTAGCGGTTATCACGTTTGCTGTACACGCGAAAGGTCCTCAGTTCGAAACTGGGCAGAAACACAGCGTTCCTCTTGCAAACTAGCGCTTTTGACAATGAGTGCTTGATTTTTAATGCTTGCCATGACCACAGTAAACACTCTTGTCTGGTTACTGTAGTGTAGTGATTGTCCTGTTTGCCATCCTCCTGAAAGTTCCCTGTTTTGATCCCGGGCAGAAACATGTGGCTTTTCTTTATTTTGATCACAAACTATATATTGTTGGCTTAATTAGCCTTAGTTAGCATATTCTATTGCTGGTTTAATGAGCATTACTTTTACCAATGTGATTATTTCTACCCGTTTTTGCTTTTGGCAAGCATGTGTGTTTTTGACAGTGTCTAAGGCTACTTTCACACATCAGGTTTTTGGCGTCAGGCGCGATCCGGCGTCGTGCCGGAATGCCGGATCCGGCAAATGTTTTGTAAAACCTGAAGTGCCGGATCCGGTTTTCTGCCGGATCCGTCTTGTTCTTGACAGACAAAACCGGATCCGTCTCATCCGGTTCATCCGTTTTTCTATCCGTTCTTCTATCCGTTTTTCGACGGATTACGCCAGATCCGGTTTTTAAAATTGACCCTCGTGGCCTTCCGAACGGGATTGGCTACTGGAAAACTAGATATAGCATGGTTCCTACAGCCCTTCTTTGACAGGTTGTAGAGAAGAAAGTGCAGGTTGGAGAGAAGAGCAAGTTACTGGCGAAGATGGATGTTGTCATTGGAAATATTACCACTAGAAGTTCTGTGACGGTTTCAGGGACAATTTTCCACTATACTTTATGTCACCTCAAGGCAGAGTACACTGGGATGACAGAGTGTGAAAGATTTGTGCCCTAAACTTGTGTACCTTCTGGACCAACAGTATATACCTTTGCCAACCAAAGTTGGCTATCTTGTCATGGTCTTACTATTTTTACCTTTAGGCCACAGGTGTGTACCTGGTTGTGTTTTATGCAAAGTATTTCACCTTTTAACAAAAGTTGTGTACATTGGTAGGAAATCACCAACAATAAACACAACTTTTTAGGTGAAATACTTTGCTTCAAACACAACCAGGAACACAACTGTGGCAAAAAGCTAAAATTTACCCACAGTTATATACCTGGTTTTGAATACCTTTTTCCCTTTGAAATACCCTGTATTTAACCTTTTTTTAAAACATAGTTCGCCGCAGAAAGAAATGACAGACAACCATTGTGAAACGATAATTTAACTTTTATTTAAATTTTTTTTTTTTTGTAAAATGTTTTTAAAGTGCAAAAAACTTTTTTAATAAAGGTTTTAAACCCAATGGGCATTTTTATTACAAAAAACACACATTACAAATCTGTGTACTGTGGGGTGGAAATACTGCTGGAGGGGCTGCGGGACACTTCGACACTGGGTGTGTGGAGAGAGGACTGGGATCGTGGTGGGGAAGGAACAGTTAGAGGTGAAGGTGTGGAAAAAGCTACAGAATAGGTGGACATGTGGGAGGCAGAAGAGGTGGTGGGCGGTGGAGTGGAGGGTTGGGCAGGGACTGTAGGAGCAGATGATGTTGATGGAAAGTTGTATGGGGAAGGAGTTTGGTATGGGGAAGGAGTTTGGTACGGGGAAGGAGTTTGGTACGGGGCAGGTTGCTGGAAGTGGGGAGATGACTGGTACTGGGGAGGTTGCTGGTACTGGGGAGGTTGCTGGTATTGGGCAGGTTGCTGGTATGTAGTAGGAGGGGGAGGATGGAAAGTGGCTGGAGGGGGTGCAGATGTAATAGGAGGGGGAGGATGGAAAGTGGCTGGAGAGGGTGCAGGTGGAGGAACTACAGTGGTGGGAGGTGGAGGTTGGGAGGTAACCTGCTGTAGAGCACCGTGGCACGAATGCATTACATGCACCTGCTGGGTAGGAGATAGTGTTGCCATGCGCTCCACAACAGACCTGAAAAAGGTGTGGTTTGGCGAAGATCTTGCTTCTGAATGCATGGTTTGCAGAAGTGTCTTCACCTCCAGAATGCTGGAGTTGATCTGCTGAAAGCCTGCGGAGATTTGCTCTGACAAGACTTTGAGACAGTTCTGGAAAGATGCATTCAGATGCAATAACTCTTGCGCATAACTCTTTTCCTGACCCCTCTGCCGCTGACGCCCAGTACCCGCAGGTGTACTAGAGGCGGCAGGGGCAGAAGGGTGGGGTAAAGGGAAAGCGATCTCCTCACCAGCAGCTTCATGTAATGTAGGCGGCCACGATGCTCCTGTGCTGGTGGATGGGACAGATGGGTCGAATGTGTGGGAAGGCAGGGAAGGGGCAGATGTACCGGGGCGGTCGAAGTGTCCCTCGGTGCCGGTCTCCTCAGGGATCGCCTCAGAAGGGTCCAATCGTGCAGGCTCCCGAGTGCTGCTCACCGTGCTGTGGAATAAAGAGAAAAAAAAACAATTAAAATACTGACATGGTATGGCCCTGGCTGAAAAAAAAAAGTTACATCTAACATTTTTTTTCACATGTGGTGTGTAATATTTACCTTCTGGTGAGCATTGTTTCCCGGAGGAACGACAGGGCTTGTGCGTACTTGTACTTGCTCCTGCGTCCTCCAGATCCACTCGGGGCCCGCATCTCTTTATTGAACTCCTTCTTGAAACGATCCCTCACAGACCGCCACCGATTCACAATTCTGTTCCCTGAAACGAGAAAGGAGTGGTTAGTATACAACATCAGTGTTTCACAAACTCCAGTCCTCATGGTCCCCAGGGGTCATGTTTTCAGGATTTCCATAGTAAATAGAAATCCTGAACACATGATCCGTGGGGACCACGAGGACTGGAGTTCGGGAAACACTGGTTTACATCAAGCAACCGGTACTGTATATACTTACGCTCTTTAATCTGGGCCCGAGCTTCGAGGTCCTCCCAGCGGCCCACAAGGAGAGAACAGATTTCCTCCCAGAGTCGTCGGGTAATGATCAGGTCAGCGTGGAGGCGGTCAGCCATATTTCAGAGCGGCTCCCTTTCTCTGACGAGATCGATGAGGCGGTCCACATCAATCCCTCCATCCTCACCGTCAGAGTCGGGAGCACGCTGTGAAGGCTGTTAAAGAAAAAGACAAAAATAACATAATTAGCCTCCACAAAAGAAATGAAATAAAAAGTGCAAAAAAACAAAGCAAAAATATTTATACTTACACGCTGGTGACCGCCGCGTTGCTGTCGCCGACGACCCTGGGAGGCACTGCGAGGACCTCTTGGCCGAGCACCAGATTGGGAAGACTAGAGAAGAAAACAAAAAATGTTATGTCTTTGGATGTAGGCATTTGTTTGCTGTGTGTGGTCTGCAGAACATTGTTTTCTATGTGTTGTGTGTAGTGTGATGTTGTGTTTCTGCGTTTGATGCAAAAAACTTACCAATTGTGAGTCCACTCCAGGTGTCTGTCCACCCCTTCCTTCTTCTTCTGGGAGCTCCTCTTCATCTTGTGATTCCTGTTTTGAAATAAAAGTCAATGAATAGACATATATTACAGAGATGATGGATTTTGGAAATAAAAACTTACCGTCAAACGCTGACGATGCGAGGGAGGGCTCCCAGAAGAAGATGTGCTGTCCTGTTGATGGCCAGACTCCATGGCTGTGGGTATTGCTGCTGCCAGTGATGCCATTTCTGCTGCTGCTGCTGCTGCATCTCTTTGGCGGCTATTGAATAAAGAGAAACAAAGGGCCAATGAATATCTTGATATTCCATGGCCCTAGTTTGGAGGAATGGGGGATTTGATAATTACCGTCTCTCATCTGCTTCTGGACTCCCCTCCCGTTCAGCATGCTGCTCCATTTGGGGTGGTGCTGATGGTGCTGCTGCTGCAGATGTCTGCTGCCTTCTCCTGCTCCTGGTTCTTGGCTTGGGCGGCATGTTGGGTGTGGCTGAGGGTCCCATTGTCTTGCTTTTATATATCTCCTGTGGGCAGAGCTACTGAGCATGCTCAGACCAAAAAAAACGGATCCGGCGCATTGCGGCGCTCATAGGCTTTCATTGTGTGAAAAAGCCGGACGCGCCGGATCCGGCGGGTACGGCTTTTTCGCCGGAGACAAAAAACATTACAGTAGACGTTTTTTCCAGACGCCGGATCGCGACACATTGCGACACATTGCCGGATCCGGCGAAAACCGGATGAAACGCATGGCCATCCGGCGCGATGCGGCGCAAATGTAAGTCAATGGGGGGGAAACCGGATCCGGCATTGCATTTCGCCGGATCCGGTTTCTGTCAAAAGCGCCGGATCGCGCCTGACGGCGAAAACCTGATGTGTGAAAGAGGCCTAAGTGTTCCTAATTCAAGTAACACCTGATAGGATCAAGGTGCGAAAGCAGGCATCTAGGTGCTTTTTCTTTTTGGCTTTTGGACAAAGGCATGAGAATGTTTTGTGGAGCATGGTTTTGTTTCCCTGTTTGTTCTTTTTATCCAATAGCCTGACAAATGAAAGGTTCCTGTGTTGCAAAATGCACTTTGTCCTGTCTTCAGACATAGAGGAAGACCTCTTGACTTTGGCTGGCTGTTTTTTTCTTTTTCAAGTTCATTTCAGCATGTTTAAACATCTTTATCTTTGCATAGAGTTTCTGAAGTATAATGGTTGTCACGTTCACCTCACGCGTGAACGGTCCCCAGTTCGAAACTGGGCAGAAGCACGCTGTTACCCTTTGGTATCCAAGCTTTTGACTTTCAGTTCTTGATCTCGATTGCTTGCTGTCACCACAGTAAGCGCTTGCATCCGGTTTCTGTAGTGTAGCGGTTATCACGTGCAAGGTCCCCAGTTCGAAACTGGGCAGAAGCACGCTGTTACCCTTTGGTATCTAAGCTTTTGACTTTCAGTTCTTGATCTCGATTGCTTGTTGTCACCACAGTAAGCGCTTGCTTCCGGTTTTTGTAGTGTAGCTGTTATCACGTTCGCTTCACACGCGAAAAGTCCCCAGTTCGAAACTGGGCAGAAACACAGCTTTTTCTCTTGGAAAACGATCTTTTTGACTTTCAGTGCTTGTTCTTTATTACTTGCCATGACCACAGCATTTTTTTTCTGTTTGAATCGGTAGGTTTCTGTAGTGTAGTGGTTATCACGTTAGCTTTACACGCGAAAGGTCCTCAGTTCGAAACTGGGCAGAAACACAGTGTTCCTCTTGCAAACTAGCGCTTTTGACAATGAGTGCTTGATCTTTAATGCTTGCCATGACCACAGTAAACGCTCTTGTCTGGTTACTGTAGTGTAGTGATTGTCCTGTTTGCCATCCTCCTGAAAGTTCCCTTTTTTTTGATCCCGGGCAGAAACATGTGGCTTTTCTTTATTTTGATCACAAACGTATATTGTTGGTTAATTAGCCTTAGTTAGCATATTCTATTGCTGGTTTAATGAGCATTACTTTTACCAATGTGATTATTTCTGCCCGTTTTTGCTTTTGGCAAGCATGTGTGTTTTTGACAGTGTCTAAGTGTTCCTAATTCAAGTAACACCTGATAGGATCAAGGTGCGAAAGCAGGCATCTAGGTGCTTTTTCTTTTTGGCTTTTGGACAAAGGCATGAGAATGTTTTGTGGAGCATGGTTTTGTTTCCCTGTTTGTTCTTTTTCTCCAATAGCCTGACAAATGAAAGGTTCCTGTGTTGCAAAATGCACTTTGTCCTGTCTTCAGACATAGAGGAAGACCTCTTGACTTTGGCTGGCTGTTTTTTTCTTTTTCAAGTTCATTTCAGCATGTTTAAACATCTTTAGCTTTGCATGGAGTTTCTGAAGTGTAGTGGTTGTCACGTTCACCTCACACGCGAACGGTCCCCATTTCGAAACTGGATAGAAGCATGACATTAGGGGTTGATATTAAAGCTTTTGACGTTGAGTCTTTATTCTCGATGGCTCGTCATGACCACAGTAACCTTCCGCAGCCGGTTTCTGTAGTGTAGTGGTTATCACGTTCGCTTAACACGCGAAAGGTCCACAGTTCGAAACTGGGCAGAAACACGATGTTACCCTTTGGTATCCAAGCTTTTGACTTTCAGTTCTTGATCTCGATTGCTTGTTGTCACCACAGTAAGTGCTTGCATCTGGTTTCTGTAGTGTAGCGGTTATCACGTTCGCTGTACACGCGAAAGGTCCTCAGTTTGAAACTAGGCAGAAACACAGCGTTCCTCTTGCAAACTAGCGCTTTTGACAATGAGTGCTTGATCTTTAATGCTTGCCATGACCACAGTAAACGCTCTTGTCTGGTTACTGTAGTGTAGTGATTGTCCTGTTTGCCATCCTCCTGAAAGTTCCCTGTTTTGATCCCGATCAGAAACATTTGGCTTTTCTTTATTTTGATCACAAACGCATATTGTTGGCTTAATTAGCCTTAGTTAGCATATTCTATTGCTGGTTTAATGAGCATTACTTTTACCAATGTGATTATTTCTACCCGTTTTTGCTTTTGGCAAAGTCGGGTTTCATGAAACGAAACCCGACCCTAGGATGAGGTCGGCCACGAGGTCGGCGACTTACGCGCCAAAGTCGCGTTTCAAAAGTTTGTTTTGCGCTCTTTTTCAGCCAATCAGGATCCACGGACACTGTGGGCAACGTGATGACCTAGGCACGGGTCACCACCATCTTTCAGAAGGGCATGCAAGTGATTGGCTTGCTTTGGTGGGCGTCACAGGGGGTATAAAAGGGCGTGCACGCCGACCGCCATCTTACTTCTGCCGATCTTAGTATAGGGAGAGGTTGCTGCTGATTCTGTAGGGAGCGCGTTAGGCAGGGAAGAAGACAAAAAAACTGCTTCTGCTGCTAGCGATTTGGCCTGCACAACACACAAGTCACTGTGTGTGCAGTGCAAGGGGAGGCTATATTGTGGTGTATCAGTGGTGTTGGTTGTTGGGCTGCCTTTTAAGGCTTCCTGACACGCTGACATTGCTGATTACCCACTGCTCCGCAAACTGCTTTTTTAAAAGCAATCCAATCTCCCTTATCCTCTAGTCACTTTTGTCACAGCTGTGCCATCGAGCGTGTCACATAGCGCTCAGATATCAGTGGGCCGCACACAATCCACAAGTGTCCAGTGTCCAAAAGTGTACGCAGAGATTCAAAATCTCCATTATCCTCTCGTCACTTTGGTCACAGGCAGCTGTGCCATCGAGCGTGTCACATAGCGCTCAGATATCAGTGGGCCTCACACAATCCACAAGTGTCCAGTGTCCAAAAGTGCAAGCAGAGATTCAAAATCTCCATTATCCTCTCGTCACTTTGGTCACAGGCAGCTGTGCCATCGAGCGTGTCACATAGTGCTCAGATATCAGTGGGCCTCACACAATCCACAAGTGTCCAGTGTCCAAAAGTGTACGCAGAGATTCAAAATCTCCATTATCCTCTCGTCACTTTGGTCACAGGCAGCTGTGCCATCGAGCGTGTCACATAGCGCTCAGATATCAGTGGGCCTCACACAATCCACAAGTGTCCAGTGTCCAAAAGTGTACGCAGAGATTCAAAATCTCCATTATTCTCTCGTCACTTTGGTCACAGGCAGCTGTGCCATCGAGCGTGTCACATAACGCTCAGATAACAGTGGGCCTAACACAATCCACAAGTGTCCAGTGTCCAAAAGTGTACGCAGAGATTCAAAATCTCCATTATCCTCTCGTCACTTTGGTCACAGGCAGCTGTGCCATCGAGCGTGTCACATAGCGCTCAGATATCAGTGGGCCTAACACAATCCACAAGTGTCCAGTGTCCAAAAGTGTACGCAGAGATTCAAAATCTCCATTATCCTCTCGTCACTTAGGTCACAGGCAGCTGTGCCATCGAGCGTGTCACATAGCGCTCAGATATCAGTGGGCCTCACACAATCCACAAGTGTCCAGTGTCCAAAAGTGTACGCAGAGATTCAAAATCTCCATTATCCTCTCGTCACTTTGGTCACAGGCAGCTGTGCCATCGAGCGTGTCACATAGCGCTCAGATATCAGTGGGCCTCACACAATCCACAAGTGTCCAGTGTCCAAAAGTGTACGCAGAGATTCAATATCTCCATTATCCTCTCGTCACTTTGGTCACAGGCAGCTGTGCCATCGAGCGTGTCACATAGCGCTCAGATATCAGTGGGCCTCACACAATCCACAAGTGTCCAGTGTCCAAAATTGTACGCAGAGATTCAAAATCTCCATTATCCTCTCGTCACTTTGGTCACAGGCAGCTGTGCCATCGAGCGTGTCACATAGCGCTCAGATATCAGTGGGCCTCACACAATCTACAAGTGTCCAGTGTCCAAAAGTGTACGCAGAGATTCAAAATCTCCATTATCCTCTCGTCACTTTGGTCACAGGCAGCTGTGCCATCGAGCGTGTCACATAGCGCTCAGATAACAGTGGGCCTCACACAATCCACAAGTGTCCAGTGTCCAAAAGTGTACGCAGAGATTCAAAATCTCCATTATCCTCTCGTCACTTTGGTCACAGGCAGCTGTGCCATCGAGCGCGTCACATAGCGCTCAGATATCAGTGGGCCTCACACAATCCACAATTGTCCAGTGTCCAAAAGTGTACGCAGAGATTCAAAATCTCCATTATCCTCTCGTCACTTTGGTCACAGGCAGCTGTGCCATCGAGCGTGTCACATAGCGCTCAGATATCAGTGGGCCTCACACAATCCACAAGTGTCCAGTGTCCAAAAGTGTACGCAGAGATTCAAAATCTCCATTATCCTCTCGTCACTTTGGTCACAGGCAGCTGTGCCATCGAGCATGTCACATAGCGCTCAGATATCAGTGGGCCTAACACAATCCACAAGTGTCCAGTGTCCAAAAGTGTACGCAGAGATTCAAAATCTCCATTATCCTCTCGTCACTTTGGTCACAGGCAGCTGTGCCATCGAGCGTGTCACATAGCGCTCAGATATCAGTGGGCCTCACACAATCCACAAGTGTCCAGTGTCCAAAAGTGTACGCAGATATTCAAAATCTCCATTATCCTCTCATCACTTTGGTCACAGGCAGCTGTGCCATCAAGCATGTCACATAGCGCTCAGATATCAGTGGGCCTCACACAATCCACAAGTGTCCAGTGTCCAAAAGAGTACGCAGAGATTCAAAATCTCCATTATCCTCTCGTCACTTTGGTCACAGGCAGCTGTGCCATTGAGCGTGTCACATAGCGCTCAGATATCAGTGGGCCTCACACAATCCACAAGTGTCCAGTGTCCAAAAGTGTACGCAGATATTCAAAATCTCCATTATCCTCTCGTCACTTTGGTCACAGGCAGCTGTGCCATCGAGCATGTCACATAGCGCTCAGATATCAGTGGGCCTCACACAATCCACAAGTGTCCAGTGTCCAAAAGTGTGCGCAGAGATTCAAAATCTCCATTATCCTCTCGTCACTTTGGTCACAGGCAGCTGTGCCATCGAGCGTATCACATAGCGCTCAGATATCAGTGGGCTTCACACAATCTACAAGTGTCCAGTGTCCAAAAGTGTACGCAGAGATTCAAAATCTCCATTATCCTCTCGTCACTTTGGTCACAGGCAGCTGTGCCATCGAGCGTGTCACATAGCGCTCAGATATCAGTGGGCTTCACACAATCTACAAGTGTCCAGTGTCCAAAAGTGTACGCAGAGATTCAAAATCTCCATTATCCTCTCGTCACTTTGGTCACAGGCAGCTGTGCCATCGAGCGTGTCACATAGCGCTCAGATATCAGTGGGCTTCACACAATCTACAAGTGTCCAGTGTCCAAAAGTGTGCGCAGAGATTCAAAATCTCCTTTATCCTCTCGTCACTTTGGTCACAGGCAGCTGTGCCATCGAGCTTGTCACATAGCGCTCAGATATCAGTGGGCCTCACACAATCCAAAAGTGTCCGCTGTCCACAAGTGTGTGCAGAAATTCTAAATCTCCCCTGTCCTATGGACACCTTGTACCTTGTTTTACATTACTATATAGTTTGTTGGACTTTGTCTACATTTCTACCAAAAATGAGGAAGGCTGGTGGAAGAGGCCGTGGAATTGGGCGGGGGTTGGAAGCTGGTAATGATGGTGTTGGTGGTGGATCTGATGGTAGTGGCAAGAGCAAAATAGGACCAAATGCAGGAGGTGCTGACCCTGCGTCATCGTCTGGCTACATAAGGCCTCGAACGCTAGTTTTCTAGGAGTTGGCAAACCGCTTTTAAAGGCAGAGCATCAGGAAAAAGTTTTGTCTTACATTGCTGACTCAGCCTCCAGCTCTATCGCCTCCTCTTCTTCAGTTGTAAAAAGTAAAAGCACTGAGTCGTCATTGGAGGCTCATGTTCATGAACCACACCTTTCCTTGTGTCCTTCACCCCAACCAAGATTGAAGGATGACGCAGGCCATACTACTGATTACTCCATGGAGCTGTTTTCACATACCATGCCTGGATTATCAAGTGAAATGGTGAATTACCCAGGCCAAGATGAATCTGACATGGAGTGCACTGATGCACAGCCGCTGATGGATAATTCTGCTGGTACATTCACTCAAAGCACTACATTGTCCTCGCAGTGTACAGAGCCATATTTTGACCCTGATGAGACTCAGGTGCCCCTTCCCGCACACTATACCACCATACACGGTGACACAGAGAAAGGTGCACATGACATAGAAGAGGAGGTGATGGATGACCCAGTTGTTGACCCAGATTGGCATCCATTGGGGGAAGAGGGTGCTGCTTCCAATAGCTCAGATTAGGAGCATCCACAGCAGACATCGACATCGCAACAGCTGTTATCTGGCATGCCCGGAGCACTCCAAAGACAGGTTCCAAACATCAAAAGAGTTGCTGGACAGCTTGTCCAGAGGGTCAAAAGATCACAGCGTGCTAGGCCGCAAAATGTCTGCCAAAGTAGGAAGAGTGCAGTGTGGCACTTTTTTGAACAAAATCCTCATGATCAGGCCAAGGTTATCTGTAAGAAGTGCGCAAAGACCTTTAGCCGAGGGAAAAATCTGAAAAATTTGAATACCAGTTGCATGCTTAGACATTTAACCAGCATGCACTTGCAAGCGTGGACACAACACCAAACCTCAAGTGCCACATGTGCAACTGATCACAACGAAGGTAGTCAGCAACGCTACATTGTTTCCCCCACTGTAAGCCCACCGGTTAGCACAGCAGCAAATGATGAGGTGTCGTTGCAAGGCCACAGCAGTCAGGGAATCCCACTGTTATATCAACGAAAGACTGATTCTAGGCCATCAGAAAGAACACCAACTCCATCACCATCATCAACCCTCTCTCAGTCCGCCCTGTCCACTGCTACTTCCACCATATGCAGCTCTCAAGTCCAGCTCACCCTCCCAGACACTATGAGTAGGTCAAGAAAGTACTCAGTCTCTCATCCGCGTACACTGGGTTTGAACGCCCACATTGCCAAACTAATCTCGTTTGAGATGATGCCCTTTCGGTTGGTGGAAAGCACAGCTTTCCGCGAACTCATGGCCTATGCAGTACTACGCTATGACCTACCCAGTCGCCACTTCTTCTCTCGCAAAGCCATCCCAGCCCTCCACCATCATGTGAAAGACCGCATTGTCCATGCACTCAAGCAGTCAGTGAGCGGAAAGGTGCACCTCACAACTGATGCATGGTCCAGTCGGCATGGCCAGGGCCGTTACGTGTCCATCACTGCGCACTGGGTTAATGTGGTGGATGCAGGGTCCACAGGGGACAGCGGTGGTGGGACAGTGCTGCCTAGCCCACGGTATAGGAAACAGTTGGCTGTAGGCATTCGACCCTCCTCCTCCTCCTCCAGAAGCGAAAGCTCGTCCACAGAGCGCAGTCGTACGAGCACTCCATCTGCAGCTGCCACTGTTGCACACGATGTGTCCCCCTATCGAGCAGCTAGTGGAAAGCGTCAGCAGGCTGTGTTGCAGATGATGTGTTTGGGCGACAGACACACCGCCGAGGTGCTGGCCGAGTACTTGAAGCGACAAACTGAGTCATGGCTGGGCAGTGTACATCTTGAGGCAGTCAAGGTAGTTAGTGATAACGGCCGTAATTTTGTGGCAGCCATAGCCCTTTCAAAACTCAGCCACATACCTTGCTTGGCTCACACCTTGAACCTGGTGGTGCAGTGCTTCCTCAAAAATTATCCGGAGTTAACAGCCCTGCTCCAGAAGGTGCGAAGACTGTGCGCGCACATCCGCCGGTCGCCTGTACACTCCGTTCGTATGCAGAAGCTGCAGCGATTGCTCCACCTTCCCAACCACCGCCTCATTATCGACATTGCAACAAGGTGGAACTCCACCCTGCACATGGTGGAGCGGCTGTGCGAGCAGAGGCAGGCCATAATGCATTTGTGGGAGGATACACGGCCAGGCACTTTGAGAGCAGACATGGAGTTGACAGGCGTGCAGTGGTCGAAGCTGAAAGACCTTTGTAAAGTCCTTCAGTGTTTTGAGGAATGCACACGGCTGGTAAGCGCAGACGACGCCATCCTAAGCATGAGCATCCCACTTATGCGTCTGCTCATGCAAACTTTGACGCACCTTAAGGAGCAGGCGTCTGCAGCCAATGTTGATGAGGAGGAAGAGGAGGAGGGAATCCTTGATGACATTCAGCCATTGTCTGCTCAGGGACCTCTCCTGGACGAGGTGGAGGAAGAAGAGGAGGAGGAGGAGGAGGATGATGGGGATGATTACTTAGGGGAGGAGGATGCATCTCGCGGGGCAAGTGAAAATGTTGGCGTGGCAAGGTCTGGTACAGGGTTTGTGCGTGACTGGAGGGATGTGGATTTGCCAGAAAGTGCTCCTCCACCCAGCACTCGCAGTGCATCATTGACACCGGGAACATTGGCCCACATGTCAGATTATGCCTTGCGGATCCTAAAAAGGGACCCCCGCATAGCCAAAATGATGAACGATGACGACTACTGGTTGGCCAGCATCCTGGGTCCACGCTATAAAGGCAAATTACAAAACATCATGCCACAGGAGAACCTTGACCTAATATTGGCTAATAAACAAGCAACTCTGGTAAATCGGTTGCTTGAGGCATTCCCAGCACACAGCAGCGGTGATGGTTCTCACACGAGCTGTACGGGCCGGGGGCAGCTTGGCAGATGTGTTCGTGGTGCACACAGCAGAAGTGGCGTTGGAGACAGGGGTTTCATGACAATGTTGTGGACTGATTTTTCAAATACCGCTCACACAACTGGTAATACTGCATCGATGGAAAGTGACAGGAGACAGCAGTTGTCAACTATGGTTACAAACTACTTTTCCTCCCATATCGATGTTCTCCCACACAGGTCATTCCCCTTTGACTATTGGGCCGCTAAACTGGACACCTGGCCTGAATTGGCCCAATATGCCTTACAGGAGCTCGCTTGCCCAGCTGCAAGTGTGCTATCGGAAACACAAACAAAAAGCACAGAATGACAAATGTGCAAAAATACCTTGCAATAAGACATATAACAGTAGTCAGCAAGTGCTGATAAAAGGTAATAACAAAAACAGGGTATTTAGTCTATACTTTTTTTGCAAAAAAATGTATAACAAGCTGCCTCACCAACGTCAAGGTAACCCGTATTGAAGCAGTCCCTATCTAATGTATTTAATACCTGAACATATGAACTGTATCTAAATGAGCAGGATTAAGACAGGCGCTTTCCGGTATGGGCACGTGATGCAAGACAGCTCCTTATGTGCATGTCACACAAGAGAGGGGTGGTAAGTGTGCTATCGGAAAGAGTCTTCAGTGCAGCTGGATCAATCCTGACAGAAAAAAGGACCCGTCTGTCAACCCAAAATGTGGATGATCTAACCTTCATTAAAATGAACCACGCATGGGTTTCCAAGGATTTTGTCCCACCTTCCCCTGATGACACATAGGTTGACAGAAAAATGGCTTGCTTTGGTCCACCTCTTCCTGGTACTTCACCTATTTCGCCTTTTGCATCAGCTGAATGTCCAACATCAACATATGCCACTTTCTAAAACTCCCTAACTGTGCTGCCTCCCCCCCATGGCCGGGGTAACCACCTAGCGCACGACACCGTGCGAGTGCCGTTGCCCTGGACAGGTGGGTAGGCCGACTCTTGGGCGCGGGCACTGGCACAGGGTCCCTCATAGTGCAATCAAGTGTCTCTGACGGTGGTGGTGCACACCCGCCGTCAGACACACCGCTGTACTATGAGGGGCCCAGTGCCAGTACCGACGCCCAAGAGTGGGTCCCCCTTGCTTGGGCAGGGCCCCAGCATTTGCAATCTTTACCTCTCCCTGCTCCTCCGCTGTGTAATCTGGGCCATCAAATCCATACTGTGCCTGACACCGTCTGAGCCTACCTCCTGAGACATATATTTTGAATGTGTACGCTATCGATACATGTTATCCGGTGATACGGTACCCTTTCTAACCTTTGTGCAATGATGTGCAATCCATACTGGGCCTAACACCGTCTGAGCCTGCCTCATGCTGTATAGACATATATTTTGAATGTGCACGCTATCCATACATGTTATCCGGGGATACGGTACCCTTTCTAACCTTTGTGCAATGACGTGCAATCCATACTGGGCCTAACACCGTCTGAGCCTGCCTCATGCTGTATAGACATATATTTTGAATGTGTACGCTATCCATACATGTTATCCAGGGATACGGTACCCTTTCTAACCTTTGTGCAATCACGTGCAATTCATACTGGGCGTGAGAACGGCTGGCGAGCTGTTAAGCAAGCTACAGCACCTGTCCAGACAAGTACAGGGATTCCCTAGCGAGGAGACTTATTTGATTGTTTTCAATGTTGGGACAGCAATTTTTGGGGAGCACTATACTCTGGAGAATGATAGATGGGGCCCACCATACACTGGAACATTCCAAAGATGGACATCAGACACTGGAGCAGCATTTACAGGGCCCATTATACACTAGAGCATTAGAAATGGGGCCCATTATGTTTGGAGCATTATTTGGGCCCATAAGACAGTGGAGCTTCATCCATGGGGACCAACATATGCTGTAGCATTATGTGGAGCTCATCATATACTGTTTCAAACATTATATGGGACCAATGATTCTGAATGGAGAAATAGATGGGCCTCGTCATGAGATGTAAAAAGTGAGGTATTTTTCATTGTACTATACCGCTATTTATCTGCCGTATCGGAGCATGATGAGTTGTGGTATGTGTTAAAGGGGCGCTCTTTCGCCCAGGGCACATGAAAACCTGCAGCCAGCCCTCCCCCCCCACAACTTTAGCCAAATAACCCCCATTTTTCAGTGCGTAACTTGTATTATGAAGTTAATTAAGGTTGACAAGCTTAAGTAAGAAGAATTGATGCTTTTGGCATTCAAATGGGCACTGTAGGTGTGTTTCCTGTCCTCCTCTCACTGTCGACTTTTATTCCCCATTGACTTACATTGGGTTTCGTGATTCGGGACAACCCCGACTTTTCCCTATAATCGGACGATCTTGCTCGACCCGACTTTTGGAAAAGTCGGGTTTCACGAAACGAAACGCGACCCTAAAAAAACAAAAGTCGCTCAACTCTAGTTATCACGTTCGCCTCACACGCGAAAGGTCCCCAGTTCGAAACTGGGCAGAAAGACAGCTTTTTCTCTTGGAAAACGATCTTTTTGACTTTCAGTGCTTGTTCTTTATTGCTTGCCATGACCACAGCATTTTTTGTTTGTTTGAATCGGTTGGTTTCTGTAGTGTAGCGGTTATCACGTTCGCTTTATACGCGAAAGGTCCTCAGTTCGAAACTGGGCAAAAACACAGCGTTCTTCTTGCAAACTAGCGCTTTTGACAATGAGTGCTTGATCTTTAATGCTTGCCATGACCACAGGAAACGCTCTTGTCTGGTTACTGTAGTGTAGTGATTGTCCTGTTTGCCATCCTCCTGAAAGTTCCCTGTTTTGATCCCGGGCAGAAACATGTGGCTTTTCTTTATTTTGATCACAAATGTATATTGTTGGCTTAATTAGCCTTAGTTAGCATATTCTATTGCTGGTTTAATGAGCATTACTTTTACCAATGTGATTATTTCTACCCGTTTTTGCTTTTGGCAAGCATGTGTGTTTTTGACATTGTATAAATGTTCCTAATTCAAGTAACACCTGATAGGATCAAGGTGCGAAAGCTGGCATCTAGGTACTTTTTCATTTTGGCTTTTGGACAAAGGCATGAGAATGTTTTGTGGAGCATGGTTTTGTTTCCCTGTTTGTTCTTTTTCTCCAATAGCCTGACAAATGAAAGGTTCCTGTGTTGCAAAATGCACTTTGTCCTGTCTTCAGACATAGAGGAAGACCTCTTGACTTTGGCTGGCTGTTTTTTTCTTTTTCAAGTTCATTTCAGCATGTTTAACCATCTTTATTTTGCATGGAGTTTCTGAAGTGTAGTGGTTGTCACGTTCACCTCACACGCGAACGGTCCCCAGTTCGAAACTGGATAGAAGCATGACATTAGGCGTTGATATTAAAGCTTTTGACGTTGAGTCTTTGTTCTCGATGGCTCGTCATGACCACAGTCACCAACCGCAGATGGTTTCTGTAGTGTAGTGGTTATCACGTTTGCCTAACATGCGAAATGTCCCCAGTTCGAAACTGGGCAGAAACACGCTGTTACCCTTTGGTATCCAAGCTTTTGACTTTCAGTTCTTGATCTCGATTGCTTGTTGTCACCACAGTAAGAGATTGCATCCGGTTTCTGTAGTGTAGCGGTTATCACGTTCGCCGCACACGCGAAAGGTCCCCTGTTCGAAACTGGGCAGAAACACAGCTTTTTCTCTTGGAAAAAGATCTTTTTGACTTTTAGTGCTTGTTCTTTATTGCTTGCCATGACCACAGCATTTTTTGTTCATTTGACTTGGTTCTTTTCTGTAGTGTAGAGGTTATCACGTTTGCTTTACACCCGAAAGGTCCTCAGTTTGAAACTGGGCAGAAACAGTGCGTTCCTCTTGCAAACTAGCGCTTTTGACAATGACTGCTTGATCTTTAATGCTTGCCATGACCACAGTAAATGCTCTTGTCTGGTTACTGTAGTGTAGTGATTGTCCTGTTTGCCATCCTCCTGAAAGTTCCCTGTTTTGATCCCGGGCAGAAACATGTGGCTTTTCTTTATTTTGATCACAAACGTATATTGTTGACTTAATTAGCCTTAGTTAGCATATTCTATTGCTGTTTTAATGAGCATTACTTTTACCAATGTGATTATTTCTACCCGTTTTTGCTTTTGGCAAGCATGTGTGTTTTTGACAGTGTCTAAGTGTTCCTAATTCAAGTAACACCTGATAGGATCAAGGTGCGAAAGCAGGCATCTAGGTGCTTTTTCTTTTTGGCTTTTGGACAAAGGCATGAGAATGTTTTGTGGAGCATGGTTTTGTTTCCCTGTTTGTTCTTTTTCTCCAATAGCCTGACAAATGAAAGGTTCCTGTGTTGCAAAATGCACTTTGTCCTGTCTTCAGACATAGAGGAAGACCTCTTGACTTTGGCTGGCTGTTTTTTTCTTTTTCAAGTTCATTTCAGCATGTTTAAACATCTTTAGCTTTGCATGGAGTTTCTGAAGTGTAGTGGTTGTCACGTTCACCTCACACGCGAACGGTCACCAGTTGGAAACTGGATAGAAGCATGACATTAGGTGTTGATATTAAAGCTTTTGACGTTGAGTCTTTGTTCTCGATGGCTCGTCATGACCACAGTAACCTTCCGCAGCTGGTTTCTGTAGTGTAGTGGTTATCACGTTCGCCTCACACGCGAAATGTCCCCTGTTCGAAACTGGGCAGAAACACAGCTTTTTTTCTCTTGGAAAACGATCTTTTTGACTTTCAGTGCTTGTTCTTTATTGCTTGCCATGACCACAGCATTTTTTGTTTGTTTGAATCGGTTGGTTTCTGTAGTGTAGCGGTTATCCCGTTTGCTTTACACGCGAAAGGTCCTCAGTTCGAAACTGGGCAGAAACAGTGCATTCGTCTTGCAAACTAGCGCTTTTGACAATGAGTGCTTGATCTTTAATGCTTGCCATGACCACAGTAAACGCTCTTGTCTGGTTACTGTAGTGTAGTGATTGTCCTGTTTGCCATCCTCCGGAAAGTTCCCTGTTTTGATCCCGGGCAGAAACATGTGGCTTTTCTTTATTTTGATCACAAACGTATATTGTTGGCTTAATTAGCCTTAGTTAGCATATTCTATTGCTGGTTTAATGAGCATTACTTTTACCAATGTGATTATTTCTACCCTGTTTTGCTTTTGGCAAGCATGTGTGTTTTTGACAGTGTCTAAGTGTTCCTAATTCAAGTAACACCTGATAGGATCAAGGTGCGAAAGCAGGCATCTAGGTGCTTTTTCTTTTTGGCTTTTGGACAAAGGCATGAGAATGTTTTGTGGAGCATGGTTTTGTTTCCCTGTTTGTTCTTTTTCTCCAATAGCCTGACAAATGAAAGGTTCCTGTGTTGCAAAATGCACTTTGTCCTGTCTTCAGACATAGAGGAAGACCTCTTGACTTTGGCTGGCTGTTTTTTTCTTTTTCAAGTTCATTTCAGCATGTTTAAACATCTTTAGCTTTGCATGGAGTTTCTGAAGTGTAGTGGTTGTCACGTTCACCTCACACGCGAACGGTCCCCAGTTGGAAACTGGATAGAAGCATGACATTAGGTGTTGATATTAAAGCTTTTGACGTTGAGTCTTTGTTCTCGATGGCTCGTCATGACCACAGTAACCTTCCGCAGCCGGTTTCTGTAGTGTAGTGGTTATCACGTTCCCCTAACACGCGAAAGGTCCCCAGTTCGGAACTGGGCAGAAACACGCTGTTACACTTTGGTATCCAAGCTTTTGACTTTCAGTTCTTGATCTCGATTGCTTGTTGTCACCACAGTAAACGATTGCATCCGGTTTCTGTAGTGTAGCGGTTAACTCGTTCGCCTAACACGCGAAAGGTCACCTGTTCGAAACTGGGCAGAAACACAGCTTTTTCTCTTGGAAAACGATCTTTTTGACTTTCAGTGCTTGTTCTTTATTGCTTGCCATGACCACAGCATTTTTTGTTTGCTTGAATCGGTTCTTTTCTGTAGTGTAGCTGTTATCACGTTCGCTTTACACGCGAAAGGTCCTCAGTTCGAAACTGGGTAGAAACACAGCGTTCCTCTTGCAAACTAGCGCTTTTGACAATGAGTGCTTGATCTTTAATGCTTGCCATGACCACAGTAAACGCTCTTGTCTGGTTACTGTAGTGTAGTGATTGTCCTGTTTGCCAACCTCCTGAAAGTTCCCTGTTTTGATCCCGGGCAGAAACATGTGGCTTTTCTTTATTTTGATCACAAACGTATATTGTTGGCTTAATTAGCCTTAGTTAGCATATTCTATTGCTGGTTTAATGAGCATTACTTTTACCAATGTGATTATTTCTACCCGTTTTTGCTTTTGGCAAGCATGTGTGTTTTTGACAGTGTCTAAGTGTTCCTAATTCAAGTAACACCTGATAGGATCAAGGTGCGAAAGCAGGCATCTAGGTGCTTTTTCTTTTTGGCTTTTGGACAAAGGCATGAGAATGTTTTGTGGAGCATGGTTTTGTTTCCCTGTTTGTTCTTTTTCTCCAATAGCCTGACAAATGAAAGGTTCCTGTGTTGCAAAATGCACTTTGTCCTGTCTTCAGACATAGAGGAAGACCTCTTGACTTTGGCTGGCTGTTTTTTTCTTTTTCAAGTTCATTTCAGCATGTTTAAACATCTTTACCTTTGCATTGAGTTTCTTAAGTGTAGTGGTAGTCACGTTCACCTCACACGCGAACGGTCTCCAGTTCGAAACTCGATAGAAGCATGACATTATTCGTTGATATTAAAGCTTTTGACGTTGAGTCATAGAATCATAGAATCGTAGAGTTGGAAGGGACCTCCTGGGCCATCTGGTCCAACCCCCTGTTCAAAGCAGGATTCGCTAAATCATCCCAGTTAGATGTCTGTCCAGCCTCTGTTTGAAGACTTCCATTGAAGGAGAACTCACCACTTCTCGTGGCAGCTTGTTCCACTCATTGATCACTCTAACTGTCAAAAAGTTTTTTCTAATATCTAATCTGTGTCTCCTCCCATTCAGCTTCATCCCATTGCTTCTAGTCTTTCCTTGTGCAAATGAGAATAAAGTTGATCCTTCTACAATGTGACAGCCCTTTAGATATTTGTAGACAGCTATTAAGTCTCCTCTCAGTCTTCTCTTTTGCAAACTAAACATTCCCAAATCCTGCAACCTTTCCTCATAAGACAGGGTTTGCAGACCGGTCACCATTCTGGTCGCTCTTTTCTGAACTTGCTCCAGTTTGTTGATGTCTTTTTTAAAATGTGGTGCCCAAAATTGGACACAATATTCCAGATGAGGTCTGACCAAAGAGGAGTAGAGGGAAATAATGACTTCACGTGATCTAGACTGTATGCTTCTGTTAATACATCCTAGAATTGCATTTGCCTTTTTTGCTGCTGCATCACACTGTTGACTCATATTCAGTCTGTGATCTATTAGTATACACAAGTCTTTTTCACATGTGCTGTCACTTAGCCCTATTCCTCCCATTCTATATATGCTTTTTTCATTTTTATTGCCCAGATGTAGTACTTTGCATTTCTCCCTGTTAAAAACCATTCTGTTAGTTGCTGCCCACTTCTTCAGTTTATTTAAATCTTTTTGAATCCTCTCTCTCTCTTCTCTAGTATTAGCTATCCCTCCTAGCTTTGTGTCATCAGCAAATTTAATCAGTTTACCCTCAATTCCTTCATCTAAATCGTTGATAAAGATGTTGAACAATACAGGGCCCAGGACAGAGCCCTGTGGTACCCCACTTGAGACATTCTTCCAACTGGATGTGCAGCCATTTACGACCACTCTTTGGGTCCGATCACTAAGCCAGTTATGAATCCACCTAACAGTTGCCTTGTCCATTCCATACTTAGTCATTTTTTCAATAAGGATTGTATGAGAGACTTTGTCAAATGCTTTGCTGAAGTCAAGATATACTATATCTACAGCATTTCCTTGATCCACCCAATCAGTAATACCATCATAGAAGGAAATTAAATTAGTCTGACATGACTTATTAGTTACAAACCCATGCTGACTCTGTTTAATCACTTCATTCTTATCCAGGTATTGACATACATGTTGTTTAATAATTTGTTCAAAGATCTTTCCTGGTATAGAAGTCAGACTCACCGGCCTATAGTTGCCTGGGTCCACCTTCTTCCCCTTTTTGAAGATAGGAACAACATTTGCTCTTCTCCAGTCTTCTGGCACTTCTCCTGTTCTCCAAGAATTTTCAAAGATTATGGAGAGGGGTTCAAAAATTTCTTCTGCTATCTCCTTCAGTACTCTGGGGTGTAATTCATCTGGACCTGGAGACTTGAATACATTTAGGTTAGCTAAGTGTTTCCTCACTATCTTTCTGTTTATAGATATTCTGGATTCTTCTATTCCCTTAATAGGACAGTGAATAACAGTTGATGTTACATTTCCTTTCTGAGAGAAAACAGATGCAAAATAGGAATTTAAAAGTTCAGCCTTCTCAACATCCTGTCTTACCATTTCATCATTTTCATCCTGTAAAAATCCTATAGCATCTTTGACTTTTCTTTTACTTTTGACATATCCCCAAAATCCTTTATTATTGCTTTTGACATCTCTTGCAAGCCTCAATTCATTTTCAGCTTTAGATAATCTGATTTGTGCCTTGCAGGTTCTGCAGACAGCATTATATTCTTCTTTAGATATGCCTCCTTCTTTCCATTTTATAAACATTTTTTGCTTCCTTTTTAGCATGTGCTTAAGTTCTGTGTTCATCCATCCTGGTTTCCTTAAATGCTTCCTATTCTTCCCTCTTTTCGGAATTGTTAACAACTGTGCTTTGAGAATTTCATTTTTCAAGATTTCCCATCCTTCCTGGACATTTTTGTCTTTAAGGATATCCAGCCATTGGATCCCTCCAATTCTCTTTCTGAATCCCTTAAAATCTGTCTTTGTTCTCGATGGCTCGTCATGACCACAGTAACCTTCCGCAGCCGGTTTCTGTAGTGTAGTGGTTATCACGTTCGCCTAACACGCGAAAAGTCCCCAGTTCGAAACTGGGCAGTAACACGCTGTTACCCTTTGAAATCCAAGCTTTTGACTTTCAGTTCTTGATCTCGATTGCTTGTGGTCACCACAGTAAGCGCTTGCATCCGGTTTCTGTAGTGTAGCGGTTATCACGTTCGCCTCACACGCGAAAGGTCCCCAGTTCGAAACTGGGCAGAAACACAGCTATTTCTCTTGGAAAATGATCTTTTTGACTTTCAGTGCTTGTTCTTTATTGCTTGCCATGACCATAGCATTTTTTGTTTTTTTGAATCGGTTGGTTTCTGTAGTGTAGTGGTTATCACGTTCGCTTTACACGCGAATGGTCCTCAGTTCGAAACTGGGCAGTAACACAGTGTTTCTCTTGCAAACTAGCGCATTTTACAATGAGTGCCTGATCTTTAATGCTTGCCATGACCACAGTAAACACTCTTGTCTGGTTACTGTAGTGTAGTGATTGTCCTGTTTGCCATCCTCCTGAAAGTTCCCTGTTTTGATCCCCGGCAGAAACATGTGGCTTTTCTTTATTTTGATCACAAACGTATATTGTTGACTTAATTAGCCTTAGTTAGCATATTCTATTGCTTGTTTAATGAGCATTACTTTTACCAATGTGATTATTTCTACCCGTTTTTGCTTTTGGCAAGCATGTGTGTTTTTGACAGTGTCTAAGTGTTCCTAATTCAAGTAACACCTGATAGGATCAAGGTGCGAAAGCAGGCATCTAGGTGCTTTTTCTTTTTGGCTTTTGGACAAAGGCATGAGAATGTTTTGTGGAGCATGGTTTTGTTTCCCTGTTTGTTCTTTTTCTCCAATAGCCTGACAAATGAAAGGTTCCTGTGTTGCAAAATGCACTTTGTCCTGTCTTCAGACATAGAGG
This sequence comes from Dendrobates tinctorius, assembly GCF_039654945.1. Classification (NCBI taxonomy): domain Eukaryota; kingdom Metazoa; phylum Chordata; class Amphibia; order Anura; family Dendrobatidae; genus Dendrobates; species Dendrobates tinctorius. The sequence goes on along the minus strand of NW_027361918.1, from coordinate 12,008,522 downwards.
AAGACCTCTTGACTTTGGCTGGCTGTTTTTTTCTTTTTCAAGTTCATTTCAGCATGTTTAAACATCTTTAGCTTTGCATGGAGTTTCTGAAGTGTAGTGGTTGTCACGTTCACCTCACACGCGAACGGGCCCCAGTTTGAAACTGGATAGAAGCATGACATTAGGCGTTGATATTAAAGCTTTTGACGTTGAGTCTTTGTTCTCGATGGCTCGTCATGACCACAGTAACCTTTCGCAGCCGGTTTCTGTAGTGTAGTGGTTATCACGTTCGCCTAATGCGCGAAAGGTCCCCAGTTCAAAACTGGGCAGAACCACGCTGTTACCCTTTGGTATCCAAGCTTTGGACTTTCAGTTCTTGATCTCGATTGCTTGTTGTCACCACATTAAGAGCTTGCCTCCTGTTTCTGTAGTGTAGCGGTTATCACGTTCGCCTCACACGCGAAAGGTCCCCAGTTCGAAACTGGGCAGAAACACAGCTTTTTCTCTTGGAAAACGATCTTTTTGACTTTCAGTGCTTGTTCTTTATTGCTTGCCATGACCACAGCATTTTTTGTTTGTTTGAATCGGTTGGTTTCTGTAGTGTAGCGGTTATCACGTTCGCTTTACACGCGAAAGGTCCTCAGTCCGAAACTGGGCAGGAAAACAGTCTTCCTCTTGCAAACTAGCGCTTTTGACAATGAGTGCTTGATCTTTAATGCTTGCCATGACCACAGTAAACGCTCTTGTCTGGTTACTGTAGTGTAGTGATTGTCCTGTTTGCCATCCTCCTGAAAGTTCCCTGTTTTGATCCCGGGCAGAAACATGTGGCTTTTCTTTATTTTGATCACAAACGTATATTGTTGGCTTAATTAGCCTTAGTTAGCATATTCTATTGCTGGTTTAATGAGCATTACTTTTACCAATGTGATTATTTCTACCCGTTTTTGCTTTTGGCAAGCATGTGTGTTTTTGACAGTGTCTAAGTGTTCCTAATTCAAGTAACACCTGATAGGATCAAGTTGCGAAAGCAGGCATCTAGGTGCTTTTTCTTTTTTGCTTTTGGACAAATGCATGAGAATGTTTTGTGGAGCATGGTTTTGTTTCCCTGTTTGTTCTTTTTCTCCAATAGCCTGACAAATGAAAGGTTCCTGTGTTGCAAAATGCACTTTGTCCTGTCTTCAGACATAGAGGAAGACCTCTTGACTTTGGCTGGCTGTTTTTTTCTTTTTCAAGTTCATTTCAGCATGTTTAAACATCTTTAGCTTTGCATGGAGTTTCTGAAGTGTATTGGTTGTCACGTTCACCTCACACGCGAACGGTCCCCAGTTCGAAACTGGATAGAAGCATGACATTAGGCGTTGATATTAAAGCTTTTGACGTTGAGTCTTTGTTCTCGATAGCTCGTCATGACCACAGTAACCTTCTGCAGCCGGTTTCTGTAGTGTAGTGGTTATCACGTTCGCCTAACACGCGAAAGGTCCCCAGTTCGAAACTGGGCAGAAACACGCTGTTACCCTTTGGTATCCAAGATTTTGACTTTCAATTCTTGATCTCGATTGCTTGTTGTCACCACAGTAAGCGCTTGCATCCGCTTTCTGTAGTGTAGAGGTTATCACGTTCGCCTCACATGCGAAAGGTCCCCAGTTTGAAACTGGGCAGAAACACAGCTTTTTCTCTTGGAAAACGAGCGTTTTGACTTTCAGTGCTTGTTCTTTATTGCTTGCCATGACCACAGCATTTTTTGTTTGTTTGAATCGGTTGGTTTTCTGTAGTGTAGCGGTTATCACCTTCGCTTTACACGCGAAAGGTCCTCAGTTCGAAACTGGGCAAAAACACAGCGTTCCTCTTGCAAACTTGCGCTTTTGACAATGAGTGCTTGATCTTTAATGCTTACCATGACCACAGTAAACGCTCTTGTCTGGTTACTGTAGTGTAGTGATTGTCCTGTTTGCCATCCTCCTGAAAGTTCCCTGTTTTGATCCCGGGCAGAAACATGTGGCTTTTCTTTATTTTGATCACAAATGTATATTATTGGCTTAATTAGCCTTAGTTAGCATATTCTATTGCTGGTTTAATGAGCATTACTTTTACCAATGTGATTATTTCTACCCGTTTTTGCTTTTGGCAAGCATGTGTGTTTTTGACAGTGTCTAATTGTTCCTAATTCAAGTAACACCTGATAGGATCAAGGTGCGAAAGCAGGCATCTAGGTGCTTTTTCTTTTTGGCTTTTGGACAAAGGCATGAGAATGTTTTGTGGAGCATAGTTTTGTTTCCCTGTTTGTTCTTTTTCTCCAATAGCCTGACAAATGAAAGGTTCCTGTGTTGCAAAATGCACTTTGTCCTGTCTTCAGACATAGAGGAAGACCTCTTGACTTTGGCTGGCTGTTTTTTTCTTTTTCAAGTTCATTTCAGCATGTTTAAACATCTTTAGCTTTGCATCGAGTTTTTGAAGTGTAGTGGTTGTCACGTTCACCTCACACGCGAACGGTCCCCAGTTCGAAACTGGATAGAAGCATGACATTAGGCGTCGATATTGAAGCTTTTGATGTTGAGTCTTTGTTCTCGATGGCTCGTCATGACCACAGTAACCTTCCGCAGCCGGTTTCTGTAGTGTAGTGGTTATCACGTTCGCCTAACACGCGAAAGGTCCTCAGTTCGATACTGGGCAGAAACACAGCTTTCCTCTTGCAAACTAGCGCTTTTGACAATGAGTGCTTGATCTTTAATGCTTTCCATGACCACAGTAAACGCTCTTGTCTGGTTACTGTAGTGTAGTGATTGTCCTGTTTGCCATCCTCCTGAAAGTTCCCTGTTTTGATCCCGGGCAGGGGAAGAGGGGATGAGTCTTGAGGAGATCATTTGCATATTCCCAGTGCCTTCTGGGATAAGTGAAGAGTCTCCGCGAGCTCAACGATCACTGGGTTTTGGCCATTGCAGCTGAAAAGAGGAAATCGGAGAAACCAGGGGAAGAGTCTTGAGGAGATCATTTGCATATTCCCAGTGCCTTCTGGGATAAGTGAAGAGTCTCCGCGAGCTCAACGATCACTGGGTTTTGGCCGTTGCAGCTGAAAAGAGGAAATCGGAGAAACCAGGGGAAGAGTCTTGAGGAGATCATTTGCATATTCCCAGTGCCTTCTGGGATAAGTGAAGAGTCTCCGCGAGCTCAACGATCACTGGGTTTTGGCCGTTGCAGCTGAAAAGAGGAAACCGGAGAAACCAGGGGAAGAGTCTTGAGGAGATCATTTGCATATTCCCAGTGCCTTCTGGGATAAGTGAAGAGTCTCCGCGAGCTCAACGATCACTGGGTTTTGGCCGTTGCAGCTGAAAAGAGGAAATCGGAGAAACCAGGGGAAGAGTCTTGAGGAGATCATTTGCATATTCCCAGTGCCTTCTGGGATAAGTGAAGAGTCTCCGCGAGCTCAACGATCACTGGGTTTTGGCCATTGCAGCTGAAAAGAGGAAATCGGAGAAACCAGGGGAAGAGTCTTGAGGAGATCATTTGCATATTCCCAGTGCCTTCTGGGATAAGTGAAGAGTCTCCGCGAGCTCAACGATCACTGGGTTTTGGCCGTTGCAGCTGAAAAGAGGAAATCGGAGAAACCAGGGGAAGAGTCTTGAGGAGATCATTTGCATATTCCCAGTGCCTTCTGGGATAAGTGAAGAGTCTCCGCGAGCTCAACGATCACTGGGTTTTGGCCGTTGCAGCTGAAAAGAGGAAACCGGAGAAACCAGGGGAAGAGTCTTGAGGAGATCATTTGCATATTCCCAGTGCCTTCTGGGATAAGTGAAGAGTCTCCGCGAGCTCAACGATCACTGGGTTTTGGCCGTTGCAGCTGAAAAGAGGAAATCGGAGAAACCAGGGGAAGAGTCTTGAGGAGATCATTTGCATATTCCCAGTGCCTTCTGGGATAAGTGAAGAGTCTCCGCGAGCTCAACGATCACTGGGTTTTGGCCGTTGCAGCTGAAAAGAGGAAATCGGAGAAACCAGGGGAAGAGTCTTGAGGAGATCATTTGCATATTCCCAGTGCCTTCTGGGATAAGTGAAGAGTCTCCGCGAGCTCAACGATCACTGGGTTTTGGCCGTTGCAGCTGAAAAGAGGAAATCGGAGAAACCAGGGGAAGAGTCTTGAGGAGATCATTTGCATATTCCCAGTGCCTTCTGGGATAAGTGAAGAGTCTCCGCGAGCTCAACGATCACTGGGTTTTGGCCGTTGCAGCTGAAAAGAGGAAATCGGAGAAACCAGGGGAAGAGTCTTGAGGAGATCATTTGCATATTCCCAGTGCCTTCTGGGATAAGTGAAGAGTCTCCGCGAGCTCAACGATCACTGGGTTTTGGCCGTTGCAGCTGAAAAGAGGAAATCGGAGAAACCAGGGGAAGAGTCTTGAGGAGATCATTTGCATATTCCCAGTGCCTTCTGGGATAAGTGAAGAGTCTCCGCGAGCTCAACAATCACTGGGTTTTGGCCGTTGCAGCTGAAAAGAGGAAATCGGAAAAACCGCGCGCCTATTGGCGCGCGAATTTGGGCTCATCTTTCACCATTTTTTAGATATCTCAAGATGGAAGAGGCCAGGAGCCATTTGGTGAGCTGCATGTCTTGCTACATGTTCACAGATTTACCAGTGGAAAAGCCAAACTTCACATGCCACAAATGCAATCTTGTGACCCTGTTGGAGGAAAAGTTGCAAAATCTCGAAGAGAGGTTAGCTACGTTGAAGATCATTAAGGAAGGTGAAGAGTTCTTGGACAGAGCAGAATTATCTCTTCATGTTACAGAAAGAGAAGAAATTAGAAGTGCACCTGAAGAAACAGAGGAATAGAGACATGTGACCCAGAGAAGCAGGAGGATCAGGAGGCAGTCAGCACCCATACTGCTCAGAAACCAGTACCAGGCTCTCACGCAGGAAAACGATGAAGAAATACATCAGGATAAGACTTTGCCAACAAACAGCAACCTTGTACGCCTTCAGAGTCCTCCTGGATGGAGAAAGAAAAATGTTGTGAAGAAGAAACGGAGAGTGGTGGTCATGGGGGATTCCCTGTTGAGAGGAACAGAGGCCGCTATCTGCAGACCGGATATAACTTCAAGAGAAATGTGCTGTCTTCCAGGTGCAAAAATTAAAGATGTGTCTGACCGGATATCAGGACTCTTCAGACCTACAGATGACTACCCATTCCTGCTACTACATGTGGGGACAAATGACACCGCAAGAAACGACCTGGAAACCATCTGCAGAGACTTTGAAGACTTAGGCAAGAAAGTGAAAGAACTGGGAGCGCAGGTGGTCTTCTCTTCCATCCTCCCAGTGGATGGCCATGGAACAAGGAGGTGGAATAAGATTCTGCAGGTGAACAACTGGCTACGTCGATGGTGCCGTCAGCAACAATTTGGATTTCTGGATCACGGAGTGAACTACTTATACGATGGACTACTTGCTAGAGATGGGGTGCACCTTACGAAGACTGGAAAGCAGGTATTTGGAAGTCGCCTTGCTACACTTGTAAGGAGAGCTTTAAACTAGAACAACATGGGAAGGGAAGCAAAAGACCAGAAAAAGCCATACACCTGACAAATGCTACTGAGAACTCTGCTATTAGAAGTGGAAAGGAAGAACAAAGACGAAAGAATCTAATTAAAAAAAATATTGGAGAAGGAGAAACCAATCACAAACTAAAATGTTTCTATACTAATGCACAAAGCATGGGCAACAAACAAGGAGAATTGGAACTACTAACACAGGAAAAGAAATATGATGTCATTGGAATCACTGAAACTTGGTGGGACAATACACATGATTGGAATACAAGACTAGAAGGATACAACTTATTTGCAAGAAACATACTTGATAAACGAGGAGGGGGTGTCGCATTGTATGTTAGAAATGCGTATATCTGCACAGAGATTGAAGCTTCAGAGACTGGGAGTTCTGTGGAAACTGTTTGGGTAAGAATACAAGGACAGAACAATGGAAAGGACACCATTGTAGGCATTTACTACAGGCCGCCTGTGCAAGCTGAAGATATGGATGAACTCTTTATGCATCAAATGGCCAAGTTCTCCAAAAAATATGACATAGTTGTCATGGGAGATTTCAACTATCCAGACATTTGTTGGGAATCTCTCTCAGGCAAAACTAACAGGTCAAGGAAATTCTTATCCTCTCTTGCTGACAACTTTATCTTCCAAAAGGTAAAGGAGAAAACAAGGGGAACTGCTACCTTGGATCTAATCCTTATAAACAGGGAGGAAATGGTTGAGGAGGTAAAAGTGGCTGGGACCCTAGGAGGTAGCGACCATGCTATTTTAGAATTTTGGATAACTAGAGGCGGAAGACCTGTGAAGACTCAGACGTCAAGGTTAGATTTCAGAAAGGCAGATTTTAAGGGATTCAGAAAGAGAATTGGAGGGATCCAATGGCTGGATATCCTTAAAGACAAAAATGTCCAGGAAGGATGGGAAATCTTGAAAAATGAAATTCTCAAAGCACAGTTGTTAACAATTCCGAAAAGAGGGAAGAATAGGAAGCATTTAAGGAAACCAGGATGGATGAACACAGAACTTAAGCACATGCTAAAAAGGAAGCAAAAAATGTTTATAAAATGGAAAGAAGGAGGCATATCTAAAGAAGAATATAATGCTGTCTGCAGAACCTGCAAGGCACAAATCAGATTAGCTAAAGCTGAAAATGAATTGAGGCTTGCAAGAGATGTCAAAAGCAATAATAAAGGATTTTGGGGATATGTCAAAAGTAAAAGAAAAGTCAAAGATGCTATAGGATTTTTACAGGATGAAAATGATGAAATGGTAAGACAGGATGTTGAGAAGGCTGAACTTTTAAATTCCTATTTTGCATCTGTTTTCTCTCAGAAAGGAAATGTAACATCAACTGTTATTCACTGTCCTATTAAGGGAATAGAAGAATCCAGGATATATATAAACAGAAAGATAGTGAGGAAACACTTAGCTAACCTAAATGTATTCAAGTCTCCAGGTCCAGATGAATTACACCCCAGAGTACTGAAGGAGATAGCAGAAGAAATTTTTGAACCCCTCTCCATAATCTTTGAAAATTCTTGGAGAACAGGAGAAGTGCCAGAAGACTGGAGAAGAGCAAATGTTGTTCCTATCTTCAAAAAGGGGAAGAAGGTGGACCCAGGCAACTATAGGCCGGTGAGTCTGACTTCTATACCAGGAAAGATCTTTGAACAAATTATTAAACAACATGTATGTCAATACCTGGATAAGAATGAAGTGATTAAACAGAGTCAGCATGGGTTTGTAACTAATAAGTCATGTCAGACTAATTTAATTTCCTTCTATGATGGTATTACTGATTGGGTGGATCAAGGAAATGCTGTAGATATAGTATATCTTGACTTCAGCAAAGCATTTGACAAAGTCTCTCATACAATCCTTATTGAAAAAATGACTAAGTATGCAATGGACAAGGCAACTGTTAGGTGGATTCATAACTGGCTTAGTGATCGGACCCAAAGAGTGGTCGTAAATGGCTGCACATCCAGTTGGAAGAATGTCTCAAGTGGGGTACCACAGGGCTCTGTCCTGGGCCCTGTATTGTTCAACATCTTTATCAACGATTTAGATGAAGGAATTGAGGGTAAACTGATTAAATTTGCTGATGACACAAAGCTAGGAGGGATAGCTAATACTAGAGAAGAGAGAGAGAGGATTCAAAAAGATTTAAATAAACTGGAGAAGTGGGCAGCAACTAACAGAATGGTTTTTAACAGGGAGAAATGCAAAGTACTACATCTGGGCAATAAAAATGAAAAAAGCATATATAGAATGGGAGGAATAGGGCTAAGTGACAGCACATGTGAAAAAGACTTGTGTATACTAATAGATCACAGACTGAATATGAGTCAACAGTGTGATGCAGCAGCAAAAAAGGCAAATGCAATTCTAGGATGTATTAACAGAAGCATACAGTCTAGATCACGTGAAGTAATTATTTCCCTCTACTACTCTTTGGTCAGACCTCATCTGGAATATTGTGTCCAATTTTGGGCACCACATTTTAAAAAAGACATCAACAAACTGGAGCAAGTTCAGAAAAGAGCGACCAGAATGGTGACCGGTCTGCAAACCCTGTCTTATGAGGAAAGGTTGCAGGATTTGGGAATGTTTAGTTTGCAAAAGAGAAGACTGAGAGGAGACTTAATAGCTGTCTACAAATATCTGAAGGGCTGTCACATTGTAGAAGGATCAACTTTATTCTCATTTGCACAAGGAAAGACTAGAAGCAATGGGATGAAGCTGAATGGGAGGAGACACAGATTAGTTATTAGAAAAAACTTTTTGACAGTTAGAGTGATCAATGAGTGGAACAGGCTGCCACGAGAAGTGGTGAGTTCTCCTTCAATGGAAGTCTTCAAACAGAGGCTGGACAGACATCTAACTGGGATGATTTAGCGAATCCTGCTTTGAGCAGGGGGTTGGACCAGATGGCCCAGGAGGTCCCTTCCAACTCTACGATTCTATGATTCTATGATTCTATGATTCTATGATTCTAATTCAAGTAACACCTGATAGGATCAAGGTGCGAAAGCAGGCATCTAGGTGCTTTTTCTTTTTGGCTTTTGGACAAAGGCATGAGAATGTTTTGTGGAGCATGGTTTTGTTTCCCTGTTTGTTCTTTTTTCCAATAGCCTGACAAATGAAAGGTTCCTATGTTGCAAAATGCACTTTGTCCTGTCTTCAGACATAGAGGAAGACCTCTTGACTTTGGCTGGATGTTTTTTTCTTTTTCAAGTTCATTTCAGCATGTTTAAACATCTTTAGCTTTGCATGGGGTTTCTGAAGTGTAGTGGTTGTCACGTTCACCTTACACGCGAATGGTCCCCAGTTCGAAACTGGATAGAAGCATGACATTAGGCGTTGATATTAAACCTTTTGACGTTGAGTCTTTGTTCTCGATGGCTTGTCATGAGCACAGTAACCTTCCGCAGCCGGTTTCTGTAGTGTAGTGGTGATCACGTTCGCCTAACACGCGAAAGGTCCCCAGTTCGAAACTGGGCAGAAACACGCTGTTACCCTTTGGTATCCAAGCGTTTGACTTTCAGTTCTTGATCTCAATTGCTTGTTGTCACCACAGCAATCGCTCGCATCCGGTTTCTGTAGTGTAGCTGTTATCACGTTCGCCTCACACGCGAAAGGTCCCCAGTTCGAAACTGGGCAGAAACACAGCTTTTTCTCTTGGAAAACGATCTTTTTGACTTTCAGTGCTTGTTCATTATTGCTTGCCATGACCACAGCATTTTTTGCTTGTTTGAATCGGTTGGTTTCTGTAGTGTAGTGGTTATCACGAGCGCTTTACACGCGAAAGGTCCTCAGTTCGAAACTGGGCAGAAACACAGCATTCCTCTTGCAAACTAGCGCTTTTGACAATGAGTGCTTCATCTTTAATGCTTTCCATGACCACAGTAAACGCTCTTGTCTGGTTACTGTAGTGTAGTGATTGTCCTGTTTGTCATCCTCCTGAAAGTTCCCTGTTTTGATCCCGGGCAGAAACATGTGGCTTTTCTTTATTTTGATCACAAACGTATATTGTTGGCTTAGGCCTCTTTCACACATCAGGTTTTCGCCGTCAGGCGCGATCCGGCGCTTTTGACAGAAACCGGATCCGGCGAAATGCAATGCCGGATCCGGTTTCCCCCCCATTGACTTGCATTTGCGCCGGATCGCGCCGGATGGCCATGCGTTTCATCCGGTTATCGCCGGATCCGGCAATGTGTTGCAATGTGTCGCGATCCGGCGTCTGGAAAAAACGTCTACTGTAACGTTTTTTGTCTCCGGCGAAAAAGCCGGACACGCCGGATCCGGCGCGTCCGGCTTTTTCACACAATGAAAGCCTATGAGCGCCGCAATGCGCCGGATCCGGCGAAAGCCGGATCCGGCGGCCGGATCCGGTTTTTTGGTCTGAGCATGCTCAGTAGCTCTGCCCACAAGACATATATAAAAGCAAGACAGTGGGACCCACAGCCACACCCAACATGCCACCCAAGACAGCAACCAGGCGCAGGAGAAGGCAGGAGACCACTGCAGCACCATCCGCACCACCACCACCCCAAATGGAGCAGCAAATAGAACATGCTGAGGAGGGGAGGCCAGCAGCAGAGGAGAGACGGTAATTATCAAATAACCCATTCCTCCAAACTAGGGCTATTGAATATCAAGATATTCATTGGCCCTTTGTTTCTCTTTATTCAACAGCCGCCCAATAGATGCAGCAGCAGCAGCAGCAGCAATGGCAGCAGCTTCAACACCACCCACAGGCATGGAGTATGGCCACCAGGAAGACAGCACATCATCTTCTGGGAGCCCTCCCTCGCATCGTCAGCGTTTGACGGTAAGTTTTTATTTCCAAAATCCATCTTCTCTGTAATATATGTCTATTCATGGCCTTTTATTTCAAAACAGGAATCACAAGATGAAGAGGAGCTCCCAGAAGAAGAAGGAAGGGGTGGACAGACACCTGGAGTGGGCTCACAATTGGTAAGTTTTTTGCATCAAACGCAGAAACACAACATCACACTACACACAACACATAGAAAACAATGTTCTGCAGACCACACACAGCAAACAAATGCCTACATCCAAAGACATAACTTTTTTTGTTTTCTTCTCTAGTCTTCCCAATCTGGTGCTTGGCCAAGAGGTGCTCGCAGTGCCTCCCAGGGTCGTCGGCGACAGCAACGCGGCGGTCACCAGCGTGTAAGTATAAATATTTTTGCTTTGTTTTTTTGCACTTTTTATTTCATTTCTTTTGTGGAGGCTAATTATGTTATTTTTGTCTTTTTCTTTAACAGCCTTCACAGCGTGCTCCCGACTCTGACGTTGAGGATGGAGGGATTGATATGGACCGCCTCATCGATCTTGTCAGAGAAAGGGAGCCGCTCTGGAATATGGCTGACCGCCTCCACGCTGACCTGATCGTTACCCGACGACTCTGGGAGGAAATCTGTTCGCTCCTTGTGGGCCGCTGGGAGGACCTCGAAGCTCGGGCCCAGATTACAGAGCGTAAGTATATACAGTACCGGTTGCTTGATGTAAACCAGTGTTTCCCGAACTCCAGTCCTCGTGGTCCCCACGGATCATGTGTTCAGGATTTCTATTTACTATGGAAATCCTGAAAACATGACCCCTGGGGACCATGAGGACTGGAGTTTGGGAAACACTGATGTTGTATACTAACCACTCCTTTCTCGTTTCAGGGAACAGAATTGTGAATCGGTGGCGGTCTGTGAGGGATCGTTTCAAGAAGGAGTTCAATAAAGAGATGCGGGCCCCGAGTGGATCTGGAGGACGCAGGAGCAAGTACAAGTACGCAGAAGCCCTGTCATTCCTCCGTGAAACAATGGTCACCAGAAGGTAAATATTACACACCACATGTGAAAAAAAATGTTAGATGTAAATTTTTTTTTCAGCCAGGGCCATACCATGTCAGTATTTTAATTGTTTTTTTTTCTCTTTATTCCACAGCATGGTGAGCAGCACTCGGGAGCCTGCACGATTGGACCCTTCTGAGGCGATCCCTGAGGAGACCGGCACCGAGGGACACTTCGACCGCCCCGGTACATCTGCACCTTCCCAGCCTTCCCACACATTCGACCCATCTGTCCCATCCACCAGCACAGGAGCATCGTGGCCGCCTACATTACATGAAGCTGCTGGTGAGGAGATCGCTTTCCCTTTACCCCACCCTTCTGCCCCTGCCACCTCTAGTTCACCTGCGGGTACTGGGCGGCAGCGGCAGAGGGGTCAGGAAAAGACTTATGCGCCAGAGTTCTTGCATCTGAATGCATCTTTCCAGAACTGTCTAAAAGTCTTGTCAGAGCAAATCTCCGCAGGCTATCAGCAGATCAACTCCAGCATTCTGGAGGTGAAGACACTTCTGCAAACCATGCATTCAGAAGCAAGATCTTCGCCAAACCACACCTTTTTCAGGTCTGTTGTGGAGCGCATGGAAACGCTCTCTCCTGCCCAGCAGATGCATGTAATGCATTCATGCCACGTTGCTCTCCAGCAAGTTACCTCCCAACCTCCTCCTCCTCCTCCCACCACAGTAGTTCCTCCACCTGCACCCCCTCCAGCCACTTTCCATCCTTCCCCTCCTATTACATCTACACCCCCTCCAGCCACTTTCCTTCCTCCCCCTCCTATTACATCTACACCCCCTCCAGCCACTTTCCATCCTCCCCCTCCTATTACATACCATCCACCTCCAGCCACTTTCCATCCTCCCCCTCCTATTACATACCATCCACCTCCCCAGCATCATCCACCTCCCCAGCACCATCCACCTCCCCAGCACCAGTCACCTCCCCAGCACCAGCCACCTCCCCAGCACCAGCCACCTCCCCAGCACCAGCCACCTCCCCAGCACCAGCAACCTCACCAGTACCAGCAACCTCCACAGTACCTGCAAACTCCCCAGTACCAGCAACCTCCCCAGCACCAGCAACCTCCCCAGCACCAGCAACCTCACCAGTACCAGCAACCTCCACAGTACCTGCAAACTCCCCAGTACCAGCAACCTCCCCAGTACCAGACATCTCCCCACTTCCAGCAACCTGCCCCGTACCAGACATCTCCCCACTTCCAGCAACCTGCCCCGTACCAGACATCTCCCCACTTCCAGCAACCTGCCTCGTACCAGACATCTCCCCACTTCCAGCAACCTGCCCCGTACCAAACTCCTTCCCCATACAACTTGCCATCAACATCATCTGCTCCTACAGTCCCTGCCCAACTCTCCACTCCACCACCCACCACCTCTTCTGCTTCCCACATGTCCACCCATTCTGTAGTTTTTTCCACACCTTCACCTCTAACTGTTCCTTCCCCACAACGATCCCAGTCCTCTCTCCACACTCCCAGTGTCGAAGTGTCCCGCAGCCCCTACAGCAGTATTTCCACCACACACTACACAGAATTATAATGTGTGTCTTTAAATAAAAATGACCAGTTTTATGGTTTCAGTTTTATAGTTTCAAATTTTTATTAAACATGTTTATTAAAATTTTAAAAAAGTTTACTAAAAAAAACATTTTTCAATAAAAGTTAAATTATTTTACACTGGTTGTCTGTCATTTCTTTCTGCGGCGAAAAAGGTTAAATACAGGGTATTTAAAAGGTGAAATGGTATTCAAAACTAGGTATATAACTGTGGGTAAATTTTAGCTTTTTGCCACAGTTGTGTTCCTGGTTGTGTTTGAAGCAAAGTATTTCACCTAAAAAGTTGTGTTTATTGTTGGTGATTTCCTAACAATGCACACAACTTTTGTTAAAAGGTGAAATACTTTGCATAAAACACAACCAGGTACACACCTGTGGCCTAAAGCTAAAAATAGAGACCATGACAAGATAGCCAACTTTGGTTGGCAAAGGTATATACTGTTGGTACAGAAGGTACACAAGTTTGGTTAGGGCACAAATCTTTCACACTCTGTCATCCTGCCAGTGTACTCTGCCTTGAGGTGACATAAAGTATAGTGCAAAATTGTCCCTCATTACTGAAACCGTCACAGAACTTCTAGTGGTAATGTCATGGTAATCTTGCAAGGTGGTTTCTTCAGAGGTGTCCTCAATGGAAATGGGTTCCTTGCATATAACAAAATTGTGGAGTACCACGCACGCTTTGATCACCTCGTCCACAGTTTCTGTCTTGAGGTTGATCGCAGTCAATAGGACCCGCCATTTGGCTGTCAGAATACCAAAGGTACATTCAACCATTCTTCTTGCTCTTGTGAGGCGGTAATTAAAAATGCGTTTTGGTCTTGTCAATCCTCTGCTAGAGTACGGTTTCAAAAGGTGTTCTGACAGCTGGAAGGCTTCATCCCCTACACAGACAAATGGCATAGGTGGACCTGGTGTTTGCGGCAGCGGTCTAGGTGGTGGGAACTGGAAGGTGTTTCCATACAGTTTACGCCCCATGGCAGACAGTTTGAAAACTTGAGAGTCATTGGAGCGGCCATAGGCCCCAATATCAACCGCAATAAATTTGTATTCCGTGTCAGCGATGGCCATGAGGACAATTGAAAAATATTTCTTGTAATTGAAATATTCCGATCCAGATCCAGCTGGCTTTACAATGCGGATATGTTTCCCGTCCACAGCGCCCAAGCAGTTTGGAAACTGACATATCTTTTGAAACTTGTCAGCAATTTCAATCCACCTCTCTGTTGTGGGCTCTGGTAAAAACTCTTCAGCTAAGGAGTCCCACAGTGCACGGCATGTGTACTTCACAATTCCAGATATGGTGGAAATCCCGAGTCTGTACTGGAAATGCAGTGACGAAAGGGATTCTCCAGTTGCAAGAAATCTGTGGGGAATTAACAAACAATAAATTAGTTTTAAATCACAGCATTATACCAAAACTGACCTAACACTTGGAGATACAAATTACCACCAACAAGATTGCAGTGAAAGTGTGCTCTGATGCGATCATATCCAATAAATGTGGCTTACCTTAAAGTCACCATCAGACGCTCTGCGGGTGAAACGGAGAAGCGGCAATAGGTGTCCGCTTTTCTTATGAGGTGTGCAATGTGCTCCACCAAGTAATCAAAATTCTCCATTTTCATCCTAACATATCCAAAAAATTTATCCGGGTTTCGTCGAAGGTCCATGCATAGTGTAGAATAGACCCCATGCGTCATTCTCTTGGCTGTGATGGGGTGGATCCACAAACGTCGTCTACGATGCCTGATGCGCTGCTGTCTCGCTCTCTCCTTCTCCAGAACAATCACCCTCAAACGATTCGCCTCCGCTGTAAAATCCGCCAAATTCTTCAAAATATTTCCAATGACAACATCCATCTTCGCCAGTAACTTGCTCTTCTCTCCAACCTGCACTTTCTCCTCTACAACCTGTCAAAGAAGGGCTGTAGGAACATGCTATATATAGTTTTCCAGTAGCCAATCCCGTTCGGAAGGCCACAAGGGTCAATTTTAAAAACCGGATCCGGCGTAATCCGTCGAAAAATGGATAGAAAAACGGATGAACCAGATGAGACGGATCCGGTTTTGTCTGTCAAGAAAAAGACGGATCCGGCAGAAAACCGGATCCGTCACATCCGGTTTTACTAAACATTTGCCGGATCCGGCGTTCCGGCACGACGCCGGATCGCGCCTGACGCCGAAAACCTGATGTGTGAAAGTAGCCTAAATTAGCCTTAGTTAGCATATTCTATTGCTGGTTTAATGAGCATTACTTTTACCAATGTGATTATTTCTACCCGTTTTTGCTTTTGGCAAGCATGTGTGTTTTTGACAGTGTCTAAGTGTTCCTAATTCAAGTAACACCTGATAGGATCAAGGTGCGAAAGCAGGCATCTAGGTGCTTTTTCTTTTTGGCTTTTGGACAAAGGCATGAGAATGTTTTATGGAGCATGGTATTGTTTCCCTGTTTGTTCTTTTTTTCCAATAGCCTGACAAATGAAAGGTTCCTGTGTTGCAAAATGCACTTTGTCCTGTCTTCAGACATAGAGGAAGACCTCTTGACTTTGGCTGGCTGTTTTTTTCTTTTTCAAGTTCATTTCAGCATATTTAAACATCTTTAGCTTTTCATGGAGTTTCTGAAGTGTAGTGGTTGTCACGTTCACCTCACACGCGAACGGTCCCCAGTTCGAAACTGGATAGAAGCATGACATTAGGCGTTGAAATTAAAGCTTTTGACGTTGAGTCTTTGTTCTCGATGGCTCTTCATGACAACAGTAACCTTCCGCAGCCGGTTTCTGTAGTGTAGTGGTTATCACGTTCGCCTAACATGCGAAAGGTCCCCAGTTCGAAACTGGGCAGCAACACTATGTTACCCTTTGGTATTCAAGCTTTTGACTTTCAGTTCTTGATCTCGATTGCTTGTTGTCACCACAGTAAGCACTTGCATCTGGTTTCTGTAGTGTAGCGGTTATCACGTTCGCCTCACACATGACAGGTCCCCAGTTCGAAACTGGGCAAAAACACAGCATTTCTCTTGGAAAACGATCTTTTTGACTTTCAGTGCTTGTTCTTTATTGCTTGCCATGACCACAGCATTTTTTGCTTTGTTTAGTTGGTTGGTTTCTGTAGTGTAGCGGTTATCACGTTCGCTTTACACGCGAAAGGTCCTCAGGTCGAAACTGGGCAGAAACACAGCGTTTCTCTTGCAAACTAGCGCTTTTGACAATGAGTGCTTGATCTTTAATGCTTGCCATGACCACAGTAAACGCTCTTGTCTGGTTACTGTAGTGTAGTGATTGTCCTGTTTGCCATCCTCCTGAAAGTTCCCTGTTTTGATCCCGGGCAGAAACATGTGGCTGTTCTTTATTTTGATCACAAATGTATATTGTTGGCTTAGTTAGCATTAGTTAGCATAATCTATTGCTGGTTTAATGAGCATTACTTTTACCAATGTGATTATTTCTACCCATTTTTGCTTTTGGCAAGCATGTGTGTTTTTGACAGTGTCTAAGTGTTCCTAATTCAAGTAACACCTGATAGGATCAAGGTGCGAAAGCAGGCATCTCGGTGCTTTTTCTTTTTGGCTTTTGGACAAAGGCATGAGAATGTTTTGTGGAGCATGGTTTTGTTTCCCTGTTTGTTCTTTTTTCCAATAGCCTGACAAATGAAAGGTTCCTGTGTTGCAAAATGCACTTTGTCCTGTCTTCAGACATAGAGGAAGACCTCTTGACTTTGGCTGGCTGTTTTTTTCTTTTTCAAGTTCATTTCAGCATGTTTAAACATCTCTAGTTTTGCATGGAGTTTCTGCAGTGTAGTGGTTGTCACGTTCACCTCACACGCGAAAGGTCCCCAGTTCGAAACTGGATAGAAGCATGACATTAGGCGTTGATGTTAAAGCTTTTGACGTTGAGTCTTTGTTCTCGATGGCTCGTCATGACCACAGTAACCTTCCGCAGCCGGTGTCTGTAGTGTAGTGGTTATCACGTTCGCCTAACACGTGAAAGCTCCACAGTTCGAAACTGGGCAGAAACGCCGCTTTTCTCTTGGAAAACGATGTTTTTGACTTTCAGTGCTTGTTCTTTATTGCTTGCCATGACCACAGCATTTTTTATTTTTTTTTAAATCGGTTGGTTTCTGTAGTGTAGCGGTTATCACGTTCGCTTTACACGCGAAAGGTCCTCAGTTCGAAACTGGGCAGAAACACAGCATTTCTCTTGCAAACTAGCGCTTTTGACAATGAGTGATTGATCTTTAATGCTTGCCATGACCACAGTAAACGCTCTTGTCTGGTTACTGTAGTGTAGTGATTGTCCTGTTTGCCATCCTCCTGAAAGTTCCCTGTTTTGATCCCGGGCAGAAACATGTGGCTTTTCTTTATTTTGATCACAAACGTATATTGTTGGCTTAATTAGCCTTAGTTAGCATATTCTATTGCTGGTTTAATGAGCATTACTTTTACCAATGTGATTATTTCTACCCGTTTTTGCTTTTGGCAAGCATGTGTGTTTTTGACAGTGTCTAAGTGTTCCTAATTCAAGTAACACCTGATAGGATCAAGGTGCGAAAGCAGGCATCTAGGTGCTTTTTCTTTTTGGCTTTTGGACAAAGGCATGAGAAAGTTTTGTGGAGCATGGTTTTGTTTCCCTGTTTGTGCTTTTTCTCCAATAGCCTGACAAATGAAATATTCCTGTGTTGCAAAATGCACTTTGTCCCGTCTTCAGACATAGAGGAAGACCTCTTGACTTTGGCTGGCTGTTTTTTTCTTTTTCAAGTTCATTTCAGCATATTTAAACATATATAGCTTTGCATGGAGTTTCTGAAGTGTAGTGGTTGTCACGTTCACCTCAAACGCGAACGGTCCCCAGTTCGAAACTGGATAGAAGCATGACATTAGGTGTTGATATAAAAGCTTTTGATGTTGAGTCTTCGTTCTCGATGGCTCTTCATGACAACAGTAACCTTCCACAGCCGGTTTCTGTAGTGTAGTGGTTATCACGTTAGCGTAACATGCGAAAGGTCCCCAGTTCAAAACTGGGCAGCAACACTATGTTACCCTTTGGTATTCAGGCTTTTGACTTTCAGTTCTTGATCTCGATTGCTTGTTGTCACCACAGTAAGCGCTTGCTTCTGGTTTCTGTAGTGTAGCGGTTATTACGTTCGCCTCACACGTGACAGGTCCCCAGTTCGAAACTGGACAGAAACACAGCTTTTCTCTTGGAAAACGATCTTTTTGACTTTCAGTGCTTGTTCTTTATTGCTTGCCATGACCACAGCATTTTTTGTTTGTTTGAATCGGTTGGTTTCTGTAGTGTAGCAGTTAACACGTTCGCTTTACACGCGAAAGGTCCTCAGTTCCAAACTAGTGCTTTTGACAATGAGTGCTTGATCTTTAATGCTTGCCATGACCACAGTAAACGCTCTTGTCTGGTTACTGTAGTGTAGTGATAGTCCTGTTTGCCATCCTCCTGAAAGTTCCCTGTTTTGATCCTGGGCAGAAACATGTGGCTTTTCTTTATTTTGATCACAAATGTATATTGTTGGCTTAATTAGCCTTAGTTAGCATATTCTATTGCTGGTTTAATGAGCATTACTTTTACCAATGTGATTATTTCTACCCGTTTTTGCTTTTGGCAAGCATGTGTGTTTTTGACAGTGTCTAAGTGTTCCTAATTCAAGTAACACCTGATAAGATCAAGGTGCGAAAGCAGGCATCTAGGTGCTTTTTCTTTTTGGCTTTTGGACAAAGGCATGAGAATGTTTTGTGGAAAATGGTTTAGTTTCCCTGTTTGTTCTTTTTCCCAATAGCCTGACAAATGAAAGGTTCCTGTGTTGCAAAATGCACTTTGTCCTGTCTTCAGACATAGAGGAAGACCTCTTGACTTTGGCTGGATGTTTTTTTCTTTTTCAAGTTCATTTCAGCATGTTTAAACATCTTTTGCTTTGCATCGAGTGTCTGAAGTGTAGTGGTTGTCACGTTCACCTCACACGCGAATGGTCCCCAGTTCGAAACTGGATAGAAGCATGACATTAGGCGTTGATATTAAAGCTTTTGACGTTGAGTCTTTGTTCTCGATGGCTGGTCATGACCACAGTAACCTTCCGCAGCCGGTTTCTGTAGTGTAACGGTTATCACGTTCGCATAACACGCGAAAGGTCCCCAGTTCGAAACTGGGCAGAAACACGCTGTTACCCTTTGGTATCCAAGCTTTTGACTTTCAGTTCTTGATCTCGATTGCTTGTTGTCACCACAGTAAGCGCTTGCATCCGCTTTCTGTAGTGTAGCGGTTTTCACGTTCGCCTCACACGTGAAAGGTCCCCAGTTCGAAACTGGGCAGAAACACAGCTTATTCTCTTGGAAAATGATCTTTTTGACTTTCAGTGCTTGTTCTTTATTGCTTGCCATGACCACAGCATTTTTTGTTTGTTTGAATCGGTTGGTTTCTGTAGTGTAGCGGTTATCACGTTCGCTTTACACGCGAAAGGTCCTCAGTTTGAAACTGGGCAGAAACACAGCGTTCCTCTTGCAAACTAGCGCTTTTGACAATGAGTGCTTGATCTTTAATGCTTGCCATGACCACAGTAAACGCTCTTGTCTGGTTACTGTAGTGTAGTGATTGTCCTGTTTGCCATCCTCCTGAAAGTTCCCTGTTTTGATCCCGGGCAGAAAAATGTGGCTTTTCTTTATTTTGATCACAAACGTATATTGTTGGCTTAATTAGCCTTAGTTAGCATATTCTATTGCTGGTTTAATGAGCATTACTTTTACCAATGTCTCAAAATCCTAAATCCCAGTACAACTCGTGCCAAAGGACCAGAAGGAGATTCGCGACCTCTCAGCATTTTCTATATTCAAACCAAACCATAAAAGGTCAATCTTTTCGCTTGGGATTGTGCTGCATTACAACTTTTTTCTACAAACTAGGTAAATTTTTTTTCACTCCCCCAGTTTGGTTCTCTATATACAGAGAAATGGTTTGCTAGAAAATTGCTCGACTGTATTTGTAGGCCATAATTCACATTGTGAACTCCGTAGATGTTCTTCAAATATGGGAGAAAGGAATCTGTACTTAAAAAAAAAAAAAAAAAGCACTCAATGGCACATTTGACTATAAGTAAACTGTGACATGGTGTGGCGTGAAACTGATAATGGCGTTCGTCGGGCATGGGGGATTATCTCAAGTGGTAGAGCGCTCGCTTAGCATGCGAGAGGTAGCGGGATCGATGCCCGCATTCTCCAATACTATTTTTGGATGCCTTTTTCAGTTGGCCGAGTGACTTGTTTTTGCCACCTGCTCGTGGCACACACGTCCAAACCTTGAAGACTTTCAACAATGGCTAAATCAAGCCTTCGATAGCTCAGCTGGTAGAGCGGAGGACTGTAGATCTAAATTAGCAATCCTTAGGTCGCTGGTTCAATTCCGGCTCGAAGGAAGTTTTGTGTATTCTATCAGATGTTTTCAACCTTCTGGCAAATACCAGACAGCTATGCTCTTTCTGGACATGTAGACAGAAACACAATCGGAAAGTTTTTTCTCCAGTTTGCCTTGTGAATTCAAAACTTAAGCAGCAACAGTGCTTTTACTTTATGGAGATGCTGAGCACCAATGTGAAAACGTCTTCAACTGTAGCATGCTACCCAAGCAAAAGGAACCAACGTCCCTGGGTGGACTCAAACCACCAACCTTTCGGTTAACAGCCGAACGCGCTAACCGATTGCACCACAGAGACACAGACGCCTGCCGAACTTTCGTCTAGCAGCCGGACGCACCCACCAGTTTTAACCGGAACCTGAAACAATGGTCAGACACCATTTCCTCAAATTATTTTCAACAATAATATGACACAAGAAAGCAAAAAAAAACAAAGAAACAATTGCAGAACCCCAGGAGTACTCTAGTCGCCAACAAATATGTAATGGCTGAAAATTTATATGTCATCGACCTGAACACAAACAGTCATTAGAATTTTACTCTGTACATCTGTTAACACAAGCAGAGTGGCACAGCGGAAGCGTGCTGGGCCCATAACCCAGAGGTCGATGGATCGAAACCATCCTCTGCTAAATTGTGCTGCATTGCATCTTTTTCTACAAACTAGCTAAGTTTTTTTTCACTCCCCCAGTTTGGTTCTCTATATACAGAGAAATGGTTTGCTAGAAAATTGCTCGACTGTATTTGTAGGCCATAATTCACATTGTGAAACCCAGCGGTCGATGCATCGAAACCAACCTCTGCTAAATAGTTGTGTTTTATAAACTTCATCATTGCATATCAACTGAACTTTTCTGTCAACAGCAAACGTGTCTCGGATCAAAAACACTAGTCAAAATCCTAAATCCCAGTACAACTCGTGCCAAAGGACCAGAAGGAGATTCGCGACCTCTCAGCATTTTCTATATTCAAACCAAACCATAAAAGGTCAATCTTTTCGCTTGGGATTGTGCTGCATTACAACTTTTTCTACAAACTAGGTAAGTTTTTTTTCACTCCCCCAGTTTGGTACTCTACATACATAGAAATGGTTTGCTAGAAAATTGCTCGACTGTATTTGTAGGCCATAATTCACATTGTGAACTCCGTAGATGTTCTTCAAATATGGGAGAAAGGAATCTGTACTTAAAAAAAAAAAAAAAAAAAAAAGCACTCAATGGCACATTTGACTATAAGTAAACTGTGACATGGTGTGGCGTGAAACTGATAATGGCGCTCGTCGGGCATGGGGGATTAGCTCAAGTGGTAGAGCGCTCGTTTAGCATGCGAGAGGTAGCGGGATCGATGCCCGCATTCTCCAATACAATCTTTGGATTCCTTTTTCAGTTGGCCGAGTGAATTGTTTTTGCCACCTGCTCGTGGCACACACGTCCAAACCTTGAAGACTTTCAACAATGGCTGAATCAAGCCTTCGATAGCTCAGCTGGTAGAGCGGAGGACTGTAGATCTAAATTAGCAATCCTTAGGTCGCTGGTTCAATTCCGGCTCGAAGGAAGTTTTGTGTATTCTATCAGATGTTTTCAACCTTCTGGCAAATACCAGAGAGCTATTCTTTTTCTGGACATGTAGAAAGAAACACAACCGGAAAGTTTTTTCTCCAGTTTGCCTTGTGAATTCAAAACTTACGCAGCAACAGGGCTTTTACTTTATGGAGATGCTGAGCACCAATGTGAAAACGTCTTCAACTGTAGCATGCTACCCAAGCAAAAGGAACCAACGTCCCTGGGTAGACTCGAACCACCATCCTTTCGGTTAACAGCCGAAACATCACAGCTAGTTAACAGCGCTAACCGATTGCGCCACAGAGACACAAACGCCTGCAGAACTTTCGTCTAACAGCCGGACGCACCCACCAGTTTTAACCGGAACCTTAAACAATGGTCAGACACCATTTCCTCAAATTATTTTCAACAATAATATGACACAAGAAAGCAAAAAAAAACAAAGAAACAATTGCAGAACCCCAGGAGTACTCTAGTCGCCAACAAATATGTAATGGCTGAAAAATTACATGTCATCGACCTGAACACAAACAGTCATTAGAATTTTACTCTGTACATCTGTTAACACAAGCCGACTGGCGCAGCGGAAGCGTGCTGGGCCCATAACCCAGAGGTCGATGGATCGAAACCATCCTCTGCTAAATTGTGCTGCATTGCATCTTTTTCTACACACTAGCTAAGTTTTTTTTCACTTCCCCAGTTTGGTTCTCTATATACAGAGAAATGGTTTGCTAGAAAATTGCTCGACTGTATTTGTAGACCATAATTCACATTGTGAAACCCAGCGGTCAAAGGATTGAAACCAACCTCTGCTAAATAGTTGTGTTTTATAAACTTCATCATTGCATATCAACTGAACTTTTCTGTCAACAGCAAACGTGTCTCGGATCAAAAACACTAGTCAAAATCCTAAATCCCAGTACAACTCGTGCCAAAGGACCAGAAGGAGATTCGCGACCTCTCAGCATTTTCTATATTCAAACCAAACCATAAAAGATCAATCTTTTCGCTTGGGATTGTGCTGCATTACAACTTTTTTCTACAAACTAGGTAAGTTTTTTTTCACTCCCCCAGTTTGGTTCTCTATATACAGAGAAATGGTTTACTAGAAAATTGCTCGACTGTATTTGTAGGCCATAATTCACATTGTGAAACCCAGCGGTCGATGGATCGAAACCAACCTCTGCTAAATAGTTGTGTTCTAGAAACTTCATCATTGCATATCAACTGAACTTTTCTGTCAACAGCAAACGTGTCTCAGATCAAAAACACTAGTCAAAATCCTAAATCCCAGTACAACTCGTGCCAAAGGACCAGAAGGAGATTCGCGACCTCTCAGCACTTTCTATATTCAAACCAAACCATAAAAGGTCAATCTTTTTGCTTGGGATTGTGCTGCATTACAACTTTTTTCTACAAACTAGGTAAGTTTTTTTTACTCCCCCAGGCTGGTTCTCTACATACATAGAAATGGTTTGCTAGAAAATTGCTCGACTGTATTTGTAGGCCATAATTCACATTGTGAAACCCAGCGGTCGATGGATCAAAACCAACCTCTGCTAAATAGTTGTGTTTTATAAACTTCATCATTGCATATCAACTGAACTTTTCTGTCAACAGCAAACGTGTCTCGGATCAAAAACACTAGTCAAAATCCTAAATCCCAGTACAACTCGTGCCAAAGGACCAGAAGGAGATTCGCGACATCTCAGCATTTTCTATATTCAAACCAAACCATAAAAGGTCAATCTTTTTGCTTGGGATTGTGCTGCATTACAACTTTTTTCTACAAACTAGGTAAGTTTTTTTTACTCCCCCAGTCTGGTTCTCTACATACATAGAAATGGTTTGCTAGAAAATTGCTCGACTGTATTTGTAGGCCATAATTCACATTGTGAACTCCGTAGATGTTCTTCAAATATGGGAGAAAGGAATCTGTACTTAAGAAAAAAAAAAAAAAAAAAAAAAAAAAAGCACTCAATGGCACATTTGACTATAAGTAAACTGTGACATGGTGTGGCGTGAAACTGATAATGGCGTTCGTCGGGCATGGGGGATTAGCTCAAGTGGTAGAGTGCTCGCTTAGCATGCGAGAGGTAGCGGGATCGATGCCCGCATTCTCCAATACAATCTTTGGATGCCTTTTTCAGTTGGCCGAGTGAATTGTTTTTGCCACCTGCTCGTGGCACACACGTCCAAACCTTGAAGACTTTCAACAATGGCTAAATCAAGCCTTCGATAGCTCAGCTGGTAGAGCGGAGGACTGTAGATCTAAATTAGCAATCCTTAGGTCGCTGGTTCAATTCCGGCTCGAAGGAAGTTTTGTGTATTCTATCAGATGTTTTCAACCTTCTGGCAAATACCAGACAGCTATGCTCTTTCTGGACATGTAGACAGAAACACAACAGGAAAGTTTTTTCTCCAGTTTGCCTTGTGAATTCAAAACTTAGTCAACAACAGTGCTTTTACTTTATGGAGATGCTGAGCACCAATGTGAAAACGTCTTCAACTGTAGCATGCTACCCAAGCAAAAGGAACCACCAACCTTTCGGTTAACAGCCGAACGCGCTAACCGATTGCGCCACAGAGACACAAACGCCTGCCGAACTTTCCTCTAACAGCCGGACGCACCCACCAGTTTTAACCGGAACCTTAAACAATGGTCAGACACCATTTCCTCTAATGATTTTCAACAATAATATGACACAAGAAAGAAAAAAAAACAAAGAAACAATTGCAGAACCCCAGGAGTACTCTAGTCGCCAACAAATATGTAATGGCTGAAAATTTACATGTCATCGACCTGAACACAAACAGTCATTAGAATTTTACTCTGTACATCTGTTAACACAAGCAGAGTGGCGCAGCGGAAGCGTGCTGGGCCCATAACCCAGAGGTCGATGGATCGAAACCATCCTCTGCTAAATTGTGCTGCATTGCATCTTTTTCTACAAACTAGCTAAGTTTTTTTTCACTTCCCCAGTTTGGTTCTCTATATACAGAGAAATGGTTTGCTAGAAAATTGCTCGACTGTATTTGTAGACCATAATTCACATTGTGAAACCCAGCGGTCAATGGATTGAAACCAACCTCTGCTAAATAGTTGTGTTTTATAAACTTCATCATTGCATATCAACTGAACTTTTCTGTCAACAGCAAACGTGTCTCGGATCAAAAACACTAGTCAAAATCCTAAATCCCAGTACAACTCGTGCCAAAGGACCAGAAGGAGATTCGCGACCTCTCAGCATTTTCTATATTCAAACCAAACCATAAAAGATCAATCTTTTCGCTTGGGATTGTGCTGCATTACAACTTTTTTCTACAAACTAGGTAAGTTTTTTTTCACTCCCCCAGTTTGATTCTCTATATACAGAGAAATGGTTTACTAGAAAATTGCTCGACTGTATTTGTAGGCTATAATTCACATTGTGAAACCCAGGGGTCGATGGATCGAAACCAACCTCTGCTAAATAGTTATGTTTTATAAACTTCATCATTGCATATCAACTGAAATTTTCTGTCAACAGCAAACGTGTCTCAAAAGGAACCAACGTCGCTGGGTGGACTCGAACCACCAACCTTTCGGTTAACAGCCGAACGCGCTAACCGATTGCGCCACAGAGACACAAACACCTGCCGAACTTTCGTCTAACAGCCGGACGCACCCACCAGTTTTAACCGGAACCTTAAACAATGGTCAGACACCATTTCCTCTAATGATTTTCAACAATAATATGACACAAGAAAGCAAAAAAAAACAAAGAAACAATTGCAGAACCCCAGGAGTACTCTAGTCGCCAACAAATATGTAATGGCTGAAAATTTACATGTCATCGACCTGAACACAAACAGTCATTAGAATTTTACTCTGTACATCTGTTAACAAAAGCAGAGTGGCGCAGCGGAAGCGTGCTGGGCCCATAACCCAGAGGTCGATGGATCGAAACCATCCTCTGCTAAATTGTGCTGCATTGCATCTTTTTCTACAAACTAGCTAAGTTTTTTTTCACTTCCCCAGTTTGGTTCTCTATATACAGAGAAATGGTTTGCTAGAAAATTGCTCGACTGTATTTGTAGACCATAATTCACATTGTGAAACCCAGCGGTCAATGGATTGAAACCAACCTCTGCTAAATAGTTGTGTTTTATTAACTTCATCATTGCATATCAACTGAACTTTTCTGTCAACAGCAAACGTGTCTCGGATCAAAAACACTAGTCAAAATCCTAAATCCCAGTACAACTCGTGCCAAAGGACCAGAAGGAGATTCGCGACCTCTCAGCATTTTCTATATTCAAACCAAACCATAAAAGATCAATCTTTTCGCTTGGGATTGTGCTGCATTACAACTTTTTTCTACAAACTAGGTAAGTTTTTTTTCACTCCCACAGTTTGGTTCTCTATATACAGAGAAATGGTTTACTAGAAAATTGCTCGACTGTATTTGTAGGCCATAATTCACATTGTGAAACCCAGCGGTCGATGGATCGAAACCAACCTCTGCTAAATAGTTGTGTTTTATAAACTTCATCATTGCATATCAACTGAACTTTTCTGTCAACAGCAAACGTGTCTCGGATCAAAAACACTAGTCAAAATCCTAAATCCCAGTACAACTCGTGCCAAAGGACCAGAAGGAGATTCGCGACCTCTCAGCATTTTCTATATTCAAACCAAACCATAAAAGGTCAATCTTTTTGCTTGGGATTGTGCTGCATTACAACTTTTTTCTACAAACTAGGTAAGTTTTTTTTACTCCCCCAGTCTGGTTCTCTACATACATAGAAATGGTTTGCTAGAAAATTGCCCGACTGTATTTGTAGGCCATAATTCACATTGTGAAACCCAGCGGTCGATGGATCGAAACCAACCTCTGCTAAATAGTTGTGATTTATAAACTTCATCATTGCATATCAACTGAACTTTTCTGTCAACAGCAAACGTGTCTCGGATCAAAAACACTAGTCAAAATCCTAAATCCCAGTACAACTCGTGCCAAAGGACCAGAAGGAGATTCGCGACCTCTCAGCATTTTCTATATTCAAACCAAACCATAAAAGGTCAATCTTTTTGCTTGGGATTGTGCTGCATTACAACTTTTTTCTACAAACTAGGTAAGTTTTTTTTACTCCCCCAGTCTGGTTCTCTACATACATAGAAATGGTTTGCTAGAAAATTGCTCGACTGTATTTGTAGGCCATAATTCACATTGTGAACTCCGTAGATGTTCTTCAAATATGGGAGAAAGGAATCTGTATTTAAGAAAAAAAAAAAAAAAAAAAGCACTCAATGGCACATTTGACTATAAGTAAACTGTGACATGGTGTGGCGTGAAACTGATAATGGCGTTCGTCGGGCATGGGGGATTAGCTCAAATGGTAGAGTGCTCGCTTAGCATGCGAGAGGTAGTGGGATCGATGCCCGCATTCTCCAATACAATCTTTGGATTCCTTTTTCAGTTGGCCGAGTGAATTGTTTTTGCCACCTGCTCGTGGCACACACGTCCAAACCTTGTAGACTTTCAACAATGGCTAAATCAAGCCTTCGATAGCTCAGCTGGTAGAGCGGAGGACTGTAGATCTAAATTAGCAATCCTTAGGTTGCTGGTTCAATTCCGGCTCGAAGGAAGTTTTGTGTATTCTATCATATGTTTTCAACCTTCTGGCAAATACCAGACAGCTATGCTCTTTCTGGACATGTAGACAGAAACACAACCGGAAAGTTTTTTCTCCAGTTTGCCTTGTGAATTCAAAACTTAGGCAGCAACAGTGCTTTAACTTTATGGAGATGCTGAGCACCAATGTGAAAACGTCTTCAACTGTAGCATGCTACCCAAGCAAAAGGAACCAACGTCCCTGGGTGGACTCGAACCACCAACCTTTCGGTTAACAGCCGAACGCGCTAACCGATTGCGCCACAGAGACACAAACGCCTGCCGAACTTTCGTCTAACAGCCGGACGCACCCACCAGTTTTAACCGGAACCTTAAACAATGGTCAGACACCATTTCCTCTAATGATTTTCAACAATAATATGACACAAGAAAGCAAAAAAAAACAAAGAAACAATTGCAGAACCCCAGGAGTACTCTAGTCGCCAACAAATATGCAATGGCTGAAAATTTACATGTCATCGACCTGAACACAAACAGTCATTAGAATTTTACTCTGTACATCTGTTAATACAAGCAGAGTGGCGCAGCGGAAGCGTGCTGGGCCCATAACCCAGAGGTCGATGGATCGAAACCATCCTCTGCTAAATTGTGCTGCATTGCATCTTTTTCTACAAACTAGCTAAGTTTTTTTTCACTTCCCCAGTTTGGTTCTCTATATACAGAGAAATGGTTTGCTAGAAAATTGCTCGACTGTATTTGTAGACCATAATTCACATTGTGAAACCCAGCGGTCAATGGATTGAAACCAACCTCTGCTAAATAGTTGTGTTTTATAAACTTCATCATTGCATATCAACTGAACTTTTCTGTCAACAGCAAACGTGTCTCGGATCAAAAACACTAGTCAAAATCCTAAATCCCAGTACAACTCGTGCCAAAGGACCAGAAGGAGATTCGCGACCTCTCAGCATTTTCTATATTCAAACCAAACCATAAAAGATCAATCTTTTCGCTTGGGATTGTGCTGCATTACAACTTTTTTCTACAAACTAGGTAAGTTTTTTTTCACTCCCACAGTTTGGTTCTCTATATACAGAGAAATGGTTTACTAGAAAATTGCTCGACTGTATTTGTAGGCCATAATTCACATTGTGAAACCCAGCGGTCGATGGATCGAAAACAACCTCTGCTAAATAGTTGTGTTTTATAAACTTCATCATTGCATATCAACTGAACTTTTCTGTCAACAGCAAACGTGTCTCGGATCAAAAACACTAGTCAAAATCCTAAATCCCAGTACAACTCGTGCCAAAGGACCAGAAGGAGATTCGCGACCTCTCAGCATTTTCTATATTCAAACCAAACCATAAAAGGTCAATCTTTTTGCTTGGGATTGTGCTGCATTACAACTTTTTTCTACAAACTAGGTAAGTTTTTTTCACTCCCCCAGTTTGGTTCTCTATATACAGAGAAATGGTTTACTAGAAAATTGCCCGACTGTATTTGTAGGCCATAATTCACATTGTGAAACCCAGCGGTCGATGGATCGAAACCAACCTCTGCTAAATAGTTGTGATTTATAAACTTCATCATTGCATATCAACTGAACTTTTCTGTCAACAGCAAACGTGTCTCGGATCAAAAACACTAGTCAAAATCCTAAATCCCAGTACAACTCGTGCCAAAGGACCAGAAGGAGATTCGCGACCTCTCAGCATTTTCTATATTCAAACCAAACCATAAAAGGTCAATCTTTTTGCTTGGGATTGTGCTGCATTACAACTTTTTTCTACAAACTAGGTAAGTTTTTTTTACTCCCCCAGGCTGGTTCTCTACATACATAGAAATGGTTTGCTAGAAAATTGCCCGACTGTATTTGTAGGCCATAATTCACATTGTGAACTCCGTAGATGTTCTTCAAATATGGGAGAAAGGAATCTGTACTTAAAAAAAAAAAAAAAAAAAAAAAAAAGCACTCAATGGCACATTTGACTATAAGTAAACTGTGACATGGTGTGGCGTGAAACTGATAATGGCGTTCGTCGGGCATGGGGGATTAGCTCAAATGGTAGAGCGCTCGCTTAGCATGCGAGAGGTAGCGGGATCGATGCCCGCATTCTCCAATACAATCTTTGGATGCCTTTTTCAGTTGGCCGAGTGAATTGTTTTTGCCACCTGCTCGTGGCACACACGTCCAAACCTTGAAGACTTTCAACAATGGCTAAATCAAGCCTTCGATAGCTCAGCTGGTAGAGCGGAGGACTGTAGATCTAAATTAGCAATCCTTAGGTCGCAGGTTCAATTCCGGCTCGAAGGAAGTTTTGTGTATTCTATCATATGTTTTCAACCTTCTGGCAAATACCAGACAGCTATGCTCTTTCTGGACATGTAGACAGAAACACAACCGGAAAGTTTTTTCTCCAGTTTGCCTTGTGAATTCAAAACTTAGGCAGCAACAGTGCTTTTACTTTATGGAGATGCTGAGCACCAATGTGAAAACGTCTTCAACTGTAGCATGCTACCCAAGCAAAAGGAACCAAAGAAACAATTGCAGAACCGCAGGAGTACTCTAGTCGCCAACAAATATGTAATGGCTGAAAATTTACATGTCATCGACCTGAACACAAACAGTCATTAGAATTTTACTCTGTACATCTATTAACACAAGCAGAGTGGCGCAGCGGAAGCGTGCTGGGCCCATAACCCAGAGGTCGATGGATCGAAACCATCCTCTGCTAAATTGTGCTGTGTTGCATCTTTTTCTACAAACTAGCTAAGTTTTTTTTCACTTCCCCAGTTTGGTTCTCTATATACAGAGAAATGGTTTGCTAGAAAATTGCTCGACTGTATTTGTAGACCATAATTCACATTATGAAACCCAGCGGTCAATGGATTGAAACCAACCTCTGCTAAATAGTTGTGTTTTATAAACTTCATCATTGCATATCAACTGAACTTTTCTGTCAACAGCAAACGTGTCTCGGATCAAAAACACTAGTCAAAATCCTAAATCCCAGTACAACTCGTGCCAAAGGACCAGAAGGAGATTCGCGACCTCTCAGCATTTTCTATATTCAAACCAAACCATAAAAGATCAATCTTTTCGCTTGGGATTGTGCTGCATTACAACTTTTTTCTACAAACTAGGTAAGTTTTTTTTACTCCCCCAGTCTGGTTCTCTATATACAGAGAAATGGTTTACTAGAAAATTGCTCGACTGTATTTGTAGGCCATAATTCACATTGTGAAACCCAGCGGTCGATGGATCGAAACCAACCTCTGCTAAATAGTTGTGTTTTATAAACTTCATCATTGCATATCAACTGAACTTTTCTGTCAACAGCAAACGTGTCTCGGATCAAAAACACTAGTCAAAATCCTAAATCCCAGTACAACTCGTGCCAAAGGACCAGAAGGAGATTCGCGACCTCTCAGCATTTTCTATATTCAAACCAAACCATAAAAGGTCAATCTTTTTGCTTGGGATTGTGCTGCATTACAACTTTTTTCTACAAACTAGGTAAGTTTTTTTTACTCCCCCAGGCTGGTTCTCTACATACATAGAAATGGTTTGCTAGAAAATTGCCCGACTGTATTTGTAGGCCATAATTCACATTGTGAAACCCAGCGGTCGATGGATCGAAACCAACCTCTGCTAAATAGTTGAGTTTTATAAACTTCATCATTGCATATCAACTGAACTTTTCTGTCAACAGCAAACGTGTCTCAAAAGGAACCAACGTCCCTGGGTGGACTCGAACCACCAACCTTTCGGTTAACAGCCGAACGCGCTAACCGATTGGGCCACAGAGACACAAACGCCTGCCGAACTTTCGTCTAACAGCCGGACGCACCCACCAGTTTTAACCGGAACCTTAAACAATGGTCAGACACCATTTCCTCTAATGATTTTCAACAATAATATGACACAAGAAAGCAAAAAAAAACAAAGAAACAATTGCAGAACCCCAGGAGTACTCTAGTCGCCAACAAATATGTAATGGCTGAAAATTTACATGTCATCGACCTGAACACAAACAGTCATTAGAATTTTACTCTGTACATCTATTAACACAAGCAGAGTGGCGCAGCGGAAGCGTGCTGGGCCCATAACCCAGAGGTCGATGGATCGAAACCATCCTCTGCTAAATTGTCCTGTGTTGCATCTTTTTCTACAAACTAGCTAAGTTTTTTTTCACTTCCCCAGTTTGGTTCTCTATATACAGAGAAATGGTTTGCTAGAAAATTGCTCGACTGTATTTGTAGACCATAATTCACATTGTGAAACCCAGCGGTCAATGGATTGAAACCAACCTCTGCTAAATAGTTGTGTTTTATAAACTTCATCATTGCATATCAACTGAACTTTTCTGTCAACAGCAAACGTGTCTCGGATCAAAAACACTAGTCAAAATCCTAAATCCCAGTACAACTCGTGCCAAAGGACCAGAAGGAGATTCGCGACCTCTCAGCATTTTCTATATTCAAACCAAACCATAAAAGATCAATCTTTTCGCTTGGGATTGTGCTGCATTACAACTTTTTTCTACAAACTAGGTAAGTTTTTTTTCACTCCCACAGTTTGGTTCTCTATATACAGAGAAATGGTTTACTAGAAAATTGCTCGACTGTATTTGTAGGCCATAATTCACATTGTGAAACCCAGCGGTCGATGGATCGAAACCAACCTCTGCTAAATAGTTGTGTTTTATAAACTTCATCATTGCATATCAACTGAACTTTTCTGTCAACAGCAAACGTGTCTCGGATCAAAAACACTAGTCAAAATCCTAAATCCCAGTACAACTCGTGCCAAAGGACCAGAAGGAGATTCGCGACCTCTCAGCATTTTCTATATTCAAAACAAACCATAAAAGGTCAATCTTTTTGCTTGGGATTGTGCTGCATTACAACTTTTTTCTACAAACTAGGTAAGTTTTTTTTACTCCCCCAGTCTGGTTCTCTACATACATAGAAATGGTTTGCTAGAAAATTGCCCGACTGTATTTGTAGGCCATAATTCACATTGTGAAACCCAGCGGTCGATGGATCGAAACCAACCTCTGCTAAATAGTTGTGATTTATAAACTTCATCATTGCATATCAACTGAACTTTTCTGTCAACAGCAAACGTGTCTCGGATCAAAAACACTAGTCAAAATCCTAAATCCCAGTACAACTCGTGCCAAAGGACCAGAAGGAGATTCGCGACCTCTCAGCATTTTCTATATTCAAACCAAACCATAAAAGGTCAATCTTTTTGCTTGGGATTGTGCTGCATTACAACTTTTTTCTACAAACTAGGTAAGTTTTTTTTACTCCCCCAGTCTGGTTCTCTACATACATAGAAATGGTTTGCTAGAAAATTGCTCGACTGTATTTGTAGGCCATAATTCACATTGTGAACTCCGTAGATGTTCTTCAAATATGGGAGAAAGGAATCTGTACTTAAGAAAAAAAAAAAAAAAAAAGCACTCAATGGCACATTTGACTATAAGTAAACTGTGACATGGTGTGGCGTGAAACTGATAATGGCGTTCGTCGGGCATGGGGGATTAGCTCAAATGGTAGAGCGCTCGCTTAGCATGCGAGAGGTAGCGAGATCGATGCCCGCATTCTCCAATACAATCTTTGGATGCCTTTTTCAGTTGGCCGAGTGAATTGTTTTTGCCACCTGCTCGTGGCACACACGTCCAAACCTTGAAGACTTTCAACAATGGCTAAATCAAGCCTTCGATAGCTCAGCTGGTAGAGCGGAGGACTGTAGATCTAAATTAGCAATCCTTAGGTCGCTTGTTCAATTCCGGCTCGAAGGAAGTTTTGTGTATTCTATCATATGTTTTCAACCTTCTGGCAAATACCAGACAGCTATGCTCTTTCTGGACATGTAGACAGAAACACAACCGGAAAGTTTTTTCTCCAGTTTGCCTTGTGAATTCAAAACTTAGGCAGCAACAGTGCTTTTACTTTATGGAGATGCTGAGCACCAATGTGAAAACGTCTTCAACTGTAGCATGCTACCCAAGCAAAAGGAACCAACGTCCCTGGGTGGACTCGAACCACCAACCTTTCGGTTAACAGCCGAACGCGCTAACCGATTGGGCCACAGAAACACAAACGCCTGCCGAACTTTCGTCTAACAGCCGGACGCACCCACCAGTTTTAACCGGAACCTTAAACAATGGTCAGACACCATTTCCTCTAATGATTTTCAACAATAATATGACACAAGAAAGCAAAAAAAAACAAAGAAACAATTGCAGAACCCCAGGAGTACTCTAGTCGCCAACAAATATGTAATGGCTGAAAATTTACATGTCATCGACCTGAACACAAACAGTCATTAGAATTTTACTCTGTACATCTGTTAACACAAGCAGAGTGGCGCAGCGGAAGCGTGCTGGGCCCATAACCCAGAGGTCGATGGATCGAAACCATCCTCTGCTAAATTGTGCTGCATTGCATCTTTTTCTACAAACTAGCTAAGTTTTTTTTCACTTCCCCAGTTTGGTTCTCTATATACAGAGAAATGGTTTGCTAGAAAATTGCTCGACTGTATTTGTAGACCATAATTCACATTGTGAAACCCAGCGGTCAATGGATTGAAACCAACCTCTGCTAAATAGTTGTGTTTTATAAACTTCATCATTGCATATCAACTGAACTTTTCTGTCAACAGCAAACGTGTCTCGGATCAAAAACACTAGTCAAAATCCTAAATCCCAGTACAACTCGTGCCAAAGGACCAGAAGGAGATTCGCAACCTCTCAGCATTTTCTATATTCAAACCAAACCATAAAAGATCAATCTTTTCGCTTGGGATTGTGCTGCATTACAACTTTTTTCTACAAACTAGGTAAGTTTTTTTTCACTCCCCCAGTTTGGTTCTCTATATACAGAGAAATGGTTTACTAGAAAATTGCTCGACTGTATTTGTAGGCCATAATTCACATTGTGAAACCCAGCGGTCGATGGATCGAAACCAACCTCTGCTAAATAGTTGAGTTTTATATACTTCATCATTGCATATCAACTGAACTTTTCTGTCAACAGCAAACGTGTCTCAAAAGGAACCAACGTCCCTGGGTGGACTCGAACCACCAACCTTTCGGTTAACAGCCGAACGCGCTAACCGATTGCGCCACAGAGACACAAACACCTGCCGAACTTTCGTCTAACAGCCGGACGCACCCACCAGTTTTAACCGGAACCTTAAACAATGGTCAGACACCATTTCCTCTAATGATTTTCAACAATAATATGACACAAGAAAGCAAAAAAAAACAAAGAAACAATTGCAGAACCCCAGGAGTACTCTAGTCGCCAACAAATATGTAATGGCTGAAAATTTACATGTCATCGACCTGAACACAAACAGTCATTAGAATTTTACTCTGTACATTTGTTAACACAAGCAGAGTGGGGCAGCGGAAGCGTGCTGGGCCCATAACCCAGAGGTCGATGGATCGAAACCATCCTCTGCTAAATTGTGCTGCATTGCATCGTTTTCTACAAACTAGCTAAGTTTTTTTTCACTTCCCCAGTTTGGTTCTCTATATACAGAGAAATGGTTTGCTAGAAAATTGCTCGACTGCATTTGTAGACCATAATTCACATTGTGAAACCCAGCGGTCAATGGATTGAAACCAACCTCTGCTAAATAGTTGTGTTTTATAAACTTCATCATTGCATATCAACTGAACTTTTCTGTCAACAGCAAACGTGTCTCGGATCAAAAACACTAGTCAAAATCCTAAATCCCAGTACAACTCGTGCCAAAGGACCAGAAGGAGATTCGCAACCTCTCAGCATTTTCTATATTCAAACCAAACCATAAAAGATCAATCTTTTCGCTTGGGATTGTGCTGCATTACAACTTTTTTCTACAAACTAGGTAAGTTTTTTTTCACTCCCCCAGTTTGGTTCTCTATATACAGAGAAACGGTTTACTAGAAAATTGCTCGACTGTATTTGTAGGCCATAATTCACATTGTGAAACCCAGCGGTCGATGGATCGAAACCAACCTCTGCTAAATAGTTGAGTTTTATAAACTTCATCATTGCATATCAACTGAACTTTTCTGTCAACAGCAAACGTGTCTCAAAAGGAACCAACGTCCCTGGGTGGACTCGAACCACCAACCTTTCGGTTAACAGCCGAACGCGCTAACCGATTGCGCCACAGAGACACAAACACCTGCCGAACTTTCGTCTAACAGCCGGACGCACCCACCAGTTTTAACCGGAACCTTAAACAATGGTCAGACACCATTTCCTCTAATGATTTTCAACAATAATATGACACAAGAAAGCAAAAAAAAACAAAGAAACAATTGCAGAACCCCAGGAGTACTCTAGTCGCCAACAAATATGTAATGGCTGAAAATTTACATGTCATCGACCTGAACACAAACAGTCATTAGAATTTTACTCTGTACATCTGTTAACACAAGCAGAGTGGGGCAGCGGAAGCGTGCTGGGCCCATAACCCAGAGGTCGATGGATCGAAACCATCCTCTGCTAAATTGTGCTGCATTGCATCTTTTTCTACAAACTAGCTAAGTTTTTTTTCACTTCCCCAGTTTGGTTCTCTATATACAGAGAAATGGTTTGCTAGAAAATTGCTCGACTGTATTTGTAGACCATAATTCACATTGTGAAACCCAGCGGTCAATGGATTGAAACCAACCTCTGCTAAATAGTTGTGTTTTATAAACTTCATCATTGCATATCAACTGAACTTTTCTGTCAACAGCAAACGTGTCTCGGATCAAAAACACTAGTCAAAATCCTAAATCCCAGTACAACTCGTGCCAAAGGACCAGAAGGAGATTCGCGACCTCTCAGCATTTTCTATATTCAAACCAAACCATAAAAGATCAATCTTTTCGCTTGGGATTGTGCTGCATTACAACTTTTTTCTACAAACTAGGTAAGTTTTTTTTCACTCCCACAGTTTGGTTCTCTATATACAGAGAAATGGTTTACTAGAAAATTGCTCGACTGTATTTGTAGGCCATAATTCACATTGTGAAACCCAGCGGTCGATGGATCGAAACCAACCTCTGCTAAATAGTTGTGTTTTATAAACTTCATCATTGCATATCAACTGAACTTTTCTGTCAACAGCAAACGTGTCTCGGATCAAAAACACTAGTCAAAATCCTAAATCCCAGTACAACTCGTGCCAAAGGACCAGAAGGAGATTCGCGACCTCTCAGCATTTTCTATATTCAAACCAAACCATAAAAGGTCAATATTTTTGCTTGGGATTGTGCTGCATTGCAACTTTTTTCTACAAACTAGGTAAGTTTTTTTTACTCCCCCAGTCTGGTTCTCTACATACATAGAAATGGTTTGCTAGAAAATTGCCCGACTGTATTTGTAGGCCATAATTCACATTGTGAAACACAGCGGTCGATGGATCGAAACCAACCTCTGCTAAATAGTTGTGATTTATAAACTTCATCATTGCATATCAACTGAACTTTTCTGTCAACAGCAAACGTGTCTCGGATCAAAAACACTAGTCAAAATCCTAAATCCCAGTACAACTCGTGCCAAAGGACCAGAAGGAGATTCGCGACCTCTCAGCATTTTCTATATTCAAACCAAACCATAAAAGGTCAATCTTTTTGCTTGGGATTGTGCTGCATTACAACTTTTTTCTACAAACTAGGTAAGTTTTTTTTACTCCCCCAGTCTGATTCTCTACATACATAGAAATGGTTTGCTAGAAAATTGCTCGACTGTATTTGTAGGCCATAATTCACATTGTGAACTCCGTAGATGTTCTTCAAATATGGGAGAAAGGAATCTGTACTTAAGAAAAAAAAAAAAAAAAAAAGCACTCAATGGCACATTTGACTATAAGTAAACTGTGACATGGTGTGGCGTGAAACTGATAATGGAGTTCGTCGGGCATGGGGGATTAGCTCAAATGGTAGAGCGCTCGCTTAGCATGCGAGAGGTAGCGGGATCGATGCCCGCATTCTCCAATACAATCTTTGGATCCCTTTTTCAGTTGGCCGAGTGAATTGTTTTTGCCACCTGCTCGTGGCACACACGTCCAAACCTTGAAGACTTTCAACAATGGCTAAATCAAGCCTTCGATAGCTCAGCTGGTAGAGCGGAGGACTGTAGATCTCAATTAGCAATCCTTAGGTCGCTGGTTCAATTCCGGCTCGAAGGAAGTTTTGTGTATTCTATCAGATGTTTTCAACCTTCTGGCAAATACCAGACAGCTATTCTCTTTCTGGACATGTAGACAGAAACACAACCGGAAAGTTTTTTCTCCAGTTTGCCTTGTGAATTCAAAACTTAGGCAGCAACAGTGCTTTTACTTTATGGAGATGCTGAGCACCAATGTGAAAACGTCTTCAACTGTAGCATGCTACCCAAGCAAAAGGAACCAACGTCCCTGGGTGGACTCGAACCACCAACCTTTCGGTTAACAGCCGAACGCGCTAACCGATTGGGCCACAGAGACACAAACGCCAACCGAACTTTCGTCTAACAGCCGGACGCACCCATCAGTTTTAACCGGAACCTTAAACAATGGTCAGACACCATTTCCTCTAATGATTTTCAACAATAATATGACACAAGAAAGCAAAAAAAAACAAAGAAACAATTGCAGAACCCCAGGAGTACTCTAGTCGCCAACAAATATGTAATGGCTGAAAATTTACATGTCATCGACCTGAACACAAACAGTCATTAGAATTTTACTCTGTACATCTGTTAACACAAGCAGAGTGGTGCAGCGGAAGCGTGCTGGGCCCATAACCCAGAGGTCGATGGATCGAAACCATCCTCTGCTAAATTGTGCTGCATTGCATCTTTTTCTACAAACTAGCTAAGTTTTTTTTCACTTCCCCAGTTTGGTTCTCTATATACAGAGAAATGGTTTGCTAGAAAATTGCTCGACTGTATTTGTAGACCATAATTCACATTGTGAAACCCAGCGGTCCATGGATTGAAACCAACCTCTGCTAAATAGTTGTGTTTTATAAACTTCATCATTGCATATCAACTGAACTTTTCTGTCAACAGCAAACGTGTCTCGGATCAAAAACACTAGTCAAAATCCTAAATCCCAGTACAACTCGTGCCAAAGGACCAGAAGGAGATTCGCGACCTCTCAGCATTTTCTATATTCAAACCAAACCATAAAAGATCAATCTTTTCGCTTGGGATTGTGCTGCATTACAACTTTTTTCTACAAACTAGGTAAGTTTTTTTTCACTCCCCCAGTTTGGTTCTCTATATACAGAGAAATGGTTTACTAGAAAATTGCTCGACTGTATTTGTAGGCTATAATTCACATTGTGAAACCCAGCGGTCGATGGATCGAAACCAACCTCTGCTAAATAGTTGAGTTTTATAAACTTCATCATTGCATATCAACTGAACTTTTCTGTCAACAGCAAACGTGTCTCAAAAGGAACCACCAACCTTTCGGTTAACAGCCGAACGCGCTAACCGATTGCGCCACAGAGACACAAACGCCTGCCGAACTTTCGTCTAACAGCCGGACGCACTCACCAGTTTTAACCGGAACCTTAAACAATGGTCAGACACCATTTCCTCTAATGATTTTCAACAATAATATGACACAAGAAAGCAAAAAAAACCAAAGAAACAATTGCAGAACCCCAGGAGTACTCTAGTCGCCAACAAATATGTAATGGCTGAAAATTTACATGTCATCGACCTGAACACAAACAGTCATTAGAATTTTACTCTGTATATCTGTAAACACAAGCAGAGTGGTGCAGCGGAAGCGTGCTGGGCCCATAACCCAGAGGTCGATGGATCGAAACCATCCTCTGCTAAATTGTGCTGCATTGCATCTTTTTCTACAAACTAGCTAAGTTTTTTTTCACTTCCCCAGTTTGGTTCTCTATATACAGAGAAATGGTTTGCTAGAAAATTGCTCGACTGTATTTGTAGACCATAATTCACATTGTGAAACCCAGCGGTCAAACCTTGAAGACTTTCAACAATGGCTAAATCAAGCCTTCGATAGCTCAGCTGGTAGAGCGGAGGACTGTAGATCTAAATTAGCAATCCTTAGGTCGCTGGTTCAATTCCGGCTCGAAGGAAGTTTTGTGTATTCTATCAGATGTTTTCAACCTTCTGGCAAATACCAGACAGCTATGCATTTTCTGGACATGTAGACAGAAACACAACCGGAAAGTTTTTTCTCCAGTTTGCCTTGTGAATTCAAAACTTAGGCAGCAACAGTGCTTTTACTTTATGGAGATGATGAGCACCAATGTGAAAACGTCTTCAACTGTAGCATGCTACCCAAGCAAAAGGAACCAACGTCCCTGGGTGGACTCGAACCACCAACCTTTCGGTTAACAGCCGAACGCTCTAACCGATTGCGCCACAGAGACAAAAACACCTACCGAACTTTCGTCTAACAGCCGGACGCACCCACCAGTTTTAACCGGAACCTTAAACAATGGTCAGACACCATTTCCTCTAATGATTTTCAACAATAATATGACACAAGAAAGCAAAAAAAAACAAAGAAACAATTGCAGAACCCCAGGAGTACTCTAGTCGCCAACAAATATGTAATGGCTGAAAATTTACATGTCATCGACCTGAACACAAACAGTCATTAGAATTTTACTCTGTACATCTGTTAACACAAGCAGAGTGGCGCAGCGGAAGCGTGCTGGGCCCATAACCCAGAGGTCGATGGATCGAAACCATCCTCTGCTAAATTGTGCTGCATTGCATCTTTTTCTACAAACTAGCTAAGTTTTTTTTCACTTCCCCAGTTTGGTTCTCTATATACAGAGAAATGGTTTGCTAGAAAATTGCTCGACTGTATTTGTAGACCATAATTCACATTGTGAAACCCAGCGGTCAAACCTTGAAGACTTTCAACAATGGCTAAATCAAGCCTTCGATATCTCAGCTGGTAGAGCGGAGGACTGTAGATCTAAACTAGCAATCCTTAGGTCGCTGGTTCAATTCCGGCTCGAAGGAAGTTTTGTGTATTCTATCAGATGTTTTCAACCTTCTGGCAAATACCAGACAGCTATGCATTTTCTGGACATGTAGACAGAAACACAACCGGAAAGTTTTTTCTTCAGTTTGCCTTGTGAATTCAAAACTTAGGCAGCAACAGTGCTTTTACTTTATGGAGATGCTGAGCACCAATGTGAAAACGTCTTCAACTGTAGCATGCTACCCAAGCAAAAGGAACCAACGTCCCTGGGTGGACTCGAACCACCAACCTTTCGGTTAACAGCCGAACGTGCTAACCGATTGCGCCACAGAGACACAAACGCCTGCGAACTTTCGTCTAACAGCCGGACGCACCCACCACTTTTAACCGGAACCTTAAACAATGGTCAGACACCATTTCCTCTAATGATTTTCAACAATAATATGACACAAGAAAGCAAAAAATAACAAAGAAACAATTGCAGAACCCCAGGAGTACTCTAGTCGCCAACAAATATGTAATGGCTGAAAATTTACATGTCATCGACCTGAACACAAACAGTCATTAGAATTTTACTCTGTACATCTGTTAACACAAGCAGAGTGGCGCAGCGGAAGCGTGCTGGGCCTATAACCCAGAGGTCGATGGATCGAAACCATCCTCTGCTAAATTGTGCTGCATTGCATCTTTTTCTACAAACTAGCTAAGTTTTTTTTCACTTCCCCAGTTTGGTTCTCTATATACAGAGAAATGGTTTGCTAGAAAATTGCTCGACTGTATTTGTAGGCCATAATTCACATTGTGTACTCCGTAGATGTTCTTCAAATATGGGAGAAAGGAATCTGTACTTAAAAAAAAAAAAAAAAAAAAAAAAAGCACTCAATGGCACATTTGACTATAAGTAAACTGTGACATGGTGTGGCGTGAAACTGATAATGGCGTTCATCGGGCATGGGGCTCAAGTGGTAGAGCGCTCGCTTAGCATGCGAGAGGTAGCGGGATCGATGCCCGCATTCTCCAATACAATCTTTGGATGCCTTTTTCAGTTGGCCGAGTGAATTGTTTTTGCCACCTGCTCGTGGCACACACGTCCAAACCTTGAAGACTTTCAACAATGGCTAAATCAAGCCTTCGATAGCTCAGCTGGTAGAGCGGAGGACTGTAGATCTAAATTAGCAATCCTTAGGTCGCTGGTTCAATTCCCGCTCGAAGGAAGTTTTGTGTATTCTATCAGATGTTTTCAACCTTCTGGCAAATACCAGACATCTATGCTCTTTCTGGACATGTAGACAGAAACACAACTGGAAAGTTTTTTCTCCAGTTTGCCTTGTGAATTCAAAACTTAGGCAGCAACAGTGCTTTTACTTTATGGAGATGCTGAGCACCAATGTGAAAACGTCTTCAACTGTAGCATGCTACCCAAGCAAAAGGAACCAACGTCCCTGGGTGGACTCGAACCACCAACCTTTCGGTTAACAGCCGAACGCACTAACCGATTGCGCCACAGAGACACAAACGCCTGCCGAACTTTCGTCTAACAGCCGGACGCACCCACCAGTTTTAACCGGAACCTTAAACAATGGTCAGACACCATTTCCTCTAATGATTTTCAACAATAATATGACACAAGAAAGCAAAAAAAAACAAAGAAACAATTGCAGAACCCCAGGAGTACTCTAGTCGCCAACAAATATGTAATGGCTGAAAATTTACGTCATCGACCTGAACACAAACAGTCATTAGAATTTTACTCTGTATATCTGTTAACACAAGCAGAGTGGCGCAGCGGAAGCGTGCTGGGCCCATAACCCAGAGGTCGATGGATCGAAACCATCCTCTGCTAAATTGTGCTGCATTGCATCTTTTTCTACAAACTAGCTAAGTTTTTTTTCACTTCCCCAGTTTGGTTCTCTATATACAGAGAAATGGTTTGCTAGAAAATTGCTCGACTGTATTTGTAGACCATAATTCACATTGTGAAACCCAGCGGTCAATGGATTGAAACCAACCTCTGCTAAATAGTTGTGTTTTATAAACTTCATCATTGCATATCAACTGAACTTTTCTGTCAACAGCAAACGTGTCTCGGATCAAAAACACTAGTCAAAATCCTAAATCCCAGTACAACTCGTGCCAAAGGACCAGAAGGAGATTCGCGACCTCTCAGCATTTTCTATATTCAAACCAAACCATAAAAGATCAATCTTTTCGCTTGGGATTGTGCTGCATTACAACTTTTTTCTACAAACTAGGTAAGTTTTTTTCACTCCCCCAGTTTGGTTCTCTATATACAGAGAAATGGTTTACTAGAAAATTGCTCGACTGTATTTGTAGGCCATAATTCACATTGTGAAACCCAGCGGTCGATGGATCGAAACCAACCTCTGCTAAATAGTTGTGTTTTATAAACTTCATCATTGCATATCAACTGAACTTTTCTGTCAACAGCAAACGTGTCTCGGATCAAAAACACTAGTCAAAATCCTAAATCCCAGTACAACTCGTGCCAAAGGACCAGAAGGAGATTCGCGACCTCTCAGCATTTTCTATATTCAAACCAAACCATAAAAGATCAATCTTTTCGCTTGGGATTGTGCTGCATTACAACTTTTTTCTACAAACTAGGTAAGTTTTTTTTACTCCCCCAGTCTGGTTCTCTACATACATAGAAATGGTTTGCTAGAAAATTGCTCGACTGTATTTGTAGGCCATAATTCACATTGTGAACTCCGTAGATGTTCTTCAAATATGGGAGAAAGGAATCTGTACTTAAAAAAAAAAAAAAAAAAAAAAAAGCACTCAATGGCACATTTGACTATAAGTAAACAGTGACATGGTGTGGCGTGAAACTGATAATGGCGTTCGTCGGGCATGGGGGATTAGCTCAAGTGGTAGAGCGCTCGCTTAGCATGCGAGAGGTAGCGGGATCGATGCCCGCATTCTCCAATACAATCTTTGGATGCCTTTTTCAGTTGGCCGAGTGAATTGTTTTTGCCACCTGCTCGTGGCACACACGTCCAAACCTTGAAGACTTTCAGTTTCGGTTAACAGCCGAACGCGCTAACCGATTGCGCCACAGAGACACAAACGCCTGCCAAACTTTCGTCTAACAGCCGGACGCACCCACCAGTTTTAACCGGAACCTTAAACAATGGTCAGACACCATTTCCTCTAATGATTTTCAACAATAATATGACACAAGAAAGCAAAAAAAAACAAAGAAACAATTGCAGAACCCCAGGAGTACTCTAGTCGCCAACAAATTTGTAATGGCTGAAAATTTACATGTCATCGACCTGAACACAAACAGTCATTAGAATTTTACTCTGTACATCTGTTAACACAAGCAGAGTGGCGCAGCGGAAGCGTGCTGGGCCCATAACCCAGAGGTCGATGGATCGAAACCATCCTCTGCTAAATTGTGCTGCTTTGCATCTTTTTCTACAAACTAGCTAAGTTTTTTTTCACTCCCCCAGTTTGGTTCTCTATATACAGAGAAATGGTTTACTAGAAAATTGCTCGACTGTATTTGTAGGCCATAATTCACATTGTGAAACCCAGCGGTCGATGGATCGAAACCAACCTCTGCTAAATAGTTGTGTTTTTTTTAACTTCATCATTGCATATCAACTGAACTTTTCTGTCAACAGCAAACGTGTCTCGGATCAAAAACACTAGTCAAAATCCTAAATCCCAGTACAACTCGTGCCAAAGGACCAGAAGGAGATTCGCGACCTCTCAGCATTTTCTATATTCAAACCAAACCATAAAAGGTCAATCTTTTTGCTTGGGATTGTGCTGCATTACAACTTTTTTCTACAAACTAGGTAAATTTTTTTTACTCCCCCAGTCTGGTTCTCTACATACATAGAAATGGTTTGCTAGAAAATTGCCCGACTGTATTTGTAGGCCATAATTCACATTGTGAAACCCAGCGGTCGATGGATCGAAACCAACCTCTGCTAAATAGTTGTGTTTCATAAACTTCATCATTGCATATCAACTGAACTTTTCTGTCAACAGCAAATGTGTCTCGGATCAAAAACACTAGTCAAAATCCTAAATCCCAGTACAACTCGTGCCAAAGGACCAGAAGGAGATTCGCGACCTCTCAGCATTTTCTATATTCAAACCAAACAATAAAAGGTCAATCTTTTT
Source organism: Dendrobates tinctorius (assembly GCF_039654945.1). NCBI lineage: Eukaryota > Metazoa > Chordata > Amphibia > Anura > Dendrobatidae > Dendrobates > Dendrobates tinctorius. The sequence continues at coordinate 11,963,842 of NW_027361918.1, read as the reverse complement.
GCTTGGGATTGTGCTGCATTACAACTTTTTTCTACAAACTAGGTAAGTTTTTTTTACTCCCCCAGTCTGGTTCTCTACATACATAGAAATGGTTTGCTAGAAAATTGCTCGACTGTATTTGTAGGCCATAATTCACATTGTGAAACCCAGCGGTCGATGGATCGAAACCAACCTCTGCTAAATAGTTGTGTTTTATAAACTTCATCATTGCATATCAACTGAACTTTTCTGTCAACAGCAAACGTGTCTCGGATCAAAAACACTAGTCAAAATCCTAAATCCCAGTACAACTCGTGCCAAAGGACCAGAAGGAGATTCGCGACCTCTCAGCATTTTCTATATTCAAACCAAACCATAAAAGGTCAATCTTTTTGCTTGGGATTGTGCTGCATTACAACTTTTTTCTACAAACTAGGTAAGTTTTTTTTACTCCCCCAGTCTGGTTCTCTACATACATAGAAATGGTTTGCTAGAAAATTGCCCGACTGTATTTGTAGGCCATAATTCACATTGTGAAACCCAGCGGTCGATGGATCGAAACCAACTTCTGCTAAGTAGTTGTGATTTATTAACTTCATCATTGCATATCAACTGAACTTTTCTGTCAACAGCAAACGTGTCTCGGATCAAAAACACTAGTCAAAATCCTAAATCCCAGTACAACTCGTGCCAAAGGACCAGAAGGAGATTCGCGACCTCTCAGCATTTTCTATATTCAAACCAAACCATAAAAGGTCAATCTTTTTGCTTGGGATTGTGCTGCATTACAACTTTTTTCTACAAACTAGGTAAGTTTTTTTTACTCCCCCAGTCTGGTTCTCTACATACATAGAAATGGTTTGCTAGAAAATTGCCCGACTGTATTTGTAGTCCATAATTCACATTGTGAAACCCAGCGGTCGATGGATCGAAACCAACCTCTGCTAAATAGTTGTGATTTATAAACTTCATCATTGCATGTCAACTGAACTTTTCTGTCAACAGCAAACGTGTCTCGGATCAAAAACACTAGTCAAAATCCTAAATCCCAGTACAACTCGTGCCAAAGGACCAGAAGGAGATTCGCGACCTCTCAGCATTTTCTATATTCAAACCAAACCATAAAAGGTCAATCTTTTTGCTTGGGATTGTGCTGCATTACAACTTTTTTCTACAAACTAGGTAAGTTTTTTTTACTCCCCCAGTCTGGTTCTCTACATACATAGAAATGGTTTGCTAGAAAATTGCTCGACTTTATTTGTAGGCCATAACTCACATTGTGAACTCCGTAGATGTTCTTCAAATATGGGAGAAAGGAATCTGTACTTAAAAAAAAAAAAAAAAAAAAAACCACTCAATGGCACATTTGACTATAAGTAAACTGTGACATGGTGTGGCGTGAAACTGATAATGGCGTTCGTCGGGCATGGGGGATTAGCTCAAGTGGTAGAGCGCTCGCTTAGCATGCGAGAGGTAGAGGGATCGATGCCCGCATTCTCCAATACAATCTTTGGATGCCTTTTTCAGTTGGCCGAGTGAATTGTTTTTGCCACCTGCTCGTGGCACACACGTCCAAACCTTGAAGACTTTCAACAATGGCTAAATCAAGCCTTCGATAGCTCAGCTGGTAGAGCGGAGGACTGTAGATCTAAATTAGCAATTCTTAGGTCGCTGGTTCAATTCCGGCTCGATGGAAGTTTTGTGTATTCTATCAGATGTTTTCAACCTTCTGGCAAATACCAGACAGCTATGCTCTTTCTGGACATGTAGACAGAAACACAACCGGAAAGTTTTTTCTCCAGTTTGCCTTGTGAATTCAAAACTTAGGCAGCAACAGTGCTTTTACTTTATGGAGATGCTGAGCACCAATGTGAAAACGTCTTCAACTGTAGCATGCTACCCAAGCAAAAGGAACCAACGTCCCTGGGTGGACTCGAACCACCAACCTTTTGGTTAACAGCCGAACGCGCTAACCGATTGCGCCACAGAGACACAAACGCCTGCCGAACTTTCGTTTAACAGCCGGACGCACCCACCAGTTTTAACCGGAACCTTAAACAATGGTCAGACACCATTTCCTCTAATGATTTTCAACAATAATATGACACAAGAAAGCAAAAAAAACAAAGAAACAATTGCAGAACCCCAGGAGTACTCTAGTCGCCAACAAATATGTAATGGCTGAAAATTTACATGTCATCGACCTGAACACAAACAGTCATTAGAATTTTACTCTGTACATCTGTTAACACAAGCAGAGTGGAGCAGCGGAAGCGTGCTGGGCCCATAACCCAGAGGTCGATGGATCGAAACCATCCTCTGCTAAATTGTGCTGCATTGCATCTTTTTCTACAAACTAGCTAAGTTTTTTTTCACTTCCCCAGTTTGGTTCTCTATATACAGAGAAATGGTTTGCTAGAAAATTGCTCGACTGTATTTGTAGACCATAATTCACATTGTGAAACCCAGCGGTCAATGGATTGAAACCAACCTCTGCTAAATAGTTGTGTTTTATAAACTTCATCATTGCATATCAACTGAACTTTTCTGTCAACAGCAAACGTGTCTCGGATCAAAAACACTAGTCAAAATCCTAAATCCCAGTACAACTCGTGCCAAAGGACCAGAAGGAGATTCGCGACCTCTCAGCATTTTCTATATTCAAACCAAACCATAAAAGATCAATCTTTTTGCTTGGGATTGTGCTGCATTACAACTTTTTTCTACAAACTAGGTAAGTTTTTTTTCACTCCCCCAGTTTGGTTCTCTATATACAGAGAAATGGTTTACTAGAAAATTGCTCGACTGTATTTGTAGGCCATAATTCACATTGTGAAACCCAGCAGTCGATGGATCTAAAACAACCTCTGCTAAATAGTTGTGTTTTATAAACTTCATCATTGCATATCAACTGAACTTTTCTGTCAACAGCAAACGTGTCTCGGATCAAAAACACTAGTCAAAATCCTAAATCCCAGTACAACTCGTGCCAAAGGACCAGAAGGAGATTCGCGACCTCTCAGCATTTTCTATATTCAAACCAAACCATAAAAGGTCAATCTTTTTGCTTGGGATTGTGCTGCATTACAACTTTTTTCTACAAACTAGGTAAGTTTTTTTTACTCCCCCAGTCTGGTTCTCTACATACATAGAAATGGTTTGCTAGAAAATTGCCCGACTGTATTTGTAGGCCATAATTCACATTGTGAAACCCAGCGGTCGATGGATCGAAACCAACCTCTGCTAAATAGTTGTGATTTATAAACTTCATCATTGCATATCAACTGAACTTTTCTGTCAACAGCAAACGTGTCTCGGATCAAAAACACTAGTCAAAATCCTAAATCCCAGTACAACTCGTGCCAAAGGACCAGAAGGAGATTCGCGACCTCTCAGCATTTTCTATATTCAAACCAAACCATAAAAGGTCAATCTTTTTGCTTGGGATTGTGCTGCATTACAACTTTTTTCTACAAACTAGGTAAGTTTTTTTTACTCCCCCAGTCTGGTTCTCTACATACATAGAAATGGTTTGCTAGAAAATTGCTCGACTTTATTTGTAGGCCATAACTCACATTGTGAACTCCGTAGATGTTCTTCAAATATGGGAGAAAGGAATCTGTACTTAAAAAAAAAAAAAAAAAAAAAAGCACTCAATGGCACATTTGACTATAAGTAAACTGTGACATGGTGTGGCGTGAAACTGATAATGGCGTTCGTCGGGCATGGGGGATTAGCTCAAGTGGTAGAGCGCTCGCTTAGCATGCGAGAGGTAGAAGGATCGATGCCCGCATTCTCCAATACAATCTTTGGATGCCTTTTTCAGTTGGCCGAGTGAATTGTTTTTGCCACCTGCTCGTGGCACACACGTCCAAACCTTGAAGACTTTCAACAATGGCTAAATCAAGCCTTCGATAGCTCAGCTGGTAGAGCGGAGGACTGTAGATCTAAATTAGCAATCCTTAGGTCGCTGGTTCAATTCCGGCTTGATGGAAGTTTTGTGTATTCTATCAGATGTTTTCAACCTTCTGGCAAATACCAGACAGCTATGCTCTTTCTGGACATGTAGACAGAAACACAACCGGAAAGTTTTTTCTCCAGTTTGCCTTGTGAATTCAAAACTTAGGCAGCAACAGTGCTTTTACTTTATGGAGATGCTGAGCACCAATGTGAAAACGTCTTCAACTGTAGCATGCTACCCAAGCAAAAGGAACCAACGTCCCTGGGTGGACTCGAACCACCAACCTTTCGGTTAACAGCCGAACGCGCTAACCGATTGCGCCACAGAGACACAAACGCCTGCCGAACTTTCGTCTAACAGCCGGACGCACCCACCAGTTTTAACCAGAACCTTAAACAATGGTCAGACACCATTTCCTCTAATGATTTTCAACAATAATATGACACAAGAAAGCAAAAAAAAACAAAGAAACAATTGCAGAACCCCAGGAGTACTCTAGTCGCCAACAAATATGTAATGGCTGAAAATTTACATGTCATCGACCTGAACACAAACAGTCATTAGAATTTTACTCTGTACATCTGTTAACACAAGCAGAGTGGAGCAGCGGAAGCGTGCTGGGCCCATAACCCAGAGGTCGATGGATCGAAACCATCCTCTGCTAAATTGTGCTGCATTGCATCTTTTTCTACAAACTAGCTAAGTTTTTTTTCACTTCCCCAGTTTGGTTCTCTATATACAGAGAAATGGTTTGCTAGAAAATTGCTCGACTGTATTTGTAGACCATAATTCACATTGTGAAACCCAGCGGTCAATGGATTGAAACCAACCTCTGCTAAATAGTTGTGTTTTATAAACTTCATCATTGCATATCAACTGAACTTTTCTGTCAACAGCAAACGTGTCTCGGATCAAAAACACTAGTCAAAATCCTAAATCCCAGTACAACTCGTGCCAAAGGACCAGAAGGAGATTCGCGACCTCTCAGCATTTTCTATATTCAAACCAAACCATAAAAGATCAATCTTTTTGCTTGGGATTGTGCTGCATTACAACTTTTTTCTACAAACTAGGTAAGTTTTTTTTCACTCCCCCAGTTTGGTTCTCTATATACAGAGAAATGGTTTACTAGAAAATTGCTCGACTGTATTTGTAGGCCATAATTCACATTGTGAAACCCAGCAGTCGATGGATCTAAACCAACCTCTGCTAAATAGTTGTGTTTTATAAACTTCATCATTGCATATCAACTGAACTTTTCTGTCAACAGCAAACGTGTCTCGGATCAAAAACACTAGTCAAAATCCTAAATCCCAGTACAACTCGTGCCAAAGGACCAGAAGGAGATTCGCGACCTCTCAGCATTTTCTATATTCAAACCAAACCATAAAAGGTCAATCTTTTTGCTTGGGATTGTGCTGCATTACAACTTTTTTCTACAAACTAGGTAAGTTTTTTTTACTCCCCCAGTCTGGTTCTCTACATACATAGAAATGGTTTGCTAGAAAATTGCCCGACTGTATTTGTAGGCCATAATTCACATTGTGAAACCCAGCGGTCGATGGATCGAAACCAACCTCTGCTAAATAGTTGTGATTTATAAACTTCATCATTGCATATCAACTGAACTTTTCTGTCAACAGCAAACGTGTCTCGGATCAAAAACACTAGTCAAAATCCTAAATCCCAGTACAACTCGTGCCAAAGGACCAGAAGGAGATTCGCGACCTCTCAGCATTTTCTATATTCAAACCAAACCATAAAAGGTCAATCTTTTTGCTTGGGATTGTGCTGCATTACAACTTTTTTCTACAAACTAGGTAAGTTTTTTTTACTCCCCCAGTCTGGTTCTCTACATACATAGAAATGGTTTGCTAGAAAATTGCTCGACTTTATTTGTAGGCCATAACTCACATTGTGAACTCCGTAGATGTTCTTCAAATATGGGAGAAAGGAATCTGTACTTAAAAAAAAAAAAAAAAAAAAAAGCACTCAATGGCACATTTGACTATAAGTAAACTGTGACATGGTGTGGCGTGAAACTGATAATGGCGTTCGTCGGGCATGGGGGATTAGCTCAAGTGGTAGAGCGCTCGCTTAGCATGCGAGAGGTAGAAGGATCGATGCCCGCATTCTCCAATACAATCTTTGGATGCCTTTTTCAGTTGGCCGAGTGAATTGTTTTTGCCACCTGCTCGTGGCACACACGTCCAAACCTTGAAGACTTTCAACAATGGCTAAATCAAGCCTTCGATAGCTCAGCTGGTAGAGCGGAGGACTGTAGATCTAAATTAGCAATCCTTAGGTCGCTGGTTCAATTCCGGCTTGATGGAAGTTTTGTGTATTCTATCAGATGTTTTCAACCTTCTGGCAAATACCAGACAGCTATGCTCTTTCTGGACATGTAGACAGAAACATAACCGGAAAGTTTTTTCTCCAGTTTGCCTTGTGAATTCAAAACTTAGGCAGCAACAGTGCTTTTACTTTATGGAGATGCTGAGCACCAATGTGAAAACGTCTTCAACTGTAGCATGCTACCCAAGCAAAAGGAACCAACGTCCCTGGGTGGACTCAAACCACCAACCTTTCGGTTAACAGCCGAACGCGCTAACCGATTGCGCCACAGAGACACAAACGCCTGCCGAACTTTCGTTTAACAGCCGGACGCACCCACCAGTTTTAACCGGAACCTTAAACAATGGTCAGACACCATTTCCTCTAATGATTTTCAACAATAATATGACACAAGAAAGCAAAAAAAAACAAAGAAACAATTGCAGAACCCGAGGAGTACTCTAGTCGCCAACAAATATGTAATGGCTGAAAATTTACATGTCATCGACCTGAACACAAACAGTCATTAGAATTTTACTCTGTACATCTGTTAACACAAGCAGAGTGGAGCAGCGGAAGCGTGCGCGGCCCATAACCCAGAGGTCGATGGATCGAAACCATCCTCTGCTAAATTGTGCTGCATTGCATCTTTTTCTACAAACTAGCTAAGTTTTTTTTCACTTCCCCAGTTTGGTTCTCTATATACAGAGAAATGGTTTGCTAGAAAATTGCTCGACTGTATTTGTAGACCATAATTCACATTGTGAAACCCAGCGGTCAATGGATTGAAACCAACCTCTGCTAAATAGTTGTGTTTTATAAACTTCATCATTGCATATCAACTGAACTTTTCTGTCAACAGCAAACGTGTCTCGGATCAAAAACACTAGTCAAAATCCTAAATCCCAGTACAACTCGTGCCAAAGGACCAGAAGGAGATTCGCGACCTCTCAGCATTTTCTATATTCAAACCAAACCATAAAAGATCAATCTTTTTGCTTGGGATTGTGCTGCATTACAACTTTTTTCTACAAACTAGGTAAGTTTTTTTTCACTCCCCCAGTTTGGTTCTCTATATACAGAGAAATGGTTTACTAGAAAATTGCTCGACTGTATTTGTAGGCCATAATTCACATTGTGAAACCCAGCAGTCGATGGATCTAAAACAACCTCTGCTAAATAGTTGTGTTTTATAAACTTCATCATTGCATATCAACTGAACTTTTCTGTCAACAGCAAACGTGTCTCGGATCAAAAACACTAGTCAAAATCCTAAATCCCAGTACAACTCGTGCCAAAGGACCAGAAGGAGATTCGCGACCTCTCAGCATTTTCTATATTCAAACCAAACCATAAAAGGTCAATCTTTTTGCTTGGGATTGTGCTGCATTACAACTTTTTTCTACAAACTAGGTAAGTTTTTTTTACTCCCCCAGTCTGGTTCTCTACATACATAGAAATGGTTTGCTAGAAAATTGCCCGACTGTATTTGTAGGCCATAATTCACATTGTGAAACCCAGCGGTCGATGGATCGAAACCAACCTCTGCTAAATAGTTGTGATTTATAAACTTCATCATTGCATATCAACTGAACTTTTCTGTCAACAGCAAACGTGTCTCGGATCAAAAACACTAGTCAAAATCCTATATCCCAGTACAACTCGTGCCAAAGGACCAGAAGGAGATTCGCGACCTCTCAGCATTTTCTATATTCAAACCAAACCATAAAAGGTCAATCTTTTTGCTTGGGATTGTGCTGCATTACAACTTTTTTCTACAAACTAGGTAAGTTTTTTTTACTCCCCCAGTCTGGTTCTCTACATACATAGAAATGGTTTGCTAGAAAATTGCTCGACTTTATTTGTAGGCCATAACTCACATTGTGAACTCCGTAGATGTTCTTCAAATATGGGAGAAAGGAATCTGTACTTAAAAAAAAAAAAAAAAAAAAAAGCACTCAATGGCACATTTGACTATAAGTAAACTGTGACATGGTGTGGCGTGAAACTGATAATGGCGTTCGTCGGGCATGGGGGATTAGCTCAAGTGGTAGAGCGCTCGCTTAGCATGCGAGAGGTAGAAGGATCGATGCCCGCATTCTCCAATACAATCTTTGGATGCCTTTTTCAGTTGGCCGAGTGAATTGTTTTTGCCACCTGCTCGTGGCACACACGTCCAAACCTTGAAGACTTTCAACAATGGCTAAATCAAGCCTTCGATAGCTCAGCTGGTAGAGCGGAGGACTGTAGATCTAAATTAGCAATCCTTAGGTCGCTGGTTCAATTCCGGCTTGATGGAAGTTTTGTGTATTCTATCAGATGTTTTCAACCTTCTGGCAAATACCAGACAGCTATGCTCTTTCTGGACATGTAGACAGAAACACAACCGGAAAGTTTTTTCTCCAGTTTGCCTTGTGAATTCAAAACTTAGGCAGCAACAGTGCTTTTACTTTATGGAGATGCTGAGCACCAATGTGAAAACGTCTTCAACTGTAGCATGCTACCCAAGCAAAAGGAACCAACGTCCCTGGGTGGACTCGAACCACCAACCTTTCGGTTAACAGCCGAACGCGCTAACCGATTGCGCCACAGAGACACAAACGCCTGCCGAACTTTCGTCTAACAGCCGGACGCACCCACCAGTTTTAACCAGAACCTTAAACAATGGTCAGACACCATTTCCTCTAATGATTTTCAACAATAATATGACACAAGAAAGCAAAAAAAAACAAAGAAACAATTGCAGAACCCCAGGAGTACTCTAGTCGCCAACAAATATGTAATGGCTGAAAATTTACATGTCATCGACCTGAACACAAACAGTCATTAGAATTTTACTCTGTACATCTGTTAACACAAGCAGAGTGGAGCAGCGGAAGCGTGCTGGGCCCATAACCCAGAGGTCGATGGATCGAAACCATCCTCTGCTAAATTGTGCTGCATTGCATCTTTTTCTACAAACTAGCTAAGTTTTTTTTCACTTCCCCAGTTTGGTTCTCTATATACAGAGAAATGGTTTGCTAGAAAATTGCTCGACTGTATTTGTAGACCATAATTCACATTGTGAAACCCAGCGGTCAATGGATTGAAACCAACCTCTGCTAAATAGTTGTGTTTTATAAACTTCATCATTGCATATCAACTGAACTTTTCTGTCAACAGCAAACGTGTCTCGGATCAAAAACACTAGTCAAAATCCTAAATCCCAGTACAACTCGTGCCAAAGGACCAGAAGGAGATTCGCGACCTCTCAGCATTTTCTATATTCAAACCAAACCATAAAAGATCAATCTTTTTGCTTGGGATTGTGCTGCATTACAACTTTTTTCTACAAACTAGGTAAGTTTTTTTTCACTCCCCCAGTTTGGTTCTCTATATACAGAGAAATGGTTTACTAGAAAATTGCTCGACTGTATTTGTAGGCCATAATTCACATTGTGAAACCCAGCAGTCGATGGATCTAAACCAACCTCTGCTAAATAGTTGTGTTTTATAAACTTCATCATTGCATATCAACTGAACTTTTCTGTCAACAGCAAACGTGTCTCGGATCAAAAACACTAGTCAAAATCCTAAATCCCAGTACAACTCGTGCCAAAGGACCAGAAGGAGATTCGCGACCTCTCAGCATTTTCTATATTCAAACCAAACCATAAAAGGTCAATCTTTTTGCTTGGGATTGTGCTGCATTACAACTTTTTTCTACAAACTAGGTAAGTTTTTTTTACTCCCCCAGTCTGGTTCTCTACATACATAGAAATGGTTTGCTAGAAAATTGCCCGACTGTATTTGTAGGCCATAATTCACATTGTGAAACCCAGCGGTCGATGGATCGAAACCAACCTCTGCTAAATAGTTGTGATTTATAAACTTCATCATTGCATATCAACTGAACTTTTCTGTCAACAGCAAACGTGTCTCGGATCAAAAACACTAGTCAAAATCCTAAATCCCAGTACAACTCGTGCCAAAGGACCAGAAGGAGATTCGCGACCTCTCAGCATTTTCTATATTCAAACCAAACCATAAAAGGTCAATCTTTTTGCTTGGGATTGTGCTGCATTACAACTTTTTTCTACAAACTAGGTAAGTTTTTTTTACTCCCCCAGTCTGGTTCTCTACATACATAGAAATGGTTTGCTAGAAAATTGCTCGACTTTATTTGTAGGCCATAACTCACATTGTGAACTCCGTAGATGTTCTTCAAATATGGGAGAAAGGAATCTGTACTTAAAAAAAAAAAAAAAAAAAAAAAAGCACTCAATGGCACATTTGACTATAAGTAAACTGTGACATGGTGTGGCGTGAAACTGATAATGGCGTTCGTCGGGCATGGGGGATTAGCTCAAGTGGTAGAGCGCTCGCTTAGCATGCGAGAGGTAGAAGGATCGATGCCCGCATTCTCCAATACAATCTTTGGATGCCTTTTTCAGTTGGCCGAGTGAATTGTTTTTGCCACCTGCTCGTGGCACACACGTCCAAACCTTGAAGACTTTCAACAATGGCTAAATCAAGCCTTCGATAGCTCAGCTGGTAGATCGGAGGACTGTAGATCTAAATTAGCAATCCTTAGGTTGCTGGTTCAATTCCGGCTTGATGGAAGTTTTGTGTATTCTATCAGATGTTTTCAACCTTCTGGCAAATACCAGACAGCTATGCTCTTTCTGGACATGTAGACAGAAACACAACCGGAAAGTTTTTTCTCCAGTTTGCCTTGTGAATTCAAAACTTAGGCAGCAACAGTGCTTTTACTTTATGGAGATGCTGAGCACCAATGTGAAAACGTCTTCAACTGTAGCATGCTACCCAAGCAAAAGGAACCAACGTCCCTGGGTGGACTCGAACCACCAACCTTTCGGTTAACAGCCGAACGCGCTAACCGATTGCGCCACAGAGACACAAACGCCTGCTGAACTTTCGTTTAACAGCCGGACGCACCCACCAGTTTTAACCGGAACCTTAAACAATGGTCAGACACCATTTCCTCTAATGATTTTCAACAATAATATGACACAAGAAAGCAAAAAAAAACAAAGAAACAATTGCAGAACCCCAGGAGTACTCTAGTCGCCAACAAATATGTAATGGCTGAAAATTTACATGTCATCGACCTGAACACAAACAGTCATTAGAATTTTACTCTGTACATCTGTTAACACAAGCAGAGTGGATCAGCGGAAGCGTGCTGGGCCCATAACCCAGAGGTCGATGGATCGAAACCATCCTCTGCTAAATTGTGCTGCATTGCATCTTTTTCTACAAACTAGCTAAGTTTTTTTTCACTTCCCCAGTTTGGTTCTCTATATACAGAGAAATGGTTTGCTAGAAAATTGCTCGACTGTATTTGTAGACCATAATTCACATTGTGAAACCCAGCGGTCAATGGATTGAAACCAACCTCTGCTAAATAGTTGTGTTTTATAAACTTCATCATTGCATATCAACTGAACTTTTCTGTCAACAGCAAACGTGTCTCGGATCAAAAACATTAGTCAAAATCCTAAATCCCAGTACAACTCGTGCCAAAGGACCAGAAGGAGATTCGCGACCTCTCAGCATTTTCTATATTCAAACCAAACCATAAAAGATCAATCTTTTTGCTTGGGATTGTGCTGCATTACAACTTTTTTCTACAAACTAGGTAAGTTTTTTTTCACTCCCCCAGTTTGGTTCTCTATATACAGAGAAATGGTTTACTAGAAAATTGCTCGACTGTATTTGTAGGCCATAATTCACATTGTGAAACCCAGCAGTCGATGGATCTAAACCAACCTCTGCTAAATAGTTGTGTTTTATAAACTTCATCATTGCATATCAACTGAACTTTTCTGTCAACAGCAAACGTGTCTCGGATCAAAAACACTAGTCAAAATCCTAAATCCCAGTACAACTCGTGCCAAAGGACCAGAAGGAGATTCGCGACCTCTCAGCATTTTCTATATTCAAACCAAACCATAAAAGGTCAATCTTTTTGCTTGGGATTGTGCTGCATTACAACTTTTTTCTACAAACTAGGTAAGTTTTTTTTACTCCCCCAGTCTGGTTCTCTACATACATAGAAATGGTTTGCTAGAAAATTGCTCGACTGTATTTGTAGGCCATAATTCACATTGTGAACTCCGCAGATGTTCTTCAAATATGGGAGAAAGGAATCTGTACTTAAAAAAAAAAAAAAAAAAAAAACACTCAATGGCACATTTGACTATAAGTAAACTGTGACATGGTGTGGCGTGAAACTGATAATGGCGTTCGTCGGGCATGGGGGAGTAGCTCAAGTGGTGGAGCGCTCGCTTAGCATGCGAGAGGTAGCGGGATCGATGCCCGCATTCTCCAATACAATCTTTGGATGCCTTTTTCAGTTGGCCGAGTGAATTGTTTTTGCCACCTGCTCGTGGCACACACGTCCAAACCTTGAAGACTTTCAACAATGGCTAAATCAAGCCTTCGATAGCTCAGCTGGTAGAGCGGAGGACTGTAGATCTAAATTAGCAATCCTTAGGTCGCTGGTTCAATTCCGGCTCGAAGGAAGTTTTGTGTATTCTATCAGATGTTTTCAACCTTCTGGCAAATACCAGACAGCTATGCTCTTTCTGGACATGTAGACAGAAACACAACCGGAAAGTTTTTTCTCCAGTTTGCCTTGTGAATTCAAAACTTAGGCAGCAACAGTGCTTTTACTTTATGGAGATGCTGAGCACCAATGTGAAAACGTCTTCAACTGTAGCATGCTACCCAAGCAAAAGGAACCAACGTCCCTGGGTGGACTCGAACCACCAACCTTTCGGTTAACAGCCGAACGCGCTATCCGATTGCGCCACAGAGACACAAACGCCTGCCGAACTTTCGTCTAACAGCCGGACGCACCCACCAGTTTTAACCGGAACCTTAAACAATGGTCAGACACCATTTCCTCTAATGATTTTCAACAATAATATGACACAAGAAAGCAAAAAAAAACAAAGAAACAATTGCAGAACCCCAGGAGTACTCTAGTCGCCAACAAATATGTAATGGCTGAAAATGTACATGTCATCGACCTGAACACAAACAGTCATTAGAATTTTACTCTGTACATCTGTTAACACAAGCAGAGTGGCGCAGCGGAAGCGTGCTGGGCCCATAACCCAGAGGTCGATGGATCGAAACCATCCTCTGCTAAATTGTGCTGCATTGCATCTTTTTCTACAAACTAGCTAAGTTTTTTTTCACTTCCCCAGTTTGGTTCTCTATATACAGAGAAATGGTTTGCTAGAAAAATGCTCGACTGTATTTGTAGACCATAATTCACATTGTGAAACCCAGCGGTCAATGGATTGAAACCAACCTCTGCTAAATAGTTGTGTTTTATAAACTTCATCATTGCATATCAACTGAACTTTTCTGTCAACAGCAAACGTGTCTCGGATCAAAAACACTAGTCAAAATCCTAAATCCCAGTACAACTCGTGCCAAAGGACCAGAAGGAGATTCGCGACCTCTCAGCATTTTCTATATTCAAACCAAACCATAAAAGATCAATCTTTTTGCTTGGGATTGTGCTGCATTACAACTTTTTTCTACAAACTAGGTAAGTTTTTTTTCACTCCCCCAGTTTGGTTCTCTATATACAGAGAAATGGTTTACTAGAAAATTGCTCGACTGTATTTGTAGGCCATAATTCACATTGTGAAACCCAGCAGTCGATGGATCTAAACCAACCTCTGCTAAATAGTTGTGTTTTATAAACTTCATCATTGCATATCAACTGAACTTTTCTGTCAACAGCAAACGTGTCTCGGATCAAAAACACTAGTCAAAATCCTAAATCCCAGTACAACTCGTGCCAAAGGACCAGAAGGAGATTCGCGACCTCTCAGCATTTTCTATATTCAAACCAAACCATAAAAGGTCAACCTTTTTGCTTGGGATTGTGCTGCATTACAACTTTTTTCTACAAACTAGGTAAGTTTTTTTTACTCCCCCAGTCTGGTTCTCTACATACATAGAAATGGTTTGCTAGAAAATTGCTCGACTGTATTTGTAGGCCATAATTCACATTGTGAACTCCGCAGATGTTCTTCAAATATGGGAGAAAGGAATCTGTACTTAAAAAAAAAAAAAAAAAAAAAACACTCAATGGCACATTTGACTATAAGTAAACTGTGACATGGTGTGGCGTGAAACTGATAATGGCGTTCGTCGGGCATGGGGGAGTAGCTCAAGTGGTGGAGCGCTCGCTTAGCATGCGAGAGGTAGCGGGATCGATGCCCGCATTCTCCAATACAATCTTTGGATGCCTTTTTCAGTTGGCCGAGTGAATTGTTTTTGCCACCTGCTCGTGGCACACACGTCCAAACCTTGAAGACTTTCAACAATGGCTAAATCAAGCCTTCGATAGCTCAGCTGGTAGAGCGGAGGACTGTAGATCTAAATTAGCAATCCTTAGGTCGCTGGTTCAATTCCGGCTCGAAGGAAGTTTTGTGTATTCTATCAGATGTTTTCAACCTTCTGGCAAATACCAGACAGCTATGCTCTTTCTGGACATGTAGACAGAAACACAACCGGAAAGTTTTTTCTCCAGTTTGCCTTGTGAATTCAAAACTTAGGCAGCAACAGTGCTTTTACTTTATGGAGATGCTGAGCACCAATGTGAAAACGTCTTCAACTGTAGCATGCTACCCAAGCAAAAGGAACCAACGTCCCTGGGTGGACTCGAACCACCAACCTTTCGGTTAACAGCCGAACGCGCTATCCGATTGCGCCACAGAGACACAAACGCCTGCCGAACTTTCGTCTAACAGCCGGACGCACCCACCAGTTTTAACCGGAACCTTAAACAATGGTCAGACACCATTTCCTCTAATGATTTTCAACAATAATATGACACAAGAAAGCAAAAAAAAACAAAGAAACAATTGCAGAACCCCAGGAGTACTCTAGTCGCCAACAAATATGTAATGGCTGAAAATGTACATGTCATCGACCTGAACACAAACAGTCATTAGAATTTTACTCTGTACATCTGTTAACACAAGCAGAGTGGCGCAGCGGAAGCGTGCTGGGCCCATAACCCAGAGGTCGATGGATCGAAACCATCCTCTGCTAAATTGTGCTGCATTGCATCTTTTTCTACAAACTAGCTAAGTTTTTTTTCACTTCCCCAGTTTGGTTCTCTATATACAGAGAAATGGTTTGCTAGAAAAATGCTCGACTGTATTTGTAGACCATAATTCACATTGTGAAACCCAGCGGTCAATGGATTGAAACCAACCTCTGCTAAATAGTTGTGTTTTATAAACTTCATCATTGCATATCAACTGAACTTTTCTGTCAACAGCAAACGTGTCTCGGATCAAAAACACTAGTCAAAATCCTAAATCCCAGTACAACTCGTGCCAAAGGACCAGAAGGAGATTCGCGACCTCTCAGCATTTTCTATATTCAAACCAAACCATAAAAGATCAATCTTTTTGCTTGGGATTGTGCTGCATTACAACTTTTTTCTACAAACTAGGTAAGTTTTTTTTCACTCCCCCAGTTTGGTTCTCTATATACAGAGAAATGGTTTACTAGAAAATTGCTCGACTGTATTTGTAGGCCATAATTCACATTGTGAAACCCAGCGGTCGATGGATCGAAACCAACCTCTGCTAAACAGTTGTGTTTTATAAACTTCATCATTGCATATCAACTGAACTTTTCTGTCAACAGCAAACGTGTCTCGGATCAAAAACACTAGTCAAAATCCTAAATCCCAGTACAACTCGTGCCAAAGGACCAGAAGGAGATTCGCGACCTCTCAGCATTTTCTATATTCAAACCAAACCATAAAAGGTCAATCTTTTTGCTTGGGATTGTGCTGCATTACAACTTTTTTCTACAAACTAGGTAAGTTTTTTTTACTCCCCCAGTCTGGTTCTCTACATACATAGAAATGGTTTGCTAGAAAATTGCCCGACTGTATTTGTAGGCCATAATTCACATTGTGAAACCCAGCGGTCGATGGATCGAAACCAACCTCTGCTAAATAGTTGTGATTTATAAACTTCATCATTGCATATCAACTGAACTTTTCTGTCAACAGCAAACGTGTCTCGGATCAAAAACACTAGTCAAAATCCTAAATCCCAGTACAACTCGTGCCAAAGGACCAGAAGGAGATTCGCGACCTCTCAGCATTTTCTATATTCAAACCAAACCATAAAAGGTCAATCTTTTTGCTTGGGATTCTGCTGCATTACAACTTTTTTCTACAAACTAGGTAAGTTTTTTTTACTCCCCCAGTCTGGTTCTCTACATACATAGAAATGGTTTGCTAGAAAATTGCTCGACTGTATTTGTAGGCCATAATTCACATTGTGAACTCCGTAGATGTTCTTCAAATATGGGAGAAAGGAATCTGTACTTAAAAAAAAAAAAAAAAAAAAAGCACTCAATGGCACATTTGACTATAAGTAAACTGTGACATGGTGTGGCGTGAAACTGATAATGGCGTTCGTCGGGCATGGGGGATTAGCTCAAGTGGTGGAGCGCTCGCTTAGCATGCGAGAGGTAGCGGGATCGATGCCCGCATTCTCCAATACAATCTTTGGATGCCTTTTTCAGTTGGCCGAGTGAATTGTTTTTGCCACCTGCTCGTGGAACACACGTCCAAACCTTGAAGACTTTCAACAATGGCTAAATCAAGCCTTCGATAGCTCAGCTGGTAGAGCGGAGGACTGTAGATCTAAATTAGCAATTCTTAGGTCGCTGGTTCAATTCCGGCTCGAAGGAAGTTTTGTGTATTCTATCAGATGTTTTCAACCTTCTGGCAAATACCAGACAGCTATGCTCTTTCTGGACATGTAGACAGAAACACAACCGGAAAGTTTTTTCTCCAGTTTGCCTTGTGAATTCAAAACTTAGGCAGCAACAGTGCTTTTACTTTATGGAGATGCTGAGCACCAATGTGAAAACGTCTTCAACTGTAGCATGCTACCCAATCAAGAGGAACCAACGTCCCTGGGTGGACTCGAACCACCAACCTTTCGGTTAACAGCCGAACGCGCTAACAGATTGCGCCACAGAGACACAAAAGCCTGCCGAACTTTCCTCTAACAGCCGGACGCACCCACCAGTTTTAACCGGAACCTTAAACAATGGTCAGACACCATTTCCTCTAATGATTTTCAACAATAATATGACACAAGAAAGCAAAAAAAACAAAGAAACAATTGCAGAACCCCAGGAGTACTCTAGTCGCCAACAAATATGTAATGGCTGAAAATTTACATGTCATCGACCTGAACACAAACAGTCATTAGAATTTTACTCTGTATATCTGTTAACACAAGCAGAGTGGCGCAGCGGAAGCGTGCTGGGCCCATAACCCAGAGGTCGATGGATCGAAACCATCCTCTGCTAAATTGTGCTGCATTGCATCTTTTTCTACAAACTAGCTAAGTTTTTTTTCACTTCCCCAGTTTGGTTCTCTATATACAGAGAAATGGTTTGCTAGAAAATTGCTCGACTGTATTTGTAGACCATAATTCACATTGTGAAACCCAGCGGTCAATGGATTGAAACCAACCTCTGCTAAATAGTTGTGTTTTATAAACTTCATCATTGCATATCAACTGAACTTTTCTGTCAACAGCAAACGTGTCTCGGATCAAAAACACTAGTCAAAATCCTAAATCCCAGTACAACTCGTGCCAAAGGACCAGAAGGAGATTCGCGACCTCTCAGCATTTTCTATATTCAAACCAAACCATAAAAGGTCAATCTTTTTGCTTGGGATTGTGCTGCATTACAACTTTTTTCTACAAACTAGGTAAGTTTTTTTTACTCCCCCAGTCTGGTTCTCTACATACATAGAAATGGTTTGCTAGAAAATTGCCCGACTGTATTTGTAGGCCATAATTCACATTGTGAAACCCAGCGGTCGATGGATCGAAACCAACCTCTGCTAAATAGTTGTGATTTATAAACTTCATCATTGCATATCAACTGAACTTTTCTGTCAACAGCAAACGTGTCTCGGATCAAAAACACTAGTCAAAATCCTAAATCCCAGTACAACTCGTGCCAAAGGACCAGAAGGAGATTCGCGACCTCTCAGCATTTTCTATATTCAAACCAAACCATAAAAGGTCAATCTTTTTGCTTGGGATTGTGCTGCATTACAACTTTTTTCTACAAACTAGGTAAGTTTTTTTTACTCCCCCAGTCTGGTTCTCTACATACATAGAAATGGTTTGCTAGAAAATTGCTCGACTGTATTTGTAGGCCATAATTCACATTGTGAACTCCGTAGATGTTCTTCAAATATGGGAGAAAGGAATCTGTACTTAAAAAAAAAAAAAAAAAAAAAGCACTCAATGGCACATTTGACTATAAGTAAACTGTGACATGGTGTGGCGTGAAACTGATAAGGGCATTCCTCGGGCATGGGGGATTAGCTCAAGTGGTAGAGCGCTCGCTTAGCATGCGAGAGGTAGCGGGATCGATGCCCGCATTCTCCAATACAATCTTTGGATGCCTTTTTCAGTTGGCCGAGTGAATTGTTTTTGCCACCTGCTCGTGGCACACACGTCCAAACCTTGAAGACTTTCAACAATGGCTAAATCAAGCCTTCGATAGCTCAGCTGGTAGAGCGGAGGACTGTAGATCTAAATTAGCAATCCTTAGGTCGCTGGAAGTTTTGTGTATTCTATCAGATGTTTTCAACCTACTGGCAAATACCAGACAGCTATGCTCTTTCTGGACATGTAGACAGAAACACAACCGGAAAGTTTTTTCTCCAGTTTGCCTTGTGAATTCAAAACTTAGGCAGCAACAGTGCTTTTACTTTATGGAGATGCTGAGCACCAATGTGAAAACGTCTTCAACTGTAGCATGCTACCCAAGCAAAAGGAACCAACGTCCCTGGGTGGACTCGAACCACCAACCTTGCGGTTAACAGCCGAACACGCTAACCGATTGCGCCACAGAGACACAAACGCCTGCCGAACTTTCGTCTAACAGCCGGACGCACCCACCAGTTTTAACCGGAACCTTAAACAATGGTCAGACACCATTTCCTCTAATGATTTTCAACAATAATATGACACAAGAAAGCAAAAAAAAACAAAGAAACAATTGCAGAACCCCAGGAGTACTCTAGTCGCCAACAAATATGTAATGGCTGAAAATTTACATGTCATCGACCTGAACACAAACAGTCATTAGAATTTTACTCTGTACATCTGTTAACACAAGCAGAGTGGCGCAGCGGAAGCGTGCTGGGCCCATAACCCAGAGGTCGATGGATCGAAACCATCCTCTGCTAAATTGAGCTGCATTGCATCTTTTTCTACAAACTAGCTAAGTTTTTTTTCACTTCCCCAGTTTGGTTCTCTATATACAGAGAAATGGTTTGCTAGAAAATTGCTCGACTGTATTTGTAGACCATAATTCACATTGTGAAACCCAGCGGTCAATGGATTGAAACCAACCTCTGCTAAATAGTTGTGTTTTATAAACTTCATCATTGCATATCAACTGAACTTTTCTGTCAACAGCAAACGTGTCTCGGATCAAAAACACTAGTCAAAATCCTAAATCCCAGTACAACTCGTGCCAAAGGACCAGAAGGAGATTCGCGACCTCTCAGCATTTTCTATATTCAAACCAAACCATAAAAGATCAATCTTTTTGCTTGGGATTGTGCTGCATTACAACTTTTTTCTACAAACTAGGTAAGTTTTTTTTCACTCCCCCAGTTTGGTTCTCTATATACAGAGAAATGGTTTACTAGAA
The DNA here is from genome assembly GCF_039654945.1 of Dendrobates tinctorius. Lineage (NCBI taxonomy): Eukaryota > Metazoa > Chordata > Amphibia > Anura > Dendrobatidae > Dendrobates > Dendrobates tinctorius. The sequence goes on along the minus strand of NW_027361918.1, from coordinate 11,943,810 downwards.
AATTGCTCGACTGTATTTGTAGGCCATAATTCACATTGTGAAACCCAGCGGTCGATGGATCGAAACCAACCTCTGCTAAACAGTTGTGTTTTATAAACTTCATCATTGCATATCAACTGAACTTTTCTGTCAACAGCAAACGTGTCTCGGATCAAAAACACTAGTCAAAATCCTAAATCCCAGTACAACTCGTGCCAAAGGACCAGAAGGAGATTCGCGACCTCTCAGCATTTTCTATATTCAAACCAAACCATAAAAGGTCAATCTTTTTGCTTGGGATTGTGCTGCATTACAACTTTTTTCTACAAACTAGGTAAGTTTTTTTTACTCCCCCAGTCTGGTTCTCTACATACATAGAAATGGTTTGCTAGAAAATTGCCCGACTGTATTTGTAGGCCATAATTCACATTGTGAAACCCAGCGGTCGATGGATCGAAACCAACCTCTGCTAAATAGTTGTGATTTATAAACTTCATCATTGCATATCAACTGAACTTTTCTGTCAACAGCAAACGTGTCTCGGATCAAAAACACTAGTCAAAATCCTAAATCCCAGTACAACTCGTGCCAAAGGACCAGAAGGAGATTCGCGACCTCTCAGCATTTTCTATATTCAAACCAAACCATAAAAGGTCAATCTTTTTGCTTGGGATTGTGCTGCATTACAACTTTTTTCTACAAACTAGGTAAGTTTTTTTTACTCCCCCAGTCTGGTTCTCTACATACATAGAAATGGTTTGCTAGAAAATTGCTCGACTGTATTTGTAGGCCATAATTCACATTGTGAACTCCGTAGATGTTCTTCAAATATGGGAGAAAGGAATCTGTACTTAAAAAAAAAAAAAAAGCACTCAATGGCACATTTGACTATAAGTAAACTGTGACATGGTGTGGCGTGAAACTGATAATGGCGTTCGTCGGGCATGGGGGATTAGCTCAAGTGGTGGAGCGCTCGCTTAGCATGCGAGAGGTAGCGGGATCGATGCCCGCATTCTCCAATACAATCTTTGGATGCCTTTTTCAGTTGGCCGAGTGAATTGTTTTTGCCACCTGCTCGTGGCACACACGTCCAAACCTTGAAGACTTTCAACAATGGCTAAATCAAGCCTTCGATAGCTCAGCTGGTAGAGCGGAGGACTGTAGATCTAAATTAGCAATCCTTAGGTCGCTGGTTCAATTCCGGCTCGAAGGAAGTTTTGTGTATTCTATCAGATGTTTTCAACCTTCTGGCAAATACCAGACAGCTATGCTCATTCTGGACATGTAGACAGAAACACAACCGGAAAGTTTTTTCTCCAGTTTGCCTTGTGAATTCAAAACTTAGGCAGCAACAGTGCTTTTACTTTATGGAGATGCTGAGCACCAATGTGAAAACGTCTTCAACTGTAGCATGCTACCCAAGCAAAAGGAACCAACGTCCCTGGGTGGACTCGAACCACCAACCTTTCGGTTAACAGCCAAACGCGCTATCCGATTGCGCCACAGAGACACAAACGCCTGCCGAACTTTCGTCTAACAGCCGGACGCACCCACCAGTTTTAACCGGAACCTTAAACAATGGTCAGACACCATTTCCTCTAATGATTTTCAACAATAATATGACACAAGAAAGCAAAAAAAAACAAAGAAACAATTGCAGAACCCCAGGAGTACTCTAGTCGCCAACAAATATGTAATGGCTGAAAATGTACATGTCATCGACCTGAACACAAACAGTCATTAGAATTTTACTCTGTACATCTGTTAACACAAGCAGAGTGGCGCAGCGGAAGCGTGCTGGGCCCATAACCCAGAGGTCGATGGATCGAAACCATCCTCTGCTAAATTGTGCTGCATTGCATCTTTTTCTACAAACTAGCTAAGTTTTTTTTCACTTCCCCAGTTTGGTTCTCTATATACAGAGAAATGGTTTGCTAGAAAATTGCTCGACTGTATTTGTAGACCATAATTCACATTGTGAAACCCAGCGGTCAATGGATTGAAACCAACCTCTGCTAAATAGTTGTGTTTTATAAACTTCATCATTGCATATCAACTGAACTTTTCTGTCAACAGCAAACGTGTCTCGGATCAAAAACACTAGTCAAAATCCTAAATCCCAGTACAACTCGTGCCAAAGGACCAGAAGGAGATTCGCGACCTCTCAGCATTTTCTATATTCAAACCAAACCATAAAAGATCAATCTTTTTGCTTGGGATTGTGCTGCATTACAACTTTTTTCTACAAACTAGGTAAGTTTTTTTTCACTCCCCCAGTTTGGTTCTCTATATACAGAGAAATGGTTTACTAGAAAATTGCTCGACTGTATTTGTAGGCCATAATTCACATTGTGAAACCCAGCGGTCGATGGATCGAAACCAACCTCTGCTAAATAGTTGTGTTTTATAAACTTCATCATTGCATATCAACTGAACTTTTCTGTCAACAGCAAACGTGTCTCGGATCAAAAACACTAGTCAAAATCCTAAATCCCAGTACAACTCGTGCCAAAGGACCAGAAGGAGATTCGCGACCTCTCAGCATTTTCTATATTCAAACCAAACCATAAAAGGTCAATCTTTTTGCTTGGGATTGTGCTGCATTACAACTTTTTTCTACAAACTAGGTAAGTTTTTTTTACTCCCCCAGTCTGGTTCTCTACATACATAGAAATGGTTTGCTAGAAAATTGCCCGACTGTATTTGTAGGCCATAATTCACATTGTGAAACCCAGCGGTCGATGGATCGAAACCAACCTCTGCTAAATAGTTGTGATTTATAAACTTCATCATTGCATATCAACTGAACTTTTCTGTCAACAGCAAACGTGTCTCGGATCAAAAACACTAGTCAAAATCCTAAATCCCAGTACAACTCGTGCCAAAGGACCAGAAGGAGATTCGCGACCTCTCAGCATTTTCTATATTCAAACCAAACCATAAAAGGTCAATCTTTTTGCTTGGGATTGTGCTGCATTACAACTTTTTTCTACAAACTAGGTAAGTTTTTTTTACTCCCCCAGTCTGGTTCTCTACATACATAGAAATGGTTTGCTAGAAAATTGCCCGACTGTATTTGTAGGCCATAATTCACATTGTGAACTCCGTAGATGTTCTTCAAATATGGGAGAAAGGAATCTGTACTTAAAAAAAAAAAAAAAAAAAAAAAAAAAGCACTCAATGGCACATTTGACTATAAGTAAACTGTGACATGGTGTGGCGTGAAACTGATAATGGCGTTCGTCGGGCATGGGGGATTAGCTCAAGTGGTAGAGCGCTCGCTTAGCATGCGAGAGGTAGCGGGATCGATGCCCGCATTCTCCAATACAATCTTTGGATTCCTTTTTCAGTTGGCCGAGTGAATTGTTTTTGCCACCTGCTCGTGGCACACACGTCCAAACCTTGAAGACTTTCAACAATGGCTAAATCAAGCCTTCGATAGCTCAGCTGGTAGAGCGGAGGACTGTAGATCTAAATTAGCAATCCTTAGGTCGCTGGTTCAATTCCGGCTCGAAGGAAGTTTTGTGTATTCTATCAGATGTTTTCAACCTTCTGGCAAATACCAGACAGCTATGCTCTTTCTGGACATGTAGACAGAAACACAACCGGAAAGTTTTTTCTCCAGTTTGCCTTGTGAATTCAAATCTTAGGCAGCAACAGTGCTTTTACTTTATGGAGATGCTGAGCACCAATGTGAAAACGTCTTCAACTGTAGCATGCTACCCAAGCAAAAGGAACCAACGTCCCTGGGTGGACTCGAACCACCAACCTTTCGGTTAACAGCCGAACGCGCTAACCGATTGCGCCACAGAGACACAAACGCCTGCCGAACTTTCGTCTAACAGCCGGACGCACCCACCAGTTTTAACCGGAACCTTAAACAATGGTCAGACACCATTTCCTCTAATGATTTTCAACAATAATATGACACAAGAAAGCAAAAAAAACAAAGAAACAATTGCAGAACCCCAGGAGTACTCTAGTCGCCAACAAATATGTAATGGCTGAAAATTTACATGTCATCGACATGAACACAAACAGTCATTAGAATTTTACTCTTTACATCTGTTAACACAAGCAGAGTGGCGCAGCGGAAGCGTGCTGGGCCCATAACCCAGAGGTCGATGGATCAAAACCATCCTCTGCTAAATTGTGCTGCATTACAACTTTTTTCTACAAACTAGGTAAGTTTTTTTTCATTCCCCCAGTTTGGTTCTCTATATACAGAGAAATGGTTTACTAGAAAATTGCACGACTGTATTTGTAGGCCATAATTCACATTGTGAAACCCAGCGGTCAATGGATTGAAACCAACCTCTTCTAAATAGTTGTGTTTTATAAACTTCATCATTGCATATCAACTGAACTTTTCTGTCAACAGCAAACGTGTCTCGGATCAAAAACACTAGTCAAAATCCTAAATCCCAGTACAACTCGTGCCAAAGGACCAGAAGGAGATTCGCGACCTCTCAGCATTTTCTATATTCAAACCAAACCATAAAAGATCAATCTTTTCGCTTGGGATTGTGCTGCATTACAACTTTTTTCTACAAACTAGGTAAGTTTTTTTTACTCCCCCAGTCTGGTTCTCTACATACATAGAAATGGTTTGCTAGAAAATTGCCCGACTGTATTTGTAGGCCATAATTCACATTGTGAAACCCAGCGGTCGATGGATCGAAACCAACCTCTGCTAAATAGTTGTGATTTATAAACTTCATCATTGCATATCAACTGAACTTTTCTGTCAACAGCAAACGTGTCTCGGATCAAAAACACTAGTCAAAATCCTAAATCCCAGTACAACTCGTGCCAAAGGACCAGAAGGAGATTCGCGACCTCTCAGCATTTTCTATATTCAAACCAAACCATAAAAGATCAATCTTTTCGCTTGGGATTGTGCTGCATTACAACTTTTTTCTACAAACTAGGTAAGTTTTTTTTCATTCCCCCAGTTTGGTTCTCTATATACAGAGAAATGGTTTACTAGAAAATTGCTCGACTGTATTTGTAGGCCATAATTCACATTGTGAAACCCAGCGGTCGATGGATCGAAACCAACCTCTGCTAAATAGTTGTGTTTTATAAACTTCATCATTGCATATCAACTGAACTTTTCTGTCAACAGCAAACGTGTCTCGGATCAAAAACACTAGTCAAAATCCTAAATCCCAGTACAACTCGTGCCAAAGGACCAGAAGGAGATTCGCGACCTCTCAGCATTTTCTATATTCAAACCAAACCATAAAAGGTCAATCTTTTTGCTTGGGATTGTGCTGCATTACAACTTTTTTCTACAAACTAGGTAAGTTTTTTTTACTCCCCCAGTCTGGTTCTCTACATACATAGAAATGGTTTGCTAGAAAATTGCCCGACTGTATTTGTAGGCCATAATTCACATTGTGAAACCCAGCGGTCGATGGATCGAAACCAACCTCTGCTAAATAGTTGTGATTTATAAACTTCATCATTGCATATCAACTGAACTTTTCTGTCAACAGCAAACGTGTCTCGGATCAAAAACACTAGTCAAAATCCTAAATCCCAGTACAACTCGTGCCAAAGGACCAGAAGGAGATTCGCGACCTCTCAGCATTTTCTATATTCAAACCAAACCATAAAAGGTCAATCTTTTTGCTTGGGATTGTGCTGCATTACAACTTTTTTCTACAAACTAGGTAAGTTTTTTTTACTCCCCCAGTCTGGTTCTCTACATACATAGAAATGGTTTGCTAGAAAATTGCCCGACTGTATTTGTAGGCCATAATTCACATTGTGAACTCCGTAGATGTTCTTCAAATATGGGAGAAAGGAATCTGTACTTAAAAAAAAAAAAAAAAAAAAAAAAAAAAGCACTCAATGGCACATTTGACTATAAGTAAACTGTGACATGGTGTGGCGTGAAACTGATAATGGCGTTCGTCGGGCATGGGGGATTAGCTCAAGTGGTAGAGCGCTCGCTTAGCATGCGAGAGGTAGCGGGATCGATCCCTGCATTCTCCAATACAATCTTTGGATTCCTTTTTCAGTTGGCCGAGTGAATTGTTTTTGCCACCTGCTCGTGGCACACACGTCCAAACCTTGAAGACTTTCAACAATGGCTAAATCAAGCCTTCGATAGCTCAGCTGGTAGAGCGGAGGACTGTAGATCTAAATTAGCAATCCTTAGGTCGCTGGTTCAATTCCGGCTCGAAGGAAGTTTTGTGTATTCTATCAGATGTTTTCAACCTTCTGGCAAATACCAGACAGCTATGCTCTTTCTGGACATGTAGACAGAAACACAACCGGAAAGTTTTTTCTCCAGTTTGCCTTGTGAATTCAAATCTTAGGCAGCAACAGTGCTTTTACTTTATGGAGATGCTGAGCACCAATGTGAAAACGTCTTCAACTGTAGCATGCTACCCAAGCAAAAGGAACCAACGTCCCTGGGTGGACTCGAACCAACAACCTTTCGGTTAACAGCCGAACGCGCTAACCGATTGCGCCACAGAGACACAAACGCCTGCCGAACTTTCGTCTAACAGCCGGACGCACCCACCAGTTTTAACCGGAACCTTAAACAATGGTCAGACACCATTTCCTCTAATGATTTTCAACAATAATATGACACAAGAAAGCAAAAAAAAACAAAGAAACAATTGCAGAACCCCAGGAGTACTCTAGTCGCCAACAAATATGTAATGGCTGAAAATTTACATGTCATCGACCTGAACACAAACAGTCATTAGAATTTTACTCTGTACATCTGTTAACACAAGCAGAGTGGCGCAGCGGAAGCGTGCTGGGCCCATAACCCAGAGGTCGATGGATCGAAACCATCCTCTGCTAAATTGTGCTGCATTGCATCTTTTTCTACAAACTAGCTAAGTTTTTTTTCACTTCCCCATTTTGGTTCTCTATATACAGAGAAATGGTTTGCTAGAAAATTGCTCGACTGTATTTGTAGACCATAATTCACATTGTGAAACCCAGCGGTCAATGGATTGAAACCAACCTCTGCTAAATAGTTGTGTTTTATAAACTTCATCATTGCATATCAACTGAACTTTTCTGTCAACAGCAAACGTGTCTCGGATCAAAAACACTAGTCAAAATCCTAAATCCCAGTACAACTCGTGCCAAAGGACCAGAAGGAGATTCGCGACCTCTCAGCATTTTCTATATTCAAACCAAACCATAAAAGATCAATCTTTTCGCTTGGGATTGTGCTGCATTACAACTTTTTTCTACAAACTAGGTAAGTTTTTTTTCATTCCCCCAGTTTGGTTCTCTATATACAGAGAAATGGTTTACTAGAAAATTGCTCGACTGTATTTGTAGGCCATAATTCACATTGTGAAACCCAGCGGTCGATGGATCGAAACCAACCTCTGCTAAATAGTTGTGTTTTATAAACTTCATCATTGCATATCAACTGAACTTTTCTGTCAACAGCAAACGTGTCTCGGATCAAAAACACTAGTCAAAATCCTAAATCCCAGTACAACTCGTGCCAAAGGACCAGAAGGAGATTCGCGACCTCTCAGCATTTTCTATATTCAAACCAAACCATAAAAGATCAATCTTTTCGCTTGGGATTGTGCTGCATTACAACTTTTTTCTACAAACTAGGTAAGTTTTTTTTCATTCCCCCAGTTTGGTTCTCTATATACAGAGAAATGGTTTACTAGAAAATTGCTCGACTGTATTTGTAGGCCATAATTCACATTGTGAAACCCAGCGGTCGATGGATCGAAACCAACCTCTGCTAAATAGTTGTGTTTTATAAACTTCATCATTGCATATCAACTGAACTTTTCTGTCAACAGCAAACGTGTCTCGGATCAAAAACACTAGTCAAAATCCTAAATCCCAGTACAACTCGTGCCAAAGGACCAGAAGGAGATTCGCGACCTCTCAGCATTTTCTATATTCAAACCAAACCATAAAAGGTCAATCTTTTTGCTTGGGATTGTGCTGCATTACAACTTTTTTCTACAAACTAGGTAAGTTTTTTTTACTCCCCCAGTCTGGTTCTCTACATACATAGAAATGGTTTGCTAGAAAATTGCCCGACTGTATTTGTAGGCCATAATTCACATTGTGAAACCCAGCGGTCGATGGATCGAAACCAACCTCTGCTAAATAGTTGTGATTTATAAACTTCATCATTGCATATCAACTGAACTTTTCTGTCAACAGCAAACGTGTCTCGGATCAAAAACACTAGTCAAAATCCTAAATCCCAGTACAACTCGTGCCAAAGGACCAGAAGGAGATTCGCGACCTCTCAGCATTTTCTATATTCAAACCAAACCATAAAAGGTCAATCTTTTTGCTTGGGATTGTGCTGCATTACAACTTTTTTCTACAAACTAGGTAAGTTTTTTTTACTCCCCCAGTCTGGTTCTCTACATACATAGAAATGGTTTGCTAGAAAATTGCCCGACTGTATTTGTAGGCCATAATTCACATTGTGAACTCCGTAGATGTTCTTCAAATATGGGAGAAAGGAATCTGTACTTAAAAAAAAAAAAAAAAAAAAAAAAAAAGCACTCAATGGCACATTTGACTATAAGTAAACTGTGACATGGTGTGGCGTGAAACTGATAATGGCGTTCGTCGGGCATGGGGGATTAGCTCAAGTGGTAGAGCGCTCGCTTAGCATGCGAGAGGTAGCGGGATCGATGCCTGCATTCTCCAATACAATCTTTGGATTCCTTTTTCAGTTGGCCGAGTGAATTGTTTTTGCCACCTGCTCGTGGCACACACGTCCAAACCTTGAAGACTTTCAACAATGGCTAAATCAAGCCTTCGATAGCTCAGCTGGTAGAGCGGAGGACTGTAGATCTAAATTAGCAATCCTTAGGTCGCTGGTTCAATTCCGGCTCGAAGGAAGTTTTGTGTATTCTATCAGATGTTTTCAACCTTCTGGCAAATACCAGACAGCTATGCTCTTTCTGGACATGTAGACAGAAACACAACCGGAAAGTTTTTTCTCCAGTTTGCCTTGTGAATTCAAATCTTAGGCAGCAACAGTGCTTTTACTTTATGGAGATGCTGAGCACCAATGTGAAAACGTCTTCAACTGTAGCATGCTACCCAAGCAAAAGGAACCAACGTCCCTGGGTGGACTCGAACCAACAACCTTTCGGTTAACAGCCGAACGCGCTAACCGATTGCGCCACAGAGACACAAACGCCTGCCGAACTTTCGTCTAACAGCCGGACGCACCCACCAGTTTTAACCGGAACCTTAAACAATGGTCAGACACCATTTCCTCTAATGATTTTCAACAATAATATGACACAAGAAAGCAAAAAAAAACAAAGAAACAATTGCAGAACCCCAGGAGTACTCTAGTCGCCAACAAATATGTAATGGCTGAAAATTTACATGTCATCGACCTGAACACAAACAGTCATTAGAATTTTACTCTGTACATCTGTTAACACAAGCAGAGTGGCGCAGCGGAAGCGTGCTGGGCCCATAACCCAGAGGTCGATGGATCGAAACCATCCTCTGCTAAATTGTGCTGCATTGCATCTTTTTCTACAAACTAGCTAAGTTTTTTTTCACTTCCCCATTTTGGTTCTCTATATACAGAGAAATGGTTTGCTAGAAAATTGCTCGACTGTATTTGTAGACCATAATTCACATTGTGAAACCCAGCGGTCAATGGATTGAAACCAACCTCTGCTAAATAGTTGTGTTTTATAAACTTCATCATTGCATATCAACTGAACTTTTCTGTCAACAGCAAACGTGTCTCGGATCAAAAACACTAGTCAAAATCCTAAATCCCAGTACAACTCGTGCCAAAGGACCAGAAGGAGATTCGCGACCTCTCAGCATTTTCTATATTCAAACCAAACCATAAAAGATCAATCTTTTCGCTTGGGATTGTGCTGCATTACAACTTTTTTCTACAAACTAGGTAAGTTTTTTTTCATTCCCCCAGTTTGGTTCTCTATATACAGAGAAATGGTTTACTAGAAAATTGCTCGACTGTATTTGTAGGCCATAATTCACATTGTGAAACCCAGCGGTCGATGGATCGAAACCAACCTCTGCTAAATAGTTGTGTTTTATAAACTTCATCATTGCATATCAACTGAACTTTTCTGTCAACAGCAAACGTGTCTCGGATCAAAAACACTAGTCAAAATCCTAAATCCCAGTACAACTCGTGCCAAAGGACCAGAAGGAGATTCGCGACCTCTCAGCATTTTCTATATTCAAACCAAACCATAAAAGATCAATCTTTTCGCTTGGGATTGTGCTGCATTACAACTTTTTTCTACAAACTAGGTAAGTTTTTTTTCATTCCCCCAGTTTGGTTCTCTATATACAGAGAAATGGTTTACTAGAAAATTGCTCGACTGTATTTGTAGGCCATAATTCACATTGTGAAACCCAGCGGTCGATGGATCGAAACCAACCTCTGCTAAATAGTTGTGTTTTATAAACTTCATCATTGCATATCAACTGAACTTTTCTGTCAACAGCAAACGTGTCTCGGATCAAAAACACTAGTCAAAATCCTAAATCCCAGTACAACTCGTGCCAAAGGACCAGAAGGAGATTCGCGACCTCTCAGCATTTTCTATATTCAAACCAAACCATAAAAGGTCAATCTTTTTGCTTGGGATTGTGCTGCATTACAACTTTTTTCTACAAACTAGGTAAGTTTTTTTTACTCCCCCAGTCTGGTTCTCTACATACATAGAAATGGTTTGCTAGAAAATTGCCCGACTGTATTTGTAGGCCATAATTCACATTGTGAAACCCAGCGGTCGATGGATCGAAACCAACCTCTGCTAAATAGTTGTGATTTATAAACTTCATCATTGCATATCAACTGAACTTTTCTGTCAACAGCAAACGTGTCTCGGATCAAAAACACTAGTCAAAATCCTAAATCCCAGTACAACTCGTGCCAAAGGACCAGAAGGAGATTCGCGACCTCTCAGCATTTTCTATATTCAAACCAAACCATAAAAGGTCAATCTTTTTGCTTGGGATTGTGCTGCATTACAACTTTTTTCTACAAACTAGGTAAGTTTTTTTTACTCCCCCAGTCTGGTTCTCTACATACATAGAAATGGTTTGCTAGAAAATTGCCCGACTGTATTTGTAGGCCATAATTCACATTGTGAACTCCGTAGATGTTCTTCAAATATGGGAGAAAGGAATCTGTACTTAAAAAAAAAAAAAAAAAAAAAAAAAAAGCACTCAATGGCACATTTGACTATAAGTAAACTGTGACATGGTGTGGCGTGAAACTGATAATGGCGTTCGTCGGGCATGGGGGATTAGCTCAAGTGGTAGAGCGCTCGCTTAGCATGCGAGAGGTAGCGGGATCGATGCCTGCATTCTCCAATACAATCTTTGGATTCCTTTTTCAGTTGGCCGAGTGAATTGTTTTTGCCACCTGCTCGTGGCACACACGTCCAAACCTTGAAGACTTTCAACAATGGCTAAATCAAGCCTTCGATAGCTCAGCTGGTAGAGCGGAGGACTGTAGATCTAAATTAGCAATCCTTAGGTCGCTGGTTCAATTCCGGCTCGAAGGAAGTTTTGTGTATTCTATCAGATGTTTTCAACCTTCTGGCAAATACCAGACAGCTATGCTCTTTCTGGACATGTAGACAGAAACACAACCGGAAAGTTTTTTCTCCAGTTTGCCTTGTGAATTCAAATCTTAGGCAGCAACAGTGCTTTTACTTTATGGAGATGCTGAGCACCAATGTGAAAACGTCTTCAACTGTAGCATGCTACCCAAGCAAAAGGAACCAACGTCCCTGGGTGGACTCGAACCAACAACCTTTCGGTTAACAGCCGAACGCGCTAACCGATTGCGCCACAGAGACACAAACGCCTGCCGAACTTTCGTCTAACAGCCGGACGCACCCACCAGTTTTAACCGGAACCTTAAACAATGGTCAGACACCATTTCCTCTAATGATTTTCAACAATAATATGACACAAGAAAGCAAAAAAAAACAAAGAAACAATTGCAGAACCCCAGGAGTACTCTAGTCGCCAACAAATATGTAATGGCTGAAAATTTACATGTCATCGACCTGAACACAAACAGTCATTAGAATTTTACTCTGTACATCTGTTAACACAAGCAGAGTGGCGCAGCGGAAGCGTGCTGGGCCCATAACCCAGAGGTCGATGGATCGAAACCATCCTCTGCTAAATTGTGCTGCATTGCATCTTTTTCTACAAACTAGCTAAGTTTTTTTTCACTTCCCCATTTTGGTTCTCTATATACAGAGAAATGGTTTGCTAGAAAATTGCTCGACTGTATTTGTAGACCATAATTCACATTGTGAAACCCAGCGGTCAATGGATTGAAACCAACCTCTGCTAAATAGTTGTGTTTTATAAACTTCATCATTGCATATCAACTGAACTTTTCTGTCAACAGCAAACGTGTCTCGGATCAAAAACACTAGTCAAAATCCTAAATCCCAGTACAACTCGTGCCAAAGGACCAGAAGGAGATTCGCGACCTCTCAGCATTTTCTATATTCAAACCAAACCATAAAAGATCAATCTTTTCGCTTGGGATTGTGCTGCATTACAACTTTTTTCTACAAACTAGGTAAGTTTTTTTTCATTCCCCCAGTTTGGTTCTCTATATACAGAGAAATGGTTTACTAGAAAATTGCTCGACTGTATTTGTAGGCCATAATTCACATTGTGAAACCCAGCGGTCGATGGATCGAAACCAACCTCTGCTAAATAGTTGTGTTTTATAAACTTCATCATTGCATATCAACTGAACTTTTCTGTCAACAGCAAACGTGTCTCGGATCAAAAACACTAGTCAAAATCCTAAATCCCAGTACAACTCGTGCCAAAGGACCAGAAGGAGATTCGCGACCTCTCAGCATTTTCTATATTCAAACCAAACCATAAAAGGTCAATCTTTTTGCTTGGGATTGTGCTGCATTACAACTTTTTTCTACAAACTAGGTAAGTTTTTTTTACTCCCCCAGTCTGGTTCTCTACATACATAGAAATGGTTTGCTAGAAAATTGCCCGACTGTATTTGTAGGCCATAATTCACATTGTGAAACCCAGCGGTCGATGGATCGAAACCAACCTCTGCTAAATAGTTGTGATTTATAAACTTCATCATTGCATATCAACTGAACTTTTCTGTCAACAGCAAACGTGTCTCGGATCAAAAACACTAGTCAAAATCCTAAATCCCAGTACAACTCGTGCCAAAGGACCAGAAGGAGATTCGCGACCTCTCAGCATTTTCTATATTCAAACCAAACCATAAAAGGTCAATCTTTTTGCTTGGGATTGTGCTGCATTACAACTTTTTTCTACAAACTAGGTAAGTTTTTTTTACTCCCCCAGTCTGGTTCTCTACATACATAGAAATGGTTTGCTAGAAAATTGCCCGACTGTATTTGTAGGCCATAATTCACATTGTGAACTCCGTAGATGTTCTTCAAATATGGGAGAAAGGAATCTGTACTTAAAAAAAAAAAAAAAAAAGCACTCAATGGCACATTTGACTATAAGTAAACTGTGACATGGTGTGGCGTGAAACTGATAATGGCGTTCGTCGGGCATGGGGGATTAGCTCAAGTGGTAGAGCGCTCGCTTAGCATGCGAGAGGTAGCGGGATCGATGCCCGCATTCTCCAATACAATCTTTGGATTCCTTTTTCAGTTGGCCGAGTGAATTGTTTTTGCCACCTGCTCGTGGCACACACGTCCAAACCTTGAAGACTTTCAACAATGGCTAAATCAAGCCTTCGATAGCTCAGCTGGTAGAGCGGAGGACTGTAGATCTAAATTAGCAATCCTTAGGTCGCTGGTTCAATTCCGGCTCGAAGGAAGTTTTGTGTATTCTATCAGATGTTTTCAACCTTCTGGCAAATACCAGACAGCTATGCTCTTTCTGGACATGTAGACAGAAACACAACCGGAAAGTTTTTTCTCCAGTTTGCCTTGTGAATTCAAATCTTAGGCAGCAACAGTGCTTTTACTTTATGGAGATGCTGAGCACCAATGTGAAAACGTCTTCAACTGTAGCATGCTACCCAAGCAAAAGGAACCAACGTCCCTGGGTGGACTCGAACCAACAACCTTTCGGTTAACAGCCGAACGCGCTAACCGATTGCGCCACAGAGACACAAACGCCTGCCGAACTTTCGTCTAACAGCCGGACGCACCCACCAGTTTTAACCGGAACCTTAAACAATGGTCAGACACCATTTCCTCTAATGATTTTCAACAATAATATGACACAAGAAAGCAAAAAAAAACAAAGAAACAATTGCAGAACCCCAGGAGTACTCTAGTCGCCAACAAATATGTAATGGCTGAAAATTTACATGTCATCGACCTGAACACAAACAGTCATTAGAATTTTACTCTGTACATCTGTTAACACAAGCAGAGTGGCGCAGCAGAAGCGTGCTGGGCCCATAACCCAGAGGTCGATGGATCGAAACCATCCTCTGCTAAATTGTGCTGCATTGCATCTTTTTCTACAAACTAGCTAAGTTTTTTTTCACTTCCCCATTTTGGTTCTCTATATACAGAGAAATGGTTTGCTAGAAAATTGCTCGACTGTATTTGTAGACCATAATTCACATTGTGAAACCCAGCGGTCAATGGATTGAAACCAACCTCTGCTAAATAGTTGTGTTTTATAAACTTCATCATTGCATATCAACTGAACTTTTCTGTCAACAGCAAACGTGTCTCGGATCAAAAACACTAGTCAAAATCCTAAATCCCAGTACAACTCGTGCCAAAGGACCAGAAGGAGATTCGCGACCTCTCAGCATTTTCTATATTCAAACCAAACCATAAAAGATCAATCTTTTCGCTTGGGATTGTGCTGCATTACAACTTTTTTCTACAAACTAGGTAAGTTTTTTTTCATTCCCCCAGTTTGGTTCTCTATATACAGAGAAATGGTTTACTAGAAAATTGCTCGACTGTATTTGTAGGCCATAATTCACATTGTGAAACCCAGCGGTCGATGGATCGAAACCAACCTCTGCTAAATAGTTGTGTTTTATAAACTTCATCATTGCATATCAACTGAACTTTTCTGTCAACAGCAAACGTGTCTCGGATCAAAAACACTAGTCAAAATCCTAAATCCCAGTACAACTCGTGCCAAAGGACCAGAAGGAGATTCGCGACCTCTCAGCATTTTCTATATTCAAACCAAACCATAAAAGGTCAATCTTTTTGCTTGGGATTGTGCTGCATTACAACTTTTTTCTACAAACTAGGTAAGTTTTTTTTACTCCCCCAGTCTGGTTCTCTACATACATAGAAATGGTTTGCTAGAAAATTGCCCGACTGTATTTGTAGGCCATAATTCACATTGTGAAACCCAGCGGTCGATGGATCGAAACCAACCTCTGCTAAATAGTTGTGATTTATAAACTTCATCATTGCATATCAACTGAACTTTTCTGTCAACAGCAAACGTGTCTCGGATCAAAAACACTAGTCAAAATCCTAAATCCCAGTACAACTCGTGCCAAAGGACCAGAAGGAGATTCGCGACCTCTCAGCATTTTCTATATTCAAACCAAACCATAAAAGGTCAATCTTTTTGCTTGGGATTGTGCTGCATTACAACTTTTTTCTACAAACTAGGTAAGTTTTTTTTACTCCCCCAGTCTGGTTCTCTACATACATAGAAATGGTTTGCTAGAAAATTGCCCGACTGTATTTGTAGGCCATAATTCACATTGTGAACTCCGTAGATGTTCTTCAAATATGGGAGAAAGGAATCTGTACTTAAAAAAAAAAAAAAAAAAAAAAAAAAAAGCACTCAATGGCACATTTGACTATAAGTAAACTGTGACATGGTGTGGTGTGAAACTGATAATGGCGTTCGTCGGGCATGGGGGATTAGCTCAAGTGGTTGAGCGCTCGCTTAGCATGCGAGAGGTAGCGGGATCGATCCCCGCATTCTCCAATACAATCTTTGGATTCCTTTTTCAGTTGGCCGAGTGAATTGTTTTTGCCACCTGCTCGTGGCACACACGTCCAAACCTTGAAGACTTTCAACAATGGCTAAATCAAGCCTTCGATAGCTCAGCTGGTAGAGCGGAGGACTGTAGATCTAAATTAGCAATCCTTAGGTCGCTGGTTCAATTCCGGCTCGAAGGAAGTTTTGTGTATTCTATCAGATGTTTTCAACCTTCTGGCAAATACCAGACAGCTATGCTCTTTCTGGACATGTAGACAGAAACACAACCGGAAAGTTTTTTCTCCAGTTTGCCTTGTGAATTCAAATCTTAGGCAGCAACAGTGCTTTTACTTTATGGAGATGCTGAGCACCAATGTGAAAACGTCTTCAACTGTAGCATGCTACCCAAGCAAAAGGAACCAACGTCCCTGGGTGGACTCGAACCACCAACCTTTCGGTTAACAGCCGAACGCGCTAACCGATTGCGCCACAGAGACACAAACGCCTGCCGAACTTTCGTCTAACAGCCGGACGCACCCACCAGTTTTAACCGGAACCTTAAACAATGGTCAGACACCATTTCCTCTAATGATTTTCAACAATAATATGACACAAGAAAGCAAAAAAAACAAAGAAACAATTGCAGAACCCCAGGAGTACTCTAGTCGCCAACAAATATGTAATGGCTGAAAATTTACATGTCATCGACCTGAACACAAACAGTCATTAGAATTTTACTCTGTACATCTGTTAACACAAGCAGAGTGGCGCAGCGGAAGCGTGCTGGGCCCATAACCCAGAGGTCGATGGATTGAAACCATCCTCTGCTAAATTGTGCTGCATTGCATCTTTTTCTACAAACTAGCTAAGTTTTTTTTCACTTCCCCATTTTGGTTCTCTATATACAGAGAAATGGTTTGCTAGAAAATTGCTCGACTGTATTTGTAGACCATAATTCACATTGTGAAACCCAGCGGTCAATGGATTGAAACCAACCTCTGCTAAATAGTTGTGTTTTATAAACTTCATCATTGCATATCAACTGAACTTTTCTGTCAACAGCAAACGTGTCTCGGATCAAAAACACTAGTCAAAATCCTAAATCCCAGTACAACTCGTGCCAAAGGACCAGAAGGAGATTCGCGACCTCTCAGCATTTTCTATATTCAAACCAAACCATAAAAGATCAATCTTTTCGCTTGGGATTGTGCTGCATTACAACTTTTTTCTACAAACTAGGTAAGTTTTTTTTCATTCCCCCAGTTTGGTTCTCTATATACAGAGAAATGGTTTACTAGAAAATTGCTCGACTGTATTTGTAGGCCATAATTCACATTGTGAAACCCAGCGGTCGATGGATCGAAACCAACCTCTGCTAAATAGTTGTGTTTTATAAACTTCATCATTGCATATCAACTGAACTTTTCTGTCAACAGCAAACGTGTCTCGGATCAAAAACACTAGTCAAAATCCTAAATCCCAGTACAACTCGTGCCAAAGGACCAGAAGGAGATTCGCGACCTCTCAGCATTTTCTATATTCAAACCAAACCATAAAAGGTCAATCTTTTTGCTTGGGATTGTGCTGCATTACAACTTTTTTCTACAAACTAGGTAAGTTTTTTTTACTCCCCCAGTCTGGTTCTCTACATACATAGAAATGGTTTGCTAGAAAATTGCCCGACTGTATTTGTAGGCCATAATTCACATTGTGAAACCCAGCGGTCGATGGATCGAAACCAACCTCTGCTAAATAGTTGTGATTTATAAACTTCATCATTGCATATCAACTGAACTTTTCTGTCAACAGCAAACGTGTCTCGGATCAAAAACACTAGTCAAAATCCTAAATCCCAGTACAACTCGTGCCAAAGGACCAGAAGGAGATTCGCGACCTCTCAGCATTTTCTATATTCAAACCAAACCATAAAAGGTCAATCTTTTTGCTTGGGATTGTGCTGCATTACAACTTTTTTCTACAAACTAGGTAAGTTTTTTTTACTCCCCCAGTCTGGTTCTCTACATACATAGAAATGGTTTGCTAGAAAATTGCCCGACTGTATTTGTAGGCCATAATTCACATTGTGAACTCCGTAGATGTTCTTCAAATATGGGAGAAAGGAATCTGTACTTAAAAAAAAAAAAAAAAAAGCACTCAATGGCACATTTGACTATAAGTAAACTGTGACATGGTGTGGCGTGAAACTGATAATGGCGTTCGTCGGGCATGGGGGATTAGCTCAAGTGGTAGAGCGCTCGCTTAGCATGCGAGAGGTAGCGGGATCGATGCCCGCATTCTCCAATACAATCTTTGGATTCCTTTTTCAGTTGGCCGAGTGAATTGTTTTTGCCACCTGCTCGTGGCACACACGTCCAAACCTTGAAGACTTTCAACAATGGCTAAATCAAGCCTTCGATAGCTCAGCTGGTAGAGCGGAGGACTGTAGATCTAAATTAGCAATCCTTAGGTCGCTGGTTCAATTCCGGCTCGAAGGAAGTTTTGTGTATTCTATCAGATGTTTTCAACCTTCTGGCAAATACCAGACAGCTATGCTCTTTCTGGACATGTAGACAGAAACACAACCGGAAAGTTTTTTCTCCAGTTTGCCTTGTGAATTCAAATCTTAGGCAGCAACAGTGCTTTTACTTTATGGAGATGCTGAGCACCAATGTGAAAACGTCTTCAACTGTAGCATGCTACCCAAGCAAAAGGAACCAACGTCCCTGGGTGGACTCGAACCAACAACCTTTCGGTTAACAGCCGAACGCGCTAACCGATTGCGCCACAGAGACACAAACGCCTGCCGAACTTTCGTCTAACAGCCGGACGCACCCACCAGTTTTAACCGGAACCTTAAACAATGGTCAGACACCATTTCCTCTAATGATTTTCAACAATAATATGACACAAGAAAGCAAAAAAAAACAAAGAAACAATTGCAGAACCCCAGGAGTACTCTAGTCGCCAACAAATATTTTAATGGCTGAAAATTTACATGTCATCGACCTGAACACAAACAGTCATTAGAATTTTACTCTGTACATCTGTTAACACAAGCAGAGTGGCGCAGCGGAAGCGTGCTGGGCCCATCACCCAGAGGTCGATGGATCGAAACCATCCTCTGCTAAATTGTGCTGCATTGCATCTTTTTCTACAAACTAGCTAAGTTTTTTTTCACTTCCCCATTTTGGTTCTCTATATACAGAGAAATGGTTTGCTAGAAAATTGCTCGACTGTATTTGTAGACCATAATTCACATTGTGAAACCCAGCGGTCAATGGATTGAAACCAACCTCTGCTAAATAGTTGTGTTTTATAAACTTCATCATTGCATATCAACTGAACTTTTCTGTCAACAGCAAACGTGTCTCGGATCAAAAACACTAGTCAAAATCCTAAATCCCAGTACAACTCGTGCCAAAGGACCAGAAGGAGATTCGCGACCTCTCAGCATTTTCTATATTCAAACCAAACCATAAAAGATCAATCTTTTCGCTTGGGATTGTGCTGCATTACAACTTTTTTCTACAAACTAGGTAAGTTTTTTTTCATTCCCCCAGTTTGGTTCTCTATATACAGAGAAATGGTTTACTAGAAAATTGCTCGACTGTATTTGTAGGCCATAATTCACATTGTGAAACCCAGCGGTCGATGGATCGAAACCAACCTCTGCTAAATAGTTGTGTTTTATAAACTTCATCATTGCATATCAACTGAACTTTTCTGTCAACAGCAAACGTGTCTCGGATCAAAAACACTAGTCAAAATCCTAAATCCCAGTACAACTCGTGCCAAAGGACCAGAAGGAGATTCGCGACCTCTCAGCATTTTCTATATTCAAACCAAACCATAAAAGGTCAATCTTTTTGCTTGGGATTGTGCTGCATTACAACTTTTTTCTACAAACTAGGTAAGTTTTTTTTACTCCCCCAGTCTGGTTCTCTACATACATAGAAATGGTTTGCTAGAAAATTGCCCGACTGTATTTGTAGGCCATAATTCACATTGTGAAACCCAGCGGTCGATGGATCGAAACCAACCTCTGCTAAATAGTTGTGATTTATAAACTTCATCATTGCATATCAACTGAACTTTTCTGTCAACAGCAAACGTGTCTCGGATCAAAAACACTAGTCAAAATCCTAAATCCCAGTACAACTCGTGCCAAAGGACCAGAAGGAGATTCGCGACCTCTCAGCATTTTCTATATTCAAACCAAACCATAAAAGGTCAATCTTTTTGCTTGGGATTGTGCTGCATTACAACTTTTTTCTACAAACTAGGTAAGTTTTTTTTACTCCCCCAGTCTGGTTCTCTACATACATAGAAATGGTTTGCTAGAAAATTGCCCGACTGTATTTGTAGGCCATAATTCACATTGTGAACTCCGTAGATGTTCTTCAAATATGGGAGAAAGGAATCTGTACTTAAAAAAAAAAAAAAAAAAAAAAAAAAAAGCACTCAATGGCACATTTGACTATAAGTAAACTGTGACATGGTGTGGTGTGAAACTGATAATGGCGTTCGTCGGGCATGGGGGATTAGCTCAAGTGGTTGAGCGCTCGCTTAGCATGCGAGAGGTAGCGGGATCGATCCCCGCATTCTCCAATACAATCTTTGGATTCCTTTTTCAGTTGGCCGAGTGAATTGTTTTTGCCACCTGCTCGTGGCACACACGTCCAAACCTTGAAGACTTTCAACAATGGCTAAATCAAGCCTTCGATAGCTCAGCTGGTAGAGCGGAGGACTGTAGATCTAAATTAGCAATCCTTAGGTCGCTGGTTCAATTCCGGCTCGAAGGAAGTTTTGTGTATTCTATCAGATGTTTTCAACCTTCTGGCAAATACCAGACAGCTATGCTCTTTCTGGACATGTAGACAGAAACACAACCGGAAAGTTTTTTCTCCAGTTTGCCTTGTGAATTCAAATCTTAGGCAGCAACAGTGCTTTTACTTTATGGAGATGCTGAGCACCAATGTGAAAACGTCTTCAACTGTAGCATGCTACCCAAGCAAAAGGAACCAACGTCCCTGGGTGGACTCGAACCACCAACCTTTCGGTTAACAGCCGAACGCGCTAACCGATTGCGCCACAGAGACACAAACGCCTGCCGAACTTACGTCTAACAGCCGGACGCACCCACCAGTTTTAACCGGAACCTTAAACAATGGTCAGACACCATTTCCTCTAATGATTTTCAACAATAATATGACACAAGAAAGCAAAAAAAACAAAGAAACAATTGCAGAACCCCAGGAGTACTCTAGTCGCCAACAAATATGTAATGGCTGAAAATTTACATGTCATCGACCTGAACACAAACAGTCATTAGAATTTTACTCTGTACATCTGTTAACACAAGCAGAGTGGCGCAGCGGAAGCGTGCTGGGCCCATAACCCAGAGGTCGATGGATTGAAACCATCCTCTGCTAAATTGTGCTGCATTGCATCTTTTTCTACAAACTAGCTAAGTTTTTTTTCACTTCCCCATTTTGGTTCTCTATATACAGAGAAATGGTTTGCTAGAAAATTGCTCGACTGTATTTGTAGACCATAATTCACATTGTGAAACCCAGCGGTCAATGGATTGAAACCAACCTCTGCTAAATAGTTGTGTTTTATAAACTTCATCATTGCATATCAACTGAACTTTTCTGTCAACAGCAAACGTGTCTCGGATCAAAAACACTAGTCAAAATCCTAAATCCCAGTACAACTCGTGCCAAAGGACCAGAAGGAGATTCGCGACCTCTCAGCATTTTCTATATTCAAACCAAACCATAAAAGATCAATCTTTTCGCTTGGGATTGTGCTGCATTACAACTTTTTTCTACAAACTAGGTAAGTTTTTTTTCATTCCCCCAGTTTGGTTCTCTATATACAGAGAAATGGTTTACTAGAAAATTGCTCGACTGTATTTGTAGGCCATAATTCACATTGTGAAACCCAGCGGTCGATGGATCGAAACCAACCTCTGCTAAATAGTTGTGTTTTATAAACTTCATCATTGCATATCAACTGAACTTTTCTGTCAACAGCAAACGTGTCTCGGATCAAAAACACTAGTCAAAATCCTAAATCCCAGTACAACTCGTGCCAAAGGACCAGAAGGAGATTCGCGACCTCTCAGCATTTTCTATATTCAAACCAAACCATAAAAGGTCAATCTTTTTGCTTGGGATTGTGCTGCATTACAACTTTTTTCTACAAACTAGGTAAGTTTTTTTTACTCCCCCAGTCTGGTTCTCTACATACATAGAAATGGTTTGCTAGAAAATTGCCCGACTGTATTTGTAGGCCATAATTCACATTGTGAACTCCGTAGATGTTCTTCAAATATGGGAGAAAGGAATCTGTACTTAAAAAAAAAAAAAAAAAAAAAAAAAAAAGCACTCAATGGCACATTTGACTATAAGTAAACTGTGACATGGTGTGGCGTGAAACTGATAATGGCGTTCGTCGGGCATGGGGGATTAGCTCAAGTGGTAGAGCGTTCGCTTAGCATGCGAGAGGTAGCGGGATCGATGCCCGCATTCTCCAATACAATCTTTGGATTCCTTTTTCAGTTGGCCGAGTGAATTGTTTTTGCCACCTGCTCGTGGCACACACGTCCAAACCTTGAAGACTTTCAACAATGGCTAAATCAAGCCTTCGATAGCTCAGCTGGTAGAGCGGAGGACTGTAGATCTAAATTAGCAATCCTTAGGTCGCTGGTTCAAGTCCGGCTCGAAGGAAGTTTTGTGTATTCTATCAGATGTTTTCAACCTTCTGGCAAATACCAGACAGCTATGCTCTTTCTGGACATGTAGACAGAAACACAACCGGAAAGTTTTTTCTCCAGTTTGCCTTGTGAATTCAAATCTTAGGCAGCAACAGTGCTTTTACTTTATGGAGATGCTGAGCACCAATGTGAAAACGTCTTCAACTGTAGCATGCTACCCAAGCAAAAGGAACCAACGTCCCTGGGTGGACTCGAACCAACAACCTTTCGGTTAACAGCCGAACGCGCTAACCGATTGCGCCACAGAGACACAAACGCCTGCCGAACTTTCGTCTAACAGCCGGACGCACCCACCAGTTTTAACCGGAACCTTAAACAATGGTCAGACACCATTTCCTCTAATGATTTTCAACAATAATATGACACAAGAAAGCAAAAAAAAACAAAGAAACAATTGCAGAACCCCAGGAGTACTCTAGTCGCCAACAAATATGTAATGGCTGAAAATTTACATGTCATCGACCTGAACACAAACAGTCATTAGAATTTTACTCTGTACATCTGTTAACACAAGCAGAGTGGCGCAGCAGAAGCGTGCTGGGCCCATAACCCAGAGGTCGATGGATCGAAACCATCCTCTGCTAAATTGTGCTGCATTGCATCTTTTTCTACAAACTAGCTAAGTTTTTTTTCACTTCCCCATTTTGGTTCTCTATATACAGAGAAATGGTTTGCTAGAAAATTGCTCGACTGTATTTGTAGACCATAATTCACATTGTGAAACCCAGCGGTCAATGGATTGAAACCAACCTCTGCTAAATAGTTGTGTTTTATAAACTTCATCATTGCATATCAACTGAACTTTTCTGTCAACAGCAAACGTGTCTCGGATCAAAAACACTAGTCAAAATCCTAAATCCCAGTACAACTCGTGCCAAAGGACCAGAAGGAGATTCGCGACCTCTCAGCATTTTCTATATTCAAACCAAACCATAAAAGATCAATCTTTTCGCTTGGGATTGTGCTGCATTACAACTTTTTTCTACAAACTAGGTAAGTTTTTTTTCATTCCCCCAGTTTGGTTCTCTATATACAGAGAAATGGTTTACTAGAAAATTGCTCGACTGTATTTGTAGGCCATAATTCACATTGTGAAACCCAGCGGTCGATGGATCGAAACCAACCTCTGCTAAATAGTTGTGTTTTATAAACTTCATCATTGCATATCAACTGAACTTTTCTGTCAACAGCAAACGTGTCTCGGATCAAAAACACTAGTCAAAATCCTAAATCCCAGTACAACTCGTGCCAAAGGACCAGAAGGAGATTCGCGACCTCTCAGCATTTTCTATATTCAAACCAAACCATAAAAGGTCAATCTTTTTGCTTGGGATTGTGCTGCATTACAACTTTTTTCTACAAACTAGGTAAGTTTTTTTTACTCCCCCAGTCTGGTTCTCTACATACATAGAAATGGTTTGCTAGAAAATTGCCCGACTGTATTTGTAGGCCATAATTCACATTGTGAAACCCAGCGGTCGATGGATCGAAACCAACCTCTGCTAAATAGTTGTGATTTATAAACTTCATCATTGCATATCAACTGAACTTTTCTGTCAACAGCAAACGTGTCTCGGATCAAAAACACTAGTCAAAATCCTAAATCCCAGTACAACTCGTGCCAAAGGACCAGAAGGAGATTCGCGACCTCTCAGCATTTTCTATATTCAAACCAAACCATAAAAGGTCAATCTTTTTGCTTGGGATTGTGCTGCATTACAACTTTTTTCTACAAACTAGGTAAGTTTTTTTTACTCCCCCAGTCTGGTTCTCTACATACATAGAAATGGTTTGCTAGAAAATTGCCCGACTGTATTTGTAGGCCATAATTCACATTGTGAACTCCGTAGATGTTCTTCAAATATGGGAGAAAGGAATCTGTACTTAAAAAAAAAAAAAAAAAAAAAAAAAAAAGCACTCAATGGCACATTTGACTATAAGTAAACTGTGACATGGTGTGGCGTGAAACTGATAATGGCGTTCGTCGGGCATGGGGGATTAGCTCAAGTGGTAGAGCGTTCGCTTAGCATGCGAGAGGTAGCGGGATCGATGCCCGCATTCTCCAATACAATCTTTGGATTCCTTTTTCAGTTGGCCGAGTGAATTGTTTTTGCCACCTGCTCGTGGCACACACGTCCAAACCTTGAAGACTTTCAACAATGGCTAAATCAAGCCTTCGATAGCTCAGCTGGTAGAGCGGAGGACTGTAGATCTAAATTAGCAATCCTTAGGTCGCTGGTTCAATTCCGGCTCGAAGGAAGTTTTGTGTATTCTATCAGATGTTTTCAACCTTCTGGCAAATACCAGACAGCTATGCTCTTTCTGGACATGTAGACAGAAACACAACCGGAAAGTTTTTTCTCCAGTTTGCCTTGTGAATTCAAATCTTAGGCAGCAACAGTGCTTTTACTTTATGGAGATGCTGAGCACCAATGTGAAAACGTCTTCAACTGTAGCATGCTACCCAAGCAAAAGGAACCAACGTCCCTGGGTGGACTCGAACCAACAACCTTTCGGTTAACAGCCGAACGCGCTAACCGATTGCGCCACAGAGACACAAACCCCTGCCGAACTTTCGTCTAACAGCCGGACGCACCCACCAGTTTTAACCGGAACCTTAAACAATGGTCAGACACCATTTCCTCTAATGATTTTCAACAATAATATGACACAAGAAAGCAAAAAAAAACAAAGAAACAATTGCAGAACCCCAGGAGTACTCTAGTCGCCAACAAATATGTAATGGCTGAAAATTTACATGTCATCGACCTGAACACAAACAGTCATTAGAATTTTACTCTGTACATCTGTTAACACAAGCAGAGTGGCGCAGCGGAAGCGTGCTGGGCCCATAACCCAGAGGTCGATGGATCGAAACCATCCTCTGCTAAATTGTGCTGCATTGCATCTTTTTCTACAAACTAGCTAAGTTTTTTTTCACTTCCCCATTTTGGTTCTCTATATACAGAGAAATGGTTTGCTAGAAAATTGCTCGACTGTATTTGTAGACCATAATTCACATTGTGAAACCCAGCGGTCAATGGATTGAAACCAACCTCTGCTAAATAGTTGTGTTTTATAAACTTCATCATTGCATATCAACTGAACTTTTCTGTCAACAGCAAACGTGTCTCGGATCAAAAACACTAGTCAAAATCCTAAATCCCAGTACAACTCGTGCCAAAGGACCAGAAGGAGATTCGCGACCTCTCAGCATTTTCTATATTCAAACCAAACCATAAAAGATCAATCTTTTCGCTTGGGATTGTGCTGCATTACAACTTTTTTCTACAAACTAGGTAAGTTTTTTTTCATTCCCCCAGTTTGGTTCTCTATATACAGAGAAATGGTTTACTAGAAAATTGCTCGACTGTATTTGTAGGCCATAATTCACATTGTGAAACCCAGCGGTCGATGGATCGAAACCAACCTCTGCTAAATAGTTGTGTTTTATAAACTTCATCATTGCATATCAACTGAACTTTTCTGTCAACAGCAAACGTGTCTCGGATCAAAAACACTAGTCAAAATCCTAAATCCCAGTACAACTCGTGCCAAAGGACCAGAAGGAGATTCGCGACCTCTCAGCATTTTCTATATTCAAACCAAACCATAAAAGGTCAATCTTTTTGCTTGGGATTGTGCTGCATTACAACTTTTTTCTACAAACTAGGTAAGTTTTTTTTACTCCCCCAGTCTGGTTCTCTACATACATAGAAATGGTTTGCTAGAAAATTGCCCGACTGTATTTGTAGGCCATAATTCACATTGTGAAACCCAGCGGTCGATGGATCGAAACCAACCTCTGCTAAATAGTTGTGATTTATAAACTTCATCATTGCATATCAACTGAACTTTTCTGTCAACAGCAAACGTGTCTCGGATCAAAAACACTAGTCAAAATCCTAAATCCCAGTACAACTCGTGCCAAAGGACCAGAAGGAGATTCGCGACCTCTCAGCATTTTCTATATTCAAACCAAACCATAAAAGGTCAATCTTTTTGCTTGGGATTGTGCTGCATTACAACTTTTTTCTACAAACTAGGTAAGTTTTTTTTACTCCCCCAGTCTGGTTCTCTACATACATAGAAATGGTTTGCTAGAAAATTGCCCGACTGTATTTGTAGGCCATAATTCACATTGTGAACTCCGTAGATGTTCTTCAAATATGGGAGAAAGGAATCTGTACTTAAAAAAAAAAAAAAAAAAAAAAAAAAAAAGCACTCAATGGCACATTTGACTATAAGTAAACTGTGACATGGTGTGGTGTGAAACTGATAATGGCGTTCATCGGGCATGGGGGATTAGCTCAAGTGGTTGAGCGCTCGCTTAGCATGCGAGAGGTAGCGGGATCGATCCCCGCATTCTCCAATACAATCTTTGGATTCCTTTTTCAGTTGGCCGAGTGAATTGTTTTTGCCACCTGCTCGTGGCACACACGTCCAAACCTTGAAGACTTTCAACAATGGCTAAATCAAGCCTTCGATAGCTCAGCTGGTAGAGCGGAGGACTGTAGATCTAAATTAGCAATCCTTAGGTCGCTGGTTCAATTCCGGCTCGAAGGAAGTTTTGTGTATTCTATCAGATGTTTTCAACCTTCTGGCAAATACCAGACAGCTATGCTCTTTCTGGACATGTAGACAGAAACACAACCGGAAAGTTTTTTCTCCAGTTTGCCTTGTGAATTCAAATCTTAGGCAGCAACAGTGCTTTTACTTTATGGAGATGCTGAGCACCAATGTGAAAACGTCTTCAACTGTAGCATGCTACCCAAGCAAAAGGAACCAACGTCCCTGGGTGGACTCGAACCACCAACCTTTCGGTTAACAGCCGAACGCGCTAACCGATTGCGCCACAGAGACACAAACGCCTGCCGAACTTTCGTCTAACAGCCGGACGCACCCACCAGTTTTAACCGGAACCTTAAACAATGGTCAGACACCATTTCCTCTAATGATTTTCAACAATAATATGACACAAGAAAGCAAAAAAAACAAAGAAACAATTGCAGAACCCCAGGAGTACTCTAGTCGCCAACAAATATGTAATGGCTGAAAATTTACATGTCATCGACCTGAACACAAACAGTCATTAGAATTTTACTCTGTACATCTGTTAACACAAGCAGAGTGGCGCAGCGGAAGCGTGCTGGGCCCATAACCCAGAGGTCGATGGATTGAAACCATCCTCTGCTAAATTGTGCTGCATTGCATCTTTTTCTACAAACTAGCTAAGTTTTTTTTCACTTCCCCATTTTGGTTCTCTATATACAGAGAAATGGTTTGCTAGAAAATTGCTCGACTGTATTTGTAGACCATAATTCACATTGTGAAACCCAGCGGTCAATGGATTGAAACCAACCTCTGCTAAATAGTTGTGTTTTATAAACTTCATCATTGCATATCAACTGAACTTTTCTGTCAACAGCAAACGTGTCTCGGATCAAAAACACTAGTCAAAATCCTAAATCCCAGTACAACTCGTGCCAAAGGACCAGAAGGAGATTCGCGACCTCTCAGCATTTTCTATATTCAAACCAAACCATAAAAGATCAATCTTTTCGCTTGGGATTGTGCTGCATTACAACTTTTTTCTACAAACTAGGTAAGTTTTTTTTCATTCCCCCAGTTTGGTTCTCTATATACAGAGAAATGGTTTACTAGAAAATTGCTCGACTGTATTTGTAGGCCATAATTCACATTGTGAAACCCAGCGGTCGATGGATCGAAACCAACCTCTGCTAAATAGTTGTGTTTTATAAACTTCATCATTGCATATCAACTGAACTTTTCTGTCAACAGCAAACGTGTCTCGGATCAAAAACACTAGTCAAAATCCTAAATCCCAGTACAACTCGTGCCAAAGGACCAGAAGGAGATTCGCGACCTCTCAGCATTTTCTATATTCAAACCAAACCATAAAAGGTCAATCTTTTTGCTTGGGATTGTGCTGCATTACAACTTTTTTCTACAAACTAGGTAAGTTTTTTTTACTCCCCCAGTCTGGTTCTCTACATACATAGAAATGGTTTGCTAGAAAATTGCCCGACTGTATTTGTAGGCCATAATTCACATTGTGAAACCCAGCGGTCGATGGATCGAAACCAACCTCTGCTAAATAGTTGTGATTTATAAACTTCATCATTGCATATCAACTGAACTTTTCTGTCAACAGCAAACGTGTCTCGGATCAAAAACACTAGTCAAAATCCTAAATCCCAGTACAACTCGTGCCAAAGGACCAGAAGGAGATTCGCGACCTCTCAGCATTTTCTATATTCAAACCAAACCATAAAAGGTCAATCTTTTTGCTTGGGATTGTGCTGCATTACAACTTTTTTCTACAAACTAGGTAAGTTTTTTTTACTCCCCCAGTCTGGTTCTCTACATACATAGAAATGGTTTGCTAGAAAATTGCCCGACTGTATTTGTAGGCCATAATTCACATTGTGAACTCCGTAGATGTTCTTCAAATATGGGAGAAAGGAATCTGTACTTAAAAAAAAAAAAAAAAAAGCACTCAATGGCACATTTGACTATAAGTAAACTGTGACATGGTGTGGCGTGAAACTGATAATGGCGTTCGTCGGGCATGGGGGATTAGCTCAAGTGGTAGAGCGCTCGCTTAGCATGCGAGAGGTAGCGGGATCGATGCCCGCATTCTCCAATACAATCTTTGGATTCCTTTTTCAGTTGGCCGAGTGAATTGTTTTTGCCACCTGCTCGTGGCACACACGTCCAAACCTTGAAGACTTTCAACAATGGCTAAATCAAGCCTTCGATAGCTCAGCTGGTAGAGCGGAGGACTGTAGATCTAAATTAGCAATCCTTAGGTCGCTGGTTCAATTCCGGCTCGAAGGAAGTTTTGTGTATTCTATCAGATGTTTTCAACCTTCTGGCAAATACCAGACAGCTATGCTCTTTCTGGACATGTAGACAGAAACACAACCGGAAAGTTTTTTCTCCAGTTTGCCTTGTGAATTCAAATCTTAGGCAGCAACAGTGCTTTTACTTTATGGAGATGCTGAGCACCAATGTGAAAACGTCTTCAACTGTAGCATGCTACCCAAGCAAAAGGAACCAACGTCCCTGGGTGGACTCGAACCAACAACCTTTCGGTTAACAGCCGAACGCGCTAACCGATTGCGCCACAGAGACACAAACGCCTGCCGAACTTTCGTCTAACAGCCGGACGCACCCACCAGTTTTAACCGGAACCTTAAACAATGGTCAGACACCATTTCCTCTAATGATTTTCAACAATAATATGACACAAGAAAGCAAAAAAAAACAAAGAAACAATTGCAGAACCCCAGGAGTACTCTAGTCGCCAACAAATATTTTAATGGCTGAAAATTTACATGTCATCGACCTGAACACAAACAGTCATTAGAATTTTACTCTGTACATCTGTTAACACAAGCAGAGTGGCGCAGCGGAAGCGTGCTGGGCCCATAACCCAGAGGTCGATGGATCGAAACCATCCTCTGCTAAATTGTGCTGCATTGCATCTTTTTCTACAAACTAGCTAAGTTTTTTTTCACTTCCCCATTTTGGTTCTCTATATACAGAGAAATGGTTTGCTAGAAAATTGCTCGACTGTATTTGTAGACCATAATTCACATTGTGAAACCCAGCGGTCAATGGATTGAAACCAACCTCTGCTAAATAGTTGTGTTTTATAAACTTCATCATTGCATATCAACTGAACTTTTCTGTCAACAGCAAACGTGTCTCGGATCAAAAACACTAGTCAAAATCCTAAATCCCAGTACAACTCGTGCCAAAGGACCAGAAGGAGATTCGCGACCTCTCAGCATTTTCTATATTCAAACCAAACCATAAAAGATCAATCTTTTCGCTTGGGATTGTGCTGCATTACAACTTTTTTCTACAAACTAGGTAAGTTTTTTTTCATTCCCCCAGTTTGGTTCTCTATATACAGAGAAATGGTTTACTAGAAAATTGCTCGACTGTATTTGTAGGCCATAATTCACATTGTGAAACCCAGCGGTCGATGGATCGAAACCAACCTCTGCTAAATAGTTGTGTTTTATAAACTTCATCATTGCATATCAACTGAACTTTTCTGTCAACAGCAAACGTGTCTCGGATCAAAAACACTAGTCAAAATCCTAAATCCCAGTACAACTCGTGCCAAAGGACCAGAAGGAGATTCGCGACCTCTCAGCATTTTCTATATTCAAACCAAACCATAAAAGGTCAATCTTTTTGCTTGGGATTGTGCTGCATTACAACTTTTTTCTACAAACTAGGTAAGTTTTTTTTACTCCCCCAGTCTGGTTCTCTACATACATAGAAATGGTTTGCTAGAAAATTGCCCGACTGTATTTGTAGGCCATAATTCACATTGTGAAACCCAGCGGTCGATGGATCGAAACCAACCTCTGCTAAATAGTTGTGATTTATAAACTTCATCATTGCATATCAACTGAACTTTTCTGTCAACAGCAAACGTGTCTCGGATCAAAAACACTAGTCAAAATCCTAAATCCCAGTACAACTCGTGCCAAAGGACCAGAAGGAGATTCGCGACCTCTCAGCATTTTCTATATTCAAACCAAACCATAAAAGGTCAATCTTTTTGCTTGGGATTGTGCTGCATTACAACTTTTTTCTACAAACTAGGTAAGTTTTTTTTACTCCCCCAGTCTGGTTCTCTACATACATAGAAATGGTTTGCTAGAAAATTGCCCGACTGTATTTGTAGGCCATAATTCACATTGTGAACTCCGTAGATGTTCTTCAAATATGGGAGAAAGGAATCTGTACTTAAAAAAAAAAAAAAAAAAGCACTCAATGGCACATTTGACTATAAGTAAACTGTGACATGGTGTGGCGTGAAACTGATAATGGCGTTCGTCGGGCATGGGGGATTAGCTCAAGTGGTAGAGCGCTCGCTTAGCATGCGAGAGGTAGCGGGATCGATGCCCGCATTCTCCAATACAATCTTTGGATTCCTTTTTCAGTTGGCCGAGTGAATTGTTTTTGCCACCTGCTCGTGGCACACACGTCCAAACCTTGAAGACTTTCAACAATGGCTAAATCAAGCCTTCGATAGCTCAGCTGGTAGAGCGGAGGACTGTAGATCTAAATTAGCAATCCTTAGGTCGCTGGTTCAATTCCGGCTCGAAGGAAGTTTTGTGTATTCTATCAGATGTTTTCAACCTTCTGGCAAATACCAGACAGCTATGCTCTTTCTGGACATGTAGACAGAAACACAACCGGAAAGTTTTTTCTCCAGTTTGCCTTGTGAATTCAAATCTTAGGCAGCAACAGTGCTTTTACTTTATGGAGATGCTGAGCACCAATGTGAAAACGTCTTCAACTGTAGCATGCTACCCAAGCAAAAGGAACCAACGTCCCTGGGTGGACTCGAACCAACAACCTTTCGGTTAACAGCCGAACGCGCTAACCGATTGCGCCACAGAGACACAAACGCCTGCCGAACTTTCGTCTAACAGCCGGACGCACCCACCAGTTTTAACCGGAACCTTAAACAATGGTCAGACACCATTTCCTCTAATGATTTTCAACAATAATATGACACAAGAAAGCAAAAAAAAACAAAGAAACAATTGCAGAACCCCAGGAGTACTCTAGTCGCCAACAAATATTTTAATGGCTGAAAATTTACATGTCATCGACCTGAACACAAACAGTCATTAGAATTTTACTCTGTACATCTGTTAACACAAGCAGAGTGGCGCAGCGGAAGCGTGCTGGGCCCATAACCCAGAGGTCGATGGATCGAAACCATCCTCTGCTAAATTGTGCTGCATTGCATCTTTTTCTACAAACTAGCTAAGTTTTTTTTCACTTCCCCATTTTGGTTCTCTATATACAGAGAAATGGTTTGCTAGAAAATTGCTCGACTGTATTTGTAGACCATAATTCACATTGTGAAACCCAGCGGTCAATGGATTGAAACCAACCTCTGCTAAATAGTTGTGTTTTATAAACTTCATCATTGCATATCAACTGAACTTTTCTGTCAACAGCAAACGTGTCTCGGATCAAAAACACTAGTCAAAATCCTAAATCCCAGTACAACTCGTGCCAAAGGACCAGAAGGAGATTCGCGACCTCTCAGCATTTTCTATATTCAAACCAAACCATAAAAGATCAATCTTTTCGCTTGGGATTGTGCTGCATTACAACTTTTTTCTACAAACTAGGTAAGTTTTTTTTCATTCCCCCAGTTTGGTTCTCTATATACAGAGAAATGGTTTACTAGAAAATTGCTCGACTGTATTTGTAGGCCATAATTCACATTGTGAAACCCAGCGGTCGATGGATCGAAACCAACCTCTGCTAAATAGTTGTGTTTTATAAACTTCATCATTGCATATCAACTGAACTTTTCTGTCAACAGCAAACGTGTCTCGGATCAAAAACACTAGTCAAAATCCTAAATCCCAGTACAACTCGTGCCAAAGGACCAGAAGGAGATTCGCGACCTCTCAGCATTTTCTATATTCAAACCAAACCATAAAAGGTCAATCTTTTTGCTTGGGATTGTGCTGCATTACAACTTTTTTCTACAAACTAGGTAAGTTTTTTTTACTCCCCCAGTCTGGTTCTCTACATACATAGAAATGGTTTGCTAGAAAATTGCCCGACTGTATTTGTAGGCCATAATTCACATTGTGAAACCCAGCGGTCGATGGATCGAAACCAACCTCTGCTAAATAGTTGTGATTTATAAACTTCATCATTGCATATCAACTGAACTTTTCTGTCAACAGCAAACGTGTCTCGGATCAAAAACACTAGTCAAAATCCTAAATCCCAGTACAACTCGTGCCAAAGGACCAGAAGGAGATTCGCGACCTCTCAGCATTTTCTATATTCAAACCAAACCATAAAAGGTCAATCTTTTTGCTTGGGATTGTGCTGCATTACAACTTTTTTCTACAAACTAGGTAAGTTTTTTTTACTCCCCCAGTCTGGTTCTCTACATACATAGAAATGGTTTGCTAGAAAATTGCCCGACTGTATTTGTAGGCCATAATTCACATTGTGAACTCCGTAGATGTTCTTCAAATATGGGAGAAAGGAATCTGTACTTAAAAAAAAAAAAAAAAAAAAAAAAAAAAGCACTCAATGGCACATTTGACTATAAGTAAACTGTGACATGGTGTGGTGTGAAACTGATAATGGCGTTCGTCGGGCATGGGGGATTAGCTCAAGTGGTTGAGCGCTCGCTTAGCATGCGAGAGGTAGCGGGATCGATCCCCGCATTCTCCAATACAATCTTTGGATTCCTTTTTCAGTTGGCCGAGTGAATTGTTTTTGCCACCTGCTCGTGGCACACACGTCCAAACCTTGAAGACTTTCAACAATGGCTAAATCAAGCCTTCGATAGCTCAGCTGGTAGAGCGGAGGACTGTAGATCTAAATTAGCAATCCTTAGGTCGCTGGTTCAATTCCGGCTCGAAGGAAGTTTTGTGTATTCTATCAGATGTTTTCAACCTTCTGGCAAATACCAGACAGCTATGCTCTTTCTGGACATGTAGACAGAAACACAACCGGAAAGTTTTTTCTCCAGTTTGCCTTGTGAATTCAAATCTTAGGCAGCAACAGTGCTTTTACTTTATGGAGATGCTGAGCACCAATGTGAAAACGTCTTCAACTGTAGCATGCTACCCAAGCAAAAGGAACCAACGTCCCTGGGTGGACTCGAACCACCAACCTTTCGGTTAACAGCCGAACGCGCTAACCGATTGCGCCACAGAGACACAAACGCCTGCCGAACTTACGTCTAACAGCCGGACGCACCCACCAGTTTTAACCGGAACCTTAAACAATGGTCAGACACCATTTCCTCTAATGATTTTCAACAATAATATGACACAAGAAAGCAAAAAAAACAAAGAAACAATTGCAGAACCCCAGGAGTACTCTAGTCGCCAACAAATATGTAATGGCTGAAAATTTACATGTCATCGACCTGAACACAAACAGTCATTAGAATTTTACTCTGTACATCTGTTAACACAAGCAGAGTGGCGCAGCGGAAGCGTGCTGGGCCCATAACCCAGAGGTCGATGGATTGAAACCATCCTCTGCTAAATTGTGCTGCATTGCATCTTTTTCTACAAACTAGCTAAGTTTTTTTTCACTTCCCCATTTTGGTTCTCTATATACAGAGAAATGGTTTGCTAGAAAATTGCTCGACTGTATTTGTAGACCATAATTCACATTGTGAAACCCAGCGGTCAATGGATTGAAACCAACCTCTGCTAAATAGTTGTGTTTTATAAACTTCATCATTGCATATCAACTGAACTTTTCTGTCAACAGCAAACGTGTCTCGGATCAAAAACACTAGTCAAAATCCTAAATCCCAGTACAACTCGTGCCAAAGGACCAGAAGGAGATTCGCGACCTCTCAGCATTTTCTATATTCAAACCAAACCATAAAAGATCAATCTTTTCGCTTGGGATTGTGCTGCATTACAACTTTTTTCTACAAACTAGGTAAGTTTTTTTTCATTCCCCCAGTTTGGTTCTCTATATACAGAGAAATGGTTTACTAGAAAATTGCTCGACTGTATTTGTAGGCCATAATTCACATTGTGAAACCCAGCGGTCGATGGATCGAAACCAACCTCTGCTAAATAGTTGTGTTTTATAAACTTCATCATTGCATATCAACTGAACTTTTCTGTCAACAGCAAACGTGTCTCGGATCAAAAACACTAGTCAAAATCCTAAATCCCAGTACAACTCGTGCCAAAGGACCAGAAGGAGATTCGCGACCTCTCAGCATTTTCTATATTCAAACCAAACCATAAAAGGTCAATCTTTTTGCTTGGGATTGTGCTGCATTACAACTTTTTTCTACAAACTAGGTAAGTTTTTTTTACTCCCCCAGTCTGGTTCTCTACATACATAGAAATGGTTTGCTAGAAAATTGCCCGACTGTATTTGTAGGCCATAATTCACATTGTGAAACCCAGCGGTCGATGGATCGAAACCAACCTCTGCTAAATAGTTGTGATTTATAAACTTCATCATTGCATATCAACTGAACTTTTCTGTCAACAGCAAACGTGTCTCGGATCAAAAACACTAGTCAAAATCCTAAATCCCAGTACAACTCGTGCCAAAGGACCAGAAGGAGATTCGCGACCTCTCAGCATTTTCTATATTCAAACCAAACCATAAAAGGTCAATCTTTTTGCTTGGGATTGTGCTGCATTACAACTTTTTTCTACAAACTAGGTAAGTTTTTTTTACTCCCCCAGTCTGGTTCTCTACATACATAGAAATGGTTTGCTAGAAAATTGCCCGACTGTATTTGTAGGCCATAATTCACATTGTGAACTCCGTAGATGTTCTTCAAATATGGGAGAAAGGAATCTGTACTTAAAAAAAAAAAAAAAAAAAAAAAAAAAAGCACTCAATGGCACATTTGACTATAAGTAAACTGTGACATGGTGTGGCGTGAAACTGATAATGGCGTTCGTCGGGCATGGGGGATTAGCTCAAGTGGTAGAGCGCTCGCTTAGCATGCGAGAGGTAGCGGGATCGATGCCCGCATTCTCCAATACAATCTTTGGATTCCTTTTTCAGTTGGCCGAGTGAATTGTTTTTGCCACCTGCTCGTGGCACACACGTCCAAACCTTGAAGACTTTCAACAATGGCTAAATCAAGCCTTCGATAGCTCAGCTGGTAGAGCGGAGGACTGTAGATCTAAATTAGCAATCCTTAGGTCGCTGGTTCAATTCCGGCTCGAAGGAAGTTTTGTGTATTCTATCAGATGTTTTCAACCTTCTGGCAAATACCAGACAGCTATGCTCTTTCTGGACATGTAGACAGAAACACAACCGGAAAGTTTTTTCTCCAGTTTGCCTTGTGAATTCAAATCTTAGGCAGCAACAGTGCTTTTACTTTATGGAGATGCTGAGCACCAATGTGAAAATGTCTTCAACTGTAGCATGCTACCCAAGCAAAAGGAACCAACGTCCCTGGGTGGACTCGAACCAACAACCTTTCGGTTAACAGCCGAACGCGCTAACCGATTGCGCCACAGAGACACAAACGCCTGCCGAACTTTCGTCTAACAGCCGGACGCACCCACCAGTTTTAACCGGAACCTTAAACAATGGTCAGACACCATTTCCTCTAATGATTTTCAACAATAATATGACACAAGAAAGCAAAAAAAAACAAAGAAACAATTGCAGAACCCCAGGAGTACTCTAGTCGCCAACAAATATGTAATGGCTGAAAATTTACATGTCATCGACCTGAACACAAACAGTCATTAGAATTTTACTCTGTACATCTGTTAACACAAGCAGAGTGGCGCAGCGGAAGCGTGCTGGGCCCATAACCCAGAGGTCGATGGATCGAAACCATCCTCTGCTAAATTGTGCTGCATTGCATCTTTTTCTACAAACTAGCTAAGTTTTTTTTCACTTCCCCATTTTGGTTCTCTATATACAGAGAAATGGTTTGCTAGAAAATTGCTCGACTGTATTTGTAGACCATAATTCACATTGTGAAACCCAGCGGTCAATGGATTGAAACCAACCTCTGCTAAATAGTTGTGTTTTATAAACTTCATCATTGCATATCAAC
This sequence comes from Dendrobates tinctorius, assembly GCF_039654945.1. Classification (NCBI taxonomy): domain Eukaryota; kingdom Metazoa; phylum Chordata; class Amphibia; order Anura; family Dendrobatidae; genus Dendrobates; species Dendrobates tinctorius. The sequence goes on along the minus strand of NW_027361918.1, from coordinate 11,906,479 downwards.
TGAACTTTTCTGTCAACAGCAAACGTGTCTCGGATCAAAAACACTAGTCAAAATCCTAAATCCCAGTACAACTCGTGCCAAAGGACCAGAAGGAGATTCGCGACCTCTCAGCATTTTCTATATTCAAACCAAACCATAAAAGATCAATCTTTTCGCTTGGGATTGTGCTGCATTACAACTTTTTTCTACAAACTAGGTAAGTTTTTTTTCATTCCCCCAGTTTGGTTCTCTATATACAGAGAAATGGTTTACTAGAAAATTGCTCGACTGTATTTGTAGGCCATAATTCACATTGTGAAACCCAGCGGTCGATGGATCGAAACCAACCTCTGCTAAATAGTTGTGTTTTATAAACTTCATCATTGCATATCAACTGAACTTTTCTGTCAACAGCAAACGTGTCTCGGATCAAAAACACTAGTCAAAATCCTAAATCCCAGTACAACTCGTGCCAAAGGACCAGAAGGAGATTCGCGACCTCTCAGCATTTTCTATATTCAAACCAAACCATAAAAGGTCAATCTTTTTGCTTGGGATTGTGCTGCATTACAACTTTTTTCTACAAACTAGGTAAGTTTTTTTTACTCCCCCAGTCTGGTTCTCTACATACATAGAAATGGTTTGCTAGAAAATTGCCCGACTGTATTTGTAGGCCATAATTCACATTGTGAAACCCAGCGGTCGATGGATCGAAACCAACCTCTGCTAAATAGTTGTGATTTATAAACTTCATCATTGCATATCAACTGAACTTTTCTGTCAACAGCAAACGTGTCTCGGATCAAAAACACTAGTCAAAATCCTAAATCCCAGTACAACTCGTGCCAAAGGACCAGAAGGAGATTCGCGACCTCTCAGCATTTTCTATATTCAAACCAAACCATAAAAGGTCAATCTTTTTGCTTGGGATTGTGCTGCATTACAACTTTTTTCTACAAACTAGGTAAGTTTTTTTTACTCCCCCAGTCTGGTTCTCTACATACATAGAAATGGTTTGCTAGAAAATTGCCCGACTGTATTTGTAGGCCATAATTCACATTGTGAACTCCGTAGATGTTCTTCAAATATGGGAGAAAGGAATCTGTACTTAAAAAAAAAAAAAAAAAAAAAAAAAAAAGCACTCAATGGCACATTTGACTATAAGTAAACTGTGACATGGTGTGGTGTGAAACTGATAATGGCGTTCGTCGGGCATGGGGGATTAGCTCAAGTGGTTGAGCGCTCGCTTAGCATGCGAGAGGTAGCGGGATCGATCCCCGCATTCTCCAATACAATCTTTGGATTCCTTTTTCAGTTGGCCGAGTGAATTGTTTTTGCCACCTGCTCGTGGCACACACGTCCAAACCTTGAAGACTTTCAACAATGGCTAAATCAAGCCTTCGATAGCTCAGCTGGTAGAGCGGAGGACTGTAGATCTAAATTAGCAATCCTTAGGTCGCTGGTTCAATTCCGGCTCGAAGGAAGTTTTGTGTATTCTATCAGATGTTTTCAACCTTCTGGCAAATACCAGACAGCTATGCTCTTTCTGGACATGTAGACAGAAACACAACCGGAAAGTTTTTTCTCCAGTTTGCCTTGTGAATTCAAATCTTAGGCAGCAACAGTGCTTTTACTTTATGGAGATGCTGAGCACCAATGTGAAAACGTCTTCAACTGTAGCATGCTACCCAAGCAAAAGGAACCAACGTCCCTGGGTGGACTCGAACCACCAACCTTTCGGTTAACAGCCGAACGCGCTAACCGATTGCGCCACAGAGACACAAACGCCTGCCGAACTTTCGTCTAACAGCCGGACGCACCCACCAGTTTTAACCGGAACCTTAAACAATGGTCAGACACCATTTCCTCTAATGATTTTCAACAATAATATGACACAAGAAAGCAAAAAAAACAAAGAAACAATTGCAGAACCCCAGGAGTACTCTAGTCGCCAACAAATATGTAATGGCTGAAAATTTACATGTCATCGACCTGAACACAAACAGTCATTAGAATTTTACTCTGTACATCTGTTAACACAAGCAGAGTGGCGCAGCGGAAGCGTGCTGGGCCCATAACCCAGAGGTCGATGGATTGAAACCATCCTCTGCTAAATTGTGCTGCATTGCATCTTTTTCTACAAACTAGCTAAGTTTTTTTTCACTTCCCCATTTTGGTTCTCTATATACAGAGAAATGGTTTGCTAGAAAATTGCTCGACTGTATTTGTAGACCATAATTCACATTGTGAAACCCAGCGGTCAATGGATTGAAACCAACCTCTGCTAAATAGTTGTGTTTTATAAACTTCATCATTGCATATCAACTGAACTTTTCTGTCAACAGCAAACGTGTCTCGGATCAAAAACACTAGTCAAAATCCTAAATCCCAGTACAACTCGTGCCAAAGGACCAGAAGGAGATTCGCGACCTCTCAGCATTTTCTATATTCAAACCAAACCATAAAAGATCAATCTTTTCGCTTGGGATTGTGCTGCATTACAACTTTTTTCTACAAACTAGGTAAGTTTTTTTTCATTCCCCCAGTTTGGTTCTCTATATACAGAGAAATGGTTTACTAGAAAATTGCTCGACTGTATTTGTAGGCCATAATTCACATTGTGAAACCCAGCGGTCGATGGATCGAAACCAACCTCTGCTAAATAGTTGTGTTTTATAAACTTCATCATTGCATATCAACTGAACTTTTCTGTCAACAGCAAACGTGTCTCGGATCAAAAACACTAGTCAAAATCCTAAATCCCAGTACAACTCGTGCCAAAGGACCAGAAGGAGATTCGCGACCTCTCAGCATTTTCTATATTCAAACCAAACCATAAAAGGTCAATCTTTTTGCTTGGGATTGTGCTGCATTACAACTTTTTTCTACAAACTAGGTAAGTTTTTTTTACTCCCCCAGTCTGGTTCTCTACATACATAGAAATGGTTTGCTAGAAAATTGCCCGACTGTATTTGTAGGCCATAATTCACATTGTGAAACCCAGCGGTCGATGGATCGAAACCAACCTCTGCTAAATAGTTGTGATTTATAAACTTCATCATTGCATATCAACTGAACTTTTCTGTCAACAGCAAACGTGTCTCGGATCAAAAACACTAGTCAAAATCCTAAATCCCAGTACAACTCGTGCCAAAGGACCAGAAGGAGATTCGCGACCTCTCAGCATTTTCTATATTCAAACCAAACCATAAAAGGTCAATCTTTTTGCTTGGGATTGTGCTGCATTACAACTTTTTTCTACAAACTAGGTAAGTTTTTTTTACTCCCCCAGTCTGGTTCTCTACATACATAGAAATGGTTTGCTAGAAAATTGCCCGACTGTATTTGTAGGCCATAATTCACATTGTGAACTCCGTAGATGTTCTTCAAATATGGGAGAAAGGAATCTGTACTTAAAAAAAAAAAAAAAAAAAAAAAAAAAAGCACTCAATGGCACATTTGACTATAAGTAAACTGTGACATGGTGTGGCGTGAAACTGATAATGGCGTTCGTCGGGCATGGGGGATTAGCTCAAGTGGTAGAGCGCTCGCTTAGCATGCGAGAGGTAGCGGGATCGATGCCCGCATTCTCCAATACAATCTTTGGATTCCTTTTTCAGTTGGCCGAGTGAATTGTTTTTGCCACCTGCTCGTGGCACACACGTCCAAACCTTGAAGACTTTCAACAATGGCTAAATCAAGCCTTCGATAGCTCAGCTGGTAGAGCGGAGGACTGTAGATCTAAATTAGCAATCCTTAGGTCGCTGGTTCAATTCCGGCTCGAAGGAAGTTTTGTGTATTCTATCAGATGTTTTCAACCTTCTGGCAAATACCAGACAGCTATGCTCTTTCTGGACATGTAGACAGAAACACAACCGGAAAGTTTTTTCTCCAGTTTGCCTTGTGAATTCAAATCTTAGGCAGCAACAGTGCTTTTACTTTATGGAGATGCTGAGCACCAATGTGAAAACGTCTTCAACTGTAGCATGCTACCCAAGCAAAAGGAACCAACGTCCCTGGGTGGACTCGAACCACCAACCTTTCGGTTAACAGCCGAACGCGCTAACCGATTGCGCCACAGAGACACAAACGCCTGCCGAACTTTCGTCTAACAGCCGGACGCACCCACCAGTTTTAACCGGAACCTTAAACAATGGTCAGACACCATTTCCTCTAATGATTTTCAACAATAATATGACACAAGAAAGCAAAAAAAACAAAGAAACAATTGCAGAACCCCAGGAGTACTCTAGTCGCCAACAAATATGTAATGGCTGAAAATTTACATGTCATCGACCTGAACACAAACAGTCATTAGAATTTTACTCTGTACATCTGTTAACACAAGCAGAGTGGCGCAGCGGAAGCGTGCTGGGCCCATAACCCAGAGGTCGATGGATTGAAACCATCCTCTGCTAAATTGTGCTGCATTGCATCTTTTTCTACAAACTAGCTAAGTTTTTTTTCACTTCCCCATTTTGGTTCTCTATATACAGAGAAATGGTTTGCTAGAAAATTGCTCGACTGTATTTGTAGACCATAATTCACATTGTGAAACCCAGCGGTCAATGGATTGAAACCAACCTCTGCTAAATAGTTGTGTTTTATAAACTTCATCATTGCATATCAACTGAACTTTTCTGTCAACAGCAAACGTGTCTCGGATCAAAAACACTAGTCAAAATCCTAAATCCCAGTACAACTCGTGCCAAAGGACCAGAAGGAGATTCGCGACCTCTCAGCATTTTCTATATTCAAACCAAACCATAAAAGATCAATCTTTTCGCTTGGGATTGTGCTGCATTACAACTTTTTTCTACAAACTAGGTAAGTTTTTTTTCATTCCCCCAGTTTGGTTCTCTATATACAGAGAAATGGTTTACTAGAAAATTGCTCGACTGTATTTGTAGGCCATAATTCACATTGTGAAACCCAGCGGTCGATGGATCGAAACCAACCTCTGCTAAATAGTTGTGTTTTATAAACTTCATCATTGCATATCAACTGAACTTTTCTGTCAACAGCAAACGTGTCTCGGATCAAAAACACTAGTCAAAATCCTAAATCCCAGTACAACTCGTGCCAAAGGACCAGAAGGAGATTCGCGACCTCTCAGCATTTTCTATATTCAAACCAAACCATAAAAGGTCAATCTTTTTGCTTGGGATTGTGCTGCATTACAACTTTTTTCTACAAACTAGGTAAGTTTTTTTTACTCCCCCAGTCTGGTTCTCTACATACATAGAAATGGTTTGCTAGAAAATTGCCCGACTGTATTTGTAGGCCATAATTCACATTGTGAAACCCAGCGGTCGATGGATCGAAACCAACCTCTGCTAAATAGTTGTGATTTATAAACTTCATCATTGCATATCAACTGAACTTTTCTGTCAACAGCAAACGTGTCTCGGATCAAAAACACTAGTCAAAATCCTAAATCCCAGTACAACTCGTGCCAAAGGACCAGAAGGAGATTCGCGACCTCTCAGCATTTTCTATATTCAAACCAAACCATAAAAGGTCAATCTTTTTGCTTGGGATTGTGCTGCATTACAACTTTTTTCTACAAACTAGGTAAGTTTTTTTTACTCCCCCAGTCTGGTTCTCTACATACATAGAAATGGTTTGCTAGAAAATTGCCCGACTGTATTTGTAGGCCATAATTCACATTGTGAACTCCGTAGATGTTCTTCAAATATGGGAGAAAGGAATCTGTACTTAAAAAAAAAAAAAAAAAAAAAAAAAAAAGCACTCAATGGCACATTTGACTATAAGTAAACTGTGACATGGTGTGGTGTGAAACTGATAATGGCGTTCGTCGGGCATGGGGGATTAGCTCAAGTGGTTGAGCGCTCGCTTAGCATGCGAGAGGTAGCGGGATCGATCCCCGCATTCTCCAATACAATCTTTGGATTCCTTTTTCAGTTGGCCGAGTGAATTGTTTTTGCCACCTGCTCGTGGCACACACGTCCAAACCTTGAAGACTTTCAACAATGGCTAAATCAAGCCTTCGATAGCTCAGCTGGTAGAGCGGAGGACTGTAGATCTAAATTAGCAATCCTTAGGTCGCTGGTTCAATTCCGGCTCGAAGGAAGTTTTGTGTATTCTATCAGATGTTTTCAACCTTCTGGCAAATACCAGACAGCTATGCTCTTTCTGGACATGTAGACAGAAACACAACCGGAAAGTTTTTTCTCCAGTTTGCCTTGTGAATTCAAATCTTAGGCAGCAACAGTGCTTTTACTTTATGGAGATGCTGAGCACCAATGTGAAAACGTCTTCAACTGTAGCATGCTACCCAAGCAAAAGGAACCAACGTCCCTGGGTGGACTCGAACCACCAACCTTTCGGTTAACAGCCGAACGCGCTAACCGATTGCGCCACAGAGACACAAACGCCTGCCGAACTTTCGTCTAACAGCCGGACGCACCCACCAGTTTTAACCGGAACCTTAAACAATGGTCAGACACCATTTCCTCTAATGATTTTCAACAATAATATGACACAAGAAAGCAAAAAAAACAAAGAAACAATTGCAGAACCCCAGGAGTACTCTAGTCGCCAACAAATATGTAATGGCTGAAAATTTACATGTCATCGACCTGAACACAAACAGTCATTAGAATTTTACTCTGTACATCTGTTAACACAAGCAGAGTGGCGCAGCGGAAGCGTGCTGGGCCCATAACCCAGAGGTCGATGGATTGAAACCATCCTCTGCTAAATTGTGCTGCATTGCATCTTTTTCTACAAACTAGCTAAGTTTTTTTTCACTTCCCCATTTTGGTTCTCTATATACAGAGAAATGGTTTGCTAGAAAATTGCTCGACTGTATTTGTAGACCATAATTCACATTGTGAAACCCAGCGGTCAATGGATTGAAACCAACCTCTGCTAAATAGTTGTGTTTTATAAACTTCATCATTGCATATCAACTGAACTTTTCTGTCAACAGCAAACGTGTCTCGGATCAAAAACACTAGTCAAAATCCTAAATCCCAGTACAACTCGTGCCAAAGGACCAGAAGGAGATTCGCGACCTCTCAGCATTTTCTATATTCAAACCAAACCATAAAAGATCAATCTTTTCGCTTGGGATTGTGCTGCATTACAACTTTTTTCTACAAACTAGGTAAGTTTTTTTTCATTCCCCCAGTTTGGTTCTCTACATACATAGAAATGGTTTGCTAGAAAATTGCCCGACTGTATTTGTAGGCCATAATTCACATTGTGAAACCCAGCGGTCGATGGATCGAAACCAACCTCTGCTAAATAGTTGTGATTTATAAACTTCATCATTGCATATCAACTGAACTTTTCTGTCAACAGCAAACGTGTCTCGGATCAAAAACACTAGTCAAAATCCTAAATCCCAGTACAACTCGTGCCAAAGGACCAGAAGGAGATTCGCGACCTCTCAGCATTTTCTATATTCAAACCAAACCATAAAAGGTCAATCTTTTTGCTTGGGATTGTGCTGCATTACAACTTTTTTCTACAAACTAGGTAAGTTTTTTTTACTCCCCCAGTCTGGTTCTCTACATACATAGAAATGGTTTGCTAGAAAATTGCCCGACTGTATTTGTAGGCCATAATTCACATTGTGAAACCCAGCGGTCGATGGATCGAAACCAACCTCTGCTAAATAGTTGTGATTTATAAACTTCATCATTGCATATCAACTGAACTTTTCTGTCAACAGCAAACGTGTCTCGGATCAAAAACACTAGTCAAAATCCTAAATCCCAGTACAACTCGTGCCAAAGGACCAGAAGGAGATTCGCGACCTCTCAGCATTTTCTATATTCAAACCAAACCATAAAAGGTCAATCTTTTTGCTTGGGATTGTGCTGCATTACAACTTTTTTCTACAAACTAGGTAAGTTTTTTTTACTCCCCCAGTCTGGTTCTCTACATACATAGAAATGGTTTGCTAGAAAATTGCCCGACTGTATTTGTAGGCCATAATTCACATTGTGAACTCCGTAGATGTTCTTCAAATATGGGAGAAAGGAATCTGTACTTAAAAAAAAAAAAAAAAAAAAAAAAAAAAGCACTCAATGGCACATTTGACTATAAGTAAACTGTGACATGGTGTGGCGTGAAACTGATAATGGCGTTCGTCGGGCATGGGGGATTAGCTCAAGTGGTAGAGCGCTCGCTTAGCATGCGAGAGGTAGCGGGATCGATGCCCGCATTCTCCAATACAATCTTTGGATTCCTTTTTCAGTTGGCCGAGTGAATTGTTTTTGCCACCTGCTCGTGGCACACACGTCCAAACCTTGAAGACTTTCAACAATGGCTAAATCAAGCCTTCGATAGCTCAGCTGGTAGAGCGGAGGACTGTAGATCTAAATTAGCAATCCTTAGGTCGCTGGTTCAATTCCGGCTCGAAGGAAGTTTTGTGTATTCTATCAGATGTTTTCAACCTTCTGGCAAATACCAGACAGCTATGCTCTTTCTGGACATGTAGACAGAAACACAACCGGAAAGTTTTTTCTCCAGTTTGCCTTGTGAATTCAAATCTTAGGCAGCAACAGTGCTTTTACTTTATGGAGATGCTGAGCACCAATGTGAAAACGTCTTCAACTGTAGCATGCTACCCAAGCAAAAGGAACCAACGTCCCTGGGTGGACTCGAACCACCAACCTTTCGGTTAACAGCCGAACGCGCTAACCGATTGCGCCACAGAGACACAAACGCCTGCCGAACTTTCGTCTAACAGCCGGACGCACCCACCAGTTTTAACCGGAACCTTAAACAATGGTCAGACACCATTTCCTCTAATGATTTTCAACAATAATATGACACAAGAAAGCAAAAAAAACAAAGAAACAATTGCAGAACCCCAGGATTACTCTAGTCGCCAACAAATATGTAATGGCTGAAAATTTACATGTCATCGACCTGAACACAAACAGTCATTAGAATTTTACTCTGTACATCTGTTAACACAAGCAGAGTGGCGCAGCGGAAGCGTGCTGGGCCCATAACCCAGAGGTCGATGGATTGAAACCATCCTCTGCTAAATTGTGCTGCATTGCATCTTTTTCTACAAACTAGCTAAGTTTTTTTTCACTTCCCCATTTTGGTTCTCTATATACAGAGAAATGGTTTGCTAGAAAATTGCTCGACTGTATTTGTAGACCATAATTCACATTGTGAAACCCAGCGGTCAATGGATTGAAACCAACCTCTGCTAAATAGTTGTGTTTTATAAACTTCATCATTGCATATCAACTGAACTTTTCTGTCAACAGCAAACGTGTCTCGGATCAAAAACACTAGTCAAAATCCTAAATCCCAGTACAACTCGTGCCAAAGGACCAGAAGGAGATTCGCGACCTCTCAGCATTTTCTATATTCAAACCAAACCATAAAAGATCAATCTTTTCGCTTGGGATTGTGCTGCATTACAACTTTTTTCTACAAACTAGGTAAGTTTTTTTTCATTCCCCCAGTTTGGTTCTCTATATACAGAGAAATGGTTTACTAGAAAATTGCTCGACTGTATTTGTAGGCCATAATTCACATTGTGAAACCCAGCGGTCGATGGATCGAAACCAACCTCTGCTAAATAGTTGTGTTTTATAAACTTCATCATTGCATATCAACTGAACTTTTCTGTCAACAGCAAACGTGTCTCGGATCAAAAACACTAGTCAAAATCCTAAATCCCAGTACAACTCGTGCCAAAGGACCAGAAGGAGATTCGCGACCTCTCAGCATTTTCTATATTCAAACCAAACCATAAAAGGTCAATCTTTTTGCTTGGGATTGTGCTGCATTACAACTTTTTTCTACAAACTAGGTAAGTTTTTTTTACTCCCCCAGTCTGGTTCTCTACATACATAGAAATGGTTTGCTAGAAAATTGCCCGACTGTATTTGTAGGCCATAATTCACATTGTGAAACCCAGCGGTCGATGGATCGAAACCAACCTCTGCTAAATAGTTGTGATTTATAAACTTCATCATTGCATATCAACTGAACTTTTCTGTCAACAGCAAACGTGTCTCGGATCAAAAACACTAGTCAAAATCCTAAATCCCAGTACAACTCGTGCCAAAGGACCAGAAGGAGATTCGCGACCTCTCAGCATTTTCTATATTCAAACCAAACCATAAAAGGTCAATCTTTTTGCTTGGGATTGTGCTGCATTACAACTTTTTTCTACAAACTAGGTAAGTTTTTTTTACTCCCCCAGTCTGGTTCTCTACATACATAGAAATGGTTTGCTAGAAAATTGCCCGACTGTATTTGTAGGCCATAATTCACATTGTGAACTCCGTAGATGTTCTTCAAATATGGGAGAAAGGAATCTGTACTTAAAAAAAAAAAAAAAAAAAAAAAAAAAAGCACTCAATGGCACATTTGACTATAAGTAAACTGTGACATGGTGTGGCGTGAAACTGATAATGGCGTTCGTCGGGCATGGGGGATTAGCTCAAGTGGTAGAGCGCTCGCTTAGCATGCGAGAGGTAGCGGGATCGATGCCCGCATTCTCCAATACAATCTTTGGATTCCTTTTTCAGTTGGCCGAGTGAATTGTTTTTGCCACCTGCTCGTGGCACACACGTCCAAACCTTGAAGACTTTCAACAATGGCTAAATCAAGCCTTCGATAGCTCAGCTGGTAGAGCGGAGGACTGTAGATCTAAATTAGCAATCCTTAGGTCGCTGGTTCAATTCCGGCTCGAAGGAAGTTTTGTGTATTCTATCAGATGTTTTCAACCTTCTGGCAAATACCAGACAGCTATGCTCTTTCTGGACATGTAGACAGAAACACAACCGGAAAGTTTTTTCTCCAGTTTGCCTTGTGAATTCAAATCTTAGGCAGCAACAGTGCTTTTACTTTATGGAGATGCTGAGCACCAATGTGAAAACGTCTTCAACTGTAGCATGCTACCCAAGCAAAAGGAACCAACGTCCCTGGGTGGACTCGAACCACCAACCTTTCGGTTAACAGCCGAACGCGCTAACCGATTGCGCCACAGAGACACAAACGCCTGCCGAACTTTCGTCTAACAGCCGGACGCACCCACCAGTTTTAACCGGAACCTTAAACAATGGTCAGACACCATTTCCTCTAATGATTTTCAACAATAATATGACACAAGAAAGCAAAAAAAAACAAAGAAACAATTGCAGAACCCCAGGAGTACTCTAGTCGCCAACAAATATGTAATGGCTGAAAATTTACATGTCATCGACATGAACACAAACAGTCATTAGAATTTTACTCTTTACATCTGTTAACACAAGCAGAGTGGCGCAGCGGAAGCGTGCTGGGCCCATAACCCAGAGGTCGATGGATCAAAACCATCCTCTGCTAAATTGTGCTGCATTACAACTTTTTTCTACAAACTAGGTAAGTTTTTTTTCATTCCCCCAGTTTGGTTCTCTATATACAGAGAAATGGTTTACTAGAAAATTGCACGACTGTATTTGTAGGCCATAATTCACATTGTGAAACCCAGCGGTCAATGGATTGAAACCAACCTCTTCTAAATAGTTGTGTTTTATAAACTTCATCATTGCATATCAACTGAACTTTTCTGTCAACAGCAAACGTGTCTCGGATCAAAAACACTAGTCAAAATCCTAAATCCCAGTACAACTCGTGCCAAAGGACCAGAAGGAGATTCGCGACCTCTCAGCATTTTCTATATTCAAACCAAACCATAAAAGATCAATCTTTTCGCTTGGGATTGTGCTGCATTACAACTTTTTTCTACAAACTAGGTAAGTTTTTTTTACTCCCCCAGTCTGGTTCTCTACATACATAGAAATGGTTTGCTAGAAAATTGCCCGACTGTATTTGTAGGCCATAATTCACATTGTGAAACCCAGCGGTCGATGGATCGAAACCAACCTCTGCTAAATAGTTGTGATTTATAAACTTCATCATTGCATATCAACTGAACTTTTCTGTCAACAGCAAACGTGTCTCGGATCAAAAACACTAGTCAAAATCCTAAATCCCAGTACAACTCGTGCCAAAGGACCAGAAGGAGATTCTCGACCTCTCAGCATTTTCTATATTCAAACCAAACCATAAAAGATCAATCTTTTCGCTTGGGATTGTGCTGCATTACAACTTTTTTCTACAAACTAGGTAAGTTTTTTTTACTCCCCCAGTCTGGTTCTCTACATACATAGAAATGGTTTGCTAGAAAATTGCCCGACTGTATTTGTAGGCCATAATTCACATTGTGAAACCCAGCGGTCGATGGATCGAAACCAACCTCTGCTAAATAGTTGTGATTTATAAACTTCATCATTGCATATCAACTGAACTTTTCTGTCAACAGCAAACGTGTCTCGGATCAAAAACACTAGTCAAAATCCTAAATCCCAGTACAACTCGTGCCAAAGGACCAGAAGGAGATTCGCGACCTCTCAGCATTTTCTATATTCAAACCAAACCATAAAAGGTCAATCTTTTTGCTTGGGATTGTGCTGCATTACAACTTTTTTCTACAAACTAGGTAAGTTTTTTTTACTCCCCCAGTCTGGTTCTCTACATACATAGAAATGGTTTGCTAGAAAATTGCCCGACTGTATTTGTAGGCCATAATTCACATTGTGAACTCCGTAGATGTTCTTCAAATATGGGAGAAAGGAATCTGTACTTAAAAAAAAAAAAAAAAAAAAAAAAAAAAGCACTCAATGGCACATTTGACTATAAGTAAACTGGGGGGATTAGCTCAAGTGGTAGAGCGCTCGCTTAGCATGCGAGAGGTAGCGGGATCGATGCCCGCATTCTCCAATACAATCTTTTCAGTTGGCCGAGTGAATTGTTTTTGCCACCTGCTCGTGGCACACACGTCCAAACCTTGAAGACTTTCAACAATGGCTAAATCAAGCCTTCGATAGCTCAGCTGGTAGAGCGGAGGACTGTAGATCTAAATTAGCAATCCTTAGGTCGCTGGTTCAATTCCGGCTCGAAGGAAGTTTTGTGTATTCTATCAGATGTTTTCAACCTTCTGGCAAATACCAGACAGCTATGCTCTTTCTGGACATGTAGACAGAAACACAACCGGAAAGTTTTTTCTCCAGTTTGCCTTGTGAATTCAAATCTTAGGCAGCAACAGTGCTTTTACTTTATGGAGATGCTGAGCACCAATGTGAAAACGTCTTCAACTGTAGCATGCTACCCAAGCAAAAGGAACCAACGTCCCTGGGTGGACTCGAACCACCAACCTTTCGGTTAACAGCCGAACGCGCTAACCGATTGCGCCACAGAGACACAAACGCCTGCCGAACTTTCGTCTAACAGCCGGACGCACCCACCAGTTTTAACCGGAACCTTAAACAATGGTCAGACACCATTTCCTCTAATGATTTTCAACAATAATATGACACAAGAAAGCAAAAAAAACAAAGAAACAATTGCAGAACCCCAGGAGTACTCTAGTCGCCAACAAATATGTAATGGCTGAAAATTTACATGTCATCGACCTGAACACAAACAGTCATTAGAATTTTACTCTGTACATCTGTTAACACAAGCAGAGTGGCGCAGCGGAAGCGTGCTGGGCCCATAACCCAGAGGTCGATGGATTGAAACCATCCTCTGCTAAATTGTGCTGCATTGCATCTTTTTCTACAAACTAGCTAAGTTTTTTTTCACTTCCCCATTTTGGTTCTCTATATACAGAGAAATGGTTTGCTAGAAAATTGCTCGACTGTATTTGTAGACCATAATTCACATTGTGAAACCCAGCGGTCAATGGATTGAAACCAACCTCTGCTAAATAGTTGTGTTTTATAAACTTCATCATTGCATATCAACTGAACTTTTCTGTCAACAGCAAACGTGTCTCGGATCAAAAACACTAGTCAAAATCCTAAATCCCAGTACAACTCGTGCCAAAGGACCAGAAGGAGATTCGCGACCTCTCAGCATTTTCTATATTCAAACCAAACCATAAAAGATCAATCTTTTCGCTTGGGATTGTGCTGCATTACAACTTTTTTCTACAAACTAGGTAAGTTTTTTTTCATTCCCCCAGTTTGGTTCTCTATATACAGAGAAATGGTTTACTAGAAAATTGCTCGACTGTATTTGTAGGCCATAATTCACATTGTGAAACCCAGCGGTCGATGGATCGAAACCAACCTCTGCTAAATAGTTGTGTTTTATAAACTTCATCATTGCATATCAACTGAACTTTTCTGTCAACAGCAAACGTGTCTCGGATCAAAAACACTAGTCAAAATCCTAAATCCCAGTACAACTCGTGCCAAAGGACCAGAAGGAGATTCGCGACCTCTCAGCATTTTCTATATTCAAACCAAACCATAAAAGGTCAATCTTTTTGCTTGGGATTGTGCTGCATTACAACTTTTTTCTACAAACTAGGTAAGTTTTTTTTACTCCCCCAGTCTGGTTCTCTACATACATAGAAATGGTTTGCTAGAAAATTGCCCGACTGTATTTGTAGGCCATAATTCACATTGTGAAACCCAGCGGTCGATGGATCGAAACCAACCTCTGCTAAATAGTTGTGATTTATAAACTTCATCATTGCATATCAACTGAACTTTTCTGTCAACAGCAAACGTGTCTCGGATCAAAAACACTAGTCAAAATCCTAAATCCCAGTACAACTCGTGCCAAAGGACCAGAAGGAGATTCGCGACCTCTCAGCATTTTCTATATTCAAACCAAACCATAAAAGGTCAATCTTTTTGCTTGGGATTGTGCTGCATTACAACTTTTTTCTACAAACTAGGTAAGTTTTTTTTACTCCCCCAGTCTGGTTCTCTACATACATAGAAATGGTTTGCTAGAAAATTGCCCGACTGTATTTGTAGGCCATAATTCACATTGTGAACTCCGTAGATGTTCTTCAAATATGGGAGAAAGGAATCTGTACTTAAAAAAAAAAAAAAAAAAAAAAAAAAAAGCACTCAATGGCACATTTGACTATAAGTAAACTGTGACATGGTGTGGCGTGAAACTGATAATGGCGTTCGTCGGGCATGGGGGATTAGCTCAAGTGGTAGAGCGCTCGCTTAGCATGCGAGAGGTAGCGGGATCGATGCCCGCATTCTCCAATACAATCTTTGGATTCCTTTTTCAGTTGGCCGAGTGAATTGTTTTTGCCACCTGCTCGTGGCACACACGTCCAAACCTTGAAGACTTTCAACAATGGCTAAATCAAGCCTTCGATAGCTCAGCTGGTAGAGCGGAGGACTGTAGATCTAAATTAGCAATCCTTAGGTCGCTGGTTCAATTCCGGCTCGAAGGAAGTTTTGTGTATTCTATCAGATGTTTTCAACCTTCTGGCAAATACCAGACAGCTATGCTCTTTCTGGACATGTAGACAGAAACACAACCGGAAAGTTTTTTCTCCAGTTTGCCTTGTGAATTCAAATCTTAGGCAGCAACAGTGCTTTTACTTTATGGAGATGCTGAGCACCAATGTGAAAACGTCTTCAACTGTAGCATGCTACCCAAGCAAAAGGAACCAACGTCCCTGGGTGGACTCGAACCACCAACCTTTCGGTTAACAGCCGAACGCGCTAACCGATTGCGCCACAGAGACACAAACGCCTGCCGAACTTTCGTCTAACAGCCGGACGCACCCACCAGTTTTAACCGGAACCTTAAACAATGGTCAGACACCATTTCCTCTAATGATTTTCAACAATAATATGACACAAGAAAGCAAAAAAAAACAAAGAAACAATTGCAGAACCCCAGGAGTACTCTAGTCGCCAACAAATATGTAATGGCTGAAAATTTACATGTCATCGACATGAACACAAACAGTCATTAGAATTTTACTCTTTACATCTGTTAACACAAGCAGAGTGGCGCAGCGGAAGCGTGCTGGGCCCATAACCCAGAGGTCGATGGATCAAAACCATCCTCTGCTAAATTGTGCTGCATTACAACTTTTTTCTACAAACTAGGTAAGTTTTTTTTCATTCCCCCAGTTTGGTTCTCTATATACAGAGAAATGGTTTACTAGAAAATTGCACGACTGTATTTGTAGGCCATAATTCACATTGTGAAACCCAGCGGTCAATGGATTGAAACCAACCTCTTCTAAATAGTTGTGTTTTATAAACTTCATCATTGCATATCAACTGAACTTTTCTGTCAACAGCAAACGTGTCTCGGATCAAAAACACTAGTCAAAATCCTAAATCCCAGTACAACTCGTGCCAAAGGACCAGAAGGAGATTCGCGACCTCTCAGCATTTTCTATATTCAAACCAAACCATAAAAGATCAATCTTTTCGCTTGGGATTGTGCTGCATTACAACTTTTTTCTACAAACTAGGTAAGTTTTTTTTACTCCCCCAGTCTGGTTCTCTACATACATAGAAATGGTTTGCTAGAAAATTGCCCGACTGTATTTGTAGGCCATAATTCACATTGTGAAACCCAGCGGTCGATGGATCGAAACCAACCTCTGCTAAATAGTTGTGATTTATAAACTTCATCATTGCATATCAACTGAACTTTTCTGTCAACAGCAAACGTGTCTCGGATCAAAAACACTAGTCAAAATCCTAAATCCCAGTACAACTCGTGCCAAAGGACCAGAAGGAGATTCTCGACCTCTCAGCATTTTCTATATTCAAACCAAACCATAAAAGATCAATCTTTTCGCTTGGGATTGTGCTGCATTACAACTTTTTTCTACAAACTAGGTAAGTTTTTTTTACTCCCCCAGTCTGGTTCTCTACATACATAGAAATGGTTTGCTAGAAAATTGCCCGACTGTATTTGTAGGCCATAATTCACATTGTGAAACCCAGCGGTCGATGGATCGAAACCAACCTCTGCTAAATAGTTGTGATTTATAAACTTCATCATTGCATATCAACTGAACTTTTCTGTCAACAGCAAACGTGTCTCGGATCAAAAACACTAGTCAAAATCCTAAATCCCAGTACAACTCGTGCCAAAGGACCAGAAGGAGATTCGCGACCTCTCAGCATTTTCTATATTCAAACCAAACCATAAAAGGTCAATCTTTTTGCTTGGGATTGTGCTGCATTACAACTTTTTTCTACAAACTAGGTAAGTTTTTTTTACTCCCCCAGTCTGGTTCTCTACATACATAGAAATGGTTTGCTAGAAAATTGCCCGACTGTATTTGTAGGCCATAATTCACATTGTGAACTCCGTAGATGTTCTTCAAATATGGGAGAAAGGAATCTGTACTTAAAAAAAAAAAAAAAAAAAAAAAAAAAAGCACTCAATGGCACATTTGACTATAAGTAAACTGTGACATGGTGTGGCGTGAAACTGATAATGGCGTTCGTCGGGCATGGGGGATTAGCTCAAGTGGTAGAGCGCTCGCTTAGCATGCGAGAGGTAGCGGGATCGATGCCCGCATTCTCGAATACAATCTTTGGATTCCTTTTTCAGTTGGCCGAGTGAATTGTTTTTGCCACCTGCTCGTGGCACACACGTCCAAACCTTGAAGACTTTCAACAATGGCTAAATCAAGCCTTCGATAGCTCAGCTGGTAGAGCGGAGGACTGTAGATCTAAATTAGCAATCCTTAGGTCGCTGGTTCAATTCCGGCTCGAAGGAAGTTTTGTGTATTCTATCAGATGTTTTCAACCTTCTGGCAAATACCAGACAGCTATGCTCTTTCTGGACATGTAGACAGAAACACAACCGGAAAGTTTTTTCTCCAGTTTGCCTTGTGAATTCAAATCTTAGGCAGCAACAGTGCTTTTACTTTATGGAGATGCTGAGCACCAATGTGAAAACGTCTTCAACTGTAGCATGCTACCCAAGCAAAAGGAACCAACGTCCCTGGGTGGACTCGAACCACCAACCTTTCGGTTAACAGCCGAACGCGCTAACCGATTGCGCCACAGAGACACAAACGCCTGCCGAACTTTCGTCTAACAGCCGGACGCACCCACCAGTTTTAACCGGAACCTTAAACAATGGTCAGACACCATTTCCTCTAATGATTTTCAACAATAATATGACACAAGAAAGCAAAAAAAACAAAGAAACAATTGCAGAACCCCAGGAGTACTCTAGTCGCCAACAAATATGTAATGGCTGAAAATTTACATGTCATCGACCTGAACACAAACAGTCATTAGAATTTTACTCTGTACATCTGTTAACACAAGCAGAGTGGCGCAGCGGAAGCGTGCTGGGCCCATAACCCAGAGGTCGATGGATTGAAACCATCCTCTGCTAAATTGTGCTGCATTGCATCTTTTTCTACAAACTAGCTAAGTTTTTTTTCACTTCCCCATTTTGGTTCTCTATATACAGAGAAATGGTTTGCTAGAAAATTGCTCGACTGTATTTGTAGACCATAATTCACATTGTGAAACCCAGCGGTCAATGGATTGAAACCAACCTCTGCTAAATAGTTGTGTTTTATAAACTTCATCATTGCATATCAACTGAACTTTTCTGTCAACAGCAAACGTGTCTCGGATCAAAAACACTAGTCAAAATCCTAAATCCCAGTACAACTCGTGCCAAAGGACCAGAAGGAGATTCGCGACCTCTCAGCATTTTCTATATTCAAACCAAACCATAAAAGATCAATCTTTTCGCTTGGGATTGTGCTGCATTACAACTTTTTTCTACAAACTAGGTAAGTTTTTTTTCATTCCCCCAGTTTGGTTCTCTATATACAGAGAAATGGTTTACTAGAAAATTGCTCGACTGTATTTGTAGGCCATAATTCACATTGTGAAACCCAGCGGTCGATGGATCGAAACCAACCTCTGCTAAATAGTTGTGTTTTATAAACTTCATCATTGCATATCAACTGAACTTTTCTGTCAACAGCAAACGTGTCTCGGATCAAAAACACTAGTCAAAATCCTAAATCCCAGTACAACTCGTGCCAAAGGACCAGAAGGAGATTCGCGACCTCTCAGCATTTTCTATATTCAAACCAAACCATAAAAGGTCAATCTTTTTGCTTGGGATTGTGCTGCATTACAACTTTTTTCTACAAACTAGGTAAGTTTTTTTTACTCCCCCAGTCTGGTTCTCTACATACATAGAAATGGTTTGCTAGAAAATTGCCCGACTGTATTTGTAGGCCATAATTCACATTGTGAAACCCAGCGGTCGATGGATCGAAACCAACCTCTGCTAAATAGTTGTGATTTATAAACTTCATCATTGCATATCAACTGAACTTTTCTGTCAACAGCAAACGTGTCTCGGATCAAAAACACTAGTCAAAATCCTAAATCCCAGTACAACTCGTGCCAAAGGACCAGAAGGAGATTCGCGACCTCTCAGCATTTTCTATATTCAAACCAAACCATAAAAGGTCAATCTTTTTGCTTGGGATTGTGCTGCATTACAACTTTTTTCTACAAACTAGGTAAGTTTTTTTTACTCCCCCAGTCTGGTTCTCTACATACATAGAAATGGTTTGCTAGAAAATTGCCCGACTGTATTTGTAGGCCATAATTCACATTGTGAACTCCGTAGATGTTCTTCAAATATGGGAGAAAGGAATCTGTACTTAAAAAAAAAAAAAAAAAAAAAAAAAAAAGCACTCAATGGCACATTTGACTATAAGTAAACTGTGACATGGTGTGGCGTGAAACTGATAATGGCGTTCGTCGGGCATGGGGGATTAGCTCAAGTGGTAGAGCGCTCGCTTAGCATGCGAGAGGTAGCGGGATCGATGCCCGCATTCTCCAATACAATCTTTGGATTCCTTTTTCAGTTGGCCGAGTGAATTGTTTTTGCCACCTGCTCGTGGCACACACGTCCAAACCTTGAAGACTTTCAACAATGGCTAAATCAAGCCTTCGATAGCTCAGCTGGTAGAGCGGAGGACTGTAGATCTAAATTAGCAATCCTTAGGTCGCTGGTTCAATTCCGGCTCGAAGGAAGTTTTGTGTATTCTATCAGATGTTTTCAACCTTCTGGCAAATACCAGACAGCTATGCTCTTTCTGGACATGTAGACAGAAACACAACCGGAAAGTTTTTTCTCCAGTTTGCCTTGTGAATTCAAATCTTAGGCAGCAACAGTGCTTTTACTTTATGGAGATGCTGAGCACCAATGTGAAAACGTCTTCAACTGTAGCATGCTACCCAAGCAAAAGGAACCAACGTCCCTGGGTGGACTCGAACCACCAACCTTTCGGTTAACAGCCGAACGCGCTAACCGATTGCGCCACAGAGACACAAACGCCTGCCGAACTTTCGTCTAACAGCCGGACGCACCCACCAGTTTTAACCGGAACCTTAAACAATGGTCAGACACCATTTCCTCTAATGATTTTCAACAATAATATGACACAAGAAAGCAAAAAAAACAAAGAAACAATTGCAGAACCCCAGGAGTACTCTAGTCGCCAACAAATATGTAATGGCTGAAAATTTACATGTCATCGACCTGAACACAAACAGTCATTAGAATTTTACTCTGTACATCTGTTAACACAAGCAGAGTGGCGCAGCGGAAGCGTGCTGGGCCCATAACCCAGAGGTCGATGGATTGAAACCATCCTCTGCTAAATTGTGCTGCATTGCATCTTTTTCTACAAACTAGCTAAGTTTTTTTTCACTTCCCCATTTTGGTTCTCTATATACAGAGAAATGGTTTGCTAGAAAATTGCTCGACTGTATTTGTAGACCATAATTCACATTGTGAAACCCAGCGGTCAATGGATTGAAACCAACCTCTGCTAAATAGTTGTGTTTTATAAACTTCATCATTGCATATCAACTGAACTTTTCTGTCAACAGCAAACGTGTCTCGGATCAAAAACACTAGTCAAAATCCTAAATCCCAGTACAACTCGTGCCAAAGGACCAGAAGGAGATTCGCGACCTCTCAGCATTTTCTATATTCAAACCAAACCATAAAAGATCAATCTTTTCGCTTGGGATTGTGCTGCATTACAACTTTTTTCTACAAACTAGGTAAGTTTTTTTTCATTCCCCCAGTTTGGTTCTCTATATACAGAGAAATGGTTTACTAGAAAATTGCTCGACTGTATTTGTAGGCCATAATTCACATTGTGAAACCCAGCGGTCGATGGATCGAAACCAACCTCTGCTAAATAGTTGTGTTTTATAAACTTCATCATTGCATATCAACTGAACTTTTCTGTCAACAGCAAACGTGTCTCGGATCAAAAACACTAGTCAAAATCCTAAATCCCAGTACAACTCGTGCCAAAGGACCAGAAGGAGATTCGCGACCTCTCAGCATTTTCTATATTCAAACCAAACCATAAAAGGTCAATCTTTTTGCTTGGGATTGTGCTGCATTACAACTTTTTTCTACAAACTAGGTAAGTTTTTTTTACTCCCCCAGTCTGGTTCTCTACATACATAGAAATGGTTTGCTAGAAAATTGCCCGACTGTATTTGTAGGCCATAATTCACATTGTGAAACCCAGCGGTCGATGGATCGAAACCAACCTCTGCTAAATAGTTGTGATTTATAAACTTCATCATTGCATATCAACTGAACTTTTCTGTCAACAGCAAACGTGTCTCGGATCAAAAACACTAGTCAAAATCCTAAATCCCAGTACAACTCGTGCCAAAGGACCAGAAGGAGATTCGCGACCTCTCAGCATTTTCTATATTCAAACCAAACCATAAAAGGTCAATCTTTTTGCTTGGGATTGTGCTGCATTACAACTTTTTTCTACAAACTAGGTAAGTTTTTTTTACTCCCCCAGTCTGGTTCTCTACATACATAGAAATGGTTTGCTAGAAAATTGCCCGACTGTATTTGTAGGCCATAATTCACATTGTGAAACCCAGCGGTCGATGGATCGAAACCAACCTCTGCTAAATAGTTGTGATTTATAAACTTCATCATTGCATATCAACTGAACTTTTCTGTCAACAGCAAACGTGTCTCGGATCAAAAACACTAGTCAAAATCCTAAATCCCAGTACAACTCGTGCCAAAGGACCAGAAGGAGATTCTCGACCTCTCAGCATTTTCTATATTCAAACCAAACCATAAAAGATCAATCTTTTCGCTTGGGATTGTGCTGCATTACAACTTTTTTCTACAAACTAGGTAAGTTTTTTTTACTCCCCCAGTCTGGTTCTCTACATACATAGAAATGGTTTGCTAGAAAATTGCCCGACTGTATTTGTAGGCCATAATTCACATTGTGAAACCCAGCGGTCGATGGATCGAAACCAACCTCTGCTAAATAGTTGTGATTTATAAACTTCATCATTGCATATCAACTGAACTTTTCTGTCAACAGCAAACGTGTCTCGGATCAAAAACACTAGTCAAAATCCTAAATCCCAGTACAACTCGTGCCAAAGGACCAGAAGGAGATTCGCGACCTCTCAGCATTTTCTATATTCAAACCAAACCATAAAAGGTCAATCTTTTTGCTTGGGATTGTGCTGCATTACAACTTTTTTCTACAAACTAGGTAAGTTTTTTTTACTCCCCCAGTCTGGTTCTCTACATACATAGAAATGGTTTGCTAGAAAATTGCCCGACTGTATTTGTAGGCCATAATTCACATTGTGAACTCCGTAGATGTTCTTCAAATATGGGAGAAAGGAATCTGTACTTAAAAAAAAAAAAAAAAAAAAAAAAAAAAGCACTCAATGGCACATTTGACTATAAGTAAACTGTGACATGGTGTGGCGTGAAACTGATAATGGCGTTCGTCGGGCATGGGGGATTAGCTCAAGTGGTAGAGCGCTCGCTTAGCATGCGAGAGGTAGCGGGATCGATGCCCGCATTCTCCAATACAATCTTTGGATTCCTTTTTCAGTTGGCCGAGTGAATTGTTTTTGCCACCTGCTCGTGGCACACACGTCCAAACCTTGAAGACTTTCAACAATGGCTAAATCAAGCCTTCGATAGCTCAGCTGGTAGAGCGGAGGACTGTAGATCTAAATTAGCAATCCTTAGGTCGCTGGTTCAATTCCGGCTCGAAGGAAGTTTTGTGTATTCTATCAGATGTTTTCAACCTTCTGGCAAATACCAGACAGCTATGCTCTTTCTGGACATGTAGACAGAAACACAACCGGAAAGTTTTTTCTCCAGTTTGCCTTGTGAATTCAAATCTTAGGCAGCAACAGTGCTTTTACTTTATGGAGATGCTGAGCACCAATGTGAAAACGTCTTCAACTGTAGCATGCTACCCAAGCAAAAGGAACCAACGTCCCTGGGTGGACTCGAACCACCAACCTTTCGGTTAACAGCCGAACGCGCTAACCGATTGCGCCACAGAGACACAAACGCCTGCCGAACTTTCGTCTAACAGCCGGACGCACCCACCAGTTTTAACCGGAACCTTAAACAATGGTCAGACACCATTTCCTCTAATGATTTTCAACAATAATATGACACAAGAAAGCAAAAAAAACAAAGAAACAATTGCAGAACCCCAGGAGTACTCTAGTCGCCAACAAATATGTAATGGCTGAAAATTTACATGTCATCGACCTGAACACAAACAGTCATTAGAATTTTACTCTGTACATCTGTTAACACAAGCAGAGTGGCGCAGCGGAAGCGTGCTGGGCCCATAACCCAGAGGTCGATGGATTGAAACCATCCTCTGCTAAATTGTGCTGCATTGCATCTTTTTCTACAAACTAGCTAAGTTTTTTTTCACTTCCCCATTTTGGTTCTCTATATACAGAGAAATGGTTTGCTAGAAAATTGCTCGACTGTATTTGTAGACCATAATTCACATTGTGAAACCCAGCGGTCAATGGATTGAAACCAACCTCTGCTAAATAGTTGTGTTTTATAAACTTCATCATTGCATATCAACTGAACTTTTCTGTCAACAGCAAACGTGTCTCGGATCAAAAACACTAGTCAAAATCCTAAATCCCAGTACAACTCGTGCCAAAGGACCAGAAGGAGATTCGCGACCTCTCAGCATTTTCTATATTCAAACCAAACCATAAAAGATCAATCTTTTCGCTTGGGATTGTGCTGCATTACAACTTTTTTCTACAAACTAGGTAAGTTTTTTTTCATTCCCCCAGTTTGGTTCTCTATATACAGAGAAATGGTTTACTAGAAAATTGCTCGACTGTATTTGTAGGCCATAATTCACATTGTGAAACCCAGCGGTCGATGGATCGAAACCAACCTCTGCTAAATAGTTGTGTTTTATAAACTTCATCATTGCATATCAACTGAACTTTTCTGTCAACAGCAAACGTGTCTCGGATCAAAAACACTAGTCAAAATCCTAAATCCCAGTACAACTCGTGCCAAAGGACCAGAAGGAGATTCGCGACCTCTCAGCATTTTCTATATTCAAACCAAACCATAAAAGGTCAATCTTTTTGCTTGGGATTGTGCTGCATTACAACTTTTTTCTACAAACTAGGTAAGTTTTTTTTACTCCCCCAGTCTGGTTCTCTACATACATAGAAATGGTTTGCTAGAAAATTGCCCGACTGTATTTGTAGGCCATAATTCACATTGTGAAACCCAGCGGTCGATGGATCGAAACCAACCTCTGCTAAATAGTTGTGATTTATAAACTTCATCATTGCATATCAACTGAACTTTTCTGTCAACAGCAAACGTGTCTCGGATCAAAAACACTAGTCAAAATCCTAAATCCCAGTACAACTCGTGCCAAAGGACCAGAAGGAGATTCGCGACCTCTCAGCATTTTCTATATTCAAACCAAACCATAAAAGGTCAATCTTTTTGCTTGGGATTGTGCTGCATTACAACTTTTTTCTACAAACTAGGTAAGTTTTTTTTACTCCCCCAGTCTGGTTCTCTACATACATAGAAATGGTTTGCTAGAAAATTGCCCGACTGTATTTGTAGGCCATAATTCACATTGTGAACTCCGTAGATGTTCTTCAAATATGGGAGAAAGGAATCTGTACTTAAAAAAAAAAAAAAAAAAAAAAAAAAAAGCACTCAATGGCACATTTGACTATAAGTAAACTGTGACATGGTGTGGCGTGAAACTGATAATGGCGTTCGTCGGGCATGGGGGATTAGCTCAAGTGGTAGAGCGCTCGCTTAGCATGCGAGAGGTAGCGGGATCGATGCCCGCATTCTCCAATACAATCTTTGGATTCCTTTTTCAGTTGGCCGAGTGAATTGTTTTTGCCACCTGCTCGTGGCACACACGTCCAAACCTTGAAGACTTTCAACAATGGCTAAATCAAGCCTTCGATAGCTCAGCTGGTAGAGCGGAGGACTGTAGATCTAAATTAGCAATCCTTAGGTCGCTGGTTCAATTCCGGCTCGAAGGAAGTTTTGTGTATTCTATCAGATGTTTTCAACCTTCTGGCAAATACCAGACAGCTATGCTCTTTCTGGACATGTAGACAGAAACACAACCGGAAAGTTTTTTCTCCAGTTTGCCTTGTGAATTCAAATCTTAGGCAGCAACAGTGCTTTTACTTTATGGAGATGCTGAGCACCAATGTGAAAACGTCTTCAACTGTAGCATGCTACCCAAGCAAAAGGAACCAACGTCCCTGGGTGGACTCGAACCACCAACCTTTCGGTTAACAGCCGAACGCGCTAACCGATTGCGCCACAGAGACACAAACGCCTGCCGAACTTTCGTCTAACAGCCGGACGCACCCACCAGTTTTAACCGGAACCTTAAACAATGGTCAGACACCATTTCCTCTAATGATTTTCAACAATAATATGACACAAGAAAGCAAAAAAAAACAAAGAAACAATTGCAGAACCCCAGGAGTACTCTAGTCGCCAACAAATATGTAATGGCTGAAAATTTACATGTCATCGACATGAACACAAACAGTCATTAGAATTTTACTCTTTACATCTGTTAACACAAGCAGAGTGGCGCAGCGGAAGCGTGCTGGGCCCATAACCCAGAGGTCGATGGATCAAAACCATCCTCTGCTAAATTGTGCTGCATTACAACTTTTTTCTACAAACTAGGTAAGTTTTTTTTCATTCCCCCAGTTTGGTTCTCTATATACAGAGAAATGGTTTACTAGAAAATTGCACGACTGTATTTGTAGGCCATAATTCACATTGTGAAACCCAGCGGTCAATGGATTGAAACCAACCTCTTCTAAATAGTTGTGTTTTATAAACTTCATCATTGCATATCAACTGAACTTTTCTGTCAACAGCAAACGTGTCTCGGATCAAAAACACTAGTCAAAATCCTAAATCCCAGTACAACTCGTGCCAAAGGACCAGAAGGAGATTCGCGACCTCTCAGCATTTTCTATATTCAAACCAAACCATAAAAGATCAATCTTTTCGCTTGGGATTGTGCTGCATTACAACTTTTTTCTACAAACTAGGTAAGTTTTTTTTACTCCCCCAGTCTGGTTCTCTACATACATAGAAATGGTTTGCTAGAAAATTGCCCGACTGTATTTGTAGGCCATAATTCACATTGTGAAACCCAGCGGTCGATGGATCGAAACCAACCTCTGCTAAATAGTTGTGATTTATAAACTTCATCATTGCATATCAACTGAACTTTTCTGTCAACAGCAAACGTGTCTCGGATCAAAAACACTAGTCAAAATCCTAAATCCCAGTACAACTCGTGCCAAAGGACCAGAAGGAGATTCTCGACCTCTCAGCATTTTCTATATTCAAACCAAACCATAAAAGATCAATCTTTTCGCTTGGGATTGTGCTGCATTACAACTTTTTTCTACAAACTAGGTAAGTTTTTTTTACTCCCCCAGTCTGGTTCTCTACATACATAGAAATGGTTTGCTAGAAAATTGCCCGACTGTATTTGTAGGCCATAATTCACATTGTGAAACCCAGCGGTCGATGGATCGAAACCAACCTCTGCTAAATAGTTGTGATTTATAAACTTCATCATTGCATATCAACTGAACTTTTCTGTCAACAGCAAACGTGTCTCGGATCAAAAACACTAGTCAAAATCCTAAATCCCAGTACAACTCGTGCCAAAGGACCAGAAGGAGATTCGCGACCTCTCAGCATTTTCTATATTCAAACCAAACCATAAAAGGTCAATCTTTTTGCTTGGGATTGTGCTGCATTACAACTTTTTTCTACAAACTAGGTAAGTTTTTTTTACTCCCCCAGTCTGGTTCTCTACATACATAGAAATGGTTTGCTAGAAAATTGCCCGACTGTATTTGTAGGCCATAATTCACATTGTGAACTCCGTAGATGTTCTTCAAATATGGGAGAAAGGAATCTGTACTTAAAAAAAAAAAAAAAAAAAAAAAAAAAAGCACTCAATGGCACATTTGACTATAAGTAAACTGTGACATGGTGTGGTGTGAAACTGATAATGGCGTTCGTCGGGCATGGGGGATTAGCTCAAGTGGTAGAGCGCTCGCTTAGCATGCGAGAGGTAGCGGGATCGATGCCCGCATTCTCCAATACAATCTTTGGATTCCTTTTTCAGTTGGCCGAGTGAATTGTTTTTGCCACCTGCTCGTGGCACACACGTCCAAACCTTGAAGACTTTCAACAATGGCTAAATCAAGCCTTCGATAGCTCAGCTGGTAGAGCGGAGGACTGTAGATCTAAATTAGCAATCCTTAGGTCGCTGGTTCAATTCCGGCTCGAAGGAAGTTTTGTGTATTCTATCAGATGTTTTCAACCTTCTGGCAAATACCAGACAGCTATGCTCTTTCTGGACATGTAGACAGAAACACAACCGGAAAGTTTTTTCTCCAGTTTGCCTTGTGAATTCAAATCTTAGGCAGCAACAGTGCTTTTACTTTATGGAGATGCTGAGCACCAATGTGAAAACGTCTTCAACTGTAGCATGCTACCCAAGCAAAAGGAACCAACGTCCCTGGGTGGACTCGAACCAACAACCTTTCGGTTAACAGCCGAACGCGCTAACCGATTGCGCCACAGAGACACAAACGCCTGCCGAACTTTCGTCTAACAGCCGGACGCACCCACCAGTTTTAACCGGAACCTTAAACAATGGTCAGACACCATTTCCTCTAATGATTTTCAACAATAATATGACACAAGAAAGCAAAAAAAAACAAAGAAACAATTGCAGAACCCCAGGAGTACTCTAGTCGCCAACAAATATGTAATGGCTGAAAATTTACATGTCATCGACCTGAACACAAACAGTCATTAGAATTTTACTCTGTACATCTGTTAACACAAGCAGAGTGGCGCAGCGGAAGCGTGCTGGGCCCATAACCCAGAGGTCGATGGATCGAAACCATCCTCTGCTAAATTGTGCTGCATTGCATCTTTTTCTACAAACTAGCTAAGTTTTTTTTCACTTCCCCATTTTGGTTCTCTATATACAGAGAAATGGTTTGCTAGAAAATTGCTCGACTGTATTTGTAGACCATAATTCACATTGTGAAACCCAGCGGTCAATGGATTGAAACCAACCTCTGCTAAATAGTTGTGTTTTATAAACTTCATCATTGCATATCAACTGAACTTTTCTGTCAACAGCAAACGTGTCTCGGATCAAAAACACTAGTCAAAATCCTAAATCCCAGTACAACTCGTGCCAAAGGACCAGAAGGAGATTCGCGACCTCTCAGCATTTTCTATATTCAAACCAAACCATAAAAGATCAATCTTTTCGCTTGGGATTGTGCTGCATTACAACTTTTTTCTACAAACTAGGTAAGTTTTTTTTCATTCCCCCAGTTTGGTTCTCTATATACAGAGAAATGGTTTACTAGAAAATTGCTCGACTGTATTTGTAGGCCATAATTCACATTGTGAAACCCAGCGGTCGATGGATCGAAACCAACCTCTGCTAAATAGTTGTGTTTTATAAACTTCATCATTGCATATCAACTGAACTTTTCTGTCAACAGCAAACGTGTCTCGGATCAAAAACACTAGTCAAAATCCTAAATCCCAGTACAACTCGTGCCAAAGGACCAGAAGGAGATTCGCGACCTCTCAGCATTTTCTATATTCAAACCAAACCATAAAAGGTCAATCTTTTTGCTTGGGATTGTGCTGCATTACAACTTTTTTCTACAAACTAGGTAAGTTTTTTTTACTCCCCCAGTCTGGTTCTCTACATACATAGAAATGGTTTGCTAGAAAATTGCCCGACTGTATTTGTAGGCCATAATTCACATTGTGAAACCCAGCGGTCGATGGATCGAAACCAACCTCTGCTAAATAGTTGTGATTTATAAACTTCATCATTGCATATCAACTGAACTTTTCTGTCAACAGCAAACGTGTCTCGGATCAAAAACACTAGTCAAAATCCTAAATCCCAGTACAACTCGTGCCAAAGGACCAGAAGGAGATTCGCGACCTCTCAGCATTTTCTATATTCAAACCAAACCATAAAAGGTCAATCTTTTTGCTTGGGATTGTGCTGCATTACAACTTTTTTCTACAAACTAGGTAAGTTTTTTTTACTCCCCCAGTCTGGTTCTCTACATACATAGAAATGGTTTGCTAGAAAATTGCCCGACTGTATTTGTAGGCCATAATTCACATTGTGAACTCCGTAGATGTTCTTCAAATATGGGAGAAAGGAATCTGTACTTAAAAAAAAAAAAAAAAAAAAAAAAAAAAGCACTCAATGGCACATTTGACTATAAGTAAACTGTGACATGGTGTGGTGTGAAACTGATAATGGCGTTCGTCGGGCATGGGGGATTAGCTCAAGTGGTTGAGCGCTCGCTTAGCATGCGAGAGGTAGCGGGATCGATCCCCGCATTCTCCAATACAATCTTTGGATTCCTTTTTCAGTTGGCCGAGTGAATTGTTTTTGCCACCTGCTCGTGGCACACACGTCCAAACCTTGAAGACTTTCAACAATGGCTAAATCAAGCCTTCGATAGCTCAGCTGGTAGAGCGGAGGACTGTAGATCTAAATTAGCAATCCTTAGGTCGCTGGTTCAATTCCGGCTCGAAGGAAGTTTTGTGTATTCTATCAGATGTTTTCAACCTTCTGGCAAATACCAGACAGCTATGCTCTTTCTGGACATGTAGACAGAAACACAACCGGAAAGTTTTTTCTCCAGTTTGCCTTGTGAATTCAAATCTTAGGCAGCAACAGTGCTTTTACTTTATGGAGATGCTGAGCACCAATGTGAAAACGTCTTCAACTGTAGCATGCTACCCAAGCAAAAGGAACCAACGTCCCTGGGTGGACTCGAACCACCAACCTTTCGGTTAACAGCCGAACGCGCTAACCGATTGCGCCACAGAGACACAAACGCCTGCCGAACTTTCGTCTAACAGCCGGACGCACCCACCAGTTTTAACCGGAACCTTAAACAATGGTCAGACACCATTTCCTCTAATGATTTTCAACAATAATATGACACAAGAAAGCAAAAAAAAACAAAGAAACAATTGCAGAACCCCAGGAGTACTCTAGTCGCCAACAAATATGTAATGGCTGAAAATTTACATGTCATCGACATGAACACAAACAGTCATTAGAATTTTACTCTGTACATCTGTTAACACAAGCAGAGTGGCGCAGCGGAAGCGTGCTGGGCCCATAACCCAGAGGTCGATGGATCGAAACCATCCTCTGCTAAATTGTGCTGCATTACAACTTTTTTCTACAAACTAGGTAAGTTTTTTTTCATTCCCCCAGTTTGGTTCTCTATATACAGAGAAATGGTTTACTATAAAATTGCACGACTGTATTTGTAGGCCATAATTCACATTGTGAAACCCAGCGGTCAATGGATTGAAACCAACCTCTTCTAAATAGTTGTGTTTTATAAACTTCATCATTGCATATCAACTGAACTTTTCTGTCAACAGCAAACGTGTCTCGGATCAAAAACACTAGTCAAAATCCTAAATCCCAGTACAACTCGTGCCAAAGGACCAGAAGGAGATTCGCGACCTCTCAGCATTTTCTATATTCAAACCAAACCATAAAAGATCAATCTTTTCGCTTGGGATTGTGCTGCATTACAACTTTTTTCTACAAACTAGGTAAGTTTTTTTTACTCCCCCAGTCTGGTTCTCTACATACATAGAAATGGTTTGCTAGAAAATTGCCCGACTGTATTTGTAGGCCATAATTCACATTGTGAAACCCAGCGGTCGATGGATCGAAACCAACCTCTGCTAAATAGTTGTGATTTATAAACTTCATCATTGCATATCAACTGAACTTTTCTGTCAACAGCAAACGTGTCTCGGATCAAAAACACTAGTCAAAATCCTAAATCCCAGTACAACTCGTGCCAAAGGACCAGAAGGAGATTCTCGACCTCTCAGCATTTTCTATATTCAAACCAAACCATAAAAGATCAATCTTTTCGCTTGGGATTGTGCTGCATTACAACTTTTTTCTACAAACTAGGTAAGTTTTTTTTACTCCCCCAGTCTGGTTCTCTACATACATAGAAATGGTTTGCTAGAAAATTGCCCGACTGTATTTGTAGGCCATAATTCACATTGTGAAACCCAGCGGTCGATGGATCGAAACCAACCTCTGCTAAATAGTTGTGATTTATAAACTTCATCATTGCATATCAACTGAACTTTTCTGTCAACAGCAAACGTGTCTCGGATCAAAAACACTAGTCAAAATCCTAAATCCCAGTACAACTCGTGCCAAAGGACCAGAAGGAGATTCGCGACCTCTCAGCATTTTCTATATTCAAACCAAACCATAAAAGGTCAATCTTTTTGCTTGGGATTGTGCTGCATTACAACTTTTTTCTACAAACTAGGTAAGTTTTTTTTACTCCCCCAGTCTGGTTCTCTACATACATAGAAATGGTTTGCTAGAAAATTGCCCGACTGTATTTGTAGGCCATAATTCACATTGTGAACTCCGTAGATGTTCTTCAAATATGGGAGAAAGGAATCTGTACTTAAAAAAAAAAAAAAAAAAAAAAAAAAAAGCACTCAATGGCACATTTGACTATAAGTAAACTGTGACATGGTGTGGTGTGAAACTGATAATGGCGTTCGTCGGGCATGGGGGATTAGCTCAAGTGGTAGAGCGCTCGCTTAGCATGCGAGAGGTAGCGGGATCGATGCCCGCATTCTCCAATACAATCTTTGGATTCCTTTTTCAGTTGGCCGAGTGAATTGTTTTTGCCACCTGCTCGTGGCACACACGTCCAAACCTTGAAGACTTTCAACAATGGCTAAATCAAGCCTTCGATAGCTCAGCTGGTAGAGCGGAGGACTGTAGATCTAAATTAGCAATCCTTAGGTCGCTGGTTCAATTCCGGCTCGAAGGAAGTTTTGTGTATTCTATCAGATGTTTTCAACCTTCTGGCAAATACCAGACAGCTATGCTCTTTCTGGACATGTAGACAGAAACACAACCGGAAAGTTTTTTCTCCAGTTTGCCTTGTGAATTCAAATCTTAGGCAGCAACAGTGCTTTTACTTTATGGAGATGCTGAGCACCAATGTGAAAACGTCTTCAACTGTAGCATGCTACCCAAGCAAAAGGAACCAACGTCCCTGGGTGGACTCGAACCACCAACCTTTCGGTTAACAGCCGAACGCGCTAACCGATTGCGCCACAGAGACACAAACGCCTGCCGAACTTTCGTCTAACAGCCGGACGCACCCACCAGTTTTAACCGGAACCTTAAACAATGGTCAGACACCATTTCCTCTAATGATTTTCAACAATAATATGACACAAGAAAGCAAAAAAAAACAAAGAAACAATTGCAGAACCCCAGGAGTACTCTAGTCGCCAACAAATATGTAATGGCTGAAAATTTACATGTCATCGACCTGAACACAAACAGTCATTAGAATTTTACTCTGTACATCTGTTAACACAAGCAGAGTGGCGCAGCGGAAGCGTGCTGGGCCCATAACCCAGAGGTCGATGGATCGAAACCATCCTCTGCTAAATTGTGCTGCATTGCATCTTTTTCTACAAACTAGCTAAGTTTTTTTTCACTTCCCCATTTTGGTTCTCTATATACAGAGAAATGGTTTGCTAGAAAATTGCTCGACTGTATTTGTAGACCATAATTCACATTGTGAAACCCAGCGGTCAATGGATTGAAACCAACCTCTGCTAAATAGTTGTGTTTTATAAACTTCATCATTGCATATCAACTGAACTTTTCTGTCAACAGCAAACGTGTCTCGGATCAAAAACACTAGTCAAAATCCTAAATCCCAGTACAACTCGTGCCAAAGGACCAGAAGGAGATTCGCGACCTCTCAGCATTTTCTATATTCAAACCAAACCATAAAAGATCAATCTTTTCGCTTGGGATTGTGCTGCATTACAACTTTTTTCTACAAACTAGGTAAGTTTTTTTTCATTCCCCCAGTTTGGTTCTCTATATACAGAGAAATGGTTTACTAGAAAATTGCTCGACTGTATTTGTAGGCCATAATTCACATTGTGAAACCCAGCGGTCGATGGATCGAAACCAACCTCTGCTAAATAGTTGTGTTTTATAAACTTCATCATTGCATATCAACTGAACTTTTCTGTCAACAGCAAACGTGTCTCGGATCAAAAACACTAGTCAAAATCCTAAATCCCAGTACAACTCGTGCCAAAGGACCAGAAGGAGATTCGCGACCTCTCAGCATTTTCTATATTCAAACCAAACCATAAAAGGTCAATCTTTTTGCTTGGGATTGTGCTGCATTACAACTTTTTTCTACAAACTAGGTAAGTTTTTTTTACTCCCCCAGTCTGGTTCTCTACATACATAGAAATGGTTTGCTAGAAAATTGCCCGACTGTATTTGTAGGCCATAATTCACATTGTGAAACCCAGCGGTCGATGGATCGAAACCAACCTCTGCTAAATAGTTGTGATTTATAAACTTCATCATTGCATATCAACTGAACTTTTCTGTCAACAGCAAACGTGTCTCGGATCAAAAACACTAGTCAAAATCCTAAATCCCAGTACAACTCGTGCCAAAGGACCAGAAGGAGATTCGCGACCTCTCAGCATTTTCTATATTCAAACCAAACCATAAAAGGTCAATCTTTTTGCTTGGGATTGTGCTGCATTACAACTTTTTTCTACAAACTAGGTAAGTTTTTTTTACTCCCCCAGTCTGGTTCTCTACATACATAGAAATGGTTTGCTAGAAAATTGCCCGACTGTATTTGTAGGCCATAATTCACATTGTGAACTCCGTAGATGTTCTTCAAATATGGGAGAAAGGAATCTGTACTTAAAAAAAAAAAAAAAAAAAAAAAAAAAAGCACTCAATGGCACATTTGACTATAAGTAAACTGTGACATGGTGTGGTGTGAAACTGATAATGGCGTTCGTCGGGCATGGGGGATTAGCTCAAGTGGTTGAGCGCTCGCTTAGCATGCGAGAGGTAGCGGGATCGATCCCCGCATTCTCCAATACAATCTTTGGATTCCTTTTTCAGTTGGCCGAGTGAATTGTTTTTGCCACCTGCTCGTGGCACACACGTCCAAACCTTGAAGACTTTCAACAATGGCTAAATCAAGCCTTCGATAGCTCAGCTGGTAGAGCGGAGGACTGTAGATCTAAATTAGCAATCCTTAGGTCGCTGGTTCAATTCCGGCTCGAAGGAAGTTTTGTGTATTCTATCAGATGTTTTCAACCTTCTGGCAAATACCAGACAGCTATGCTCTTTCTGGACATGTAGACAGAAACACAACCGGAAAGTTTTTTCTCCAGTTTGCCTTGTGAATTCAAATCTTAGGCAGCAACAGTGCTTTTACTTTATGGAGATGCTGAGCACCAATGTGAAAACGTCTTCAACTGTAGCATGCTACCCAAGCAAAAGGAACCAACGTCCCTGGGTGGACTCGAACCACCAACCTTTCGGTTAACAGCCGAACGCGCTAACCGATTGCGCCACAGAGACACAAACGCCTGCCGAACTTTCGTCTAACAGCCGGACGCACCCACCAGTTTTAACCGGAACCTTAAACAATGGTCAGACACCATTTCCTCTAATGATTTTCAACAATAATATGACACAAGAAAGCAAAAAAAAACAAAGAAACAATTGCAGAACCCCAGGAGTACTCTAGTCGCCAACAAATATGTAATGGCTGAAAATTTACATGTCATCGACATGAACACAAACAGTCATTAGAATTTTACTCTGTACATCTGTTAACACAAGCAGAGTGGCGCAGCGGAAGCGTGCTGGGCCCATAACCCAGAGGTCGATGGATCGAAACCATCCTCTGCTAAATTGTGCTGCATTACAACTTTTTTCTACAAACTAGGTAAGTTTTTTTTCATTCCCCCAGTTTGGTTCTCTATATACAGAGAAATGGTTTACTATAAAATTGCACGACTGTATTTGTAGGCCATAATTCACATTGTGAAACCCAGCGGTCAATGGATTGAAACCAACCTCTTCTAAATAGTTGTGTTTTATAAACTTCATCATTGCATATCAACTGAACTTTTCTGTCAACAGCAAACGTGTCTCGGATCAAAAACACTAGTCAAAATCCTAAATCCCAGTACAACTCGTGCCAAAGGACCAGAAGGAGATTCGCGACCTCTCAGCATTTTCTATATTCAAACCAAACCATAAAAGATCAATCTTTTCGCTTGGGATTGTGCTGCATTACAACTTTTTTCTACAAACTAGGTAAGTTTTTTTTACTCCCCCAGTCTGGTTCTCTACATACATAGAAATGGTTTGCTAGAAAATTGCCCGACTGTATTTGTAGGCCATAATTCACATTGTGAAACCCAGCGGTCGATGGATCGAAACCAACCTCTGCTAAATAGTTGTGATTTATAAACTTCATCATTGCATATCAACTGAACTTTTCTGTCAACAGCAAACGTGTCTCGGATCAAAAACACTAGTCAAAATCCTAAATCCCAGTACAACTCGTGCCAAAGGACCAGAAGGAGATTCGCGACCTCTCAGCATTTTCTATATTCAAACCAAACCATAAAAGATCAATCTTTTCGCTTGGGATTGTGCTGCATTACAACTTTTTTCTACAAACTAGGTAAGTTTTTTTTACTCCCCCAGTCTGGTTCTCTACATACATAGAAATGGTTTGCTAGAAAATTGCCCGACTGTATTTGTAGGCCATAATTCACATTGTGAAACCCAGCGGTCGATGGATCGAAACCAACCTCTGCTAAATAGTTGTGATTTATAAACTTCATCATTGCATATCAACTGAACTTTTCTGTCAACAGCAAACGTGTCTCGGATCAAAAACACTAGTCAAAATCCTAAATCCCAGTACAACTCGTGCCAAAGGACCAGAAGGAGATTCGCGACCTCTCAGCATTTTCTATATTCAAACCAAACCATAAAAGGTCAATCTTTTTGCTTGGGATTGTGCTGCATTACAACTTTTTTCTACAAACTAGGTAAGTTTTTTTTACTCCCCCAGTCTGGTTCTCTACATACATAGAAATGGTTTTCTAGAAAATTGCCCGACTGTATTTGTAGGCCATAATTCACATTGTGAACTCCGTAGATGTTCTTCAAATATGGGAGAAAGGAATCTGTACTTAAAAAAAAAAAAAAAAAAAAAAAAAAAAAGCACTCAATGGCACATTTGACTATAAGTAAACTGTGACATGGTGTGGTGTGAAACTGATAATGGCGTTCGTCGGGTATGGGGGATTAGCTCAAGTGGTAGAGCGCTCGCTTAGCATGCGAGAGGTAGCGGGATCGATCCCCGCATTCTCCAATACAATCTTTGGATTCCTTTTTCAGTTGGCCGAGTGAATTGTTTTTGCCACCTGCTCGTGGCACACACGTCCAAACCTTGAAGACTTTCAACAATGGCTAAATCAAGCCTTCGATAGCTCAGCTGGTAGAGCGGAGGACTGTAGATCTAAATTAGCAATCCTTAGGTCGCTGGTTCAATTCCGGCTCGAAGGAAGTTTTGTGTATTCTATCAGATGTTTTCAACCTTCTGGCAAATACCAGACAGCTATGCTCTTTCTGGACATGTAGACAGAAACACAACCGGAAAGTTTTTTCTCCAGTTTGCCTTGTGAATTCAAATCTTAGGCAGCAACAGTGCTTTTACTTTATGGAGATGCTGAGCACCAATGTGAAAACGTCTTCAACTGTAGCATGCTACCCAAGCAAAAGGAACCAACGTCCCTGGGTGGACTCGAACCACCAACCTTTCGGTTAACAGCCGAACGCGCTAACCGATTGCGCCACAGAGACACAAACGCCTGCCGAACTTTCGTCTAACAGCCGGACGCACCCACCAGTTTTAACCGGAACCTTAAACAATGGTCAGACACCATTTCCTCTAATGATTTTCAACAATAATATGACACAAGAAAGCAAAAAAAACAAAGAAACAATTGCAGAACCCCAGGAGTACTCTAGTCGCCAACAAATATGTAATGGCTGAAAATTTACATGTCATCGACCTGAACACAAACAGTCATTAGAATTTTACTCTGTACATCTGTTAACACAAGCAGAGTGGCGCAGCGGAAGTGTGCTGGGCCCATAACCCAGAGGTCGATGGATTGAAACCATCCTCTGCTAAATTGTGCTGCATTGCATCTTTTTCTACAAACTAGCTAAGTTTTTTTTCACTTCCCCATTTTGGTTCTCTATATACAGAGAAATGGTTTGCTAGAAAATTGCTCGACTGTATTTGTAGACCATAATTCACATTGTGAAACCCAGCGGTCAATGGATTGAAACCAACCTCTGCTAAATAGTTGTGTTTTATAAACTTCGTCATTGCATATCAACTGAACTTTTCTGTCAACAGCAAACGTGTCTCGGATCAAAAACACTAGTCAAAATCCTAAATCCCAGTACAACTCGTGCCAAAGGACCAGAAGGAGATTCGCGACCTCTCAGCATTTTCTATATTCAAACCAAACCATAAAAGATCAATCTTTTCGCTTGGGATTGTGCTGCATTACAACTTTTTTCTACAAACTAGGTAAGTTTTTTTTCATTCCCCCAGTTTGGTTCTCTATATACAGAGAAATGGTTTACTAGAAAATTGCACGACTGTATTTGTAGGCCATAATTCACATTGTGAAACCCAGCGGTCGATGGATTGAAACCAACCTCTTCTAAATAGTTGTGTTTTATAAACTTCATCATTGCATATCAACTGAACTTTTCTGTCAACAGCAAACGTGTCTCGGATCAAAAACACTAGTCAAAATCCTAAATCCCAGTACAACTCGTGCCAAAGGACCAGAAGGAGATTCGCGACCTCTCAGCATTTTCTATATTCAAACCAAACCATAAAAGATCAATCTTTTCGCTTGGGATTGTGCTGCATTACAACTTTTTTCTACAAACTAGGTAAGTTTTTTTTCATTCCCCCAGTTTGGTTCTCTATATACAGAGAAATGGTTTACTAGAAAATTGCTCGACTGTATTTGTAGGCCATAATTCACATTGTGAAACCCAGCGGTCGATGGATCGAAACCAACCTCTGCTAAATAGTTGTGTTTTATAAACTTCATCATTGCATATCAACTGAACTTTTCTGTCAACAGCAAACGTGTCTCGGATCAAAAACACTAGTCAAAATCCTAAATCCCAGTACAACTCGTGCCAAAGGACCAGAAGGAGATTCGCGACCTCTCAGCATTTTCTATATTCAAACCAAACCATAAAAGGTCAATCTTTTTGCTTGGGATTGTGCTGCATTACAACTTTTTTCTACAAACTAGGTAAGTTTTTTTTACTCCCCCAGTCTGGTTCTCTACATACATAGAAATGGTTTGCTAGAAAATTGCCCGACTGTATTTGTAGGCCATAATTCACATTGTGAAACCCAGCGGTCGATGGATCGAAACCAACCTCTGCTAAATAGTTGTGATTTATAAACTTCATCATTGCATATCAACTGAACTTTTCTGTCAACAGCAAACGTGTCTCGGATCAAAAACACTAGTCAAAATCCTAAATCCCAGTACAACTCGTGCCAAAGGACCAGAAGGAGATTCGCGACCTCTCAGCATTTTCTATATTCAAACCAAACCATAAAAGGTCAATCTTTTTGCTTGGGATTGTGCTGCATTACAACTTTTTTCTACAAACTAGGTAAGTTTTTTTTACTCCCCCAGTCTGGTTCTCTACATACATAGAAATGGTTTGCTAGAAAATTGCCCGACTGTATTTGTAGGCCATAATTCACATTGTGAACTCCGTAGATGTTCTTCAAATATGGGAGAAAGGAATCTGTACTTAAAAAAAAAAAAAAAAAAAAAAAAAAAAGCACTCAATGGCACATTTGACTATAAGTAAACTGTGACATGGTGTGGCGTGAAACTGATAATGGCGTTCGTCGGGCATGGGGGATTATCTCAAGTGGTAGAGCGCTCGCTTAGCATGCGAGAGGTAGCGGGATCGATGCCCGCATTCTCCAATACAATCTTTGGATTCCTTTTTCAGTTGGCCGAGTGAATTGTTTTTGCCACCTGCTCGTGGCACACACGTCCAAACCTTGAAGACTTTCAACAATGGCTAAATCAAGCCTTCGATAGCTCAGCTGGTAGAGCGGAGGACTGTAGATCTAAATTAGCAATCCTTAGGTCGCTGGTTCAATTCCGGCTCGAAGGAAGTTTTGTGTATTCTATCAGATGTTTTCAACCTTCTGGCAAATACCAGACAGCTATGCTCTTTCTGGACATGTAGACAGAAACACAACCGGAAAGTTTTTTCTCCAGTTTGCCTTGTGAATTCAAATCTTAGGCAGCAACAGTGCTTTTACTTTATGGAGATGCTGAGCACCAATGTGAAAACGTCTTCAACTGTAGCATGCTACCCAAGCAAAAGGAACCAACGTCCCTGGGTGGACTCGAACCACCAACCTTTCGGTTAACAGCCGAACGCGCTAACCGATTGCGCCACAGAGACACAAACGCCTGCCGAACTTTCGTCTAACAGCCGGACGCACCCACCAGTTTTAACCGGAACCTTAAACAATGGTCAGACACCATTTCCTCTAATGATTTTCAACAATAATATGACACAAGAAAGCAAAAAAAAACAAAGAAACAATTGCAGAACCCCAGGAGTACTCTAGTCGCCAACAAATATGTAATGGCTGAAAATTTACATGTCATCGACATGAACACAAACAGTCATTAGAATTTTACTCTTTACATCTGTTAACACAAGCAGAGTGGCGCAGCGGAAGCGTGCTGGGCCCATAACCCAGAGGTCGATGGATCAAAACCATCCTCTGCTAAATTGTGCTGCATTACAACTTTTTTCTACAAACTAGGTAAGTTTTTTTTCATTCCCCCAGTTTGGTTCTCTATATACAGAGAAATGGTTTACTAGAAAATTGCACGACTGTATTTGTAGGCCATAATTCACATTGTGAAACCCAGCGGTCAATGGATTGAAACCAACCTCTTCTAAATAGTTGTGTTTTATAAACTTCATCATTGCATATCAACTGAACTTTTCTGTCAACAGCAAACGTGTCTCGGATCAAAAACACTAGTCAAAATCCTAAATCCCAGTACAACTCGTGCCAAAGGACCAGAAGGAGATTCGCGACCTCTCAGCATTTTCTATATTCAAACCAAACCATAAAAGATCAATCTTTTCGCTTGGGATTGTGCTGCATTACAACTTTTTTCTACAAACTAGGTAAGTTTTTTTTACTCCCCCAGTCTGGTTCTCTACATACATAGAAATGGTTTGCTAGAAAATTGCCCGACTGTATTTGTAGGCCATAATTCACATTGTGAAACCCAGCGGTCGATGGATCGAAACCAACCTCTGCTAAATAGTTGTGATTTATAAACTTCATCATTGCATATCAACTGAACTTTTCTGTCAACAGCAAACGTGTCTCGGATCAAAAACACTAGTCAAAATCCTAAATCCCAGTACAACTCGTGCCAAAGGACCAGAAGGAGATTCTCGACCTCTCAGCATTTTCTATATTCAAACCAAACCATAAAAGATCAATCTTTTCGCTTGGGATTGTGCTGCATTACAACTTTTTTCTACAAACTAGGTAAGTTTTTTTTACTCCCCCAGTCTGGTTCTCTACATACATAGAAATGGTTTGCTAGAAAATTGCCCGACTGTATTTGTAGGCCATAATTCACATTGTGAAACCCAGCGGTCGATGGATCGAAACCAACCTCTGCTAAATAGTTGTGATTTATAAACTTCATCATTGCATATCAACTGAACTTTTCTGTCAACAGCAAACGTGTCTCGGATCAAAAACACTAGTCAAAATCCTAAATCCCAGTACAACTCGTGCCAAAGGACCAGAAGGAGATTCGCGACCTCTCAGCATTTTCTATATTCAAACCAAACCATAAAAGGTCAATCTTTTTGCTTGGGATTGTGCTGCATTACAACTTTTTTCTACAAACTAGGTAAGTTTTTTTTACTCCCCCAGTCTGGTTCTCTACATACATAGAAATGGTTTGCTAGAAAATTGCCCGACTGTATTTGTAGGCCATAATTCACATTGTGAACTCCGTAGATGTTCTTCAAATATGGGAGAAAGGAATCTGTACTTAAAAAAAAAAAAAAAAAAAAAAAAAAAAGCACTCAATGGCACATTTGACTATAAGTAAACTGTGACATGGTGTGGTGTGAAACTGATAATGGCGTTCGTCGGGCATGGGGGATTAGCTCAAGTGGTAGAGCGCTCGCTTAGCATGCGAGAGGTAGCGGGATCGATCCCCGCATTCTCCAATACAATCTTTGGATTCCTTTTTCAGTTGGCCGAGTGAATTGTTTTTGCCACCTGCTCGTGGCACACACGTCCAAACCTTGAAGACTTTCAACAATGGCTAAATCAAGCCTTCGATAGCTCAGCTGGTAGAGCGGAGGACTGTAGATCTAAATTAGCAATCCTTAGGTCGCTGGTTCAATTCCGGCTCGAAGGAAGTTTTGTGTATTCTATCAGATGTTTTCAACCTTCTGGCAAATACCAGACAGCTATGCTCTTTCTGGACATGTAGACAGAAACACAACCGGAAAGTTTTTTCTCCAGTTTGCCTTGTGAATTCAAATCTTAGGCAGCAACAGTGCTTTTACTTTATGGAGATGCTGAGCACCAATGTGAAAACGTCTTCAACTGTAGCATGCTACCCAAGCAAAAGGAACCAACGTCCCTGGGTGGACTCGAACCACCAACCTTTCGGTTAACAGCCGAACGCGCTAACCGATTGCGCCACAGAGACACAAACGCCTGCCGAACTTTCGTCTAACAGCCGGACGCACCCACCAGTTTTAACCGGAACCTTAAACAATGGTCAGACACCATTTCCTCTAATGATTTTCAACAATAATATGACACAAGAAAGCAAAAAAAAACAAAGAAACAATTGCAGAACCCCAGGAGTACTCTAGTCGCCAACAAATATGTAATGGCTGAAAATTTACATGTCATCGACATGAACACAAACAGTCATTAGAATTTTACTCTGTACATCTGTTAACACAAGCAGAGTGGCGCAGCGGAAGCGTGCTGGGCCCATAACCCAGAGGTCGATGGATCGAAACCATCCTCTGCTAAATTGTGCTGCATTACAACTTTTTTCTACAAACTAGGTAAGTTTTTTTTCATTCCCCCAGTTTGGTTCTCTATATACAGAGAAATGGTTTACTAGAAAATTGCACGACTGTATTTGTAGGCCATAATTCACATTGTGAAACCCAGCGGTCGATGGATTGAAACCAACCTCTTCTAAATAGTTGTGTTTTATAAACTTCATCATTGCATATCAACTGAACTTTTCTGTCAACAGCAAACGTGTCTCGGATCAAAAACACTAGTCAAAATCCTAAATCCCAGTACAACTCGTGCCAAAGGACCAGAAGGAGATTCGCGACCTCTCAGCATTTTCTATATTCAAACCAAACCATAAAAGATCAATCTTTTCGCTTGGGATTGTGCTGCATTACAACTTTTTTCTACAAACTAGGTAAGTTTTTTTTCATTCCCCCAGTTTGGTTCTCTATATACAGAGAAATGGTTTACTAGAAAATTGCTCGACTGTATTTGTAGGCCATAATTCACATTGTGAAACCCAGCTGTTGATGGATCGAAACCAACCTCTGCTAAATAGTTGTGTTTTATAAACTTCATCATTGCATATCAACTGAACTTTTCTGTCAACAGCAAACGTGTCTCGGATCAAAAACACTAGTCAAAATCCTAAATCCCAGTACAACTCGTGCCAAAGGACCAGAAGGAGATTCGCGACCTCTCAGCATTTTCTATATTCAAACCAAACCATAAAAGGTCAATCTTTTTGCTTGGGATTGTGCTGCATTACAACTTTTTTCTACAAACTAGGTAAGTTTTTTTTACTCCCCCAGTCTGGTTCTCTACATACATAGAAATGGTTTGCTAGAAAATTGCCCGACTGTATTTGTAGGCCATAATTCACATTGTGAAACCCAGCGGTCGATGGATCGAAACCAACCTCTGCTAAATAGTTGTGATTTATAAACTTCATCATTGCATATCAACTGAACTTTTCTGTCAACAGCAAACGTGTCTCGGATCAAAAACACTAGTCAAAATCCTAAATCCCAGTACAACTCGTGCCAAAGGACCAGAAGGAGATTCGCGACCTCTCAGCATTTTCTATATTCAAACCAAACCATAAAAGGTCAATCTTTTTGCTTGGGATTGTGCTGCATTACAACTTTTTTCTACAAACTAGGTAAGTTTTTTTTACTCCCCCAGTCTGGTTCTCTACATACATAGAAATGGTTTGCTAGAAAATTGCCCGACTGTATTTGTAGGCCATAATTCACATTGTGAACTCCGTAGATGTTCTTCAAATATGGGAGAAAGGAATCTGTACTTAAAAAAAAAAAAAAAAAAAAAAAAAAGCACTCAATGGCACATTTGACTATAAGTAAACTGTGACATGGTGTGGCGTGAAACTGATAATGGCGTTCGTCGGGCATGGGGGATTAGCTCAAGTGGTAGAGCGCTCGCTTAGCATGCGAGAGGTAGCGGGATCGATGCCCGCATTCTCCAATACAATCTTTGGATTCCTTTTTCAGTTGGCCGAGTGAATTGTTTTTGCCACCTGCTCGTGGCACACACGTCCAAACCTTGAAGACTTTCAACAATGGCTAAATCAAGCCTTCGATAGCTCAGCTGGTAGAGCGGAGGACTGTAGATCTAAATTAGCAATCCTTAGGTCGCTGGTTCAATTCCGGCTCGAAGGAAGTTTTGTGTATTCTATCAGATGTTTTCAACCTTCTGGCAAATACCAGACAGCTATGCTCTTTCTGGACATGTAGACAGAAACACAACCGGAAAGTTTTTTCTCCAGTTTGCCTTGTGAATTCAAATCTTAGGCAGCAACAGTGCTTTTACTTTATGGAGATGCTGAGCACCAATGTGAAAACGTCTTAAACTGTAGCATGCTACCCAAGCAAAAGGAACCAACGTCCCTGGGTGGACTCGAACCACCAACCTTTCGGTTAACAGCCGAACGCGCTAACCGATTGCGCCACAGAGACACAAACGCCTGCCGAACTTTCGTCTAACAGCCGGACGCACCCACCAGTTTTAACCGGAACCTTAAACAATGGTCAGACACCATTTCCTCTAATGATTTTCAACAATAATATGACACAAGAAAGCAAAAAAAACAAAGAAACAATTGCAGAACCCCAGGAGTACTCTAGTCGCCAACAAATATGTAATGGCTGAAAATTTACATGTCATCGACCTGAACACAAACAGTCATTAGAATTTTACTCTGTACATCTGTTAACACAAGCAGAGTGGCGCAGCGGAAGCGTGCTGGGCCCATAACCCAGAGGTCGATGGATTGAAACCATCCTCTGCTAAATTGTGCTGCATTGCATCTTTTTCTACAAACTAGCTAAGTTTTTTTTCACTTCCCCATTTTGGTTCTCTATATACAGAGAAATGGTTTGCTAGAAAATTGCTCGACTGTATTTGTAGACCATAATTCACATTGTGAAACCCAGCGGTCAATGGATTGAAACCAACCTCTGCTAAATAGTTGTGTTTTATAAACTTCATCATTGCATATCAACTGAACTTTTCTGTCAACAGCAAACGTGTCTCGGATCAAAAACACTAGTCAAAATCCTAAATCCCAGTACAACTCGTGCCAAAGGACCAGAAGGAGATTCGCGAC
The DNA here is from genome assembly GCF_039654945.1 of Dendrobates tinctorius. Classification (NCBI taxonomy): domain Eukaryota; kingdom Metazoa; phylum Chordata; class Amphibia; order Anura; family Dendrobatidae; genus Dendrobates; species Dendrobates tinctorius. The sequence goes on along the minus strand of NW_027361918.1, from coordinate 11,861,506 downwards.
CTCTCAGCATTTTCTATATTCAAACCAAACCATAAAAGATCAATCTTTTCGCTTGGGATTGTGCTGCATTACAACTTTTTTCTACAAACTAGGTAAGTTTTTTTTCATTCCCCCAGTTTGGTTCTCTATATACAGAGAAATGGTTTACTAGAAAATTGCTCGACTGTATTTGTAGGCCATAATTCACATTGTGAAACCCAGCGGTCGATGGATCGAAACCAACCTCTGCTAAATAGTTGTGTTTTATAAACTTCATCATTGCATATCAACTGAACTTTTCTGTCAACAGCAAACGTGTCTCGGATCAAAAACACTAGTCAAAATCCTAAATCCCAGTACAACTCGTGCCAAAGGACCAGAAGGAGATTCGCGACCCCTCAGCATTTTCTATATTCAAACCAAACCATAAAAGGTCAATCTTTTTGCTTGGGATTGTGCTGCATTACAACTTTTTTCTACAAACTAGGTAAGTTTTTTTTACTCCCCCAGTCTGGTTCTCTACATACATAGAAATGGTTTGCTAGAAAATTGCCCGACTGTATTTGTAGGCCATAATTCACATTGTGAAACCCAGCGGTCGATGGATCGAAACCAACCTCTGCTAAATAGTTGTGATTTATAAACTTCATCATTGCATATCAACTGAACTTTTCTGTCAACAGCAAACGTGTCTCGGATCAAAAACACTAGTCAAAATCCTAAATCCCAGTACAACTCGTGCCAAAGGACCAGAAGGAGATTCGCGACCTCTCAGCATTTTCTATATTCAAACCAAACCATAAAAGGTCAATCTTTTTGCTTGGGATTGTGCTGCATTACAACTTTTTTCTACAAACTAGGTAAGTTTTTTTTACTCCCCCAGTCTGGTTCTCTACATACATAGAAATGGTTTGCTAGAAAATTGCCCGACTGTATTTGTAGGCCATAATTCACATTGTGAAACCCAGCGGTCGATGGATCGAAACCAACCTCTGCTAAATAGTTGTGATTTATAAACTTCATCATTGCATATCAACTGAACTTTTCTGTCAACAGCAAACGTGTCTCGGATCAAAAACACTAGTCAAAATCCTAAATCCCAGTACAACTCGTGCCAAAGGACCAGAAGGAGATTCGCGACCTCTCAGCATTTTCTATATTCAAACCAAACCATAAAAGGTCAATCTTTTTGCTTGGGATTGTGCTGCATTACAACTTTTTTCTACAAACTAGGTAAGTTTTTTTTACTCCCCCAGTCTGGTTCTCTACATACATAGAAATGGTTTACTAGAAAATTGCTCGACTGTATTTGTAGGCCATAATTCACATTGTGAAACCCAGCGGTCGATGGATCGAAACCAACCTCTGCTAAATAGTTGTGTTTTATAAACTTCATCATTGCATATCAACTGAACTTTTCTGTCAACAGCAAACGTGTCTCGGATCAAAAACACTAGTCAAAATCCTAAATCCCAGTACAACTCGTGCCAAAGGACCAGAAGGAGATTCGCGACCTCTCAGCATTTTCTATATTCAAACCAAACCATAAAAGGTCAATCTTTTTGCTTGGGATTGTGCTGCATTACAACTTTTTTCTACAAACTAGGTAAGTTTTTTTTACTCCCCCAGTCTGGTTCTCTACATACATAGAAATGGTTTGCTAGAAAATTGCCCGACTGTATTTGTAGGCCATAATTCACATTGTGAAACCCAGCGGTCGATGGATCGAAACCAACCTCTGCTAAATAGTTGTGATTTATAAACTTCATCATTGCATATCAACTGAACTTTTCTGTCAACAGCAAACGTGTCTCGGATCAAAAACACTAGTCAAAATCCTAAATCCCAGTACAACTCGTGCCAAAGGACCAGAAGGAGATTCGCGACCTCTCAGCATTTTCTATATTCAAACCAAACCATAAAAGGTCAATCTTTTTGCTTGGGATTGTGCTGCATTACAACTTTTTTCTACAAACTAGGTAAGTTTTTTTTACTCCCCCAGTCTGGTTCTCTACATACATAGAAATGGTTTGCTAGAAAATTGCCCGACTGTATTTGTAGGCCATAATTCACATTGTGAACTCCGTAGATGTTCTTCAAATATGGGAGAAAGGAATCTGTACTTAAAAAAAAAAAAAAAAAAAAAAAAAAAGCACTCAATGGCACATTTGACTATAAGTAAACTGTGACATGGTGTGGCGTGAAACTGATAATGGCGTTCGTCGGGCATGGGGGATTAGCTCAAGTGGTAGAGCGCTCGCTTAGCATGCGAGAGGTAGCGGGATCGATGCCCGCATTCTCCAATACAATCTTTGGATTCCTTTTTCAGTTGGCCGAGTGAATTGTTTTTGCCACCTGCTCGTGGCACACACGTCCAAACCTTGAAGACTTTCAACAATGGCTAAATCAAGCCTTCGATAGCTCAGCTGGTAGAGCGGAGGACTGTAGATCTAAATTAGCAATCCTTAGGTCGCTGGTTCAATTCCGGCTCGAAGGAAGTTTTGTGTATTCTATCAGATGTTTTCAACCTTCTGGCAAATACCAGACAGCTATGCTCTTTCTGGACATGTAGACAGAAACACAACCGGAAAGTTTTTTCTCCAGTTTGCCTTGTGAATTCAAATCTTAGGCAGCAACAGTGCTTTTACTTTATGGAGATGCTGAGCACCAATGTGAAAACGTCTTCAACTGTAGCATGCTACCCAAGCAAAAGGAACCAACGTCCCTGGGTGGACTCGAACCACCAACCTTTCGGTTAACAGCCGAACGCGCTAACCGATTGCGCCACAGAGACACAAACGCCTGCCGAACTTTCGTCTAACAGCCGGACGCACCCACCAGTTTTAACCGGAACCTTAAACAATGGTCAGACACCATTTCCTCTAATGATTTTCAACAATAATATGACACAAGAAAGCAAAAAAAAACAAAGAAACAATTGCAGAACCCCAGGAGTACTCTAGTCGCTAACAAATATGTAATGGCTGAAAATTTACATGTCATCGACATGAACACAAACAGTCATTAGAATTTTACTCTGTACATCTGTTAACACAAGCAGAGTGGCGCAGCGGAAGCGTGCTGGGCCCATAACCCAGAGGTCGATGGATCAAAACCATCCTCTGCTAAATTGTGCTGCATTACAACTTTTTTCTACAAACTAGGTAAGTTTTTTTTCATTCCCCCAGTTTGGTTCTCTATATACAGAGAAATGGTTTACTAGAAAATTGCACGACTGTATTTGTAGGCCATAATTCACATTGTGAAACCCAGCGGTCAATGGATTGAAACCAACCTCTTCTAAATAGTTGTGTTTTATAAACTTCATCATTGCATATCAACTGAACTTTTCTGTCAACAGCAAACGTGTCTCGGATCAAAAACACTAGTCAAAATCCTAAATCCCAGTACAACTCGTGCCAAAGGACCAGAAGGAGATTCGCGACCTCTCAGCATTTTCTATATTCAAACCAAACCATAAAAGATCAATCTTTTCGCTTGGGATTGTGCTGCATTACAACTTTTTTCTACAAACTAGGTAAGTTTTTTTTCATTCCCCCAGTTTGGTTCTCTATATACAGAGAAATGGTTTACTAGAAAATTGCTCGACTGTATTTGTAGGCCATAATTCACATTGTGAAACCCAGCGGTCGATGGATCGAAACCAACCTCTGCTAAATAGTTGTGTTTTATAAACTTCATCATTGCATATCAACTGAACTTTTCTGTCAACAGCAAAAGTGTCTCGGATCAAAAACACTAGTCAAAATCCTAAATCCCAGTACAACTCGTGCCAAAGGACCAGAAGGAGATTCGCGACCTCTCAGCATTTTCTATATTCAAACCAAACCATAAAAGGTCAATCTTTTTGCTTGGGATTGTGCTGCATTACAACTTTTTTCTACAAACTAGGTAAGTTTTTTTTACTCCCCCAGTCTGGTTCTCTACATACATAGAAATGGTTTGCTAGAAAATTGCCCGACTGTATTTGTAGGCCATAATTCACATTGTGAAACCCAGCGGTCGATGGATCGAAACCAACCTCTGCTAAATAGTTGTGATTTATAAACTTCATCATTGCATATCAACTGAACTTTTCTGTCAACAGCAAACGTGTCTCGGATCAAAAACACTAGTCAAAATCCTAAATCCCAGTACAACTCGTGCCAAAGGACCAGAAGGAGATTCGCGACCTCTCAGCATTTTCTATATTCAAACCAAACCATAAAAGATCAATCTTTTTGCTTGGGATTGTGCTGCATTACAACTTTTTTCTACAAACTAGGTAAGTTTTTTTTCATTCCCCCAGTTTGGTTCTCTATATACAGAGAAATGGTTTACTAGAAAATTGCTCGACTGTATTTGTAGGCCATAATTCACATTGTGAAACCCAGCGGTCGATGGATCGAAACCAACCTCTGCTAAATAGTTGTGTTTTATAAACTTCATCATTGCATATCAACTGAACTTTTCTGTCAACAGCAAACGTGTCTCGGATCAAAAACACTAGTCAAAATCCTAAATCCCAGTACAACTCGTGCCAAAGGACCAGAAGGAGATTCGCGACCTCTCAGCATTTTCTATATTCAAACCAAACCATAAAAGGTCAATCTTTTTGCTTGGGATTGTGCTGCATTACAACTTTTTTCTACAAACTAGGTAAGTTTTTTTTACTCCCCCAGTCTGGTTCTCTACATACATAGAAATGGTTTGCTAGAAAATTGCCCGACTGTATTTGTAGGCCATAATTCACATTGTGAAACCCAGCGGTCGATGGATCGAAACCAACCTCTGCTAAATAGTTGTGATTTATAAACTTCATCATTGCATATCAACTGAACTTTTCTGTCAACAGCAAACGTGTCTCGGATCAAAAACACTAGTCAAAATCCTAAATCCCAGTACAACTCGTGCCAAAGGACCAGAAGGAGATTCGCGACCTCTCAGCATTTTCTATATTCAAACCAAACCATAAAAGGTCAATCTTTTTGCTTGGGATTGTGCTGCATTACAACTTTTTTCTACAAACTAGGTAAGTTTTTTTTACTCCCCCAGTCTGGTTCTCTACATACATAGAAATGGTTTGCTAGAAAATTGCCCGACTGTATTTGTAGGCCATAATTCACATTGTGAACTCCGTAGATGTTCTTCAAATATGGGAGAAAGGAATCTGTACTTAAAAAAAAAAAAAAAAAAAAAAAAAAAAGCACTCAATGGCACATTTGACTATAAGTAAACTGTGACATGGTGTGGCGTGAAACTGATAATGGCGTTCGTCGGGCATGGGGGATTAGCTCAAGTGGTAGAGCGCTCGCTTAGCATGCGAGAGGTAGCGGGATCGATGCCCGCATTCTCCAATACAATCTTTGGATTCCTTTTTCAGTTGGCCGAGTGAATTGTTTTTGCCACCTGCTCGTGGCACACACGTCCAAACCTTGAAGACTTTCAACAATGGCTAAATCAAGCCTTCGATAGCTCAGCTGGTAGAGCGGAGGACTGTAGATCTAAATTAGCAATCCTTAGGTCGCTGGTTCAATTCCGGCTCGAAGGAAGTTTTGTGTATTCTATCAGATGTTTTCAACCTTCTGGCAAATACCAGACAGCTATGCTCTTTCTGGACATGTAGACAGAAACAACCGGAAAGTTTTTTCTCCAGTTTGCCTTGTGAATTCAAATCTTAGGCAGCAACAGTGCTTTTACTTTATGGAGATGCTGAGCACCAATGTGAAAACGTCTTCAACTGTAGCATGCTACCCAAGCAAAAGGAACCAACGTCCCTGGGTGGACTCGAACCACCAACCTTTCGGTTAACAGCCGAACGCGCTAACCGATTGCGCCACAGAGACACAAACGCCTGCCGAACTTTCGTCTAACAGCCGGACGCACCCACCAGTTTTAACCGGAACCTTAAACAATGGTCAGACACCATTTCCTCTAATGATTTTCAACAATAATATGACACAAGAAAGCAAAAAAAAACAAAGAAACAATTGCAGAACCCCAGGAGTACTCTAGTCGCCAACAAATATGTAATGGCTGAAAATTTACATGTCATCGACATGAACACAAACAGTCATTAGAATTTTACTCTGTACATCTGTTAACACAAGCAGAGTGGCGCAGCGGAAGCGTGCTGGGCCCATAACCCAGAGGTCGATGGATCAAAACCATCCTCTGCTAAATTGTGCTGCATTGCATCTTTTTCTACAAACTAGCTAAGTTTTTTTTCACTTCCCCATTTTGGTTCTCTATATACAGAGAAATGGTTTGCTAGAAAATTGCTCGACTGTATTTGTAGACCATAATTCACATTGTGAAACCCAGCGGTCAATGGATTGAAACCAACCTCTGCTAAATAGTTGTGTTTTATAAACTTCATCATTGCATATCAACTGAACTTTTCTGTCAACAGCAAACGTGTCTCGGATCAAAAACACTAGTCAAAATCCTAAATCCCAGTACAACTCGTGCCAAAGGACCAGAAGGAGATTCGCGACCTCTCAGCATTTTCTATATTCAAACCAAACCATAAAAGATCAATCTTTTCGCTTGGGATTGTGCTGCATTACAACTTTTTTCTACAAACTAGGTAAGTTTTTTTTCATTCCCCCAGTTTGGTTCTCTATATACAGAGAAATGGTTTACTAGAAAATTGCTCGACTGTATTTGTAGGCCATAATTCACATTGTGAAACCCAGCGGTCGATGGATCGAAACCAACCTCTGCTAAATAGTTGTGTTTTATAAACTTCATCATTGCATATCAACTGAACTTTTCTGTCAACAGCAAACGTGTCTCGGATCAAAAACACTAGTCAAAATCCTAAATCCCAGTACAACTCGTGCCAAAGGACCAGAAGGAGATTCGCGACCTCTCAGCATTTTCTATATTCAAACCAAACCATAAAAGGTCAATCTTTTTGCTTGGGATTGTGCTGCATTACAACTTTTTTCTACAAACTAGGTAAGTTTTTTTTACTCCCCCAGTCTGGTTCTCTACATACATAGAAATGGTTTGCTAGAAAATTGCCCGACTGTAGTTGTAGGCCATATTTCACATTGTGAAACCCAGCGGTCGATGGATCGAAACCAACCTCTGCTAAATAGTTGTGATTTATAAACTTCATCATTGCATATCAACTGAACTTTTCTGTCAACAGCAAACGTGTCTCGGATCAAAAACACTAGTCAAAATCCTAAATCCCAGTACAACTCGTGCCAAAGGACCAGAAGGAGATTCGCGACCTCTCAGCATTTTCTATATTCAAACCAAACCATAAAAGGTCAATCTTTTTGCTTGGGATTGTGCTGCATTACAACTTTTTTCTACAAACTAGGTAAGTTTTTTTTACTCCCCCAGTCTGGTTCTCTACATACATAGAAATGGTTTGCTATAAAATTGCCCGACTGTATTTGTAGGCCATAATTCACATTGTGAACTCCGTAGATGTTCTTCAAATATGGGAGAAAGGAATCTGTACTTAAAAAAAAAAAAAAAAGCACTCAATGGCACATTTGACTATAAGTAAACTGTGACATGGTGTGGCGTGAAACTGATAATGGCGTTCGTCGGGCATGGGGGATTAGCTCAAGTGGTAGAGCGCTCGCTTAGCATGCGAGAGGTAGCGGGATCGATGCCCGCATTCTCCAATACAATCTTTGGATTCCTTTTTCAGTTGGCCGAGTGAATTGTTTTTGCCACCTGCTCGTGGCACACACGTCCAAACCTTGTAGACTTTCAACAATGGCTAAATCAAGCCTTCGATAGCTCAGCTGGTAGAGCGGAGGACTGTAGATCTAAATTAGCAATCCTTAGGTCGCTGGTTCAATTCCGGCTCGAAGGAAGTTTTGTGTATTCTATCAGATGTTTTCAACCTTCTGGCAAATACCAGACAGCTATGCTCTTTCTGGACATGTAGACAGAAACACAACCGGAAAGTTTTTTCTCCAGTTTGCCTTGTGAATTCAAATCTTAGGCAGCAACAGTGCTTTTACTTTATGGAGATGCTGAGCACCAATGTGAAAACGTCTTCAACTGTAGCATGCTACCCAAGCAAAAGGAACCAACGTCCCTGGGTGGACTCGAACCACCAACCTTTCGGTTAACAGCCGAACGCGCTAACCGATTGCGCCACAGAGACACAAACGCCTGCCGAACTTTCGTCTAACAGCCGGACGCACCCACCAGTTTTAACCGGAACCTTAAACAATGGTCAGACACCATTTCCTCTAATGATTTTCAACAATAATATGACACAAGAAAGCAAAAAAAAACAAAGAAACAATTGCAGAACCCCAGGAGTACTCTAGTCGCTAACAAATATGTAATGGCTGAAAATTTACATGTCATCGACATGAACACAAACAGTCATTAGAATTTTACTCTGTACATCTGTTAACACAAGCAGAGTGGCGCAGCGGAAGCGTGCTGGGCCCATAACCCAGAGGTCGATGGATCAAAACCATCCTCTGCTAAATTGTGCTGCATTACAACTTTTTTCTACAAACTAGGTAAGTTTTTTTTCATTCCCCCAGTTTGGTTCTCTATATACAGAGAAATGGTTTACTAGAAAATTGCACGACTGTATTTGTAGGCCATAATTCACATTGTGAAACCCAGCGGTCAATGGATTGAAACCAACCTCTTCTAAATAGTTGTGTTTTATAAACTTCATCATTGCATATCAACTGAACTTTTCTGTCAACAGCAAACGTGTCTCGGATCAAAAACACTAGTCAAAATCCTAAATCCCAGTACAACTCGTGCCAAAGGACCAGAAGGAGATTCGCGACCTCTCAGCATTTTCTATATTCAAACCAAACCATAAAAGATCAATCTTTTCGCTTGGGATTGTGCTGCATTACAACTTTTTTCTACAAACTAGGTAAGTTTTTTTTCATTCCCCCAGTTTGGTTCTCTATATACAGAGAAATGGTTTACTAGAAAATTGCTCGACTGTATTTGTAGGCCATAATTCACATTGTGAAACCCAGCGGTCGATGGATCGAAACCAACCTCTGCTAAATAGTTGTGTTTTATAAACTTCATCATTGCATATCAACTGAACTTTTCTGTCAACAGCAAACGTGTCTCGGATCAAAAACACTAGTCAAAATCCTAAATCCCAGTACAACTCGTGCCAAAGGACCAGAAGGAGATTCGCGACCTCTCAGCATTTTCTATATTCAAACCAAACCATAAAAGGTCAATCTTTTTGCTTGGGATTGTGCTGCATTACAACTTTTTTCTACAAACTAGGTAAGTTTTTTTTACTCCCCCAGTCTGGTTCTCTACATACATAGAAATGGTTTGCTAGAAAATTGCCCGACTGTATTTGTAGGCCATAATTCACATTGTGAAACCCAGCGGTCGATGGATCGAAACCAACCTCTGCTAAATAGTTGTGATTTATAAACTTCATCATTGCATATCAACTGAACTTTTCTGTCAACAGCAAACGTGTCTCGGATCAAAAACACTAGTCAAAATCCTAAATCCCAGTACAACTCGTGCCAAAGGACCAGAAGGAGATTCGCGACCTCTCAGCATTTTCTATATTCAAACCAAACCATAAAAGATCAATCTTTTTGCTTGGGATTGTGCTGCATTACAACTTTTTTCTACAAACTAGGTAAGTTTTTTTTCATTCCCCCAGTTTGGTTCTCTATATACAGAGAAATGGTTTACTAGAAAATTGCTCGACTGTATTTGTAGGCCATAATTCACATTGTGAAACCCAGCGGTCGATGGATCGAAACCAACCTCTGCTAAATAGTTGTGTTTTATAAACTTCATCATTGCATATCAACTGAACTTTTCTGTCAACAGCAAACGTGTCTCGGATCAAAAACACTAGTCAAAATCCTAAATCCCAGTACAACTCGTGCCAAAGGACCAGAAGGAGATTCGCGACCTCTCAGCATTTTCTATATTCAAACCAAACCATAAAAGGTCAATCTTTTTGCTTGGGATTGTGCTGCATTACAACTTTTTTCTACAAACTAGGTAAGTTTTTTTTACTCCCCCAGTCTGGTTCTCTACATACATAGAAATGGTTTGCTAGAAAATTGCCCGACTGTATTTGTAGGCCATAATTCACATTGTGAAACCCAGCGGTAGATGGATCGAAACCAACCTCTGCTAAATAGTTGTGATTTATAAACTTCATCATTGCATATCAACTGAACTTTTCTGTCAACAGCAAACGTGTCTCGGATCAAAAACACTAGTCAAAATCCTAAATCCCAGTACAACTCGTGCCAAAGGACCAGAAGGAGATTCGCGACCTCTCAGCATTTTCTATATTCAAACCAAACCATAAAAGGTCAATCTTTTTGCTTGGGATTGTGCTGCATTACAACTTTTTTCTACAAACTAGGTAAGTTTTTTTTACTCCCCCAGTCTGGTTCTCTACATACATAGAAATGGTTTGCTAGAAAATTGCCCGACTGTATTTGTAGGCCATAATTCACATTGTGAACTCCGTAGATGTTCTTCAAATATGGGAGAAAGGAATCTGTACTTAAAAAAAAAAAAAAAAAAAGCACTCAATGGCACATTTGACTATAAGTAAACTGTGACATGGTGTGGCGTGAAACTGATAATGGCGTTCGTCGGGCATGGGGGATTAGCTCAAGTGGTAGAGCGCTCGCTTAGCATGCGAGAGGTAGCGCGATCGATGCCCGCATTCTCCAATACAATCTTTGGATTCCTTTTTCAGTTGGCCGAGTGAATTGTTTTTGCCACCTGCTCGTGGCACACACGTCCAAACCTTGAAGACTTTCAACAATGGCTAAATCAAGCCTTCGATAGCTCAGCTGGTAGAGCGGAGGACTGTAGATCTAAATTAGCAATCCTTAGGTCGCTGGTTCAATTCCGGCTCGAAGGAAGTTTTGTGTATTCTATCAGATGTTTTCAACCTTCTGGCAAATACCAGACAGCTATGCTCTTTCTGGACATGTAGACAGAAACACAACCGGAAAGTTTTTTCTCCAGTTTGCCTTGTGAATTCAAATCTTAGGCAGCAACAGTGCTTTTACTTTATGGAGATGCTGAGCACCAATGTGAAAACGTCTTCAACTGTAGCATGCTACCCAAGCAAAAGGAACCAACGTCCCTGGGTGGACTCGAACCAACAACCTTTCGGTTAACAGCCGAACGCGCTAACCGATTGCGCCACAGAGACACAAACGCCTGCCGAACTTTCGTCTAACAGCCGGACGCACCCACCAGTTTTAACCGGAACCTTAAACAATGGTCAGACACCATTTCCTCTAATGATTTTCAACAATAATATGACACAAGAAAGCAAAAAAAAACAAAGAAACAATTGCAGAACCCCAGGAGTACTCTAGTCGCCAACAAATATGTAATGGCTGAAAATTTACATGTCATCGACCTGAACACAAACAGTCATTAGAATTTTACTCTGTACATCTGTTAACACAAGCAGAGTGGCGCAGCGGAAGCGTGCTGGGCCCATAACCCAGAGGTCGATGGATCGAAACCATCCTCTGCTAAATTGTGCTGCATTGCATCTTTTTCTACAAACTAGCTAAGTTTTTTTTCACTTCCCCATTTTGGTTCTCTATATACAGAGAAATGGTTTGCTAGAAAATTGCTCGACTGTATTTGTAGACCATAATTCACATTGTGAAACCCAGCGGTCAATGGATTGAAACCAACCTCTGCTAAATAGTTGTGTTTTATAAACTTCATCATTGCATATCAACTGAACTTTTCTGTCAACAGCAAACGTGTCTCGGATCAAAAACACTAGTCAAAATCCTAAATCCCAGTACAACTCGTGCCAAAGGACCAGAAGGAGATTCGCGACCTCTCAGCATTTTCTATATTCAAACCAAACCATAAAAGATCAATCTTTTCGCTTGGGATTGTGCTGCATTACAACTTTTTTCTACAAACTAGGTAAGTTTTTTTTCATTCCCCCAGTTTGGTTCTCTATATACAGAGAAATGGTTTACTAGAAAATTGCTCGACTGTATTTGTAGGCCATAATTCACATTGTGAAACCCAGCGGTCGATGGATCGAAACCAACCTCTGCTAAATAGTTGTGTTTTATAAACTTCATCATTGCATATCAACTGAACTTTTCTGTCAACAGCAAACGTGTCTCGGATCAAAAACACTAGTCAAAATCCTAAATCCCAGTACAACTCGTGCCAAAGGACCAGAAGGAGATTCGCGACCTCTCAGCATTTTCTATATTCAAACCAAACCATAAAAGGTCAATCTTTTTGCTTGGGATTGTGCTGCATTACAACTTTTTTCTACAAACTAGGTAAGTTTTTTTTACTCCCCCAGTCTGGTTCTCTACATACATAGAAATGGTTTGCTAGAAAATTGCCCGACTGTATTTGTAGGCCATAATTCACATTGTGAAACCCAGCGGTCGATGGATCGAAACCAACCTCTGCTAAATAGTTGTGATTTATAAACTTCATCATTGCATATCAACTGAACTTTTCTGTCAACAGCAAACGTGTCTCGGATCAAAAACACTAGTCAAAATCCTAAATCCCAGTACAACTCGTGCCAAAGGACCAGAAGGAGATTCGCGACCTCTCAGCATTTTCTATATTCAAACCAAACCATAAAAGGTCAATCTTTTTGCTTGGGATTGTGCTGCATTACAACTTTTTTCTACAAACTAGGTAAGTTTTTTTTACTCCCCCAGTCTGGTTCTCTACATACATAGAAATGGTTTGCTAGAAAATTGCCCGACTGTATTTGTAGGCCATAATTCACATTGTGAACTCCGTAGATGTTCTTCAAATATGGGAGAAAGGAATCTGTACTTAAAAAAAAAAAAAAAAGCACTCAATGGCACATTTGACTATAAGTAAACTGTGACATGGTGTGGCGTGAAACTGATAATGGCGTTCGTCGGGCATGGGGGATTAGCTCAAGTGGTAGAGCGCTCGCTTAGCATGCGAGAGGTAGCGGGATCGATGCCCGCATTCTCCAATACAATCTTTGGATTCCTTTTTCAGTTGGCCGAGTGAATTGTTTTTGCCACCTGCTCGTGGCACACACGTCCAAACCTTGAAGACTTTCAACAATGGCTAAATCAAGCCTTCGATAGCTCAGCTGGTAGAGCGGAGGACTGTAGATCTAAATTAGCAATCCTTAGGTCGCTGGTTCAATTCCGGCTCGAAGGAAGTTTTGTGTATTCTATCAGATGTTTTCAACCTTCTGGCAAATACCAGACAGCTATGCTCTTTCTGGACATGTAGACAGAAACAACCGGAAAGTTTTTTCTCCAGTTTGCCTTGTGAATTCAAATCTTAGGCAGCAACAGTGCTTTTACTTTATGGAGATGCTGAGCACCAATGTGAAAACGTCTTCAACTGTAGCATGCTACCCAAGCAAAAGGAACCAACGTCCCTGGGTGGACTCGAACCACCAACCTTTCGGTTAACAGCCGAACGCGCTAACCGATTGCGCCACAGAGACACAAACGCCTGCCGAACTTTCGTCTAACAGCCGGACGCACCCACCAGTTTTAACCGGAACCTTAAACAATGGTCAGACACCATTTCCTCTAATGATTTTCAACAATAATATGACACAAGAAAGCAAAAAAAAACAAAGAAACAATTGCAGAACCCCAGGAGTACTCTAGTCGCCAACAAATATGTAATGGCTGAAAATTTACATGTCATCGACATGAACACAAACAGTCATTAGAATTTTACTCTGTACATCTGTTAACACAAGCAGAGTGGCGCAGCGGAAGCGTGCTGGGCCCATAACCCAGAGGTCGATGGATCAAAACCATCCTCTGCTAAATTGTGCTGCATTGCATCTTTTTCTACAAACTAGCTAAGTTTTTTTTCACTTCCCCATTTTGGTTCTCTATATACAGAGAAATGGTTTGCTAGAAAATTGCTCGACTGTATTTGTAGACCATAATTCACATTGTGAAACCCAGCGGTCAATGGATTGAAACCAACCTCTGCTAAATAGTTGTGTTTTATAAACTTCATCATTGCATATCAACTGAACTTTTCTGTCAACAGCAAACGTGTCTCGGATCAAAAACACTAGTCAAAATCCTAAATCCCAGTACAACTCGTGCCAAAGGACCAGAAGGAGATTCGCGACCTCTCAGCATTTTCTATATTCAAACCAAACCATAAAAGATCAATCTTTTCGCTTGGGATTGTGCTGCATTACAACTTTTTTCTACAAACTAGGTAAGTTTTTTTTCATTCCCCCAGTTTGGTTCTCTATATACAGAGAAATGGTTTACTAGAAAATTGCTCGACTGTATTTGTAGGCCATAATTCACATTGTGAAACCCAGCGGTCGATGGATCGAAACCAACCTCTGCTAAATAGTTGTGTTTTATAAACTTCATCATTGCATATCAACTGAACTTTTCTGTCAACAGCAAACGTGTCTCGGATCAAAAACACTAGTCAAAATCCTAAATCCCAGTACAACTCGTGCCAAAGGACCAGAAGGAGATTCGCGACCTCTCAGCATTTTCTATATTCAAACCAAACCATAAAAGGTCAATCTTTTTGCTTGGGATTGTGCTGCATTACAACTTTTTTCTACAAACTAGGTAAGTTTTTTTTACTCCCCCAGTCTGGTTCTCTACATACATAGAAATGGTTTGCTAGAAAATTGCCCGACTGTAGTTGTAGGCCATATTTCACATTGTGAAACCCAGCGGTCGATGGATCGAAACCAACCTCTGCTAAATAGTTGTGATTTATAAACTTCATCATTGCATATCAACTGAACTTTTCTGTCAACAGCAAACGTGTCTCGGATCAAAAACACTAGTCAAAATCCTAAATCCCAGTACAACTCGTGCCAAAGGACCAGAAGGAGATTCGCGACCTCTCAGCATTTTCTATATTCAAACCAAACCATAAAAGGTCAATCTTTTTGCTTGGGATTGTGCTGCATTACAACTTTTTTCTACAAACTAGGTAAGTTTTTTTTACTCCCCCAGTCTGGTTCTCTACATACATAGAAATGGTTTGCTATAAAATTGCCCGACTGTATTTGTAGGCCATATTTCACATTGTGAAACCCAGCGGTCGATGGATCGAAACCAACCTCTGCTAAATAGTTGTGATTTATAAACTTCATCATTGCATATCAACTGAACTTTTCTGTCAACAGCAAACGTGTCTCGGATCAAAAACACTAGTCAAAATCCTAAATCCCAGTACAACTCGTGCCAAAGGACCAGAAGGAGATTCGCGACCTCTCAGCATTTTCTATATTCAAACCAAACCATAAAAGGTCAATCTTTTTGCTTGGGATTGTGCTGCATTACAACTTTTTTCTACAAACTAGGTAAGTTTTTTTTACTCCCCCAGTCTGGTTCTCTACATACATAGAAATGGTTTGCTATAAAATTGCCCGACTGTATTTGTAGGCCATAATTCACATTGTGAACTCCGTAGATGTTCTTCAAATATGGGAGAAAGGAATCTGTACTTAAAAAAAAAAAAAAAAGCACTCAATGGCACATTTGACTATAAGTAAACTGTGACATGGTGTGGCGTGAAACTGATAATGGCGTTCGTCGGGCATGGGGGATTAGCTCAAGTGGTAGAGCGCTCGCTTAGCATGCGAGAGGTAGCGGGATCGATGCCCGCATTCTCCAATACAATCTTTGGATTCCTTTTTCAGTTGGCCGAGTGAATTGTTTTTGCCACCTGCTCGTGGCACACACGTCCAAACCTTGAAGACTTTCAACAATGGCTAAATCAAGCCTTCGATAGCTCAGCTGGTAGAGCGGAGGACTGTAGATCTAAATTAGCAATCCTTAGGTCGCTGGTTCAATTCCGGCTCGAAGGAAGTTTTGTGTATTCTATCAGATGTTTTCAACCTTCTGGCAAATACCAGACAGCTATGCTCTTTCTGGACATGTAGACAGAAACACAACCGGAAAGTTTTTTCTCCAGTTTGCCTTGTGAATTCAAATCTTAGGCAGCAACAGTGCTTTTACTTTATGGAGATGCTGAGCACCAATGTGAAAACGTCTTCAACTGTAGCATGCTACCCAAGCAAAAGGAACCAACGTCCCTGGGTGGACTCGAACCACCAACCTTTCGGTTAACAGCCAAACGCGCTAACCGATTGCGCCACAGAGACACAAACGCCTGCCGAACTTTCGTCTAACAGCCGGACGCACCCACCAGTTTTAACCGGAACCTTAAACAATGGTCAGACACCATTTCCTCTAATGATTTTAAACAATAATATGACACAAGAAAGCAAAAAAAAACAAAGAAACAATTGCAGAACCCCAGGAGTACTCTAGTCGCCAACAAATATGTAATGGCTGAAAATTTACATGTCATCGACATGAACACAAACAGTCATTAGAATTTTACTCTGTACATCTGTTAACACAAGCAGAGTGGCGCAGCGGAAGCGTGCTGGGCCCATAACCCAGAGGTCGATGGATCAAAACCATCCTCTGCTAAATTGTGCTGCATTACAACTTTTTTCTACAAACTAGGTAAGTTTTTTTTCATTCCCCCAGTTTGGTTCTCTATATACAGAGAAATGGTTTACTAGAAAATTGCACGACTGTATTTGTAGGCCATAATTCACATTGTGAAACCCAGCGGTCAATGGATTGAAAACAACCTCTTCTAAATAGTTGTGTTTTATAAACTTCATCATTGCATATCAACTGAACTTTTCTGTCAACAGCAAACGTGTCTCGGATCAAAAACACTAGTCAAAATCCTAAATCCCAGTACAACTCGTGCCAAAGGACCAGAAGGAGATTCGCGACCTCTCAGCATTTTCTATATTCAAACCAAACCATAAAAGATCAATCTTTTCGCTTGGGATTGTGCTGCATTACAACTTTTTTCTACAAACTAGGTAAGTTTTTTTTCATTCCCCCAGTTTGGTTCTCTATATACAGAGAAATGGTTTACTAGAAAATTGCTCGACTGTATTTGTAGGCCATAATTCACATTGTGAAACCCAGCGGTCGATGGATCGAAACCAACCTCTGCTAAATAGTTGTGTTTTATAAACTTCATCATTGCATATCAACTGAACTTTTCTGTCAACAGCAAACGTGTCTCGGATCAAAAACACTAGTCAAAATCCTAAATCCCAGTACAACTCGTGCCAAAGGACCAGAAGGAGATTCGCGACCTCTCAGCATTTTCTATATTCAAACCAAACCATAAAAGGTCAATCTTTTTGCTTGGGATTGTGCTGCATTACAACTTTTTTCTACAAACTAGGTAAGTTTTTTTTACTCCCCCAGTCTGGTTCTCTACATACATAGAAATGGTTTGCTAGAAAATTGCCCGACTGTATTTGTAGGCCATAATTCACATTGTGAAACCCAGCGGTCGATGGATCGAAACCAACCTCTGCTAAATAGTTGTGATTTATAAACTTCATCATTGCATATCAACTGAACTTTTCTGTCAACAGCAAACGTGTCTCGGATCAAAAAGACTAGTCAAAATCCTAAATCCCAGTACAACTCGTGCCAAAGGACCAGAAGGAGATTCGCGACCTCTCAGCATTTTCTATATTCAAACCAAACCATAAAAGATCAATCTTTTCGCTTGGGATTGTGCTGCATTACAACTTTTTTCTACAAACTAGGTAAGTTTTTTTTCATTCCCCCAGTTTGGTTCTCTATATACAGAGAAATGGTTTACTAGAAAATTGCTCGACTGTATTTGTAGGCCATAATTCACATTGTGAAACCCAGCGGTCGATGGATCGAAACCAACCTCTGCTAAATAGTTGTGTTTTATAAACTTCATCATTGCATATCAACTGAACTTTTCTGTCAACAGCAAACGTGTCTCGGATCAAAAACACTAGTCAAAATCCTAAATCCCAGTACAACTCGTGCCAAAGGACCAGAAGGAGATTCGCGACCTCTCAGCATTTTCTATATTCAAACCAAACCATAAAAGGTCAATCTTTTTGCTTGGGATTGTGCTGCATTACAACTTTTTTCTACAAACTAGGTAAGTTTTTTTTACTCCCCCAGTCTGGTTCTCTACATACATAGAAATGGTTTGCTAGAAAATTGCCCGACTGTATTTGTAGGCCATAATTCACATTGTGAAACCCAGCGGTCGATGGATCGAAACCAACCTCTGCTAAATAGTTGTGATTTATAAACTTCATCATTGCATATCAACTGAACTTTTCTGTCAACAGCAAACGTGTCTCGGATCAAAAACACTAGTCAAAATCCTAAATCCCAGTACAACTCGTGCCAAAGGACCAGAAGGAGATTCGCGACCTCTCAGCATTTTCTATATTCAAACCAAACCATAAAAGGTCAATCTTTTTGCTTGGGATTGTGCTGCATTACAACTTTTTTCTACAAACTAGGTAAGTTTTTTTTACTCCCCCAGTCTGGTTCTCTACATACATAGAAATGGTTTGCTAGAAAATTGCCCGACTGTATTTGTAGGCCATAATTCACATTGTGAACTCCGTAGATGTTCTTCAAATATGGGAGAAAGGAATCTGTACTTAAAAAAAAAAAAAAAAAAAGCACTCAATGGCACATTTGACTATAAGTAAACTGTGACATGGTGTGGCGTGAAACTGATAATGGCGTTCGTCGGGCATGGGGGATTAGCTCAAGTGGTAGAGCGCTCGCTTAGCATGCGAGAGGTAGCGGGATCGATGCCCGCATTCTCCAATACAATCTTTGGATTCCTTTTTCAGTTGGCCGAGTGAATTGTTTTTGCCACCTGCTCGTGGCACACACGTCCAAACCTTGAAGACTTTCAACAATGGCTAAATCAAGCCTTCGATAGCTCAGCTGGTAGAGCGGAGGACTGTAGATCTAAATTAGCAATCCTTAGGTCGCTGGTTCAATTCCGGCTCGAAGGAAGTTTTGTGTATTCTATCAGATGTTTTCAACCTTCTGGCAAATACCAGACAGCTATGCTCTTTCTGGACATGTAGACAGAAACACAACCGGAAAGTTTTTTCTCCAGTTTGCCTTGTGAATTCAAATCTTAGGCAGCAACAGTGCTTTTACTTTATGGAGATGCTGAGCACCAATGTGAAAACGTCTTCAACTGTAGCATGCTACCCAAGCAAAAGGAACCAACATCCCTGGGTGGACTCGAACCACCAACCTTTCGGTTAACAGCCGAACGCGCTAACCGATTGCGCCACAGAGACACAACCGCCTGCCGAACTTTCGTCTAACAGCCGGACGCACCCACCAGTTTTAACCGGAACCTTAAACAATGGTCAGACACCATTTCCTCTAATGATTTTCAACAATAATATGACACAAGAAAGCAAAAAAAAACAAAGAAACAATTGCAGAACCCCAGGAGTACTCTAGTCGCCAACAAATATGTAATGGCTGAAAATTTACATGTCATCGACCTGAACACAAACAGTCATTAGAATTTTACTCTGTACATCTGTTAACACAAGCAGAGTGGCGCAGCGGAAGCGTGCTGGGCCCATAACCCAGAGGTCGATGGATCGAAACCATCCTCTGCTAAATTGTGCTGCATTGCATCTTTTTCTACAAACTAGCTAAGTTTTTTTTCACTTCCCCATTTTGGTTCTCTATATACAGAGAAATGGTTTGCTAGAAAATTGCCCGACTGTATTTGTAGGCCATAATTCACATTGTGAAACCCAGCGGTCGATGGATCGAAACCAACCTCTGCTAAATAGTTGTGATTTATAAACTTCATCATTGCATATCAACTGAACTTTTCTGTCAACAGCAAACGTGTCTCGGATCAAAAACACTAGTCAAAATCCTAAATCCCAGTACAACTCGTGCCAAAGGACCAGAAGGAGATTCGCGACCTCTCAGCATTTTCTATATTCAAACCAAACCATAAAAGGTCAATCTTTTTGCTTGGGATTGTGCTGCATTACAACTTTTTTCTACAAACTAGGTAAGTTTTTTTTACTCCCCCAGTCTGGTTCTCTACATACATAGAAATGGTTTGCTAGAAAATTGCCCGACTGTATTTGTAGGCCATAATTCACATTGTGAACTCCGTAGATGTTCTTCAAATATGGGAGAAAGGAATCTGTACTTAAAAAAAAAAAAAAAAAAAAAAAAAAAAGCACTCAATGGCACATTTGACTATAAGTAAACTGTGACATGGTGTGGCGTGAAACTGATAATGGCGTTCGTCGGGCATGGGGGATTAGCTCAAGTGGTAGAGCGCTCGCTTAGCATGCGAGAGGTAGCGGGATCGATGCCCGCATTCTCCAATACAATCTTTGGATTCCTTTTTCAGTTGGCCGAGTGAATTGTTTTTGCCACCTGCTCGTGGCACACACGTCCAAACCTTGAAGACTTTCAACAATGGCTAAATCAAGCCTTCGATAGCTCAGCTGGTAGAGCGGAGGACTGTAGATCTAAATTAGCAATCCTTAGGTCGCTGGTTCAATTCCGGCTCGAAGGAAGTTTTGTGTATTCTATCAGATGTTTTCAACCTTCTGGCAAATACCAGACAGCTATGCTCTTTCTGGACATGTAGACAGAAACACAACCGGAAAGTTTTTTCTCCAGTTTGCCTTGTGAATTCAAATCTTAGGCAGCAACAGTGCTTTTACTTTATGGAGATGCTGAGCACCAATGTGAAAACGTCTTCAACTGTAGCATGCTACCCAAGCAAAAGGAACCAACGTCCCTGGGTGGACTCGAACCACCAACCTTTCGGTTAACAGCCGAACGCGCTAACCGATTGCGCCACAGAGACACAAACGCATTCCGAACTTTCGTCTAACAGCCGGACGCACCCACCAGTTTTAACCGGAACCTTAAACAATGGTCAGACACCATTTCCTCTAATGATTTTCAACAATAATATGACACAAGAAAGCAAAAAAAAACAAAGAAACAATTGCAGAACCCCAGGAGTACTCTAGTCGCCAACAAATATGTAATGGCTGAAAATTTACATGTCATCGACATGAACACAAACAGTCATTAGAATTTTACTCTGTACATCTGTTAACACAAGCAAAGTGGCGCAGCGGAAGCGTGCTGGGCCCATAACCCAGAGGTCGATGGATCAAAACCATCCTCTGCTAAATTGTGCTGCATTACAACTTTTTTCTACAAACTAGGTAAGTTTTTTTTCATTCCCCCAGTTTGGTTCTCTATATACAGAGAAATGGTTTACTAGAAAATTGCACGACTGTATTTGTAGGCCATAATTCACATTGTGAAACCCAGCGGTCAATGGATTGAAAACAACCTCTTCTAAATAGTTGTGTTTTATAAACTTCATCATTGCATATCAACTGAACTTTTCTGTCAACAGCAAACGTGTCTCGGATCAAAAACACTAGTCAAAATCCTAAATCCCAGTACAACTCGTGCCAAAGGACCAGAAGGAGATTCGCGACCTCTCAGCATTTTCTATATTCAAACCAAACCATAAAAGATCAATCTTTTCGCTTGGGATTGTGCTGCATTACAACTTTTTTCTACAAACTAGGTAAGTTTTTTTTCATTCCCCCAGTTTGGTTCTCTATATACAGAGAAATGGTTTACTAGAAAATTGCTCGACTGTATTTGTAGGCCATAATTCACATTGTGAAACCCAGCGGTCGATGGATCGAAACCAACCTCTGCTAAATAGTTGTGTTTTATAAACTTCATCATTGCATATCAACTGAACTTTTCTGTCAACAGCAAACGTGTCTCGGATCAAAAACACTAGTCAAAATCCTAAATCCCAGTACAACTCGTGCCAAAGGACCAGAAGGAGATTCGCGACCTCTCAGCATTTTCTATATTCAAACCAAACCATAAAAGGTCAATCTTTTTGCTTGGGATTGTGCTGCATTACAACTTTTTTCTACAAACTAGGTAAGTTTTTTTTACTCCCCCAGTCTGGTTCTCTACATACATAGAAATGGTTTGCTAGAAAATTGCCCGACTGTATTTGTAGGCCATAATTCACATTGTGAAACCCAGCGGTCGATGGATCGAAACCAACCTCTGCTAAATAGTTGTGATTTATAAACTTCATCATTGCATATCAACTGAACTTTTCTGTCAACAGCAAACGTGTCTCGGATCAAAAACACTAGTCAAAATCCTAAATCCCAGTACAACTCGTGCCAAAGGACCAGAAGGAGATTCGCGACCTCTCAGCATTTTCTATATTCAAACCAAACCATAAAAGGTCAATCTTTTTGCTTGGGATTGTGCTGCATTACAACTTTTTTCTACAAACTAGGTAAGTTTTTTTTACTCCCCCAGTCTGGTTCTCTACATACATAGAAATGGTTTGCTAGAAAATTGCCCGACTGTATTTGTAGGCCATAATTCACATTGTGAACTCCGTAGATGTTCTTCAAATATGGGAGAAAGGAATCTGTACTTAAAAAAAAAAAAAAAAAAAGCACTCAATGGCACATTTGACTATAAGTAAACTGTGACATGGTGTGGCGTGAAACTGATAATGGCGTTCTTCGGGCATGGGGGATTAGCTCAAGTGGTAGAGCGCTCGCTTAGCATGCGAGAGGTAGCGGGATCGATGCCCGCATTCTCCAATACAATCTTTGGATTCCTTTTTCAGTTGGCCGAGTGAATTGTTTATGCCACCTGCTCGTGGCACACACGTCCAAACCTTGAAGACTTTCAACAATGGCTAAATCAAGCCTTCGATAGCTCAGCTGGTAGAGCGGAGGACTGTAGATCTAAATTAGCAATCCTTAGGTCGCTGGTTCAATTCCGGCTCGAAGGAAGTTTTGTGTATTCTATCAGATGTTTTCAACCTTCTGGCAAATACCAGACAGCTATGCTCTTTCTGGACATGTAGACAGAAACACAACCGGAAAGTTTTTTCTCCAGTTTGCCTTGTGAATTCAAATCTTAGGCAGCAACAGTGCTTTTACTTTATGGAGATGCTGAGCACCAATGTGAAAACGTCTTCAACTGTAGCATGCTACCCAAGCAAAAGGAACCAACGTCCCTGGGTGGACTCGAACCACCAACCTTTCGGTTAACAGCCGAACGCGCTAACCGATTGCGCCACAGAGACACAAACGCCTGCCGAACTTTCGTCTAACAGCCGGACGCACCCACCAGTTTTAACCGGAACCTTAAACAATGGTCAGACACCATTTCCTCTAATGATTTTCAACAATAATATGACACAAGAAAGCAAAAAAAAACAAAGAAACAATTGCAGAACCCCAGGAGTACTCTAGTCGCCAACAAATATGTAATGGCTGAAAATTTACATGTCATCGACATGAACACAAACAGTCATTAGAATTTTACTCTGTACATCTGTTAACACAAGCAAAGTGGCGCAGCGGAAGCGTGCTGGGCCCATAACCCAGAGGTCGATGGATCAAAACCATCCTCTGCTAAATTGTGCTGCATTACAACTTTTTTCTACAAACTAGGTAAGTTTTTTTTCATTCCCCCAGTTTGGTTCTCTATATACAGAGAAATGGTTTACTAGAAAATTGCACGACTGTATTTGTAGGCCATAATTCACATTGTGAAACCCAGCGGTCAATGGATTGAAAACAACCTCTTCTAAATAGTTGTGTTTTATAAACTTCATCATTGCATATCAACTGAACTTTTCTGTCAACAGCAAACGTGTCTCGGATCAAAAACACTAGTCAAAATCCTAAATCCCAGTACAACTCGTGCCAAAGGACCAGAAGGAGATTCGCGACCTCTCAGCATTTTCTATATTCAAACCAAACCATAAAAGATCAATCTTTTCGCTTGGGATTGTGCTGCATTACAACTTTTTTCTACAAACTAGGTAAGTTTTTTTTCATTCCCCCAGTTTGGTTCTCTATATACAGAGAAATGGTTTACTAGAAAATTGCTCGACTGTATTTGTAGGCCATAATTCACATTGTGAAACCCAGCGGTCGATGGATCGAAACCAACCTCTGCTAAATAGTTGTGTTTTATAAACTTCATCATTGCATATCAACTGAACTTTTCTGTCAACAGCAAACGTGTCTCGGATCAAAAACACTAGTCAAAATCCTAAATCCCAGTACAACTCGTGCCAAAGGACCAGAAGGAGATTCGCGACCTCTCAGCATTTTCTATATTCAAACCAAACCATAAAAGGTCAATCTTTTTGCTTGGGATTGTGCTGCATTACAACTTTTTTCTACAAACTAGGTAAGTTTTTTTTACTCCCCCAGTCTGGTTCTCTACATACATAGAAATGGTTTGCTAGAAAATTGCCCGACTGTATTTGTAGGCCATAATTCACATTGTGAAACCCAGCGGTCGATGGATCGAAACCAACCTCTGCTAAATAGTTGTGATTTATAAACTTCATCATTGCATATCAACTGAACTTTTCTGTCAACAGCAAACGTGTCTCGGATCAAAAACACTAGTCAAAATCCTAAATCCCAGTACAACTCGTGCCAAAGGACCAGAAGGAGATTCGCGACCTCTCAGCATTTTCTATATTCAAACCAAACCATAAAAGGTCAATCTTTTTGCTTGGGATTGTGCTGCATTACAACTTTTTTCTACAAACTAGGTAAGTTTTTTTTACTCCCCCAGTCTGGTTCTCTACATACATAGAAATGGTTTGCTAGAAAATTGCCCGACTGTATTTGTAGGCCATAATTCACATTGTGAACTCCGTAGATGTTCTTCAAATATGGGAGAAAGGAATCTGTACTTAAAAAAAAAAAAAAAAAAAGCACTCAATGGCACATTTGACTATAAGTAAACTGTGACATGGTGTGGCGTGAAACTGATAATGGCGTTCGTCGGGCATGGGGGATTAGCTCAAGTGGTAGAGCGCTCGCTTAGCATGCGAGAGGTAGCGGGATCGATGCCCGCATTCTCCAATACAATCTTTGGATTCCTTTTTCAGTTGGCCGAGTGAATTGTTTATGCCACCTGCTCGTGGCACACACGTCCAAACCTTGAAGACTTTCAACAATGGCTAAATCAAGCCTTCGATAGCTCAGCTGGTAGAGCGGAGGACTGTAGATCTAAATTAGCAATCCTTAGGTCGCTGGTTCAATTCCGGCTCGAAGGAAGTTTTGTGTATTCTATCAGATGTTTTCAACCTTCTGGCAAATACCAGACAGCTATGCTCTTTCTGGACATGTAGACAGAAACACAACCGGAAAGTTTTTTCTCCAGTTTGCCTTGTGAATTCAAATCTTAGGCAGCAACAGTGCTTTTACTTTATGGAGATGCTGAGCACCAATGTGAAAACGTCTTCAACTGTAGCATGCTACCCAAGCAAAAGGAACCAACGTCCCTGGGTGGACTCGAACCACCAACCTTTCGGTTAACAGCCGAACGCGCTAACCGATTGCGCCACAGAGACACAAACGCCTGCCGAACTTTCGTCTAACAGCCGGACGCACCCACCAGTTTTAACCGGAACCTTAAACAATGGTCAGACACCATTTCCTCTAATGATTTTCAACAATAATATGACACAAGAAAGCAAAAAAAAACAAAGAAACAATTGCAGAACCCCAGGAGTACTCTAGTCGCCAACAAATATGTAATGGCTGAAAATTTACATGTCATCGACATGAACACAAACAGTCATTAGAATTTTACTCTGTACATCTGTTAACACAAGCAAAGTGGCGCAGCGGAAGCGTGCTGGGCCCATAACCCAGAGGTCGATGGATCAAAACCATCCTCTGCTAAATTGTGCTGCATTACAACTTTTTTCTACAAACTAGGTAAGTTTTTTTTCATTCCCCCAGTTTGGTTCTCTATATACAGAGAAATGGTTTACTAGAAAATTGCACGACTGTATTTGTAGGCCATAATTCACATTGTGAAACCCAGCGGTCAATGGATTGAAAACAACCTCTTCTAAATAGTTGTGTTTTATAAACTTCATCATTGCATATCAACTGAACTTTTCTGTCAACAGCAAACGTGTCTCGGATCAAAAACACTAGTCAAAATCCTAAATCCCAGTACAACTCGTGCCAAAGGACCAGAAGGAGATTCGCGACCTCTCAGCATTTTCTATATTCAAACCAAACCATAAAAGATCAATCTTTTCGCTTGGGATTGTGCTGCATTACAACTTTTTTCTACAAACTAGGTAAGTTTTTTTTCATTCCCCCAGTTTGGTTCTCTATATACAGAGAAATGGTTTACTAGAAAATTGCTCGACTGTATTTGTAGGCCATAATTCACATTGTGAAACCCAGCGGTCGATGGATCGAAACCAACCTCTGCTAAATAGTTGTGTTTTATAAACTTCATCATTGCATATCAACTGAACTTTTCTGTCAACAGCAAACGTGTCTCGGATCAAAAACACTAGTCAAAATCCTAAATCCCAGTACAACTCGTGCCAAAGGACCAGAAGGAGATTCGCGACCTCTCAGCATTTTCTATATTCAAACCAAACCATAAAAGGTCAATCTTTTTGCTTGGGATTGTGCTGCATTACAACTTTTTTCTACAAACTAGGTAAGTTTTTTTTACTCCCCCAGTCTGGTTCTCTACATACATAGAAATGGTTTGCTAGAAAATTGCCCGACTGTATTTGTAGGCCATAATTCACATTGTGAAACCCAGCGGTCGATGGATCGAAACCAACCTCTGCTAAATAGTTGTGATTTATAAACTTCATCATTGCATATCAACTGAACTTTTCTGTCAACAGCAAACGTGTCTCGGATCAAAAACACTAGTCAAAATCCTAAATCCCAGTACAACTCGTGCCAAAGGACCAGAAGGAGATTCGCGACCTCTCAGCATTTTCTATATTCAAACCAAACCATAAAAGGTCAATCTTTTTGCTTGGGATTGTGCTGCATTACAACTTTTTTCTACAAACTAGGTAAGTTTTTTTTACTCCCCCAGTCTGGTTCTCTACATACATAGAAATGGTTTGCTAGAAAATTGCCCGACTGTATTTGTAGGCCATAATTCACATTGTGAACTCCGTAGATGTTCTTCAAATATGGGAGAAAGGAATCTGTACTTAAAAAAAAAAAAAAAAAAAGCACTCAATGGCACATTTGACTATAAGTAAACTGTGACATGGTGTGGCGTGAAACTGATAATGGCGTTCGTCGGGCATGGGGGATTAGCTCAAGTGGTAGAGCGCTCGCTTAGCATGCGAGAGGTAGCGGGATCGATGCCCGCATTCTCCAATACAATCTTTGGATTCCTTTTTCAGTTGGCCGAGTGAATTGTTTATGCCACCTGCTCGTGGCACACACGTCCAAACCTTGAAGACTTTCAACAATGGCTAAATCAAGCCTTCGATAGCTCAGCTGGTAGAGCGGAGGACTGTAGATCTAAATTAGCAATCCTTAGGTCGCTGGTTCAATTCCGGCTCGAAGGAAGTTTTGTGTATTCTATCAGATGTTTTCAACCTTCTGGCAAATACCAGACAGCTATGCTCTTTCTGGACATGTAGACAGAAACACAACCGGAAAGTTTTTTCTCCAGTTTGCCTTGTGAATTCAAATCTTAGGCAGCAACAGTGCTTTTACTTTATGGAGATGCTGAGCACCAATGTGAAAACGTCTTCAACTGTAGCATGCTACCCAAGCAAAAGGAACCAACGTCCCTGGGTGGACTCGAACCACCAACCTTTCGGTTAACAGCCGAACGCGCTAACCGATTGCGCCACAGAGACACAAACGCCTGCCGAACTTTCGTCTAACAGCCGGACGCACCCACCAGTTTTAACCGGAACCTTAAACAATGG
Source organism: Dendrobates tinctorius (assembly GCF_039654945.1). NCBI lineage: Eukaryota > Metazoa > Chordata > Amphibia > Anura > Dendrobatidae > Dendrobates > Dendrobates tinctorius. The sequence continues at coordinate 11,833,813 of NW_027361918.1, read as the reverse complement.
TCAGACACCATTTCCTCTAATGATTTTCAACAATAATATGACACAAGAAAGCAAAAAAAAACAAAGAAACAATTGCAGAACCCCAGGAGTACTCTAGTCGCCAACAAATATGTAATGGCTGAAAATTTACATGTCATCGACATGAACACAAACAGTCATTAGAATTTTACTCTGTACATCTGTTAACACAAGCAGAGTGGCGCAGCGGAAGCGTGCTGGGCCCATAACCCAGAGGTCGATGGATCGAAACCATCCTCTGCTAAATTGTGCTGCATTGCATCTTTTTCTACAAACTAGCTAAGTTTTTTTTCACTTCCCCATTTTGGTTCTCTATATACAGAGAAATGGTTTGCTAGAAAATTGCTCGACTGTATTTGTAGACCATAATTCACATTGTGAAACCCAGCGGTCAATGGATTGAAACCAACCTCTGCTAAATAGTTGTGTTTTATAAACTTCATCATTGCATATCAACTGAACTTTTCTGTCAACAGCAAACGTGTCTCGGATCAAAAACACTAGTCAAAATCCTAAATCCCAGTACAACTCGTGCCAAAGGACCAGAAGGAGATTCGCGACCTCTCAGCATTTTCTATATTCAAACCAAACCATAAAAGATCTATCTTTTCGCTTGGGATTGTGCTGCATTACAACTTTTTTCTACAAACTAGGTAAGTTTTTTTTCATTCCCCCAGTTTGGTTCTCTATATACAGAGAAATGGTTTACTAGAAAATTGCTCGACTGTATTTGTAGGCCATAATTCACATTGTGAAACCCAGCGGTTGATGGATCGAAACCAACCTCTGCTAAATAGTTGTGTTTTATAAACTTCATCATTGCATATCAACTGAACTTTTCTGTCAACAGCAAACGTGTCTCGGATCAAAAACACTAGTCAAAATCCTAAATCCCAGTACAACTCGTGCCAAAGGACCAGAAGGAGATTCGCGACCTCTCAGCATTTTCTATATTCAAACCAAACCATAAAAGGTCAATCTTTTTGCTTGGGATTGTGCTGCATTACAACTTTTTTCTACAAACTAGGTAAGTTTTTTTTACTCCCCCAGTCTGGTTCTCTACATACATAGAAATGGTTTGCTAGAAAATTGCCCGACTGTATTTGTAGGCCATAATTCACATTGTGAAACCCAGCGGTCGATGGATCGAAACCAACCTCTGCTAAATAGTTGTGATTTATAAACTTCATCATTGCATATCAACTGAACTTTTCTGTCAACAGCAAACGTGTCTCGGATCAAAAACACTAGTCAAAATCCTAAATCCCAGTACAACTCGTGCCAAAGGACCAGAAGGAGATTCGCGACCTCTCAGCATTTTCTATATTCAAACCAAACCATAAAAGGTCAATCTTTTTGCTTGGGATTGTGCTGCATTACAACTTTTTTCTACAAACTAGGTAAGTTTTTTTTACTCCCCCAGTCTGGTTCTCTACATACGTAGAAATGGTTTGCTAGAAAATTGCTCGACTTTATTTGTAGGCCATAATTCACATTGTGAACTCCGTAGATGTTCTTCAAATATGGGAGAAAGGAATCTGTACTTAAAAAAAAAAAAAAAAAAAAAAAAAAAGCACTCAATGGCACATTTGACTATAAGTAAACTGTGACATGGTGTGGCGTGAAACTGATAATGGCGTTCGTCGGGCATGGGGGATTAGCTCAAGTGGTAGAGCGCTCGCTTAGCATGCGAGAGGTAGCGGGATCTGATGCCCGCATTCTCCAATACAATCTTTGGATTCCTTTTTCAGTTGGCCGAGTGAATTGTTTTTGCCACCTGCTCGTGGCACACACGTCCAAACCTTGAAGACTTTCAACAATGGCTAAATCAAGCCTTCGATAGCTCAGCTGGTAGAGCGGAGGACTGTAGATCTAAATTAGCAATCCTTAGGTCGCTGGTTCAATTCCGGCTCGAAGGAAGTTTTGTGTATTCTATCAGATGTTTTCAACCTTCTGGCAAATACCAGACAGCTATGCTCTTTCTGGACATGTAGACAGAAACACAACCGGAAAGTTTTTTCTCCAGTTTGCCTTGTGAATTCAAATCTTAGGCAGCAACAGTGCTTTTACTTTATGGAGATGCTGAGCACCAATGTGAAAACGTCTTCAACTGTAGCATGCTACCCAAGCAAAAGGAACCAACGTCCCTGGGTGGACTCGAACCACCAACCTTTCGGTTAACAGCCGAACGCGCTAACCGATTGCGCCACAGAGACACAAACGCCTGCCGAACTTTCGTCTAACAGCCGGACGCACCCACCAGTTTTAACCGGAACCTTAAACAATGGTCAGACACCATTTCCTCTAATGATTTTCAACAATAATATGACACAAGAAAGCAAAAAAAAACAAAGAAACAATTGCAGAACCCCAGGAGTACTCTAGTCGCCAACAAATATGTAATGGCTGAAAATTTACATGTCATCGACATGAACACAAACAGTCATTAGAATTTTACTCTGTACATCTGTTAACACAAGCAGAGTGGCGCAGCGGAAGCGTGCTGGGCCCATAACCCAGAGGTCGATGGATCAAAACCATCCTCTGCTAAATTGTGCTGCATTACAACTTTTTTCTACAAACTAGGTAAGTTTTTTTTCATTCCCCCAGTTTGGTTCTCTATATACAGAGAAATGGTTTACTAGAAAATTGCACGACTGTATTTGTAGGCCATAATTCACATTGTGAAACCCAGCGGTCAATGGATTGAAACCAACCTCTTCTAAATAGTTGTGTTTTATAAACTTCATCATTGCATATCAACTGAACTTTTCTGTCAACAGCAAACGTGTCTCGGATCAAAAACACTAGTCAAAATCCTAAATCCCAGTACAACTCGTGCCAAAGGACCAGAAGGAGATTCGCGACCTCTCAGCATTTTCTATATTCAAACCAAACCATAAAAGATCAATCTTTTCGCTTGGGATTGTGCTGCATTACAACTTTTTTCTACAAACTAGGTAAGTTTTTTTTCATTCCCCCAGTTTGGTTCTCTATATACAGAGAAATGGTTTACTAGAAAATTGCTCGACTGTATTTGTAGGCCATAATTCACATTGTGAAACCCAGCGGTCGATGGATCGAAACCAACCTCTGCTAAATAGTTGTGTTTTATAAACTTCATCATTGCATATCAACTGAACTTTTCTGTCAACAGCAAACGTGTCTCGGATCAAAAACACTAGTCAAAATCCTAAATCCCAGTACAACTCGTGCCAAAGGACCAGAAGGAGATTCGCGACCTCTCAGCATTTTCTATATTCAAACCAAACCATAAAAGGTCAATCTTTTTGCTTGGGATTGTGCTGCATTACAACTTTTTTCTACAAACTAGGTAAGTTTTTTTTACTCCCCCAGTCTGGTTCTCTACATACATAGAAATGGTTTGCTAGAAAATTGCCCGACTGTATTTGTAGGCCATAATTCACATTGTGAAACCCAGCGGTCGATGGATCGAAACCAACCTCTGCTAAATAGTTGTGTTTTATAAACTTCATCATTGCATATCAACTGAACTTTTCTGTCAACAGCAAACGTGTCTCGGATTAAAAACACTAGTCAAAATCCTAAATCCCAGTACAACTCGTGCCAAAGGACCAGAAGGAGATTCGCGACCTCTCAGCATTTTCTATATTCAAACCAAACCATAAAAGGTCAATCTTTTTGCTTGGGATTGTGCTGCATTACAACTTTTTTCTACAAACTAGGTAAGTTTTTTTTACTCCCCCAGTCTGGTTCTCTACATACAGAGAAATGGTTTGCTAGAAAATTGCTCGACTGTATTTGTAGACCATAATTCACATTGTGAAACCCAGCGGTCAATGGATTGAAACCAACCTCTGCTAAATAGTTGTGTTTTATAAACTTCATCATTGCATATCAACTGAACTTTTCTGTCAACAGCAAACGTGTCTCGGATCAAAAACACTAGTCAAAATCCTAAATCCCAGTACAACTCGTGCCAAAGGACCAGAAGGAGATTCGCGACCTCTCAGCATTTTCTATATTCAAACCAAACCATAAAAGGTCAATCTTTTTGCTTGGGATTGTGCTGCATTACAACTTTTTTCTACAAACTAGGTAAGTTTTTTTTACTCCCCCAGTCTGGTTCTCTACATACATAGAAATGGTTTGCTAGAAAATTGCCCGACTGTATTTGTAGGCCATAATTCACATTGTGAAACCCAGCGGTTGATGGATCGAAACCAACCTCTGCTAAATAGTTGTGTTTTATAAACTTCATCATTGCATATCAACTGAACTTTTCTGTCAACAGCAAACGTGTCTCGGATCAAAAACACTAGTCAAAATCCTAAATCCCAGTACAACTCGTGCCAAAGGACCAGAAGGAGATTCGCGACCTCTCAGCATTTTCTATATTCAAACCAAACCATAAAAGGTCAATCTTTTTGCTTGGGATTGTGCTGCATTACAACTTTTTTCTACAAACTAGGTAAGTTTTTTTTACTCCCCCAGTCTGGTTCTCTACATACATAGAAATGGTTTGCTAGAAAATTGCCCGACTGTATTTGTAGGCCATAATTCACATTGTGAAACCCAGCGGTCGATGGATCGAAACCAACCTCTGCTAAATAGTTGTGATTTATAAACTTCATCATTGCATATCAACTGAACTTTTCTGTCAACAGCAAACGTGTCTCGGATCAAAAACACTAGTCAAAATCCTAAATCCCAGTACAACACGTGCCAAAGGACCAGAAGGAGATTCGCGACCTCTCAGCATTTTCTATATTCAAACCAAACCATAAAAGGTCAATCTTTTTGCTTGGGATTGTGCTGCATTACAACTTTTTTCTACAAACTAGGTAAGTTTTTTTTACTCCCCCAGTCTGGTTCTCTACATACATAGAAATGGTTTGCTAGAAAATTGCCCGACTGTATTTGTAGGCCATAATTCACATTGTGAACTCCGTAGATGTTCTTCAAATATGGGAGAAAGGAATCTGTACTTAAAAAAAAAAAAAAAAAAGCACTCAATGGCACATTTGACTATAAGTAAACTGTGACATGGTGTGGCGTGAAACTGATAATGGCGTTCGTCGGGCATGGGGGATTAACTCAAGTGGTAGAGCGCTCGCTTAGCATGCGAGAGGTAGCGGGATCGATGCCCGCATTCTCCAATACAATCTTTGGATTCCTTTTTCAGTTGGCCGAGTGAATTGTTTTTGCCACCTGCTCGTGGCACACACGTCCAAACCTTGAAGACTTTCAACAATGGCTAAATCAAGCCTTCGAGTTTTTTTTACTCCCCCAGTCTGGTTCTCTACATACATAGAAATGGTTTGCTAGAAAATTGCCCGACTGTATTTGTAGGCCATAATTCACATTGTGAAACCCAGCGGTCGATGGATCGAAACCAACCTCTGCTAAATAGTTGTGATTTATAAACTTCATCATTGCATATCAACTGAACTTTTCTGTCAACAGCAAACGTGTCTCGGATCAAAAACACTAGTCAAAATCCTAAATCCCAGTACAACTCGTGCCAAAGGACCAGAAGGAGATTCGCGACCTCTCAGCATTTTCTATATTCAAACCAAACCATAAAAGGTCAATCTTTTTGCTTGGGATTGTGCTGCATTACAACTTTTTTCTACAAACTAGGTAAGTTTTTTTTACTCCCCCAGTCTGGTTCTCTACATACGTAGAAATGGTTTGCTAGAAAATTGCTCGACTTTATTTGTAGGCCATAATTCACATTGTGAACTCCGTAGATGTTCTTCAAATATGGGAGAAAGGAATCTGTACTTAAAAAAAAAAAAAAAAAAAAAGCACTCAATGGCACATTTGACTATAAGTAAACTGTGACATGGTGTGGCGTGAAACTGATAATGGCGTTCGTCGGGCATGGGGGATTAGCTCAAGTGGTAGAGCGCTCGCTTAGCATGCGAGAGGTAGCGGGATCTGATGCCCGCATTCTCCAATACAATCTTTGGATTCCTTTTTCAGTTGGCCGAGTGAATTGTTTTTGCCACCTGCTCGTGGCACACACGTCCAAACCTTGAAGACTTTCAACAATGGCTAAATCAAGCCTTCGATAGCTCAGCTGGTAGAGCGGAGGACTGTAGATCTAAATTAGCAATCCTTAGGTCGCTGGTTCAATTCCGGCTCGAAGGAAGTTTTGTGTATTCTATCAGATGTTTTCAACCTTCTGGCAAATACCAGACAGCTATGCTCTTTCTGGACATGTAGACAGAAACACAACCGGAAAGTTTTTTCTCCAGTTTGCCTTGTGAATTCAAATCTTAGGCAGCAACAGTGCTTTTACTTTATGGAGATGCTGAGCACCAATGTGAAAACGTCTTCAACTGTAGCATGCTACCCAAGCAAAAGGAACCAACGTCCCTGGGTGGACTCGAACCACCAACCTTTCGGTTAACAGCCGAACGCGCTAACCGATTGCGCCACAGAGACACAAACGCCTGCCGAACTTTCGTCTAACAGCCGGACGCACCCACCAGTTTTAACCGGAACCTTAAACAATGGTCAGACACCATTTCCTCTAATGATTTTCAACAATAATATGACACAAGAAAGCAAAAAAAAACAAAGAAACAATTGCAGAACCCCAGGAGTACTCTAGTCGCCAACAAATATGTAATGGCTGAAAATTTACATGTCATCGACATGAACACAAACAGTCATTAGAATTTTACTCTGTACATCTGTTAACACAAGCAGAGTGGCGCAGCGGAAGCGTGCTGGGCCCATAACCCAGAGGTCGATGGATCAAAACCATCCTCTGCTAAATTGTGCTGCATTACAACTTTTTTCTACAAACTAGGTAAGTTTTTTTTCATTCCCCCAGTTTGGTTCTCTATATACAGAGAAATGGTTTACTAGAAAATTGCACGACTGTATTTGTAGGCCATAATTCACATTGTGAAACCCAGCGGTCAATGGATTGAAACCAACCTCTTCTAAATAGTTGTGTTTTATAAACTTCATCATTGCATATCAACTGAACTTTTCTGTCAACAGCAAACGTGTCTCGGATCAAAAACACTAGTCAAAATCCTAAATCCCAGTACAACTCGTGCCAAAGGACCAGAAGGAGATTCGCGACCTCTCAGCATTTTCTATATTCAAACCAAACCATAAAAGATCAATCTTTTCGCTTGGGATTGTGCTGCATTACAACTTTTTTCTACAAACTAGGTAAGTTTTTTTTCATTCCCCCAGTTTGGTTCTCTATATACAGAGAAATGGTTTACTAGAAAATTGCTCGACTGTATTTGTAGGCCATAATTCACATTGTGAAACCCAGCGGTCGATGGATCGAAACCAACCTCTGCTAAATAGTTGTGTTTTATAAACTTCATCATTGCATATCAACTGAACTTTTCTGTCAACAGCAAACGTGTCTCGGATCAAAAACACTAGTCAAAATCCTAAATCCCAGTACAACTCGTGCCAAAGGACCAGAAGGAGATTCGCGACCTCTCAGCATTTTCTATATTCAAACCAAACCATAAAAGGTCAATCTTTTTGCTTGGGATTGTGCTGCATTACAACTTTTTTCTACAAACTAGGTAAGTTTTTTTTACTCCCCCAGTCTGGTTCTCTACATACATAGAAATGGTTTGCTAGAAAATTGCCCGACTGTATTTGTAGGCCATAATTCACATTGTGAAACCCAGCGGTCGATGGATCGAAACCAACCTCTGCTAAATAGTTGTGTTTTATAAACTTCATCATTGCATATCAACTGAACTTTTCTGTCAACAGCAAACGTGTCTCGGATCAAAAACACTAGTCAAAATCCTAAATCCCAGTACAACTCGTGCCAAAGGACCAGAAGGAGATTCGCGACCTCTCAGCATTTTCTATATTCAAACCAAACCATAAAAGGTCAATCTTTTTGCTTGGGATTGTGCTGCATTACAACTTTTTTCTACAAACTAGGTAAGTTTTTTTTACTCCCCCAGTCTGGTTCTCTACATACATAGAAATGGTTTGCTAGAAAATTGCCCGACTGTATTTGTAGGCCATAATTCACATTGTGAACTCCGTAGATGTTCTTCAAATATGGGAGAAAGGAATCTGTACTTAAAAAAAAAAAAAAAAAAAGCACTCAATGGCACATTTGACTATAAGTAAACTGTGACATGGTGTGGCGTGAAACTGATAATGGCGTTCGTCGGGCATGGGGGATTAGCTCAAGTGGTAGAGCGCTCGCTTAGCATGCGAGAGGTAGCGGGATCGATGCCCGCATTCTCCAATACAATCTTTGGATTCCTTTTTCAGTTGGCCGAGTGAATTGTTTATGCCACCTGCTCGTGGCACACACGTCCAAACCTTGAAGACTTTCAACAATGGCTAAATCAAGCCTTCGATAGCTCAGCTGGTAGAGCGGAGGACTGTAGATCTAAATTAGCAATCCTTAGGTCGCTGGTTCAATTCCGGCTCGAAGGAAGTTTTGTGTATTCTATCAGATGTTTTCAACCTTCTGGCAAATACCAGACAGCTATGCTCTTTCTGGACATGTAGACAGAAACACAACCGGAAAGTTTTTTCTCCAGTTTGCCTTGTGAATTCAAATCTTAGGCAGCAACAGTGCTTTTACTTTATGGAGATGCTGAGCACCAATGTGAAAACGTCTTCAACTGTAGCATGCTACCCAAGCAAAAGGAACCAACGTCCCTGGGTGGACTCGAACCACCAACCTTTCGGTTAACAGCCGAACGCGCTAACCGATTGCGCCACAGAGACACAAACGCCTGCCGAACTTTCGTCTAACAGCCGGACGCACCCACCAGTTTTAACCGGAACCTTAAACAATGGTCAGACACCATTTCCTCTAATGATTTTCAACAATAATATGACACAAGAAAGCAAAAAAAAACAAAGAAACAATTGCAGAACCCCAGGAGTACTCTAGTCGCCAACAAATATGTAATGGCTGAAAATTTACATGTCATCGACATGAACACAAACAGTCATTAGAATTTTACTCTGTACATCTGTTAACACAAGCAGAGTGGCGCAGCGGAAGCGTGCTGGGCCCATAACCCAGAGGTCGATGGATCGAAACCATCCTCTGCTAAATTGTGCTGCATTGCATCTTTTTCTACAAACTAGCTAAGTTTTTTTTCACTTCCCCATTTTGGTTCTCTATATACAGAGAAATGGTTTGCTAGAAAATTGCTCGACTGTATTTGTAGACCATAATTCACATTGTGAAACCCAGCGGTCAATGGATTGAAACCAACCTCTGCTAAATAGTTGTGTTTTATAAACTTCATCATTGCATATCAACTGAACTTTTCTGTCAACAGCAAACGTGTCTCGGATCAAAAACACTAGTCAAAATCCTAAATCCCAGTACAACTCGTGCCAAAGGACCAGAAGGAGATTCGCGACCTCTCAGCATTTTCTATATTCAAACCAAACCATAAAAGATCAATCTTTTCGCTTGGGATTGTGCTGCATTACAACTTTTTTCTACAAACTAGGTAAGTTTTTTTTCATTCCCCCAGTTTGGTTCTCTATATACAGAGAAATGGTTTACTAGAAAATTGCTCGACTGTATTTGTAGGCCATAATTCACATTGTGAAACCCAGCGGTTGATGGATCGAAACCAACCTCTGCTAAATAGTTGTGTTTTATAAACTTCATCATTGCATATCAACTGAACTTTTCTGTCAACAGCAAACGTGTCTCGGATCAAAAACACTAGTCAAAATCCTAAATCCCAGTACAACTCGTGCCAAAGGACCAGAAGGAGATTCGCGACCTCTCAGCATTTTCTATATTCAAACCAAACCATAAAAGGTCAATCTTTTTGCTTGGGATTGTGCTGCATTACAACTTTTTTCTACAAACTAGGTAAGTTTTTTTTACTCCCCCAGTCTGGTTCTCTACATACATAGAAATGGTTTGCTAGAAAATTGCCCGACTGTATTTGTAGGCCATAATTCACATTGTGAAACCCAGCGGTCGATGGATCGAAACCAACCTCTGCTAAATAGTTGTGATTTATAAACTTCATCATTGCATATCAACTGAACTTTTCTGTCAACAGCAAACGTGTCTCGGATCAAAAACACTAGTCAAAATCCTAAATCCCAGTACAACTCGTGCCAAAGGACCAGAAGGAGATTCGCGACCTCTCAGCATTTTCTATATTCAAACCAAACCATAAAAGGTCAATCTTTTTGCTTGGGATTGTGCTGCATTACAACTTTTTTCTACAAACTAGGTAAGTTTTTTTTACTCCCCCAGTCTGGTTCTCTACATACATAGAAATGGTTTGCTAGAAAATTGCCCGACTGTATTTGTAGGCCATAATTCACATTGTGAACTCCGTAGATGTTCTTCAAATATGGGAGAAAGGAATCTGTACTTAAAAAAAAAAAAAAAAAAGCACTCAATGGCACATTTGACTATAAGTAAACTGTGACATGGTGTGGCGTGAAACTGATAATGGCGTTCGTCGGGCATGGGGGATTAGCTCAAGTGGTAGAGCGCTCGCTTAGCATGCGAGAGGTAGCGGGATCGATGCCCGCATTCTCCAATACAATCTTTGGATTCCTTTTTCAGTTGGCCGAGTGAATTGTTTTTGCCACCTGCTCGTGGCACACACGTCCAAACCTTGAAGACTTTCAACAATGGCTAAATCAAGCCTTCGAGTTTTTTTTACTCCCCCAGTCTGGTTCTCTACATACATAGAAATGGTTTGCTAGAAAATTGCCCGACTGTATTTGTAGGCCATAATTCACATTGTGAAACCCAGCGGTCGATGGATCGAAACCAACCTCTGCTAAATAGTTGTGATTTATAAACTTCATCATTGCATATCAACTGAACTTTTCTGTCAACAGCAAACGTGTCTCGGATCAAAAACACTAGTCAAAATCCTAAATCCCAGTACAACTCGTGCCAAAGGACCAGAAGGAGATTCGCGACCTCTCAGCATTTTCTATATTCAAACCAAACCATAAAAGGTCAATCTTTTTGCTTGGGATTGTGCTGCATTACAACTTTTTTCTACAAACTAGGTAAGTTTTTTTTACTCCCCCAGTCTGGTTCTCTACATACGTAGAAATGGTTTGCTAGAAAATTGCTCGACTTTATTTGTAGGCCATAATTCACATTGTGAACTCCGTAGATGTTCTTCAAATATGGGAGAAAGGAATCTGTACTTAAAAAAAAAAAAAAAAAAAAAGCACTCAATGGCACATTTGACTATAAGTAAACTGTGACATGGTGTGGCGTGAAACTGATAATGGCGTTCGTCGGGCATGGGGGATTAGCTCAAGTGGTAGAGCGCTCGCTTAGCATGCGAGAGGTAGCGGGATCTGATGCCCGCATTCTCCAATACAATCTTTGGATTCCTTTTTCAGTTGGCCGAGTGAATTGTTTTTGCCACCTGCTCGTGGCACACACGTCCAAACCTTGAAGACTTTCAACAATGGCTAAATCAAGCCTTCGATAGCTCAGCTGGTAGAGCGGAGGACTGTAGATCTAAATTAGCAATCCTTAGGTCGCTGGTTCAATTCCGGCTCGAAGGAAGTTTTGTGTATTCTATCAGATGTTTTCAACCTTCTGGCAAATACCAGACAGCTATGCTCTTTCTGGACATGTAGACAGAAACACAACCGGAAAGTTTTTTCTCCAGTTTGCCTTGTGAATTCAAATCTTAGGCAGCAACAGTGCTTTTACTTTATGGAGATGCTGAGCACCAATGTGAAAACGTCTTCAACTGTAGCATGCTACCCAAGCAAAAGGAACCAACGTCCCTGGGTGGACTCGAACCACCAACCTTTCGGTTAACAGCCGAACGCGCTAACCGATTGCGCCACAGAGACACAAACGCCTGCCGAACTTTCGTCTAACAGCCGGACGCACCCACCAGTTTTAACCGGAACCTTAAACAATGGTCAGACACCATTTCCTCTAATGATTTTCAACAATAATATGACACAAGAAAGCAAAAAAAAACAAAGAAACAATTGCAGAACCCCAGGAGTACTCTAGTCGCCAACAAATATGTAATGGCTGAAAATTTACATGTCATCGACATGAACACAAACAGTCATTAGAATTTTACTCTGTACATCTGTTAACACAAGCAGAGTGGCGCAGCGGAAGCGTGCTGGGCCCATAACCCAGAGGTCGATGGATCAAAACCATCCTCTGCTAAATTGTGCTGCATTACAACTTTTTTCTACAAACTAGGTAAGTTTTTTTTCATTCCCCCAGTTTGGTTCTCTATATACAGAGAAATGGTTTACTAGAAAATTGCACGACTGTATTTGTAGGCCATAATTCACATTGTGAAACCCAGCGGTCAATGGATTGAAACCAACCTCTTCTAAATAGTTGTGTTTTATAAACTTCATCATTGCATATCAACTGAACTTTTCTGTCAACAGCAAACGTGTCTCGGATCAAAAACACTAGTCAAAATCCTAAATCCCAGTACAACTCGTGCCAAAGGACCAGAAGGAGATTCGCGACCTCTCAGCATTTTCTATATTCAAACCAAACCATAAAAGATCAATCTTTTCGCTTGGGATTGTGCTGCATTACAACTTTTTTCTACAAACTAGGTAAGTTTTTTTTCATTCCCCCAGTTTGGTTCTCTATATACAGAGAAATGGTTTACTAGAAAATTGCTCGACTGTATTTGTAGGCCATAATTCACATTGTGAAACCCAGCGGTCGATGGATCGAAACCAACCTCTGCTAAATAGTTGTGTTTTATAAACTTCATCATTGCATATCAACTGAACTTTTCTGTCAACAGCAAACGTGTCTCGGATCAAAAACACTAGTCAAAATCCTAAATCCCAGTACAACTCGTGCCAAAGGACCAGAAGGAGATTCGCGACCTCTCAGCATTTTCTATATTCAAACCAAACCATAAAAGGTCAATCTTTTTGCTTGGGATTGTGCTGCATTACAACTTTTTTCTACAAACTAGGTAAGTTTTTTTTACTCCCCCAGTCTGGTTCTCTACATACATAGAAATGGTTTGCTAGAAAATTGCCCGACTGTATTTGTAGGCCATAATTCACATTGTGAAACCCAGCGGTCGATGGATCGAAACCAACCTCTGCTAAATAGTTGTGTTTTATAAACTTCATCATTGCATATCAACTGAACTTTTCTGTCAACAGCAAACGTGTCTCGGATCAAAAACACTAGTCAAAATCCTAAATCCCAGTACAACTCGTGCCAAAGGACCAGAAGGAGATTCGCGACCTCTCAGCATTTTCTATATTCAAACCAAACCATAAAAGGTCAATCTTTTTGCTTGGGATTGTGCTGCATTACAACTTTTTTCTACAAACTAGGTAAGTTTTTTTTACTCCCCCAGTCTGGTTCTCTACATACATAGAAATGGTTTGCTAGAAAATTGCCCGACTGTATTTGTAGGCCATAATTCACATTGTGAAACCCAGCGGTCGATGGATCGAAACCAACCTCTGCTAAATAGTTGTGATTTATAAACTTCATCATTGCATATCAACTGAACTTTTCTGTCAACAGCAAACGTGTCTCGGATCAAAAACACTAGTCAAAATCCTAAATCCCAGTACAACTCGTGCCAAAGGACCAGAAGGAGATTCGCGACCTCTCAGCATTTTCTATATTCAAACCAAACCATAAAAGGTCAATCTTTTTGCTTGGGATTGTGCTGCATTACAACTTTTTTCTACAAACTAGGTAAGTTTTTTTTACTCCCCCAGTCTGGTTCTCTACATACATAGAAATGGTTTGCTAGAAAATTGCCCGACTGTATTTGTAGGCCATAATTCACATTGTGAAACCCAGCGGTCGATGGATCGAAACCAACCTCTGCTAAATAGTTGTGATTTATAAACTTCATCATTGCATATCAACTGAACTTTTCTGTCAACAGCAAACGTGTCTCGGATCAAAAACACTAGTCAAAATCCTAAATCCCAGTACAACTCGTGCCAAAGGACCAGAAGGAGATTCGCGACCTCTCAGCATTTTCTATATTCAAACCAAACCATAAAAGGTCAATCTTTTTGCTTGGGATTGTGCTGCATTACAACTTTTTTCTACAAACTAGGTAAGTTTTTTTTACTCCCCCAGTCTGGTTCTCTACATACATAGAAATGGTTTGCTAGAAAATTGCCCGACTGTATTTGTAGGCCATAATTCACATTGTGAACTCCGTAGATGTTCTTCAAATATGGGAGAAAGGAATCTGTACTTAAAAAAAAAAAAAAAAAAAGCACTCAATGGCACATTTGACTATAAGTAAACTGTGACATGGTGTGGCGTGAAACTGATAATGGCGTTCGTCGGGCATGGGGGATTAGCTCAAGTGGTAGAGCGCTCGCTTAGCATGCGAGAGGTAGCGGGATCGATGCCCGCATTCTCCAATACAATCTTTGGATTCCTTTTTCAGTTGGCCGAGTGAATTGTTTATGCCACCTGCTCGTGGCACACACGTCCAAACCTTGAAGACTTTCAACAATGGCTAAATCAAGCCTTCGATAGCTCAGCTGGTAGAGCGGAGGACTGTAGATCTAAATTAGCAATCCTTAGGTCGCTGGTTCAATTCCGGCTCGAAGGAAGTTTTGTGTATTCTATCAGATGTTTTCAACCTTCTGGCAAATACCAGACAGCTATGCTCTTTCTGGACATGTAGACAGAAACACAACCGGAAAGTTTTTTCTCCAGTTTGCCTTGTGAATTCAAATCTTAGGCAGCAACAGTGCTTTTACTTTATGGAGATGCTGAGCACCAATGTGAAAACGTCTTCAACTGTAGCATGCTACCCAAGCAAAAGGAACCAACGTCCCTGGGTGGACTCGAACCACCAACCTTTCGGTTAACAGCCGAACGCGCTAACCGATTGCGCCACAGAGACACAAACGCCTGCCGAACTTTCGTCTAACAGCCGGACGCACCCACCAGTTTTAACCGGAACCTTAAACAATGGTCAGACACCATTTCCTCTAATGATTTTCAACAATAATATGACACAAGAAAGCAAAAAAAAACAAAGAAACAATTGCAGAACCCCAGGAGTACTCTAGTCGCCAACAAATATGTAATGGCTGAAAATTTACATGTCATCGACATGAACACAAACAGTCATTAGAATTTTACTCTGTACATCTGTTAACACAAGCAGAGTGGCGCAGCGGAAGCGTGCTGGGCCCATAACCCAGAGGTCGATGGATCAAAACCATCCTCTGCTAAATTGTGCTGCATTACAACTTTTTTCTACAAACTAGGTAAGTTTTTTTTCATTCCCCCAGTTTGGTTCTCTATATACAGAGAAATGGTTTACTAGAAAATTGCACGACTGTATTTGTAGGCCATAATTCACATTGTGAAACCCAGCGGTCAATGGATTGAAACCAACCTCTTCTAAATAGTTGTGTTTTATAAACTTCATCATTGCATATCAACTGAACTTTTCTGTCAACAGCAAACGTGTCTCGGATCAAAAACACTAGTCAAAATCCTAAATCCCAGTACAACTCGTGCCAAAGGACCAGAAGGAGATTCGCGACCTCTCAGCATTTTCTATATTCAAACCAAACCATAAAAGATCAATCTTTTCGCTTGGGATTGTGCTGCATTACAACTTTTTTCTACAAACTAGGTAAGTTTTTTTTCATTCCCCCAGTTTGGTTCTCTATATACAGAGAAATGGTTTACTAGAAAATTGCTCGACTGTATTTGTAGGCCATAATTCACATTGTGAAACCCAGCGGTCGATGGATCGAAACCAACCTCTGCTAAATAGTTGTGTTTTATAAACTTCATCATTGCATATCAACTGAACTTTTCTGTCAACAGCAAACGTGTCTCGGATCAAAAACACTAGTCAAAATCCTAAATCCCAGTACAACTCGTGCCAAAGGACCAGAAGGAGATTCGCGACCTCTCAGCATTTTCTATATTCAAACCAAACCATAAAAGGTCAATCTTTTTGCTTGGGATTGTGCTGCATTACAACTTTTTTCTACAAACTAGGTAAGTTTTTTTTACTCCCCCAGTCTGGTTCTCTACATACATAGAAATGGTTTGCTAGAAAATTGCCCGACTGTATTTGTAGGCCATAATTCACATTGTGAAACCCAGCGGTCGATGGATCGAAACCAACCTCTGCTAAATAGTTGTGTTTTATAAACTTCATCATTGCATATCAACTGAACTTTTCTGTCAACAGCAAACGTGTCTCGGATCAAAAACACTAGTCAAAATCCTAAATCCCAGTACAACTCGTGCCAAAGGACCAGAAGGAGATTCGCGACCTCTCAGCATTTTCTATATTCAAACCAAACCATAAAAGGTCAATCTTTTTGCTTGGGATTGTGCTGCATTACAACTTTTTTCTACAAACTAGGTAAGTTTTTTTTACTCCCCCAGTCTGGTTCTCTACATACATAGAAATGGTTTGCTAGAAAATTGCCCGACTGTATTTGTAGGCCATAATTCACATTGTGAAACCCAGCGGTCGATGGATCGAAACCAACCTCTGCTAAATAGTTGTGATTTATAAACTTCATCATTGCATATCAACTGAACTTTTCTGTCAACAGCAAACGTGTCTCGGATCAAAAACACTAGTCAAAATCCTAAATCCCAGTACAACTCGTGCCAAAGGACCAGAAGGAGATTCGCGACCTCTCAGCATTTTCTATATTCAAACCAAACCATAAAAGGTCAATCTTTTTGCTTGGGATTGTGCTGCATTACAACTTTTTTCTACAAACTAGGTAAGTTTTTTTTACTCCCCCAGTCTGGTTCTCTACATACATAGAAATGGTTTGCTAGAAAATTGCCCGACTGTATTTGTAGGCCATAATTCACATTGTGAAACCCAGCGGTCGATGGATCGAAACCAACCTCTGCTAAATAGTTGTGATTTATAAACTTCATCATTGCATATCAACTGAACTTTTCTGTCAACAGCAAATGTGTCTCGGATCAAAAACACTAGTCAAAATCCTAAATCCCAGTACAACTCGTGCCAAAGGACCAGAAGGAGATTCGCGACCTCTCAGCATTTTCTATATTCAAACCAAACCATAAAAGGTCAATCTTTTTGCTTGGGATTGTGCTGCATTACAACTTTTTTCTACAAACTAGGTAAGTTTTTTTTACTCCCCCAGTCTGGTTCTCTACATACATAGAAATGGTTTGCTAGAAAATTGCCCGACTGTATTTGTAGGCCATAATTCACATTGTGAACTCCGTAGATGTTCTTCAAATATGGGAGAAAGGAATCTGTACTTAAAAAAAAAAAAAAAAAAAGCACTCAATGGCACATTTGACTATAAGTAAACTGTGACATGGTGTGGCGTGAAACTGATAATGGCGTTCGTCGGGCATGGGGGATTAGCTCAAGTGGTAGAGCGCTCGCTTAGCATGCGAGAGGTAGCGTGATCGATGCCCGCATTCTCCAATACAATCTTTGGATTCCTTTTTCAGTTGGCCGAGTGAATTGTTTATGCCACCTGCTCGTGGCACACACGTCCAAACCTTGAAGACTTTCAACAATGGCTAAATCAAGCCTTCGATAGCTCAGCTGGTAGAGCGGAGGACTGTAGATCTAAATTAGCAATCCTTAGGTCGCTGGTTCAATTCCGGCTCGAAGGAAGTTTTGTGTATTCTATCAGATGTTTTCAACCTTCTGGCAAATACCAGACAGCTATGCTCTTTCTGGACATGTAGACAGAAACACAACCGGAAAGTTTTTTCTCCAGTTTGCCTTGTGAATTCAAATCTTAGGCAGCAACAGTGCTTTTACTTTATGGAGATGCTGAGCACCAATGTGAAAACGTCTTCAACTGTAGCATGCTACCCAAGCAAAAGGAACCAACGTCCCTGGGTGGACTCGAACCACCAACCTTTCGGTTAACAGCCGAACGCGCTAACCGATTGCGCCACAGAGACACAAACGCCTGCCGAACTTTCGTCTAACAGCCGGACGCACCCACCAGTTTTAACCGGAACCTTAAACAATGGTCAGACACCATTTCCTCTAATGATTTTCAACAATAATATGACACAAGAAAGCAAAAAAAAACAAAGAAACAATTGCAGAACCCCAGGAGTACTCTAGTCGCCAACAAATATGTAATGGCTGAAAATTTACATGTCATCGACATGAACACAAACAGTCATTAGAATTTTACTCTGTACATCTGTTAACACAAGCAGAGTGGCGCAGCGGAAGCGTGCTGGGCCCATAACCCAGAGGTCGATGGATCGAAACCATCCTCTGCTAAATTGTGCTGCATTACAACTTTTTTCTACAAACTAGGTAAGTTTTTTTTCATTCCCCCAGTTTGGTTCTCTATATACAGAGAAATGGTTTACTAGAAAATTGCACGACTGTATTTGTAGGCCATAATTCACATTGTGAAACCCAGCGGTCAATGGATTGAAACCAACCTCTTCTAAATAGTTGTGTTTTATAAACTTCATCATTGCATATCAACTGAACTTTTCTGTCAACAGCAAACGTGTCTCGGATCAAAAACACTAGTCAAAATCCTAAATCCCAGTACAACTCGTGCCAAAGGACCAGAAGGAGATTCGCGACCTCTCAGCATTTTCTATATTCAAACCAAACCATAAAAGATCAATCTTTTCGCTTGGGATTGTGCTGCATTACAACTTTTTTCTACAAACTAGGTAAGTTTTTTTTCATTCCCCCAGTTTGGTTCTCTATATACAGAGAAATGGTTTACTAGAAAATTGCTCGACTGTATTTGTAGGCCATAATTCACATTGTGAAACCCAGCGGTCGATGGATCGAAACCAACCTCTGCTAAATAGTTGTGTTTTATAAACTTCATCATTGCATATCAACTGAACTTTTCTGTCAACAGCAAACGTGTCTCGGATCAAAAACACTAGTCAAAATCCTAAATCCCAGTACAACTCGTGCCAAAGGACCAGAAGGAGATTCGCGACCTCTCAGCATTTTCTATATTCAAACCAAACCATAAAAGGTCAATCTTTTTGCTTGGGATTGTGCTGCATTACAACTTTTTTCTACAAACTAGGTAAGTTTTTTTTACTCCCCCAGTCTGGTTCTCTACATACATAGAAATGGTTTGCTAGAAAATTGCCCGACTGTATTTGTAGGCCATAATTCACATTGTGAAACCCAGCGGTCGATGGATCGAAACCAACCTCTGCTAAATAGTTGTGATTTATAAACTTCATCATTGCATATCAACTGAACTTTTCTGTCAACAGCAAACGTGTCTCGGATCAAAAACACTAGTCAAAATCCTAAATCCCAGTACAACTCGTGCCAAAGGACCAGAAGGAGATTCGCGACCTCTCAGCATTTTCTATATTCAAACCAAACCATAAAAGGTCAATCTTTTTGCTTGGGATTGTGCTGCATTACAACTTTTTTCTACAAACTAGGTAAGTTTTTTTTACTCCCCCAGTCTGGTTCTCTACATACATAGAAATGGTTTGCTATAAAATTGCCCGACTGTATTTGTAGGCCATAATTCACATTGTGAACTCCGTAGATGTTCTTCAAATATGGGAGAAAGGAATCTGTACTTAAAAAAAAAAAAAAAAAAAAAAAAAAAGCACTCAATGGCACATTTGACTATAAGTAAACTGTGACATGGTGTGGCGTGAAACTGATAATGAAGTTCGTCGGGCATGGGGGATTAGCTCAAGTGGTAGCGCGCTCGCTTAGCATGCGAGAGGTAGCGGGATCGATGCCCGCATTCTCCAATACAATCTTTGGATTCCTTTTTCAGTTGGCCGAGTGAATTGTTTTTGCCACCTGCTCGTGGCACACACGTCCAAACCTTGAAGACTTTCAACAATGGCTAAATCAAGCCTTCGATAGCTCAGCTGGTAGAGCGGAGGACTGTAGATCTAAATTAGCAATCCTTAGGTCGCTGGTTCAATTCCGGCTCGAAGGAAGTTTTGTGTATTCTATCAGATGTTTTCAACCTTCTGGCAAATACCAGACAGCTATGCTCTTTCTGGACATGTAGACAGAAACACAACCGGAAAGTTTTTTCTCCAGTTTGCCTTGTGAATTCAAATCTTAGGCAGCAACAGTGCTTTTACTTTATGGAGATGCTGAGCACCAATGTGAAAACGTCTTCAACTGTAGCATGCTACCCAAGCAAAAGGAACCAACGTCCCTGGGTGGACTCGAACCACCAACCTTTCGGTTAACAGCCGAACGCGCTAACCGATTGCGCCACAGAGACACAAACGACTGCCGAACTTTCGTCTAACAGCCGGACGCACCCACCAGTTTTAACCGGAACCTTAAACAATGGTCAGACACCATTTCCTCTAATGATTTTCAACAATAATATGACACAAGAAAGCAAAAAAAAACAAAGAAACAATTGCAGAACCCCAGGAGTACTCTAGTCGCCAACAAATATGTAATGGCTGAAAATTTACATGTCATCGACATGAACACAAACAGTCATTAGAATTTTACTCTGTACATCTGTTAACACAAGCAGAGTGGCGCAGCGGAAGCGTGCTGGGCCCATAACCCAGAGGTCGATGGATCGAAACCATCCTCTGCTAAATTGTGCTGCATTACAACTTTTTTCTACAAACTAGGTAAGTTTTTTTTCATTCCCCCAGTTTGGTTCTCTATATACAGAGAAATGGTTTACTAGAAAATTGCACGACTGTATTTGTAGGCCATAATTCACATTGTGAAACCCAGCGGTCAATGGATTGAAACCAACCTCTTCTAAATAGTTGTGTTTTATAAACTTCATCATTGCATATCAACTGAACTTTTCTGTCAACAGCAAACGTGTCTCGGATCAAAAACACTAGTCAAAATCCTAAATCCCAGTACAACTCGTGCCAAAGGACCAGAAGGAGATTCGCGACCTCTCAGCATTTTCTATATTCAAACCAAACCATAAAAGATCAATCTTTTCGCTTGGGATTGTGCTGCATTACAACTTTTTTCTACAAACTAGGTAAGTTTTTTTTCATTCCCCCAGTTTGGTTCTCTATATACAGAGAAATGGTTTACTAGAAAATTGCTCGACTGTATTTGTAGGCCATAATTCACATTGTGAAACCCAGCGGTCGATGGATCGAAACCAACCTCTGCTAAATAGTTGTGTTTTATAAACTTCATCATTGCATATCAACTGAACTTTTCTGTCAACAGCAAACGTGTCTCGGATCAAAAACACTAGTCAAAATCCTAAATCCCAGTACAACTCGTGCCAAAGGACCAGAAGGAGATTCGCGACCTCTCAGCATTTTCTATATTCAAACCAAACCATAAAAGGTCAATCTTTTTGCTTGGGATTGTGCTGCATTACAACTTTTTTCTACAAACTAGGTAAGTTTTTTTTACTCCCCCAGTCTGGTTCTCTACATACATAGAAATGGTTTGCTAGAAAATTGCCCGACTGTATTTGTAGGCCATAATTCACATTGTGAAACCCAGCGGTCGATGGATCGAAACCAACCTCTGCTAAATAGTTGTGATTTATAAACTTCATCATTGCATATCAACTGAACTTTTCTGTCAACAGCAAACGTGTCTCGGATCAAAAACACTAGTCAAAATCCTAAATCCCAGTACAACTCGTGCCAAAGGACCAGAAGGAGATTCGCGACCTCTCAGCATTTTCTATATTCAAACCAAACCATAAAAGGTCAATCTTTTTGCTTGGGATTGTGCTGCATTACAACTTTTTTCTACAAACTAGGTAAGTTTTTTTTACTCCCCCAGTCTGGTTCTCTACATACATAGAAATGGTTTGCTATAAAATTGCCCGACTGTATTTGTAGGCCATAATTCACATTGTGAACTCCGTAGATGTTCTTCAAATATGGGAGAAAGGAATCTGTACTTAAAAAAAAAAAAAAAAAAAAAAAAAAAGCACTCAATGGCACATTTGACTATAAGTAAACTGTGACATGGTGTGGCGTGAAACTGATAATGAAGTTCGTCGGGCATGGGGGATTAGCTCAAGTGGTAGCGCGCTCGCTTAGCATGCGAGAGGTAGCGGGATCGATGCCCGCATTCTCCAATACAATCTTTGGATTCCTTTTTCAGTTGGCCGAGTGAATTGTTTTTGCCACCTGCTCGTGGCACACACGTCCAAACCTTGAAGACTTTCAACAATGGCTAAATCAAGCCTTCGATAGCTCAGCTGGTAGAGCGGAGGACTGTAGATCTAAATTAGCAATCCTTAGGTCGCTGGTTCAATTCCGGCTCGAAGGAAGTTTTGTGTATTCTATCAGATGTTTTCAACCTTCTGGCAAATACCAGACAGCTATGCTCTTTCTGGACATGTAGACAGAAACACAACCGGAAAGTTTTTTCTCCAGTTTGCCTTGTGAATTCAAATCTTAGGCAGCAACAGTGCTTTTACTTTATGGAGATGCTGAGCACCAATGTGAAAACGTCTTCAACTGTAGCATGCTACCCAAGCAAAAGGAACCAACGTCCCTGGGTGGACTCGAACCACCAACCTTTCGGTTAACAGCCGAACGC
Source organism: Dendrobates tinctorius (assembly GCF_039654945.1). Lineage (NCBI taxonomy): Eukaryota > Metazoa > Chordata > Amphibia > Anura > Dendrobatidae > Dendrobates > Dendrobates tinctorius. The sequence goes on along the minus strand of NW_027361918.1, from coordinate 11,811,287 downwards.
GCTAACCGATTGCGCCACAGAGACACAAACGACTGCCGAACTTTCGTCTAACAGCCGGACGCACCCACCAGTTTTAACCGGAACCTTAAACAATGGTCAGACACCATTTCCTCTAATGATTTTCAACAATAATATGACACAAGAAAGCAAAAAAAAACAAAGAAACAATTGCAGAACCCCAGGAGTACTCTAGTCGCCAACAAATATGTAATGGCTGAAAATTTACATGTCATCGACATGAACACAAACAGTCATTAGAATTTTACTCTGTACATCTGTTAACACAAGCAGAGTGGCGCAGCGGAAGCGTGCTGGGCCCATAACCCAGAGGTCGATGGATCGAAACCATCCTCTGCTAAATTGTGCTGCATTACAACTTTTTTCTACAAACTAGGTAAGTTTTTTTTCATTCCCCCAGTTTGGTTCTCTATATACAGAGAAATGGTTTACTAGAAAATTGCACGACTGTATTTGTAGGCCATAATTCACATTGTGAAACCCAGCGGTCAATGGATTGAAACCAACCTCTTCTAAATAGTTGTGTTTTATAAACTTCATCATTGCATATCAACTGAACTTTTCTGTCAACAGCAAACGTGTCTCGGATCAAAAACACTAGTCAAAATCCTAAATCCCAGTACAACTCGTGCCAAAGGACCAGAAGGAGATTCGCGACCTCTCAGCATTTTCTATATTCAAACCAAACCATAAAAGATCAATCTTTTCGCTTGGGATTGTGCTGCATTACAACTTTTTTCTACAAACTAGGTAAGTTTTTTTTCATTCCCCCAGTTTGGTTCTCTATATACAGAGAAATGGTTTACTAGAAAATTGCTCGACTGTATTTGTAGGCCATAATTCACATTGTGAAACCCAGCGGTCGATGGATCGAAACCAACCTCTGCTAAATAGTTGTGTTTTATAAACTTCATCATTGCATATCAACTGAACTTTTCTGTCAACAGCAAACGTGTCTCGGATCAAAAACACTAGTCAAAATCCTAAATCCCAGTACAACTCGTGCCAAAGGACCAGAAGGAGATTCGCGACCTCTCAGCATTTTCTATATTCAAACCAAACCATAAAAGGTCAATCTTTTTGCTTGGGATTGTGCTGCATTACAACTTTTTTCTACAAACTAGGTAAGTTTTTTTTACTCCCCCAGTCTGGTTCTCTACATACATAGAAATGGTTTGCTAGAAAATTGCCCGACTGTATTTGTAGGCCATAATTCACATTGTGAAACCCAGCGGTCGATGGATCGAAACCAACCTCTGCTAAATAGTTGTGATTTATAAACTTCATCATTGCATATCAACTGAACTTTTCTGTCAACAGCAAACGTGTCTCGGATCAAAAACACTAGTCAAAATCCTAAATCCCAGTACAACTCGTGCCAAAGGACCAGAAGGAGATTCGCGACCTCTCAGCATTTTCTATATTCAAACCAAACCATAAAAGGTCAATCTTTTTGCTTGGGATTGTGCTGCATTACAACTTTTTTCTACAAACTAGGTAAGTTTTTTTTACTCCCCCAGTCTGGTTCTCTACATACATAGAAATGGTTTGCTAGAAAATTGCCCGACTGTATTTGTAGGCCATAATTCACATTGTGAACTCCGTAGATGTTCTTCAAATATGGGAGAAAGGAATCTGTACTTAAAAAAAAAAAAAAAAAAGCACTCAATGGCACATTTGACTATAAGTAAACTGTGACATGGTGTGGCGTGAAACTGATAATGGCGTTCGTCGGGCATGGGGGATTAGCTCAAGTGGTAGAGCGCTCGCTTAGCATGCGAGAGGTAGCGGGATCGATGCCCGCATTCTCCAATCCAATCTTTGGATTCCTTTTTCAGTTGGCCGAGTGAATTGTTTATGCCACCTGCTCGTGGCACACACGTCCAAACCTTGAAGACTTTCAACAATGGCTAAATCAAGCCTTCGATAGCTCAGCTGGTAGAGCGGAGGACTGTAGATCTAAATTAGCAATCCTTAGGTCGCTGGTTCAATTCCGGCTCGAAGGAAGTTTTGTGTATTCTATCAGATGTTTTCAACCTTCTGGCAAATACCAGACAGCTATGCTCTTTCTGGACATGTAGACAGAAACACAACCGGAAAGTTTTTTCTCCAGTTTGCCTTGTGAATTCAAATCTTAGGCAGCAACAGTGCTTTTACTTTATGGAGATGCTGAGCACCAATGTGAAAACGTCTTCAACTGTAGCATGCTACCCAAGCAAAAGGAACCAACGTCCCTGGGTGGACTCGAACCACCAACCTTTCGGTTAACAGCCGAACGCGCTAACCGATTGCGCCACAGAGACACAAACGCCTGCCGAACTTTCGTCTAACAGCCGGACGCACCCACCAGTTTTAACCGGAACCTTAAACAATGGTCAGACACCATTTCCTCTAATGATTTTCAACAATAATATGACACAAGAAAGCAAAAAAAAACAAAGAAACAATTGCAGAACCCCAGGAGTACTCTAGTCGCCAACAAATATGTAATGGCTGAAAATTTACATGTCATCGACATGAACACAAACAGTCATTAGAATTTTACTCTGTACATCTGTTAACACAAGCAGAGTGGCGCAGCGGAAGCGTGCTGGGCCCATAACCCAGAGGTCGATGGATCGAAACCATCCTCTGCTAAATTGTGCTGCATTGCATCTTTTTCTACAAACTAGCTAAGTTTTTTTTCACTTCCCCATTTTGGTTCTCTATATACAGAGAAATGGTTTGCTAGAAAATTGCTCGACTGTATTTGTAGACCATAATTCACATTGTGAAACCCAGCGGTCAATGGATTGAAACCAACCTCTGCTAAATAGTTGTGTTTTATAAACTTCATCATTGCATATCAACTGAACTTTTCTGTCAACAGCAAACGTGTCTCGGATCAAAAACACTAGTCAAAATCCTAAATCCCAGTACAACTCGTGCCAAAGGACCAGAAGGAGATTCGCGACCTCTCAGCATTTTCTATATTCAAACCAAACCATAAAAGATCAATCTTTTCGCTTGGGATTGTGCTGCATTACAACTTTTTTCTACAAACTAGGTAAGTTTTTTTTCATTCCCCCAGTTTGGTTCTCTATATACAGAGAAATGGTTTACTAGAAAATTGCTCGACTGTATTTGTAGGCCATAATTCACATTGTGAAACCCAGCGGTTGATGGATCGAAACCAACCTCTGCTAAATAGTTGTGTTTTATAAACTTCATCATTGCATATCAACTGAACTTTTCTGTCAACAGCAAACGTGTCTCGGATCAAAAACACTAGTCAAAATCCTAAATCCCAGTACAACTCGTGCCAAAGGACCAGAAGGAGATTCGCGACCTCTCAGCATTTTCTATATTCAAACCAAACCATAAAAGGTCAATCTTTTTGCTTGGGATTGTGCTGCATTACAACTTTTTTCTACAAACTAGGTAAGTTTTTTTTACTCCCCCAGTCTGGTTCTCTACATACATAGAAATGGTTTGCTAGAAAATTGCCCGACTGTATTTGTAGGCCATAATTCACATTGTGAAACCCAGCGGTCGATGGATCGAAACCAACCTCTGCTAAATAGTTGTGATTTATAAACTTCATCATTGCATATCAACTGAACTTTTCTGTCAACAGCAAACGTGTCTCGGATCAAAAACACTAGTCAAAATCCTAAATCCCAGTACAACTCGTGCCAAAGGACCAGAAGGAGATTCGCGACCTCTCAGCATTTTCTATATTCAAACCAAACCATAAAAGGTCAATCTTTTTGCTTGGGATTGTGCTGCATTACAACTTTTTTCTACAAACTAGGTAAGTTTTTTTTACTCCCCCAGTCTGGTTCTCTACATACATAGAAATGGTTTGCTAGAAAATTGCCCGACTGTATTTGTAGGCCATAATTCACATTGTGAACTCCGTAGATGTTCTTCAAATATGGGAGAAAGGAATCTGTACTTAAAAAAAAAAAAAAAAAAAAAAAAAAAAGCACTCAATGGCACATTTGACTATAAGTAAACTGTGACATGGTGTGGCGTGAAACTGATAATGGCGTTCGTCGGGCATGGGGGATTAGCTCAAGTGGTAGAGCGCTCGCTTAGCATGCGAGAGGTAGCGGGATCGATGCCCGCATTCTCCAATACAATCTTTGGATTCCTTTTTCAGTTGGCCGAGTGAATTGTTTTTGCCACCTGCTCGTGGCACACACGTCCAAACCTTGAAGACTTTCAACAATGGCTAAATCAAGCCTTCGATAGCTCAGCTGGTAGAGCGGAGGACTGTAGATCTAAATTAGCAATCCTTAGGTCGCTGGTTCAATTCCGGCTCGAAGGAAGTTTTGTGTATTCTATCAGATGTTTTCAACCTTCTGGCAAATACCAGACAGCTATGCTCTTTCTGGACATGTAGACAGAAACACAACCGGAAAGTTTTTTCTCCAGTTTGCCTTGTGAATTCAAATCTTAGGCAGCAACAGTGCTTTTACTTTATGGAGATGCTGAGCACCAATGTGAAAACGTCTTCAACTGTAGCATGCTACCCAAGCAAAAGGAACCAACGTCCCTGGGTGGACTCAAACCACCAACCTTTCGGTTAACAGCCGAACGCGCTAACCGATTGCGCCACAGAGACACAAACGCCTGCCGAACTTTCGTCTAACAGCCGGACGCACCCACCAGTTTTAACCGGAACCTTAAACAATGGTCAGACACCATTTCCTCTAATGATTTTCAACAATAATATGACACAAGAAAGCAAAAAAAAACAAAGAAACAATTGCAGAACCCCAGGAGTACTCTAGTCGCCAACAAATATGTAATGGCTGAAAATTTACATGTCATCGACATGAACACAAACAGTCATTAGAATTTTACTCTGTACATCTGTTAACACAAGCAGAGTGGCGCAGCGGAAGCGTGCTGGGCCCATAACCCAGAGGTCGATGGATCAAAACCATCCTCTGCTAAATTGTGCTGCATTACAACTTTTTTCTACAAACTAGGTAAGTTTTTTTTCATTCCCCCAGTTTGGTTCTCTATATACAGAGAAATGGTTTACTAGAAAATTGCACGACTGTATTTGTAGGCCATAATTCACATTGTGAAACCCAGCGGTCAATGGATTGAAACCAACCTCTTCTAAATAGTTGTGTTTTATAAACTTCATCATTGCATATCAACTGAACTTTTCTGTCAACAGCAAACGTGTCTCGGATCAAAAACACTAGTCAAAATCCTAAATCCCAGTACAACTCGTGCCAAAGGACCAGAAGGAGATTCGCGACCTCTCAGCATTTTCTATATTCAAACCAAACCATAAAAGATCAATCTTTTCGCTTGGGATTGTGCTGCATTACAACTTTTTTCTACAAACTAGGTAAGTTTTTTTTCATTCCCCCAGTTTGGTTCTCTATATACAGAGAAATGGTTTACTAGAAAATTGCTCGACTGTATTTGTAGGCCATAATTCACATTGTGAAACCCAGCGGTCGATGGATCGAAACCAACCTCTGCTAAATAGTTGTGTTTTATAAACTTCATCATTGCATATCAACTGAACTTTTCTGTCAACAGCAAACGTGTCTCGGATCAAAAACACTAGTCAAAATCCTAAATCCCAGTACAACTCGTGCCAAAGGACCAGAAGGAGATTCGCGACCTCTCAGCATTTTCTATATTCAAACCAAACCATAAAAGGTCAATCTTTTTGCTTGGGATTGTGCTGCATTACAACTTTTTTCTACAAACTAGGTAAGTTTTTTTTACTCCCCCAGTCTGGTTCTCTACATACATAGAAATGGTTTGCTAGAAAATTGCCCGACTGTATTTGTAGGCCATAATTCACATTGTGAAACCCAGCGGTCGATGGATCGAAACCAACCTCTGCTAAATAGTTGTGTTTTATAAACTTCATCATTGCATATCAACTGAACTTTTCTGTCAACAGCAAACGTGTCTCGGATCAAAAACACTAGTCAAAATCCTAAATCCCAGTACAACTCGTGCCAAAGGACCAGAAGGAGATTCGTGACCTCTCAGCATTTTCTATATTCAAACCAAACCATAAAAGGTCAATCTTTTTGCTTGGGATTGTGCTGCATTACAACTTTTTTCTACAAACTAGGTAAGTTTTTTTTACTCCCCCAGTCTGGTTCTCTACATACATAGAAATGGTTTGCTAGAAAATTGCCCGACTGTATTTGTAGGCCATAATTCACATTGTGAAACCCAGCGGTCGATGGATCGAAACCAACCTCTGCTAAATAGTTGTGATTTATAAACTTCATCATTGCATATCAACTGAACTTTTCTGTCAACAGCAAACGTGTCTCGGATCAAAAACACTAGTCAAAATCCTAAATCCCAGTACAACTCGTGCCAAAGGACCAGAAGGAGATTCGCGACCTCTCAGCATTTTCTATATTCAAACCAAACCATAAAAGGTCAATCTTTTTGCTTGGGATTGTGCTGCATTACAACTTTTTTCTACAAACTAGGTAAGTTTTTTTTACTCCCCCAGTCTGGTTCTCTACATACATAGAAATGGTTTGCTAGAAAATTGCCCGACTGTATTTGTAGGCCATAATTCACATTGTGAACTCCGTAGATGTTCTTCAAATATGGGAGAAAGGAATCTGTACTTAAAAAAAAAAAAAAAAAAAGCACTCAATGGCACATTTGACTATAAGTAAACTGTGACATGGTGTGGCGTGAAACTGATAATGGCGTTCGTCGGGCATGGGGGATTAGCTCAAGTGGTAGAGCGCTCGCTTAGCATGCGAGAGGTAGCGGGATCGATGCCCGCATTCTCCAATACAATCTTTGGATTCCTTTTTCAGTTGGCCGAGTGAATTGTTTTTGCCACCTGCTCGTGGCACACACGTCCAAACCTTGAAGACTTTCAACAATGGCTAAATCAAGCCTTCGATAGCTCAGCTGGTAGAGCGGAGGACTGTAGATCTAAATTAGCAATCCTTAGGTCGCTGGTTCAATTCCGGCTCGAAGGAAGTTTTGTGTATTCTATCAGATGTTTTCAACCTTCTGGCAAATACCAGACAGCTATGCTCTTTCTGGACATGTAGACAGAAACACAACCGGAAAGTTTTTTCTCCAGTTTGCCTTGTGAATTCAAATCTTAGGCAGCAACAGTGCTTTTACTTTATGGAGATGCTGAGCACCAATGTGAAAACGTCTTCAACTGTAGCATGCTACCCAAGCAAAAGGAACCAACGTCCCTGGGTGGACTCAAACCACCAACCTTTCGGTTAACAGCCGAACGCGCTAACCGATTGCGCCACAGAGACACAAAAGCCTGCCGAACTTTCGTCTAACAGCCGGACGCACCCACCAGTTTTAACCGGAACCTTAAACAATGGTCAGACACCATTTCCTCTAATGATTTTCAACAATAATATGACACAAGAAAGCAAAAAAAAACAAAGAAACAATTGCAGAACCCCAGGAGTACTCTAGTCGCCAACAAATATGTAATGGCTGAAAATTTACATGTCATCGACATGAACACAAACAGTCATTAGAATTTTACTCTGTACATCTGTTAACACAAGCAGAGTGGCGCAGCGGAAGCGTGCTGGGCCCATAACCCAGAGGTCGATGGATCAAAACCATCCTCTGCTAAATTGTGCTGCATTACAACTTTTTTCTACAAACTAGGTAAGTTTTTTTTCATTCCCCCAGTTTGGTTCTCTATATACAGAGAAATGGTTTACTAGAAAATTGCACGACTGTATTTGTAGGCCATAATTCACATTGTGAAACCCAGCGGTCAATGGATTGAAACCAACCTCTTCTAAATAGTTGTGTTTTATAAACTTCATCATTGCATATCAACTGAACTTTTCTGTCAACAGCAAACGTGTCTTGGATCAAAAACACTAGTCAAAATCCTAAATCCCAGTACAACTCGTGCCAAAGGACCAGAAGGAGATTCGCGACCTCTCAGCATTTTCTATATTCAAACCAAACCATAAAAGATCAATCTTTTCGCTTGGGATTGTGCTGCATTACAACTTTTTTCTACAAACTAGGTAAGTTTTTTTTCATTCCCCCAGTTTGGTTCTCTATATACAGAGAAATGGTTTGCTAGAAAATTGCCCGACTGTATTTGTAGGCCATAATTCACATTGTGAAACCCAGCGGTCGATGGATCGAAACCAACCTCTGCTAAATAGTTGTGTTTTATAAACTTCATCATTGCATATCAACTGAACTTTTCTGTCAACAGCAAACGTGTCTCGGATCAAAAACACTAGTCAAAATCCTAAATCCCAGTACAACTCGTGCCAAAGGACCAGAAGGAGATTCGCGACCTCTCAGCATTTTCTATATTCAAACCAAACCATAAAAGGTCAATCTTTTTGCTTGGGATTGTGCTGCATTACAACTTTTTTCTACAAACTAGGTAAGTTTTTTTTACTCCCCCAGTCTGGTTCTCTACATACATAGAAATGGTTTGCTAGAAAATTGCCCGACTGTATTTGTAGGCCATAATTCACATTGTGAAACCCAGCGGTCGATGGATCGAAACCAACCTCTGCTAAATAGTTGTGATTTATAAACTTCATCATTGCATATCAACTGAACTTTTCTGTCAACAGCAAACGTGTCTCGGATCAAAAACACTAGTCAAAATCCTAAATCCCAGTACAACTCGTGCCAAAGGACCAGAAGGAGATTCGCGACCTCTCAGCATTTTCTATATTCAAACCAAACCATAAAAGGTCAATCTTTTTGCTTGGGATTGTGCTGCATTACAACTTTTTTCTACAAACTAGGTAAGTTTTTTTTACTCCCCCAATCTGGTTCTCTACATACATAGAAATGGTTTGCTAGAAAATTGCCCGACTGTATTTGTAGGCCATAATTCACATTGTGAACTCCGTAGATGTTCTTCAAATATGGGAGAAAGGAATCTGTACTTAAAAAAAAAAAAAAAAAAGCACTCAATGGCACATTTGACTATAAGTAAACTGTGACATGGTGTGGCGTGAAACTGATAATGGCGTTCGTCGGGCATGGGGGATTAGCTCAAGTGGTAGAGCGCTCGCTTAGCATGCGAGAGGTAGCGGGATCGATGCCCGCATTCTCCAATCCAATCTTTGGATTCCTTTTTCAGTTGGCCGAGTGAATTGTTTATGCCACCTGCTCGTGGCACACACGTCCAAACCTTGAAGACTTTCAACAATGGCTAAATCAAGCCTTCGATAGCTCAGCTGGTAGAGCGGAGGACTGTAGATCTAAATTAGCAATCCTTAGGTCGCTGGTTCAATTCCGGCTCGAAGGAAGTTTTGTGTATTCTATCAGATGTTTTCAACCTTCTGGCAAATACCAGACAGCTATGCTCTTTCTGGACATGTAGACAGAAACACAACCGGAAAGTTTTTTCTCCAGTTTGCCTTGTGAATTCAAATCTTAGGCAGCAACAGTGCTTTTACTTTATGGAGATGCTGAGCACCAATGTGAAAACGTCTTCAACTGTAGCATGCTACCCAAGCAAAAGGAACCAACGTCCCTGGGTGGACTCGAACCACCAACCTTTCGGTTAACAGCCGAACGCGCTAACCGATTGCGCCACAGAGACACAAACGCCTGCCGAACTTTCGTCTAACAGCCGGACGCACCCACCAGTTTTAACCGGAACCTTAAACAATGGTCAGACACCATTTCCTCTAATGATTTTCAACAATAATATGACACAAGAAAGCAAAAAAAAACAAAGAAACAATTGCAGAACCCCAGGAGTACTCTAGTCGCCAACAAATATGTAATGGCTGAAAATTTACATGTCATCGACATGAACACAAACAGTCATTAGAATTTTACTCTGTACATCTGTTAACACAAGCAGAGTGGCGCAGCGGAAGCGTGCTGGGCCCATAACCCAGAGGTCGATGGATCGAAACCATCCTCTGCTAAATTGTGCTGCATTGCATCTTTTTCTACAAACTAGCTAAGTTTTTTTTCACTTCCCCATTTTGGTTCTCTATATACAGAGAAATGGTTTGCTAGAAAATTGCTCGACTGTATTTGTAGACCATAATTCACATTGTGAAACCCAGCGGTCAATGGATTGAAACCAACCTCTGCTAAATAGTTGTGTTTTATAAACTTCATCATTGCATATCAACTGAACTTTTCTGTCAACAGCAAACGTGTCTCGGATCAAAAACACTAGTCAAAATCCTAAATCCCAGTACAACTCGTGCCAAAGGACCAGAAGGAGATTCGCGACCTCTCAGCATTTTCTATATTCAAACCAAACCATAAAAGATCAATCTTTTCGCTTGGGATTGTGCTGCATTACAACTTTTTTCTACAAACTAGGTAAGTTTTTTTTCATTCCCCCAGTTTGGTTCTCTATATACAGAGAAATGGTTTACTAGAAAATTGCTCGACTGTATTTGTAGGCCATAATTCACATTGTGAAACCCAGCGGTTGATGGATCGAAACCAACCTCTGCTAAATAGTTGTGTTTTATAAACTTCATCATTGCATATCAACTGAACTTTTCTGTCAACAGCAAACGTGTCTCGGATCAAAAACACTAGTCAAAATCCTAAATCCCAGTACAACTCGTGCCAAAGGACCAGAAGGAGATTCGCGACCTCTCAGCATTTTCTATATTCAAACCAAACCATAAAAGGTCAATCTTTTTGCTTGGGATTGTGCTGCATTACAACTTTTTTCTACAAACTAGGTAAGTTTTTTTTACTCCCCCAGTCTGGTTCTCTACATACATAGAAATGGTTTGCTAGAAAATTGCCCGACTGTATTTGTAGGCCATAATTCACATTGTGAAACCCAGCGGTCGATGGATCGAAACCAACCTCTGCTAAATAGTTGTGATTTATAAACTTCATCATTGCATATCAACTGAACTTTTCTGTCAACAGCAAACGTGTCTCGGATCAAAAACACTAGTCAAAATCCTAAATCCCAGTACAACTCGTGCCAAAGGACCAGAAGGAGATTCGCGACCTCTCAGCATTTTCTATATTCAAACCAAACCATAAAAGGTCAATCTTTTTGCTTGGGATTGTGCTGCATTACAACTTTTTTCTACAAACTAGGTAAGTTTTTTTTACTCCCCCAGTCTGGTTCTCTACATACATAGAAATGGTTTGCTAGAAAATTGCCCGACTGTATTTGTAGGCCATAATTCACATTGTGAACTCCGTAGATGTTCTTCAAATATGGGAGAAAGGAATCTGTACTTAAAAAAAAAAAAAAAAAAGCACTCAATGGCACATTTGACTATAAGTAAACTGTGACATGGTGTGGCGTGAAACTGATAATGGCGTTCGTCGGGCATGGGGGAGTAGCTCAAGTGGTAGAGCGCTCGCTTAGCATGCGAGAGGTAGCGGGATCGATGCCCGCATTCTCCAATACAATCTTTGGATTCCTTTTTCAGTTGGCCGAGTGAATTGTTTTTGCCACCTGCTCGTGGCACACACGTCCAAACCTTGAAGACTTTCAACAATGGCTAAATCAAGCCTTCGATAGCTCAGCTGGTAGAGCGGAGGACTGTAGATCTAAATTAGCAATCCTTAGGTCGCTGGTTCAATTCCGGCTCGAAGGAAGTTTTGTGTATTCTATCAGATGTTTTCAACCTTCTGGCAAATACCAGACAGCTATGCTCTTTCTGGACATGTAGACAGAAACACAACCGGAAAGTTTTTTCTCCAGTTTGCCTTGTGAATTCAAATCTTAGGCAGCAACAGTGCTTTTACTTTATGGAGATGCTGAGCACCAATGTGAAAACGTCTTCAACTGTAGCATGCTACCCAAGCAAAAGGAACCAACGTCCCTGGGTGGACTCAAACCACCAACCTTTCGGTTAACAGCCGAACGCGCTAACCGATTGCGCCACAGAGACACAAACGCCTGCCGAACTTTCGTCTAACAGCCGGACGCACCCACCAGTTTTAACCGGAACCTTAAACAATGGTCAGACACCATTTCCTCTAATGATTTTCAACAATAATATGACACAAGAAAGCAAAAAAAAACAAAGAAACAATTGCAGAACCCCAGGAGTACTCTAGTCGCCAACAAATATGTAATGGCTGAAAATTTACATGTCATCGACATGAACACAAACAGTCATTAGAATTTTACTCTGTACATCTGTTAACACAAGCAGAGTGGCGCAGCGGAAGCGTGCTGGGCCCATAACCCAGAGGTCGATGGATCAAAACCATCCTCTGCTAAATTGTGCTGCATTACAACTTTTTTCTACAAACTAGGTAAGTTTTTTTTCATTCCCCCAGTTTGGTTCTCTATATACAGAGAAATGGTTTACTAGAAAATTGCACGACTGTATTTGTAGGCCATAATTCACATTGTGAAACCCAGCGGTCAATGGATTGAAACCAACCTCTTCTAAATAGTTGTGTTTTATAAACTTCATCATTGCATATCAACTGAACTTTTCTGTCAACAGCAAACGTGTCTCGGATCAAAAACACTAGTCAAAATCCTAAATCCCAGTACAACTCGTGCCAAAGGACCAGAAGGAGATTCGCGACCTCTCAGCATTTTCTATATTCAAACCAAACCATAAAAGATCAATCTTTTCGCTTGGGATTGTGCTGCATTACAACTTTTTTCTACAAACTAGGTAAGTTTTTTTTCATTCCCCCAGTTTGGTTCTCTATATACAGAGAAATGGTTTACTAGAAAATTGCTCGACTGTATTTGTAGGCCATAATTCACATTGTGAAACCCAGCGGTCGATGGATCGAAACCAACCTCTGCTAAATAGTTGTGTTTTATAAACTTCATCATTGCATATCAACTGAACTTTTCTGTCAACAGCAAACGTGTCTCGGATCAAAAACACTAGTCAAAATCCTAAATCCCAGTACAACTCGTGCCAAAGGACCAGAAGGAGATTCGCGACCTCTCAGCATTTTCTATATTCAAACCAAACCATAAAAGGTCAATCTTTTTGCTTGGGATTGTGCTGCATTACAACTTTTTTCTACAAACTAGGTAAGTTTTTTTTACTCCCCCAGTCTGGTTCTCTACATACATAGAAATGGTTTGCTAGAAAATTGCCCGACTGTATTTGTAGGCCATAATTCACATTGTGAAACCCAGCGGTCGATGGATCGAAACCAACCTCTGCTAAATAGTTGTGTTTTATAAACTTCATCATTGCATATCAACTGAACTTTTCTGTCAACAGCAAACGTGTCTCGGATCAAAAACACTAGTCAAAATCCTAAATCCCAGTACAACTCGTGCCAAAGGACCAGAAGGAGATTCGTGACCTCTCAGCATTTTCTATATTCAAACCAAACCATAAAAGGTCAATCTTTTTGCTTGGGATTGTGCTGCATTACAACTTTTTTCTACAAACTAGGTAAGTTTTTTTTACTCCCCCAGTCTGGTTCTCTACATACATAGAAATGGTTTGCTAGAAAATTGCCCGACTGTATTTGTAGGCCATAATTCACATTGTGAAACCCAGCGGTCGATGGATCGAAACCAACCTCTGCTAAATAGTTGTGATTTATAAACTTCATCATTGCATATCAACTGAACTTTTCTGTCAACAGCAAACGTGTCTCGGATCAAAAACACTAGTCAAAATCCTAAATCCCAGTACAACTCGTGCCAAAGGACCAGAAGGAGATTCGCGACCTCTCAGCATTTTCTATATTCAAACCAAACCATAAAAGGTCAATCTTTTTGCTTGGGATTGTGCTGCATTACAACTTTTTTCTACAAACTAGGTAAGTTTTTTTTACTCCCCCAGTCTGGTTCTCTACATACATAGAAATGGTTTGCTAGAAAATTGCCCGACTGTATTTGTAGGCCATAATTCACATTGTGAACTCCGTAGATGTTCTTCAAATATGGGAGAAAGGAATCTGTACTTAAAAAAAAAAAAAAAAAAAGCACTCAATGGCACATTTGACTATAAGTAAACTGTGACATGGTGTGGCGTGAAACTGATAATGGCGTTCGTCGGGCATGGGGGATTAGCTCAAGTGGTAGAGCGCTCGCTTAGCATGCGAGAGGTAGCGGGATCGATGCCCGCATTCTCCAATACAATCTTTGGATTCCTTTTTCAGTTGGCCGAGTGAATTGTTTATGCCACCTGCTCGTGGCACACACGTCCAAACCTTGAAGACTTTCAACAATGGCTAAATCAAGCCTTCGATAGCTCAGCTGGTAGAGCGGAGGACTGTAGATCTAAATTAGCAATCCTTAGGTCGCTGGTTCAATTCCGGCTCGAAGGAAGTTTTGTGTATTCTATCAGATGTTTTCAACCTTCTGGCAAATACCAGACAGCTATGCTCTTTCTGGACATGTAGACAGAAACACAACCGGAAAGTTTTTTCTCCAGTTTGCCTTGTGAATTCAAATCTTAGGCAGCAACAGTGCTTTTACTTTATGGAGATGCTGAGCACCAATGTGAAAACGTCTTCAACTGTAGCATGCTACCCAAGCAAAAGGAACCAACGTCCCTGGGTGGACTCGAACCACCAACCTTTCGGTTAACAGCCGAACGCGCTAACCGATTGCGCCACAGAGACACAAACGCCTGCCGAACTTTCGTCTAACAGCCGGACGCACCCACCAGTTTTAACCGGAACCTTAAACAATGGTCAGACACCATTTCCTCTAATGATTTTCAACAATAATATGACACAAGAAAGCAAAAAAAAACAAAGAAACAATTGCAGAACCCCAGGAGTACTCTAGTCGCCAACAAATATGTAATGGCTGAAAATTTACATGTCATCGACATGAACACAAACAGTCATTAGAATTTTACTCTGTACATCTGTTAACACAAGCAGAGTGGCGCAGCGGAAGCGTGCTGGGCCCATAACCCAGAGGTCGATGGATCGAAACCATCCTCTGCTAAATTGTGCTGCATTACAACTTTTTTCTACAAACTAGGTAAGTTTTTTTTCATTCCCGCAGTTTGGTTCTCTATATACAGAGAAATGGTTTACTAGAAAATTGCACGACTGTATTTGTAGGCCATAATTCACATTGTGAAACCCAGCGGTCAATGGATTGAAACCAACCTCTTCTAAATACTTGTGTTTTATAAACTTCATCATTGCATATCAACTGAACTTTTCTGTCAACAGCAAACGTGTCTCGGATCAAAAACACTAGTCAAAATCCTAAATCCCAGTACAACTCGTGCCAAAGGACCAGAAGGAGATTCGCGACCTCTCAGCATTTTCTATATTCAAACCAAACCATAAAAGATCAATCTTTTCGCTTGGGATTGTGCTGCATTACAACTTTTTTCTACAAACTAGGTAAGTTTTTTTTCATTCCCCCAGTTTGGTTCTCTATATACAGAGAAATGGTTTACTAGAAAATTGCTCGACTGTATTTGTAGGCCATAATTCACATTGTGAAACCCAGCGGTCGATGGATCGAAACCAACCTCTGCTAAATAGTTGTGTTTTATAAACTTCATCATTGCATATCAACTGAACTTTTCTGTCAACAGCAAACGTGTCTCGGATCAAAAACACTAGTCAAAATCCTAAATCCCAGTACAACTCGTGCCAAAGGACCAGAAGGAGATTCGCGACCTCTCAGCATTTTCTATATTCAAACCAAACCATAAAAGGTCAATCTTTTTGCTTGGGATTGTGCTGCATTACAACTTTTTTCTACAAACTAGGTAAGTTTTTTTTACTCCCCCAGTCTGGTTCTCTACATACATAGAAATGGTTTGCTAGAAAATTGCCCGACTGTATTTGTAGGCCATAATTCACATTGTGAAACCCAGCGGTCGATGGATCGAAACCAACCTCTGCTAAATAGTTGTGATTTATAAACTTCATCATTGCATATCAACTGAACTTTTCTGTCAACAGCAAACGTGTCTCGGATCAAAAACACTAGGCAAAATCCTAAATCCCAGTACAACTCGTGCCAAAGGACCAGAAGGAGATTCGCGACCTCTCAGCATTTTCTATATTCAAACCAAACCATAAAAGGTCAATCTTTTTGCTTGGGATTGTGCTGCATTACAACTTTTTTCTACAAACTAGGTAAGTTTTTTTTACTCCCCCAGTCTGGTTCTCTACATACGTAGAAATGGTTTGCTAGAAAATTGCTCGACTTTATTTGTAGGCCATAATTCACATTGTGAACTCCGTAGATGTTCTTCAAATATGGGAGAAAGGAATCTGTACTTAAAAAAAAAAAAAAAAAAAAAAAAAAAGCACTCAATGGCACATTTGACTATAAGTAAACTGTGACATGGTGTGGCGTGAAACTGATAATGGCGTTCGTCGGGCATGGGGGATTAGCTCAAGTGGTAGAGCGCTCGCTTAGCATGCGAGAGGTAGCGGGATCTGATGCCCGCATTCTCCAATACAATCTTTGGATTCCTTTTTCAGTTGGCCGAGTGAATTGTTTTTGCCACCTGCTCGTGGCACACACGTCCAAACCTTGAAGACTTTCAACAATGGCTAAATCAAGCCTTCGATAGCTCAGCTGGTAGAGCGGAGGACTGTAGATCTAAATTAGCAATCCTTAGGTCGCTGGTTCAATTCCGGCTCGAAGGAAGTTTTGTGTATTCTATCAGATGTTTTCAACCTTCTGGCAAATACCAGACAGCTATGCTCTTTCTGGACATGTAGACAGAAACACAACCGGAAAGTTTTTTCTCCAGTTTGCCTTGTGAATTCAAATCTTAGGCAGCAACAGTGCTTTTACTTTATGGAGATGCTGAGCACCAATGTGAAAACGTCTTCAACTGTAGCATGCTACCCAAGCAAAAGGAACCAACGTCCCTGGGTGGACTCAAACCACCAACCTTTCGGTTAACAGCCGAACGCGCTAACCGATTGCGCCACAGAGACACAAACGCCTGCCGAACTTTCGTCTAACAGCCGGACGCACCCACCAGTTTTAACCGGAACCTTAAACAATGGTCAGACACCATTTCCTCTAATGATTTTCAACAATAATATGACACAAGAAAGCAAAAAAAAACAAAGAAACAATTGCAGAACCCCAGGAGTACTCTAGTCGCCAACAAATATGTAATGGCTGAAAATTTACATGTCATCGACATGAACACAAACAGTCATTAGAATTTTACTCTGTACATCTGTTAACACAAGCAGAGTGGCGCAGCGGAAGCGTGCTGGGCCCATAACCCAGAGGTCGATGGATCAAAACCATCCTCTGCTAAATTGTGCTGCATTACAACTTTTTTCTACAAACTAGGTAAGTTTTTTTTCATTCCCCCAGTTTGGTTCTCTATATACAGAGAAATGGTTTACTAGAAAATTGCACGACTGTATTTGTAGGCCATAATTCACATTGTGAAACCCAGCGGTCAATGGATTGAAACCAACCTCTTCTAAATACTTGTGTTTTATAAACTTCATCATTGCATATCAACTGAACTTTTCTGTCAACAGCAAACGTGTCTCGGATCAAAAACACTAGTCAAAATCCTAAATCCCAGTACAACTCGTGCCAAAGGACCAGAAGGAGATTCGCGACCTCTCAGCATTTTCTATATTCAAACCAAACCATAAAAGATCAATCTTTTCGCTTGGGATTGTGCTGCATTACAACTTTTTTCTACAAACTAGGTAAGTTTTTTTTCATTCCCCCAGTTTGGTTCTCTATATACAGAGAAATGGTTTACTAGAAAATTGCTCGACTGTATTTGTAGGCCATAATTCACATTGTGAAACCCAGCGGTCGATGGATCGAAACCAACCTCTGCTAAATAGTTGTGTTTTATAAACTTCATCATTGCATATCAACTGAACTTTTCTGTCAACAGCAAACGTGTCTCGGATCAAAAACACTAGTCAAAATCCTAAATCCCAGTACAACTCGTGCCAAAGGACCAGAAGGAGATTCGCGACCTCTCAGCATTTTCTATATTCAAACCAAACCATAAAAGGTCAATCTTTTTGCTTGGGATTGTGCTGCATTACAACTTTTTTCTACAAACTAGGTAAGTTTTTTTTACTCCCCCAGTCTGGTTCTCTACATACATAGAAATGGTTTGCTAGAAAATTGCCCGACTGTATTTGTAGGCCATAATTCACATTGTGAAACCCAGCGGTCGATGGATCGAAACCAACCTCTGCTAAATAGTTGTGTTTTATAAACTTCATCATTGCATATCAACTGAACTTTTCTGTCAACAGCAAACGTGTCTCGGATCAAAAACACTAGTCAAAATCCTAAATCCCAGTACAACTCGTGCCAAAGGACCAGAAGGAGATTCGCGACCTCTCAGCATTTTCTATATTCAAACCAAACCATAAAAGGTCAATCTTTTTGCTTGGGATTGTGCTGCATTACAACTTTTTTCTACAAACTAGGTAAGTTTTTTTTACTCCCCCAGTCTGGTTCTCTACATACATAGAAATGGTTTGCTAGAAAATTGCCCGACTGTATTTGTAGGCCATAATTCACATTGTGAAACCCAGCGGTCGATGGATCGAAACCAACCTCTGCTAAATAGTTGTGATTTATAAACTTCATCATTGCATATCAACTGAACTTTTCTGTCAACAGCAAACGTGTCTCGGATCAAAAACACTAGTCAAAATCCTAAATCCCAGTACAACTCGTGCCAAAGGACCAGAAGGAGATTCGCGACCTCTCAGCATTTTCTATATTCAAACCAAACCATAAAAGGTCAATCTTTTTGCTTGGGATTGTGCTGCATTACAACTTTTTTCTACAAACTAGGTAAGTTTTTTTTACTCCCCCAGTCTGGTTCTCTACATACATAGAAATGGTTTGCTAGAAAATTGCCCGACTGTATTTGTAGGCCATAATTCACATTGTGAACTCCGTAGATGTTCTTCAAATATGGGAGAAAGGAATCTGTACTTAAAAAAAAAAAAAAAAAAAGCACTCAATGGCACATTTGACTATAAGTAAACTGTGACATGGTGTGGCGTGAAACTGATAATGGCGTTCGTCGGGCATGGGGGATTAGCTCAAGTGGTAGAGCGCTCGCTTAGCATGCGAGAGGTAGCGGGATCGATGCCCGCATTCTCCAATACAATCTTTGGATTCCTTTTTCAGTTGGCCGAGTGAATTGTTTATGCCACCTGCTCGTGGCACACACGTCCAAACCTTGAAGACTTTCAACAATGGCTAAATCAAGCCTTCGATAGCTCAGCTGGTAGAGCGGAGGACTGTAGATCTAAATTAGCAATCCTTAGGTCGCTGGTTCAATTCCGGCTCGAAGGAAGTTTTGTGTATTCTATCAGATGTTTTCAACCTTCTGGCAAATACCAGACAGCTATGCTCTTTCTGGACATGTAGACAGAAACACAACCGGAAAGTTTTTTCTCCAGTTTGCCTTGTGAATTCAAATCTTAGGCAGCAACAGTGCTTTTACTTTATGGAGATGCTGAGCACCAATGTGAAAACGTCTTCAACTGTAGCATGCTACCCAAGCAAAAGGAACCAACGTCCCTGGGTGGACTCGAACCACCAACCTTTCGGTTAACAGCCGAACGCGCTAACCGATTGCGCCACAGAGACACAAACGCCTGCCGAACTTTCGTCTAACAGCCGGACGCACCCACCAGTTTTAACCGGAACCTTAAACAATGGTCAGACACCATTTCCTCTAATGATTTTCAACAATAATATGACACAAGAAAGCAAAAAAAAACAAAGAAACAATTGCAGAACCCCAGGAGTACTCTAGTCGCCAACAAATATGTAATGGCTGAAAATTTACATGTCATCGACATGAACACAAACAGTCATTAGAATTTTACTCTGTACATCTGTTAACACAAGCAGAGTGGCGCAGCGGAAGCGTGCTGGGCCCATAACCCAGAGGTCGATGGATCGAAACCATCCTCTGCTAAATTGTGCTGCATTACAACTTTTTTCTACAAACTAGGTAAGTTTTTTTTCATTCCCGCAGTTTGGTTCTCTATATACAGAGAAATGGTTTACTAGAAAATTGCACGACTGTATTTGTAGGCCATAATTCACATTGTGAAACCCAGCGGTCAATGGATTGAAACCAACCTCTTCTAAATACTTGTGTTTTATAAACTTCATCATTGCATATCAACTGAACTTTTCTGTCAACAGCAAACGTGTCTCGGATCAAAAACACTAGTCAAAATCCTAAATCCCAGTACAACTCGTGCCAAAGGACCAGAAGGAGATTCGCGACCTCTCAGCATTTTCTATATTCAAACCAAACCATAAAAGATCAATCTTTTCGCTTGGGATTGTGCTGCATTACAACTTTTTTCTACAAACTAGGTAAGTTTTTTTTCATTCCCCCAGTTTGGTTCTCTATATACAGAGAAATGGTTTACTAGAAAATTGCTCGACTGTATTTGTAGGCCATAATTCACATTGTGAAACCCAGCGGTCGATGAATCGAAACCAACCTCTGCTAAATAGTTGTGTTTTATAAACTTCATCATTGCATATCAACTGAACTTTTCTGTCAACAGCAAACGTGTCTCGGATCAAAAACACTAGTCAAAATCCTAAATCCCAGTACAACTCGTGCCAAAGGACCAGAAGGAGATTCGCGACCTCTCAGCATTTTCTATATTCAAACCAAACCATAAAAGGTCAATCTTTTTGCTTGGGATTGTGCTGCATTACAACTTTTTTCTACAAACTAGGTAAGTTTTTTTTACTCCCCCAGTCTGGTTCTCTACATACATAGAAATGGTTTGCTAGAAAATTGCCCGACTGTATTTGTAGGCCATAATTCACATTGTGAAACCCAGCGGTCGATGGATCGAAACCAACCTCTGCTAAATAGTTGTGATTTATAAACTTCATCATTGCATATCAACTGAACTTTTCTGTCAACAGCAAACGTGTCTCGGATCAAAAACACTAGGCAAAATCCTAAATCCCAGTACAACTCGTGCCAAAGGACCAGAAGGAGATTCGCGACCTCTCAGCATTTTCTATATTCAAACCAAACCATAAAAGGTCAATCTTTTTGCTTGGGATTGTGCTGCATTACAACTTTTTTCTACAAACTAGGTAAGTTTTTTTTACTCCCCCAGTCTGGTTCTCTACATACGTAGAAATGGTTTGCTAGAAAATTGCTCGACTTTATTTGTAGGCCATAATTCACATTGTGAACTCCGTAGATGTTCTTCAAATATGGGAGAAAGGAATCTGTACTTAAAAAAAAAAAAAAAAAAAAAAAAAAAGCACTCAATGGCACATTTGACTATAAGTAAACTGTGACATGGTGTGGCGTGAAACTGATAATGGCGTTCGTCGGGCATGGGGGATTAGCTCAAGTGGTAGAGCGCTCGCTTAGCATGCGAGAGGTAGCGGGATCTGATGCCCGCATTCTCCAATACAATCTTTGGATTCCTTTTTCAGTTGGCCGAGTGAATTGTTTTTGCCACCTGCTCGTGGCACACACGTCCAAACCTTGAAGACTTTCAACAATGGCTAAATCAAGCCTTCGATAGCTCAGCTGGTAGAGCGGAGGACTGTAGATCTAAATTAGCAATCCTTAGGTCGCTGGTTCAATTCCGGCTCGAAGGAAGTTTTGTGTATTCTATCAGATGTTTTCAACCTTCTGGCAAATACCAGACAGCTATGCTCTTTCTGGACATGTAGACAGAAACACAACCGGAAAGTTTTTTCTCCAGTTTGCCTTGTGAATTCAAATCTTAGGCAGCAACAGTGCTTTTACTTTATGGAGATGCTGAGCACCAATGTGAAAACGTCTTCAACTGTAGCATGCTACCCAAGCAAAAGGAACCAACGTCCCTGGGTGGACTCAAACCACCAACCTTTCGGTTAACAGCCGAACGCGCTAACCGATTGCGCCACAGAGACACAAACGCCTGCCGAACTTTCGTCTAACAGCCGGACGCACCCACCAGTTTTAACCGGAACCTTAAACAATGGTCAGACACCATTTCCTCTAATGATTTTCAACAATAATATGACACAAGAAAGCAAAAAAAAACAAAGAAACAATTGCAGAACCCCAGGAGTACTCTAGTCGCCAACAAATATGTAATGGCTGAAAATTTACATGTCATCGACATGAACACAAACAGTCATTAGAATTTTACTCTGTACATCTGTTAACACAAGCAGAGTGGCGCAGCGGAAGCGTGCTGGGCCCATAACCCAGAGGTCGATGGATCAAAACCATCCTCTGCTAAATTGTGCTGCATTACAACTTTTTTCTACAAACTAGGTAAGTTTTTTTTCATTCCCCCAGTTTGGTTCTCTATATACAGAGAAATGGTTTACTAGAAAATTGCACGACTGTATTTGTAGGCCATAATTCACATTGTGAAACCCAGCGGTCAATGGATTGAAACCAACCTCTTCTAAATAGTTGTGTTTTATAAACTTCATCATTGCATATCAACTGAACTTTTCTGTCAACAGCAAACGTGTCTCGGATCAAAAACACTAGTCAAAATCCTAAATCCCAGTACAACTCGTGCCAAAGGACCAGAAGGAGATTCGCGACCTCTCAGCATTTTCTATATTCAAACCAAACCATAAAAGATCAATCTTTTCGCTTGGGATTGTGCTGCATTACAACTTTTTTCTACAAACTAGGTAAGTTTTTTTTCATTCCCCCAGTTTGGTTCTCTATATACAGAGAAATGGTTTACTAGAAAATTGCTCGACTGTATTTGTAGGCCATAATTCACATTGTGAAACCCAGCGGTCGATGGATCGAAACCAACCTCTGCTAAATAGTTGTGTTTTATAAACTTCATCATTGCATATCAACTGAACTTTTCTGTCAACAGCAAACGTGTCTCGGATCAAAAACACTAGTCAAAATCCTAAATCCCAGTACAACTCGTGCCAAAGGACCAGAAGGAGATTCGCGACCTCTCAGCATTTTCTATATTCAAACCAAACCATAAAAGGTCAATCTTTTTGCTTGGGATTGTGCTGCATTACAACTTTTTTCTACAAACTAGGTAAGTTTTTTTTACTCCCCCAGTCTGGTTCTCTACATACATAGAAATGGTTTGCTAGAAAATTGCCCGACTGTATTTGTAGGCCATAATTCACATTGTGAAACCCAGCGGTCGATGGATCGAAACCAACCTCTGCTAAATAGTTGTGTTTTATAAACTTCATCATTGCATATCAACTGAACTTTTCTGTCAACAGCAAACGTGTCTCGGATCAAAAACACTAGTCAAAATCCTAAATCCCAGTACAACTCGTGCCAAAGGACCAGAAGGAGATTCGCGACCTCTCAGCATTTTCTATATTCAAACCAAACCATAAAAGGTCAATCTTTTTGCTTGGGATTGTGCTGCATTACAACTTTTTTCTACAAACTAGGTAAGTTTTTTTTACTCCCCCAGTCTGGTTCTCTACATACATAGAAATGGTTTGCTAGAAAATTGCCCGACTGTATTTGTAGGCCATAATTCACATTGTGAAACCCAGCGGTCGATGGATCGAAACCAACCTCTGCTAAATAGTTGTGATTTATAAACTTCATCATTGCATATCAACTGAACTTTTCTGTCAACAGCAAACGTGTCTCGGATCAAAAACACTAGTCAAAATCCTAAATCCCAGTACAACTCGTGCCAAAGGACCAGAAGGAGATTCGCGACCTCTCAGCATTTTCTATATTCAAACCAAACCATAAAAGGTCAATCTTTTTGCTTGGGATTGTGCTGCATTACAACTTTTTTCTACAAACTAGGTAAGTTTTTTTTACTCCCCCAGTCTGGTTCTCTACATACATAGAAATGGTTTGCTAGAAAATTGCCCGACTGTATTTGTAGGCCATAATTCACATTGTGAACTCCGTAGATGTTCTTCAAATATGGGAGAAAGGAATCTGTACTTAAAAAAAAAAAAAAAAAAAGCACTCAATGGCACATTTGACTATAAGTAAACTGTGACATGGTGTGGCGTGAAACTGATAATGGCGTTTGTCGGGCATGGGGGATTAGCTCAAGTGGTAGAGCGCTCGCTTAGCATGCGAGAGGTAGCGGGATCGATGCCCCCATTCTCCAATACAATCTTTGGATTCCTTTTTCAGTTGGCCGAGTGAATTGTTTATGCCACCTGCTCGTGGCACACACGTCCAAACCTTGAAGACTTTCAACAATGGCTAAATCAAGCCTTCGATAGCTCAGCTGGTAGAGCGGAGGACTGTAGATCTAAATTAGCAATCCTTAGGTCGCTGGTTCAATTCCGGCTCGAAGGAAGTTTTGTGTATTCTATCAGATGTTTTCAACCTTCTGGCAAATACCAGACAGCTATGCTCTTTCTGGACATGTAGACAGAAACACAACCGGAAAGTTTTTTCTCCAGTTTGCCTTGTGAATTCAAATCTTAGGCAGCAACAGTGCTTTTACTTTATGGAGATGCTGAGCACCAATGTGAAAACGTCTTCAACTGTAGCATGCTACCCAAGCAAAAGGAACCAACGTCCCTGGGTGGACTCAAACCACCAACCTTTCGGTTAACAGCCGAACGCGCTAACCGATTGCGCCACAGAGACACAAACGCCTGCCGAACTTTCGTCTAACAGCCGGACGCACCCACCAGTTTTAACCGGAACCTTAAACAATGGTCAGACACCATTTCCTCTAATGATTTTCAACAATAATATGACACAAGAAAGCAAAAAAAAACAAAGAAACAATTGCAGAACCCCAGGAGTACTCTAGTCGCCAACAAATATGTAATGGCTGAAAATTTACATGTCATCGACATGAACACAAACAGTCATTAGAATTTTACTCTGTACATCTGTTAACACAAGCAGAGTGGCGCAGCGGAAGCGTGCTGGGCCCATAACCCAGAGGTCGATGGATCAAAACCATCCTCTGCTAAATTGTGCTGCATTACAACTTTTTTCTACAAACTAGGTAAGTTTTTTTTCATTCCCCCAGTTTGGTTCTCTATATACAGAGAAATGGTTTACTAGAAAATTGCACGACTGTATTTGTAGGCCATAATTCACATTGTGAAACCCAGCGGTCAATGGATTGAAACCAACCTCTTCTAAATAGTTGTGTTTTATAAACTTCATCATTGCATATCAACTGAACTTTTCTGTCAACAGCAAACGTGTCTCGGATCAAAAACACTAGTCAAAATCCTAAATCCCAGTACAACTCGTGCCAAAGGACCAGAAGGAGATTCGCGACCTCTCAGCATTTTCTATATTCAAACCAAACCATAAAAGATCAATCTTTTCGCTTGGGATTGTGCTGCATTACAACTTTTTTCTACAAACTAGGTAAGTTTTTTTTCATTCCCCCAGTTTGGTTCTCTATATACAGAGAAATGGTTTACTAGAAAATTGCTCGACTGTATTTGTAGGCCATAATTCACATTGTGAAACCCAGCGGTCGATGGATCGAAACCAACCTCTGCTAAATAGTTGTGTTTTATAAACTTCATCATTGCATATCAACTGAACTTTTCTGTCAACAGCAAACGTGTCTCGGATCAAAAACACTAGTCAAAATCCTAAATCCCAGTACAACTCGTGCCAAAGGACCAGAAGGAGATTCGCGACCTCTCAGCATTTTCTATATTCAAACCAAACCATAAAAGGTCAATCTTTTTGCTTGGGATTGTGCTGCATTACAACTTTTTTCTACAAACTAGGTAAGTTTTTTTTACTCCCCCAGTCTGGTTCTCTACATACATAGAAATGGTTTGCTAGAAAATTGCCCGACTGTATTTGTAGGCCATAATTCACATTGTGAAACCCAGCGGTCGATGGATCGAAACCAACCTCTGCTAAATAGTTGTGTTTTATAAACTTCATCATTGCATATCAACTGAACTTTTCTGTCAACAGCAAACGTGTCTCGGATCAAAAACACTAGTCAAAATCCTAAATCCCAGTACAACTCGTGCCAAAGGACCAGAAGGAGATTCGCGACCTCTCAGCATTTTCTATATTCAAACCAAACCATAAAAGGTCAATCTTTTTGCTTGGGATTGTGCTGCATTACAACTTTTTTCTACAAACTAGGTAAGTTTTTTTTACTCCCCCAGTCTGGTTCTCTACATACATAGAAATGGTTTGCTAGAAAATTGCCCGACTGTATTTGTAGGCCATAATTCACATTGTGAAACCCAGCGGTCGATGGATCGAAACCAACCTCTGCTAAATAGTTGTGATTTATAAACTTCATCATTGCATATCAACTGAACTTTTCTGTCAACAGCAAACGTGTCTCGGATCAAAAACACTAGTCAAAATCCTAAATCCCAGTACAACTCGTGCCAAAGGACCAGAAGGAGATTCGCGACCTCTCAGCATTTTCTATATTCAAACCAAACCATAAAAGGTCAATCTTTTTGCTTGGGATTGTGCTGCATTACAACTTTTTTCTACAAACTAGGTAAGTTTTTTTTACTCCCCCAGTCTGGTTCTCTACATACATAGAAATGGTTTGCTAGAAAATTGCCCGACTGTATTTGTAGGCCATAATTCACATTGTGAACTCCGTAGATGTTCTTCAAATATGGGAGAAAGGAATCTGTACTTAAAAAAAAAAAAAAAAAAAGCACTCAATGGCACATTTGACTATAAGTAAACTGTGACATGGTGTGGCGTGAAACTGATAATGGCGTTTGTCGGGCATGGGGGATTAGCTCAAGTGGTAGAGCGCTCGCTTAGCATGCGAGAGGTAGCGGGATCGATGCCCCCATTCTCCAATACAATCTTTGGATTCCTTTTTCAGTTGGCCGAGTGAATTGTTTATGCCACCTGCTCGTGGCACACACGTCCAAACCTTGAAGACTTTCAACAATGGCTAAATCAAGCCTTCGATAGCTCAGCTGGTAGAGCGGAGGACTGTAGATCTAAATTAGCAATCCTTAGGTCGCTGGTTCAATTCCGGCTCGAAGGAAGTTTTGTGTATTCTATCAGATGTTTTCAACCTTCTGGCAAATACCAGACAGCTATGCTCTTTCTGGACATGTAGACAGAAACACAACCGGAAAGTTTTTTCTCCAGTTTGCCTTGTGAATTCAAATCTTAGGCAGCAACAGTGCTTTTACTTTATGGAGATGCTGAGCACCAATGTGAAAACGTCTTCAACTGTAGCATGCTACCCAAGCAAAAGGAACCAACGTCCCTGGGTGGACTCGAACCACCAACCTTTCGGTTAACAGCCGAACGCGCTAACCGATTGCGCCACAGAGACACAAACACCTGCCGAACTTTCGTCTAACAGCCGGACGCACCCACCAGTTTTAACCGGAACCTTAAACAATGGTCAGACACCATTTCCTCTAATGATTTTCAACAATAATATGACACAAGAAAGCAAAAAAAAACAAAGAAACAATTGCAGAACCCCAGGAGTACTCTAGTCGCCAACAAATATGTAATGGCTGAAAATTTACATGTCATCGACATGAACACAAACAGTCATTAGAATTTTACTCTGTACATCTGTTAGCACAAGCAGAGTGGCGCAGCGGAAGCGTGCTGGGCCCATAACCCAGAGGTCGATGGATCGAAACCATCCTCTGCTAAATTGTGCTGCATTACAACTTTTTTCTACAAACTAGGTAAGTTTTTTTTCATTCCCCCAGTTTGGTTCTCTATATACAGAGAAATGGTTTACTAGAAAATTGCACGACTGTATTTGTAGGCCATAATTCACATTGTGAAACCCAGCGGTCAATGGATTGAAACCAACCTCTTCTAAATAGTTGTGTTTTATAAACTTCATCATTGCATATCAACTGAACTTTTCTGTCAACAGCAAACGTGTCTCGGATCAAAAACACTAGTCAAAATCCTAAATCCCAGTACAACTCGTGCCAAAGGACCAGAAGGAGATTCGCGACCTCTCAGCATTTTCTATATTCAAACCAAACCATAAAAGATCAATCTTTTCGCTTGGGATTGTGCTGCATTACAACTTTTTTCTACAAACTAGGTAAGTTTTTTTTCATTCCCCCAGTTTGGTTCTCTATATACAGAGAAATGGTTTACTAGAAAATTGCTCGACTGTATTTGTAGGCCATAATTCACATTGTGAAACCCAGCGGTCGATGGATCGAAACCAACCTCTGCTAAATAGTTGTGTTTTATAAACTTCATCATTGCATATCAACTGAACTTTTCTGTCAACAGCAAACGTGTCTCGGATCAAAAACACTAGTCAAAATCCTAAATCCCAGTACAACTCGTGCCAAAGGACCAGAAGGAGATTCGCGACCTCTCAGCATTTTCTATATTCAAACCAAACCATAAAAGGTCAATCTTTTTGCTTGGGATTGTGCTGCATTACAACTTTTTTCTACAAACTAGGTAAGTTTTTTTTACTCCCCCAGTCTGGTTCTCTACATA
The DNA here is from genome assembly GCF_039654945.1 of Dendrobates tinctorius. Classification (NCBI taxonomy): domain Eukaryota; kingdom Metazoa; phylum Chordata; class Amphibia; order Anura; family Dendrobatidae; genus Dendrobates; species Dendrobates tinctorius. The sequence continues at coordinate 11,782,941 of NW_027361918.1, read as the reverse complement.
CATAGAAATGGTTTGCTAGAAAATTGCCCGACTGTATTTGTAGGCCATAATTCACATTGTGAAACCCAGCGGTCGATGGATCGAAACCAACCTCTGCTAAATAGTTGTGATTTATAAACTTCATCATTGCATATCAACTGAACTTTTCTGTCAACAGCAAACGTGTCTCGGATCAAAAACACTAGTCAAAATCCTAAATCCCAGTACAACTCGTGCCAAAGGACCAGAAGGAGATTCGCGACCTCTCAGCATTTTCTATATTCAAACCAAACCATAAAAGGTCAATCTTTTTGCTTGGGATTGTGCTGCATTACAACTTTTTTCTACAAACTAGGTAAGTTTTTTTTACTCCCCCAGTCTGGTTCTCTACATACATAGAAATGGTTTGCTAGAAAATTGCCCGACTGTATTTGTAGGCCATAATTCACATTGTGAAACCCAGCGGTCGATGGATCGAAACCAACCTCTGCTAAATAGTTGTGATTTATAAACTTCATCATTGCATATCAACTGAACTTTTCTGTCAACAGCAAACGTGTCTCGGATCAAAAACACTAGTCAAAATCCTAAATCCCAGTACAACTCGTGCCAAAGGACCAGAAGGAGATTCGCGACCTCTCAGCATTTTCTATATTCAAACCAAACCATAAAAGGTCAATCTTTTTGCTTGGGATTGTGCTGCATTACAACTTTTTTCTACAAACTAGGTAAGTTTTTTTTACTCCCCCAGTCTGGTTCTCTACATACATAGAAATGGTTTGCTAGAAAATTGCCCGACTGTATTTGTAGGCCATAATTCACATTGTGAACTCCGTAGATGTTCTTCAAATATGGGAGAAAGGAATCTGTACTTAAAAAAAAAAAAAAAAAAAGCACTCAATGGCACATTTGACTATAAGTAAACTGTGACATGGTGTGGCGTGAAACTGATAATGGCGTTCGTCGGGCATGGGGGATTAGCTCAAGTGGTAGAGCGCTCGCTTAGCATGCGAGAGGTAGCGGGATCGATGCCCGCATTCTCCAATACAATCTTTGGATTCCTTTTTCAGTTGGCCGAGTGAATTGTTTATGCCACCTGCTCGTGGCACACACGTCCAAACCTTGAAGACTTTCAACAATGGCTAAATCAAGCCTTCGATAGCTCAGCTGGTAGAGCGGAGGACTGTAGATCTAAATTAGCAATCCTTAGGTCGCTGGTTCAATTCCGGCTCGAAGGAAGTTTTGTGTATTCTATCAGATGTTTTCAACCTTCTGGCAAATACCAGACAGCTATGCTCTTTCTGGACATGTAGACAGAAACACAACCGGAAAGTTTTTTCTCCAGTTTGCCTTGTGAATTCAAATCTTAGGCAGCAACAGTGCTTTTACTTTATGGAGATGCTGAGCACCAATGTGAAAACGTCTTCAACTGTAGCATGCTACCCAAGCAAAAGGAACCAACGTCCCTGGGTGGACTCGAACCACCAACCTTTCGGTTAACAGCCGAACGCGCTAACCGATTGCGCCACAGAGACACAAACGCCTGCCGAACTTTCGTCTAACAGCCGGACGCACCCACCAGTTTTAACCGGAACCTTAAACAATGGTCAGACACCATTTCCTCTAATGATTTTCAACAATAATATGACACAAGAAAGCAAAAAAAAACAAAGAAACAATTGCAGAACCCCAGGAGTACTCTAGTCGCCAACAAATATGTAATGGCTGAAAATTTACATGTCATCGACATGAACACAAACAGTCATTAGAATTTTACTCTGTAAATCTGTTAACACAAGCAGAGTGGCGCAGCGGAAGCGTGCTGGGCCCATAACCCAGAGGTCGATGGATCGAAACCATCCTCTGCTAAATTGTGCTGCATTACAACTTTTTTCTACAAACTAGGTAAGTTTTTTTTCATTCCCCCAGTTTGGTTCTCTATATACAGAGAAATGGTTTACTAGAAAATTGCACGACTGTATTTGTAGGCCATAATTCACATTGTGAAACCCAGCGGTCAATGGATTGAAACCAACCTCTTCTAAATAGTTGTGTTTTATAAACTTCATCATTGCATATCAACTGAACTTTTCTGTCAACAGCAAACGTGTCTCGGATCAAAAACACTAGTCAAAATCCTAAATCCCAGTACAACTCGTGCCAAAGGACCAGAAGGAGATTCGCGACCTCTCAGCATTTTCTATATTCAAACCAAACCATAAAAGATCAATCTTTTCGCTTGGGATTGTGCTGCATTACAACTTTTTTCTACAAACTAGGTAAGTTTTTTTTCATTCCCCCAGTTTGGTTCTCTATATACAGAGAAATGGTTTACTAGAAAATTGCTCGACTGTATTTGTAGGCCATAATTCACATTGTGAAACCCAGCGGTCGATGGATCGAAACCAACCTCTGCTAAATAGTTGTGTTTTATAAACTTCATCATTGCATATCAACTGAACTTTTCTGTCAACAGCAAACGTGTCTCGGATCAAAAACACTAGTCAAAATCCTAAATCCCAGTACAACTCGTGCCAAAGGACCAGAAGGAGATTCGCGACCTCTCAGCATTTTCTATATTCAAACCAAACCATAAAAGGTCAATCTTTTTGCTTGGGATTGTGCTGCATTACAACTTTTTTCTACAAACTAGGTAAGTTTTTTTTACTCCCCCAGTCTGGTTCTCTACATACATAGAAATGGTTTGCTAGAAAATTGCCCGACTGTATTTGTAGGCCATAATTCACATTGTGAAACCCAGCGGTCGATGGATCGAAACCAACCTCTGCTAAATAGTTGTGATTTATAAACTTCATCATTGCATATCAACTGAACTTTTCTGTCAACAGCAAACGTGTCTCGGATCAAAAACACTAGTCAAAATCCTAAATCCCAGTACAACTCGTGCCAAAGGACCAGAAGGAGATTCGCGACCTCTCAGCATTTTCTATATTCAAACCAAACCATAAAAGGTCAATCTTTTTGCTTGGGATTGTGCTGCATTACAACTTTTTTCTACAAACTAGGTAAGTTTTTTTTACTCCCCCAGTCTGGTTCTCTACATACATAGAAATGGTTTGCTAGAAAATTGCCCGACTGTATTTGTAGGCCATAATTCACATTGTGAAACCCAGCGGTCGATGGATCGAAACCAACCTCTGCTAAATAGTTGTGATTTATAAACTTCATCATTGCATATCAACTGAACTTTTCTGTCAACAGTCAAAATCCTAAATCCCAGTACAACTCGTGCCAAAGGACCAGAAGGAGATTCGCGACCTCTCAGCATTTTCTATATTCAAACCAAACCATAAAAGGTCAATCTTTTTGCTTGGGATTGTGCTGCATTACAACTTTTTTCTACAAACTAGGTAAGTTTTTTTTACTCCCCCAGTCTGGTTCTCTACATACATAGAAATGGCTTGCTAGAAAATTGCCCGACTGTATTTGTAGGCCATAATTCACATTGTGAAACCCAGCGGTCGATGGATCGAAACCAACCTCTGCTAAATAGTTGTGATTTATAAACTTCATCATTGCATATCAACTGAACTTTTCTGTCAACAGCAAACGTGTCTCGGATCAAAAACACTAGTCAAAATCCTAAATCCCAGTACAACTCGTGCCAAAGGACCAGAAGGAGATTCGCGACCTCTCAGCATTTTCTATATTCAAACCAAACCATAAAAGGTCAATCTTTTTGCTTGGGATTGTGCTGCATTACAACTTTTTTCTACAAACTAGGTAAGTTTTTTTTACTCCCCCAGTCTGGTTCTCTACATACATAGAAATGGTTTGCTAGAAAATTGCCCGACTGTATTTGTAGGCCATAATTCACATTGTGAACTCCGTAGATGTTCTTCAAATATGGGAGAAAGGAATCTGTACTTAAAAAAAAAAAAAAAAAAAGCACTCAATGGCACATTTGACTATAAGTAAACTGTGACATGGTGTGGCGTGAAACTGATAATGGCGTTCGTCGGGCATGGGGGATTAGCTCAAGTGGTAGAGCGCTCGCTTAGCATGCGAGAGGTAGCGGGATCGATGCCCGCATTCTCCAATACAATCTTTGGATTCCTTTTTCAGTTGGCCGAGTGAATTGTTTATGCCACCTGCTCGTGGCACACACGTCCAAACCTTGAAGACTTTCAACAATGGCTAAATCAAGCCTTCGATAGCTCAGCTGGTAGAGCGGAGGACTGTAGATCTAAATTAGCAATCCTTAGGTCGCTGGTTCAATTCCGGCTCGAAGGAAGTTTTGTGTATTCTATCAGATGTTTTCAACCTTCTGGCAAATACCAGACAGCTATGCTCTTTCTGGACATGTAGACAGAAACACAACCGGAAAGTTTTTTCTCCAGTTTGCCTTGTGAATTCAAATCTTAGGCAGCAACAGTGCTTTTACTTTATGGAGATGCTGAGCACCAATGTGAAAACGTCTTCAACTGTAGCATGCTACCCAAGCAAAAGGAACCAACGTCCCTGGGTGGACTCAAACCACCAACCTTTCGGTTAACAGCCGAACGCGCTAACCGATTGCGCCACAGAGACACAAACGCCTGCCGAACTTTCGTCTAACAGCCGGACGCACCCACCAGTTTTAACCGGAACCTTAAACAATGGTCAGACACCATTTCCTCTAATGATTTTCAACAATAATATGACACAAGAAAGCAAAAAAAAACAAAGAAACAATTGCAGAACCCCAGGAGTACTCTAGTCGCCAACAAATATGTAATGGCTGAAAATTTACATGTCATCGACATGAACACAAACAGTCATTAGAATTTTACTCTGTACATCTGTTAGCACAAGCAGAGTGGCGCAGCGGAAGCGTGCTGGGCCCATAACCCAGAGGTCGATGGATCGAAACCATCCTCTGCTAAATTGTGCTGCATTACAACTTTTTTCTACAAACTAGGTAAGTTTTTTTTCATTCCCCCAGTTTGGTTCTCTATATACAGAGAAATGGTTTACTAGAAAATTGCACGACTGTATTTGTAGGCCATAATTCACATTGTGAAACCCAGCGGTCAATGGATTGAAACCAACCTCTTCTAAATAGTTGTGTTTTATAAACTTCATCATTGCATATCAACTGAACTTTTCTGTCAACAGCAAACGTGTCTCGGATCAAAAACACTAGTCAAAATCCTAAATCCCAGTACAACTCGTGCCAAAGGACCAGAAGGAGATTCGCGACCTCTCAGCATTTTCTATATTCAAACCAAACCATAAAAGATCAATCTTTTCGCTTGGGATTGTGCTGCATTACAACTTTTTTCTACAAACTAGGTAGCATGCTACAGTTGAAGACGTTTTCACATTGGTGCTCAGCATCTCCATAAAGTAAAAGCACTGTTGCTGCCTAAGATTTGAATTCACAAGGCAAACTGGAGAAAAAACTTTCCGGTTGTGTTTCTGTCTACATGTCCAGAAAGAGCATAGCTGTCTGGTATTTGCCAGAAGGTTGAAAACATCTGATAGAATACACAAAACTTCCTTCGAGCCGGAATTGAACCAGCGACCTAAGGATTGCTAATTTAGATCTACAGTCCTCCGCTCTACCAGCTGAGCTATCGAAGGCTTGATTTAGCCATTGTTGAAAGTCTTCAAGGTTTGGACGTGTGTGCCACGAGCAGGTGGCATAAACAATTCACTCGGCCAACTGAAAAAGGAATCCAAAGATTGTATTGGAGAATGCGGGCATCGATCCCGCTACCTCTCGCATGCTAAGCGAGCGCTCTACCACTTGAGCTACTCCCCCATGCCCGACGAACGCCATTATCAGTTTCACGCCACACCATGTCACAGTTTACTTATAGTCAAATGTGCCATTGAGTGCTTTTTTTTTTTTTTTTTTAAGTACAGATTCCTTTCTCCCATATTTGAAGAACATCTACGGAGTTCACAATGTGAATTATGGCCTACAAATACAGTCGGGCAATTTTCTAGCAAACCATTTCTATGTATGTAGAGAACCAGAATGGGGGAGTAAAAAAAACTTACCTAGTTTGTAGAAAAAAGTTGTAATGCAGCACAATCCCAAGCAAAAAGATTGACCTTTTATGGTTTGGTTTGAATATAGAAAATGCTGAGAGGTCGCGAATCTCCTTCTGGTCCTTTGGCACGAGTTGTACTGGGATTTAGGATTTTGACTAGTGTTTTTGATCCGAGACACGTTTGCTGTTGACAGAAAAGTTCAGTTGATATGCAATGATGAAGTTTATAAATCACAACTATTTAGCAGCGGTTGGTTTCGATCCATCGACCGCTGGGTTTCACAATGTGAATTATGGCCTACAAATACAGTCGGGCAATTTTCTAGCAAACCATTTCTATGTATGTAGAGAACCAGACTGGGGGAGTAAAAAAAACTTACCTAGTTTGTAGAAAAAAGTTGTAATGCAGCACAATCCCAAGCAAAAAGATTGACCTTTTATGGTTTGGTTTGAATATAGAAAATGCTGAGAGGTCGCGAATCTCCTTCTGGTCCTTTGGCACGAGTTGTACTGGGATTTAGGATTTTGACTAGTGTTTTTGATCCGAGACACGTTTGCTGTTGACAGAAAAGTTCAGTTGATATGCAATGATGAAGTTTATAAAACACAACTATTTAGCAGAGTGGCGCAGCGGAAGCGTGCTGGGCCCATAACCCAGATGTCGATGGATCGAAACCATCCTCTGCTAAATTGTGCTGCATTGCATCTTTTTCTACAAACTAGCTAAGTTTTTTTTCACTTCCCCATTTTGGTTCTCTATATACAGAGAAATGGTTTGCTAGAAAATTGCTCGACTGTATTTGTAGACCATAATTCACATTGTGAAACCCAGCGGTCAATGGATTGAAACCAACCTCTGCTAAATAGTTGTGTTTTATAAACTTCATCATTGCATATCAACTGAACTTTTCTGTCAACAGCAAACGTGTCTCGGATCAAAAACACTAGTCAAAATCCTAAATCCCAGTACAACTCGTGCCAAAGGACCAGAAGGAGATTCGCGACCTCTCAGCATTTTCTATATTCAAACCAAACCATAAAAGATCAATCTTTTCGCTTGGGATTGTGCTGCATTACAACTTTTTTCTACAAACTAGGTAAGTTTTTTTTCATTCCCCCAGTTTGGTTCTCTATATACAGAGAAATGGTTTACTAGAAAATTGCTCGACTGTATTTGTAGGCCATAATTCACATTGTGAAACCCAGCGGTCGATGGATCGAAACCAACCTCTGCTAAATAGTTGTGTTTTATAAACTTCATCATTGCATATCAACTGAACTTTTCTGTCAACAGCAAACGTGTCTCGGATCAAAAACACTAGTCAAAATCCTAAATCCCAGTACAACTCGTGCCAAAGGACCAGAAGGAGATTCGCGACCTCTCAGCATTTTCTATATTCAAACCAAACCATAAAAGATCAATCTTTTCGCTTGGGATTGTGCTGCATTACAACTTTTTTCTACAAACTAGGTAAGTTTTTTTTCATTCCCCCAGTTTGGTTCTCTATATACAGAGAAATGGTTTACTAGAAAATTGCTCGACTGTATTTGTAGGCCATAATTCACATTGTGAAACCCAGCGGTCGATGGATCGAAACCAACCTCTGCTAAATAGTTGTGTTTTATAAACTTCATCATTGCATATCAACTGAACTTTTCTGTCAACAGCAAACGTGTCTCGGATCAAAAACACTAGTCAAAATCCTAAATCCCAGTACAACTCGTGCCAAAGGACCAGAAGGAGATTCGCGACCTCTCAGCATTTTCTATATTCAAACCAAACCATAAAAGGTCAATCTTTTTGCTTGGGATTGTGCTGCATTACAACTTTTTTCTACAAACTAGGTAAGTTTTTTTTACTCCCCCAGTCTGGTTCTCTACATACATAGAAATGGTTTGCTAGAAAATTGCCCGACTGTATTTGTAGGCCATAATTCACATTGTGAAACCCAGCGGTCGATGGATCGAAACCAACCTCTGCTAAATAGTTGTGATTTATAAACTTCATCATTGCATATCAACTGAACTTTTCTGTCAACAGCAAACGTGTCTCGGATCAAAAACACTAGTCAAAATCCTAAATCCCAGTACAACTCGTGCCAAAGGACCAGAAGGAGATTCGCGACCTCTCAGCATTTTCTATATTCAAACCAAACCATAAAAGGTCAATCTTTTTGCTTGGGATTGTGCTGCATTACAACTTTTTTCTACAAACTAGGTAAGTTTTTTTTACTCCCCCAGTCTGGTTCTCTACATACATAGAAATGGTTTGCTAGAAAATTGCCCGACTGTATTTGTAGGCCATAATTCACATTGTGAACTACGTAGATGTTCTTCAAATATGGGAGAAAGGAATCTGTACTTAAAAAAAAAAAAAAAAAAAGCACTCAATGGCACATTTGACTATAAGTAAACTGTGACATGGTGTGGCGTGAAACTGATAATGGCGTTCGTTGGGCATGGGGGATTAGCTCAAGTGGTAGCGCGCTCGCTTAGCATGCGAGAGGTAGCGGGATCGATGCCCGCATTCTCCAATACAATCTTTGGATTCCTTTTTCAGTTGGCCGAGTGAATTGTTTTTGCCACCTGCTCGTGGCACACACGTCCAAACCTTGAAGACTTTCAACAATGGCTAAATCAAGCCTTCGATAGCTCAGCTGGTAGAGCGGATGACTGTAGATCTAAATTAGCAATCCTTAGGTCGCTGGTTCAATTCCGGCTCGAAGGAAGTTTTGTGTATTCTATCAGATGTTTTCAACCTTCTGGCAAATACCAGACAGCTATGCTCTTTCTGGACATGTAGACAGAAACACAACCGGAAAGTTTTTTCTCCAGTTTGCCTTGTGAATTCAAATCTTAGGCAGCAACAGTGCTTTTACTTTATGGAGATGCTGAGCACCAATGTGAAAACGTCTTCAACTGTAGCATGCTACCCAAGCAAAATGAACCAACGTCCCTGGGTGGACTCGAACCACCAACCTTTCGGTTAACAGCCGAACGCGCTAACCGATTGCGCCACAGAGACACAAACGACTGCCGAACTTTCGTCTAACAGCCGGACGCACCCACCAGTTTTAACCGGAACCTTAAACAATGGTCAGACACCATTTCCTCTAATGATTTTCAACAATAATATGACACAAGAAAGCAAAAAAAAACAAAGAAACAATTGCAGAACCCCAGGAGTACTCTAGTCGCCAACAAATATGTAATGGCTGAAAATTTACATGTCATCGACCTGAACACAAACAGTCATTAGAATTTTACTCTGTACATCTGTTAACACAAGCAGAGTGGCGCAGCGGAAGCGTGCTGGGCCCATAACCCAGAGGTCGATGGATCGAAACCATCCTCTGCTAAATTGTGCTGCATTGCATCTTTTTCTACAAACTAGCTAAGTTTTTTTTCACTTCCCCATTTTGGTTCTCTATATACAGAGAAATGGTTTGCTAGAAAATTGCTCGACTGTATTTGTAGACCATAATTCACATTGTGAAACTCAGCGGTCAATGGATTGAAACCAACCTCTGCTAAATAGTTGTGTTTTATAAACTTCATCATTGCATATCAACTGAACTTTTCTGTCAACAGCAAACGTGTCTCGGATCAAAAACACTAGTCAAAATCCTAAATCCCAGTACAACTCGTGCCAAAGGACCAGAAGGAGATTCGCGACCTCTCAGCATTTTCTATATTCAAACCAAACCATAAAAGGTCAATCTTTTTGCTTGGGATTGTGCTGCATTACAACTTTTTTCTACAAACTAGGTAAGTTTTTTTTACTCCCCCAGTCTGGTTCTCTACATACATAGAAATGGTTTGCTAGAAAATTGCCCGACTGTATTTGTAGGCCATAATTCACATTGTGAAACCCAGCGGTCGATGGATCGAAACCAACCTCTGCTAAATAGTTGTGATTTATAAACTTCATCATTGCATATCAACTGAACTTTTCTGTCAACAGCAAACGTGTCTCGGATCAAAAACACTAGTCAAAATCCTAAATCCCAGTACAACTCGTGCCAAAGGACCAGAAGGAGATTCGCGACCTCTCAGCATTTTCTATATTCAAACCAAACCATAAAAGGTCAATCTTTTTGCTTGGGATTGTGCTGCATTACAACTTTTTTCTACAAACTAGGTAAGTTTTTTTTACTCCCTCAGTCTGGTTCTCTACATACGTAGAAATGGTTTGCTAGAAAATTGCTCGACTTTATTTGTAGGCCATAATTCACATTGTGAACTCCGTAGATGTTCTTCAAATATGGGAGAAAGGAATCTGTACTTAAAAAAAAAAAAAAAAAAAAAAAAAAAGCACTCAATGGCACATTTGACTATAAGTAAACTGTGACATGGTGTGGCGTGAAACTGATAATGGCGTTCGTCGGGCATGGGGGATTAGCTCAAGTGGTAGAGCGCTCGCTTAGCATGCGAGAGGTAGCGGGATCTGATGCCCGCATTCTCCAATACAATCTTTGGATTCCTTTTTCAGTTGGCCGAGTGAATTGTTTTTGCCACCTGCTCGTGGCACACACGTCCAAACCTTGAAGACTTTCAACAATGGCTAAATCAAGCCTTCGATAGCTCAGCTGGTAGAGCGGAGGACTGTAGATCTAAATTAGCAATCCTTAGGTCGCTGGTTCAATTCCGGCTCGAAGGAAGTTTTGTGTATTCTATCAGATGTTTTCAACCTTCTGGCAAATACCAGACAGCTATGCTCTTTCTGGACATGTAGACAGAAACACAACCGGAAAGTTTTTTCTCCAGTTTGCCTTGTGAATTCAAATCTTAGGCAGCAACAGTGCTTTTACTTTATGGAGATGCTGAGCACCAATGTGAAAACGTCTTCAACTGTAGCATGCTACCCAAGCAAAAGGAACCAACGTCCCTGGGTGGACTCAAACCACCAACCTTTCGGTTAACAGCCGAACGCGCTAACCGATTGCGCCACAGAGACACAAAAGCCTGCCGAACTTTCGTCTAACAGCCGGACGCACCCACCAGTTTTAACCGGAACCTTAAACAATGGTCAGACACCATTTCCTCTAATGATTTTCAACAATAATATGACACAAGAAAGCAAAAAAAAACAAAGAAACAATTGCAGAACCCCAGGAGTACTCTAGTCGCCAACAAATATGTAATGGCTGAAAATTTACATGTCATCGACATGAACACAAACAGTCATTAGAATTTTACTCTGTACATCTGTTAACACAAGCAGAGTGGCGCAGCGGAAGCGTGCTGGGCCCATAACCCAGAGGTCGATGGATCAAAACCATCCTCTGCTAAATTGTGCTGCATTACAACTTTTTTCTACAAACTAGGTAAGTTTTTTTTCATTCCCCCAGTTTGGTTCTCTATATACAGAGAAATGGTTTACTAGAAAATTGCACGACTGTATTTGTAGGCCATAATTCACATTGTGAAACCCAGCGGTCAATGGATTGAAACCAACCTCTTCTAAATAGTTGTGTTTTATAAACTTCATCATTGCATATCAACTGAACTTTTCTGTCAACAGCAAACGTGTCTTGGATCAAAAACACTAGTCAAAATCCTAAATCCCAGTACAACTCGTGCCAAAGGACCAGAAGGAGATTCGCGACCTCTCAGCATTTTCTATATTCAAACCAAACCATAAAAGATCAATCTTTTCGCTTGGGATTGTGCTGCATTACAACTTTTTTCTACAAACTAGGTAAGTTTTTTTTCATTCCCCCAGTTTGGTTCTCTATATACAGAGAAATGGTTTGCTAGAAAATTGCCCGACTGTATTTGTAGGCCATAATTCACATTGTGAAACCCAGCGGTCGATGGATCGAAACCAACCTCTGCTAAATAGTTGTGTTTTATAAACTTCATCATTGCATATCAACTGAACTTTTCTGTCAACAGCAAACGTGTCTCGGATCAAAAACACTAGTCAAAATCCTAAATCCCAGTACAACTCGTGCCAAAGGACCAGAAGGAGATTCGCGACCTCTCAGCATTTTCTATATTCAAACCAAACCATAAAAGGTCAATCTTTTTGCTTGGGATTGTGCTGCATTACAACTTTTTTCTACAAACTAGGTAAGTTTTTTTTACTCCCCCAGTCTGGTTCTCTACATACATAGAAATGGTTTGCTAGAAAATTGCCCGACTGTATTTGTAGGCCATAATTCACATTGTGAAACCCAGCGGTCGATGGATCGAAACCAACCTCTGCTAAATAGTTGTGATTTATAAACTTCATCATTGCATATCAACTGAACTTTTCTGTCAACAGCAAACGTGTCTCGGATCAAAAACACTAATCAAAATCCTAAATCCCAGTACAACTCGTGCCAAAGGACCAGAAGGAGATTCGCGACCTCTCAGCATTTTCTATATTCAAACCAAACCATAAAAGGTCAATCTTTTTGCTTGGGATTGTGCTGCATTACAACTTTTTTCTACAAACTAGGTAAGTTTTTTTTACTCCCCCAGTCTGGTTCTCTACATACATAGAAATGGTTTGCTAGAAAATTGCCCGACTGTATTTGTAGGCCATAATTCACATTGTGAACTCCGTAGATGTTCTTCAAATATGGGAGAAAGGAATCTGTACTTAAAAAAAAAAAAAAAAAAAGCACTCAATGGCACATTTGACTATAAGTAAACTGTGACATGGTGTGGCGTGAAACTGATAATGGCGTTCGTCGGGCATGGGGGATTAGCTCAAGTGGTAGAGCGCTCGCTTAGCATGCGAGAGGTAGCGGGATCGATGCCCGCATTCTCCAATACAATCTTTGGATTCCTTTTTCAGTTGGCCGAGTGAATTGTTTATGCCACCTGCTCGTGGCACACACGTCCAAACCTTGAAGACTTTCAACAATGGCTAAATCAAGCCTTCGATAGCTCAGCTGGTAGAGCGGAGGACTGTAGATCTAAATTAGCAATCCTTAGGTCGCTGGTTCAATTCCGGCTCGAAGGAAGTTTTGTGTATTCTATCAGATGTTTTCAACCTTCTGGCAAATACCAGACAGCTATGCTCTTTCTGGACATGTAGACAGAAACACAACCGGAAAGTTTTTTCTCCAGTTTGCCTTGTGAATTCAAATCTTAGGCAGCAACAGTGCTTTTACTTTATGGAGATGCTGAGCACCAATGTGAAAACGTCTTCAACTGTAGCATGCTACCCAAGCAAAAGGAACCAACGTCCCTGGGTGGACTCGAACCACCAACCTTTCGGTTAACAGCCGAACGCGCTAACCGATTGCGCCACAGAGACACAAACGCCTGCCGAACTTTCGTCTAACAGCCGGACGCACCCACCAGTTTTAACCGGAACCTTAAACAATGGTCAGACACCATTTCCTCTAATGATTTTCAACAATAATATGACACAAGAAAGCAAAAAAAAACAAAGAAACAATTGCAGAACCCCAGGAGTACTCTAGTCGCCAACAAATATGTAATGGCTGAAAATTTACATGTCATCGACATGAACACAAACAGTCATTAGAATTTTACTCTGTACATCTGTTAACACAAGCAGAGTGGCGCAGCGGAAGCGTGCTGGGCCCATAACCCAGAGGTCGATGGATCGAAACCATCCTCTGCTAAATTGTGCTGCATTGCATCTTTTTCTACAAACTAGCTAAGTTTTTTTTCACTTCCCCATTTTGGTTCTCTATATACAGAGAAATGGTTTGCTAGAAAATTGCTCGACTGTATTTGTAGACCATAATTCACATTGTGAAACCCAGCGGTCAATGGATTGAAACCAACCTCTGCTAAATAGTTGTGTTTTATAAACTTCATCATTGCATATCAACTGAACTTTTCTGTCAACAGCAAACGTGTCTCGGATCAAAAACACTAGTCAAAATCCTAAATCCCAGTACAACTCGTGCCAAAGGACCAGAAGGAGATTCGCGACCTCTCAGCATTTTCTATATTCAAACCAAACCATTAAAGATCAATCTTTTCGCTTGGGATTGTGCTGCATTACAACTTTTTTCTACAAACTAGGTAAGTTTTTTTTCATTCCCCCAGTTTGGTTCTCTATATACAGAGAAATGGTTTACTAGAAAATTGCTCGACTGTATTTGTAGGCCATAATTCACATTGTGAAACCCAGCGGTTGATGGATCGAAACCAACCTCTGCTAAATAGTTGTGTTTTATAAACTTCATCATTGCATATCAACTGAACTTTTCTGTCAACAGCAAACGTGTCTCGGATCAAAAACACTAGTCAAAATCCTAAATCCCAGTACAACTCGTGCCAAAGGACCAGAAGGAGATTCGCGACCTCTCAGCATTTTCTATATTCAAACCAAACCATAAAAGGTCAATCTTTTTGCTTGGGATTGTGCTGCATTACAACTTTTTTCTACAAACTAGGTAAGTTTTTTTTACTCCCCCAGTCTGGTTCTCTACATACATAGAAATGGTTTGCTAGAAAATTGCCCGACTGTATTTGTAGGCCATAATTCACATTGTGAAACCCAGCGGTCGATGGATCGAAACCAACCTCTGCTAAATAGTTGTGATTTATAAACTTCATCATTGCATATCAACTGAACTTTTCTGTCAACAGCAAACGTGTCTCGGATCAAAAACACTAGTCAAAATCCTAAATCCCAGTACAACTCGTGCCAAAGGACCAGAAGGAGATTCGCGACCTCTCAGCATTTTCTATATTCAAACCAAACCATAAAAGGTCAATCTTTTTGCTTGGGATTGTGCTGCATTACAACTTTTTTCTACAAACTAGGTAAGTTTTTTTTACTCCCCCAGTCTGGTTCTCTACATACATAGAAATGGTTTGCTAGAAAATTGCCCGACTGTATTTGTAGGCCATAATTCACATTGTGAACTCCGTAGATGTTCTTCAAATATGGGAGAAAGGAATCTGTACTTAAAAAAAAAAAAAAAAAAAAAAAAAAAAGCACTCAATGGCACATTTGACTATAAGTAAACTGTGACATGGTGTGGCGTGAAACTGATAATGGCGTTCGTCGGGCATGGGGGATTAGCTCAAGTGGTAGAGCGCTCGCTTAGCATGCGAGAGGTAGCGGGATCGATGCCCGCATTCTCCAATACAATCTTTGGATTCCTTTTTCAGTTGGCCGAGTGAATTGTTTTTGCCACCTGCTCGTGGCACACACGTCCAAACCTTGAAGACTTTCAACAATGGCTAAATCAAGCCTTCGATAGCTCAGCTGGTAGAGCGGAGGACTGTAGATCTAAATTAGCAATCCTTAGGTCGCTGGTTCAATTCCGGCTCGAAGGAAGTTTTGTGTATTCTATCAGATGTTTTCAACCTTCTGGCAAATACCAGACAGCTATGCTCTTTCTGGACATGTAGACAGAAACACAACCGGAAAGTTTTTTCTCCAGTTTGCCTTGTGAATTCAAATCTTAGGCAGCAACAGTGCTTTTACTTTATGGAGATGCTGAGCACCAATGTGAAAACGTCTTCAACTGTAGCATGCTACCCAAGCAAAAGGAACCAACGTCCCTGGGTGGACTCAAACCACCAACCTTTCGGTTAACAGCCGAACGCGCTAACCGATTGCGCCACAGAGACACAAACGCCTGCAGAACTTTCGTCTAACAGCCGGACGCACCCACCAGTTTTAACCGGAACCTTAAACAATGGTCAGACACCATTTCCTCTAATGATTTTCAACAATAATATGACACAAGAAAGCAAAAAAAAACAAAGAAACAATTGCAGAACCCCAGGAGTACTCTAGTCGCCAACAAATATGTAATGGCTGAAAGTTTACATGTCATCGACATGAACACAAACAGTCATTAGAATTTTACTCTGTACATCTGTTAACACAAGCAGAGTGGCGCAGCGGAAGCGTGCTGGGCCCATAACCCAGAGGTCGATGGATCAAAACCATCCTCTGCTAAATTGTGCTGCATTACAACTTTTTTCTACAAACTAGGTAAGTTTTTTTTCATTCCCCCAGTTTGGTTCTCTATATACAGAGAAATGGTTTACTAGAAAATTGCACGACTGTATTTGTAGGCCATAATTCACATTGTGAAACCCAGCGGTCAATGGATTGAAACCAACCTCTTCTAAATAGTTGTGTTTTATAAACTTCATCATTGCATATCAACTGAACTTTTCTGTCAACAGCAAACGTGTCTCGGATCAAAAACACTAGTCAAAATCCTAAATCCCAGTACAACTCGTGCCAAAGGACCAGAAGGAGATT
This sequence comes from Dendrobates tinctorius, assembly GCF_039654945.1. Lineage (NCBI taxonomy): Eukaryota > Metazoa > Chordata > Amphibia > Anura > Dendrobatidae > Dendrobates > Dendrobates tinctorius. Next base: position 11,766,753 of record NW_027361918.1, on the reverse strand, counting down.
CGCGACCTCTCAGCATTTTCTATATTCAAACCAAACCATAAAAGATCAATCTTTTCGCTTGGGATTGTGCTGCATTACAACTTTTTTCTACAAACTAGGTAAGTTTTTTTTCATTCCCCCAGTTTGGTTCTCTATATACAGAGAAATGGTTTACTAGAAAATTGCTCGACTGTATTTGTAGGCCATAATTCACATTGTGAAACCCAGCGGTCGATGGATCGAAACCAACCTCTGCTAAATAGTTGTGTTTTATAAACTTCATCATTGCATATCAACTGAACTTTTCTGTCAACAGCAAACGTGTCTCGGATCAAAAACACTAGTCAAAATCCTAAATCCCAGTACAACTCGTGCCAAAGGACCAGAAGGAGATTCGCGACCTCTCAGCATTTTCTATATTCAAACCAAACCATAAAAGGTCAATCTTTTTGCTTGGGATTGTGCTGCATTACAACTTTTTTCTACAAACTAGGTAAGTTTTTTTTACTCCCCCAGTCTGGTTCTCTACATACATAGAAATGGTTTGCTAGAAAATTGCCCGACTGTATTTGTAGGCCATAATTCACATTGTGAAACCCAGCGGTCGATGGATCGAAACCAACCTCTGCTAAATAGTTGTGTTTTATAAACTTCATCATTGCATATCAACTGAACTTTTCTGTCAACAGCAAACGTGTCTCGGATCAAAAACACTAGTCAAAATCCTAAATCCCAGTACAACTCGTGCCAAAGGACCAGAAGGAGATTCGTGACCTCTCAGCATTTTCTATATTCAAACCAAACCATAAAAGGTCAATCTTTTTGCTTGGGATTGTGCTGCATTACAACTTTTTTCTACAAACTAGGTAAGTTTTTTTTACTCCCCCAGTCTGGTTCTCTACATACATAGAAATGGTTTGCTAGAAAATTGCCCGACTGTATTTGTAGGCCATAATTCACATTGTGAAACCCAGCGGTCGATGGATCGAAACCAACCTCTGCTAAATAGTTGTGATTTATAAACTTCATCATTGCATATCAACTGAACTTTTCTGTCAACAGCAAACGTGTCTCGGATCAAAAACACTAGTCAAAATCCTAAATCCCAGTACAACTCGTGCCAAAGGACCAGAAGGAGATTCGCGACCTCTCAGCATTTTCTATATTCAAACCAAACCATAAAAGGTCAATCTTTTTGCTTGGGATTGTGCTGCATTACAACTTTTTTCTACAAACTAGGTAAGTTTTTTTTACTCCCCCAGTCTGGTTCTCTACATACATAGAAATGGTTTGCTAGAAAATTGCCCGACTGTATTTGTAGGCCATAATTCACATTGTGAACTCCGTAGATGTTCTTCAAATATGGGAGAAAGGAATCTGTACTTAAAAAAAAAAAAAAAAAAAAGCACTCAATGGCACATTTGACTATAAGTAAACTGTGACATGGTGTGGCGTGAAACTGATAATGGCGTTCGTCGGGCATGGGGGATTAGCTCAAGTGGTAGAGCGCTCGCTTAGCATGCGAGAGGTAGCGGGATCGATGCCCGCATTCTCCAATACAATCTTTGGATTCCTTTTTCAGTTGGCCGAGTGAATTGTTTATGCCACCTGCTCGTGGCACACACGTCCAAACCTTGAAGACTTTCAACAATGGCTAAATCAAGCCTTCGATAGCTCAGCTGGTAGAGCGGAGGACTGTAGATCTAAATTAGCAATCCTTAGGTCGCTGGTTCAATTCCGGCTCGAAGGAAGTTTTGTGTATTCTATCAGATGTTTTCAACCTTCTGGCAAATACCAGACAGCTATGCTCTTTCTGGACATGTAGACAGAAACACAACCGGAAAGTTTTTTCTCCAGTTTGCCTTGTGAATTCAAATCTTAGGCAGCAACAGTGCTTTTACTTTATGGAGATGCTGAGCACCAATGTGAAAACGTCTTCAACTGTAGCATGCTACCCAAGCAAAAGGAACCAACGTCCCTGGGTGGACTCGAACCACCAACCTTTCGGTTAACAGCCGAACGCGCTAACCGATTGCGCCACAGAGACACAAACGCCTGCCGAACTTTCGTCTAACAGCCGGACGCACCCACCAGTTTTAACCGGAACCTTAAACAATGGTCAGACACCATTTCCTCTAATGATTTTCAACAATAATATGACACAAGAAAGCAAAAAAAAACAAAGAAACAATTGCAGAACCCCAGGAGTACTCTAGTCGCCAACAAATATGTAATGGCTGAAAATTTACATGTCATCGACATGAACACAAACAGTCATTAGAATTTTACTCTGTACATCTGTTAACACAAGCAGAGTGGCGCAGCGGAAGCGTGCTGGGCCCATAACCCAGAGGTCGATGGATCGAAACCATCCTCTGCTAAATTGTGCTGCATTACAACTTTTTTCTACAAACTAGGTAAGTTTTTTTTCATTCCCGCAGTTTGGTTCTCTATATACAGAGAAATGGTTTACTAGAAAATTGCACGACTGTATTTGTAGGCCATAATTCACATTGTGAAACCCAGCGGTCAATGGATTGAAACCAACCTCTTCTAAATACTTGTGTTTTATAAACTTCATCATTGCATATCAACTGAACTTTTCTGTCAACAGCAAACGTGTCTCGGATCAAAAACACTAGTCAAAATCCTAAATCCCAGTACAACTCGTGCCAAAGGACCAGAAGGAGATTCGCGACCTCTCAGCATTTTCTATATTCAAACCAAACCATAAAAGATCAATCTTTTCGCTTGGGATTGTGCTGCATTACAACTTTTTTCTACAAACTAGGTAAGTTTTTTTTCATTCCCCCAGTTTGGTTCTCTATATACAGAGAAATGGTTTACTAGAAAATTGCTCGACTGTATTTGTAGGCCATAATTCACATTGTGAAACCCAGCGGTCGATGGATCGAAACCAACCTCTGCTAAATAGTTGTGTTTTATAAACTTCATCATTGCATATCAACTGAACTTTTCTGTCAACAGCAAACGTGTCTCGGATCAAAAACACTAGTCAAAATCCTAAATCCCAGTACAACTCGTGCCAAAGGACCAGAAGGAGATTCGCGACCTCTCAGCATTTTCTATATTCAAACCAAACCATAAAAGGTCAATCTTTTTGCTTGGGATTGTGCTGCATTACAACTTTTTTCTACAAACTAGGTAAGTTTTTTTTACTCCCCCAGTCTGGTTCTCTACATACATAGAAATGGTTTGCTAGAAAATTGCCCGACTGTATTTGTAGGCCATAATTCACATTGTGAAACCCAGCGGTCGATGGATCGAAACCAACCTCTGCTAAATAGTTGTGATTTATAAACTTCATCATTGCATATCAACTGAACTTTTCTGTCAACAGCAAACGTGTCTCGGATCAAAAACACTAGGCAAAATCCTAAATCCCAGTACAACTCGTGCCAAAGGACCAGAAGGAGATTCGCGACCTCTCAGCATTTTCTATATTCAAACCAAACCATAAAAGGTCAATCTTTTTGCTTGGGATTGTGCTGCATTACAACTTTTTTCTACAAACTAGGTAAGTTTTTTTTACTCCCCCAGTCTGGTTCTCTACATACGTAGAAATGGTTTGCTAGAAAATTGCTCGACTTTATTTGTAGGCCATAATTCACATTGTGAACTCCGTAGATGTTCTTCAAATATGGGAGAAAGGAATCTGTACTTAAAAAAAAAAAAAAAAAAAAAAAAAAAGCACTCAATGGCACATTTGACTATAAGTAAACTGTGACATGGTGTGGCGTGAAACTGATAATGGCGTTCGTCGGGCATGGGGGATTAGCTCAAGTGGTAGAGCGCTCGCTTAGCATGCGAGAGGTAGCGGGATCTGATGCCCGCATTCTCCAATACAATCTTTGGATTCCTTTTTCAGTTGGCCGAGTGAATTGTTTTTGCCACCTGCTCGTGGCACACACGTCCAAACCTTGAAGACTTTCAACAATGGCTAAATCAAGCCTTCGATAGCTCAGCTGGTAGAGCGGAGGACTGTAGATCTAAATTAGCAATCCTTAGGTCGCTGGTTCAATTCCGGCTCGAAGGAAGTTTTGTGTATTCTATCAGATGTTTTCAACCTTCTGGCAAATACCAGACAGCTATGCTCTTTCTGGACATGTAGACAGAAACACAACCGGAAAGTTTTTTCTCCAGTTTGCCTTGTGAATTCAAATCTTAGGCAGCAACAGTGCTTTTACTTTATGGAGATGCTGAGCACCAATGTGAAAACGTCTTCAACTGTAGCATGCTACCCAAGCAAAAGGAACCAACGTCCCTGGGTGGACTCAAACCACCAACCTTTCGGTTAACAGCCGAACGCGCTAACCGATTGCGCCACAGAGACACAAACGCCTGCCGAACTTTCGTCTAACAGCCGGACGCACCCACCAGTTTTAACCGGAACCTTAAACAATGGTCAGACACCATTTCCTCTAATGATTTTCAACAATAATATGACACAAGAAAGCAAAAAAAAACAAAGAAACAATTGCAGAACCCCAGGAGTACTCTAGTCGCCAACAAATATGTAATGGCTGAAAATTTACATGTCATCGACATGAACACAAACAGTCATTAGAATTTTACTCTGTACATCTGTTAACACAAGCAGAGTGGCGCAGCGGAAGCGTGCTGGGCCCATAACCCAGAGGTCGATGGATCAAAACCATCCTCTGCTAAATTGTGCTGCATTACAACTTTTTTCTACAAACTAGGTAAGTTTTTTTTCATTCCCCCAGTTTGGTTCTCTATATACAGAGAAATGGTTTACTAGAAAATTGCACGACTGTATTTGTAGGCCATAATTCACATTGTGAAACCCAGCGGTCAATGGATTGAAACCAACCTCTTCTAAATAGTTGTGTTTTATAAACTTCATCATTGCATATCAACTGAACTTTTCTGTCAACAGCAAACGTGTCTCGGATCAAAAACACTAGTCAAAATCCTAAATCCCAGTACAACTCGTGCCAAAGGACCAGAAGGAGATTCGCGACCTCTCAGCATTTTCTATATTCAAACCAAACCATAAAAGATCAATCTTTTCGCTTGGGATTGTGCTGCATTACAACTTTTTTCTACAAACTAGGTAAGTTTTTTTTCATTCCCCCAGTTTGGTTCTCTATATACAGAGAAATGGTTTACTAGAAAATTGCTCGACTGTATTTGTAGGCCATAATTCACATTGTGAAACCCAGCGGTCGATGGATCGAAACCAACCTCTGCTAAATAGTTGTGTTTTATAAACTTCATCATTGCATATCAACTGAACTTTTCTGTCAACAGCAAACGTGTCTCGGATCAAAAACACTAGTCAAAATCCTAAATCCCAGTACAACTCGTGCCAAAGGACCAGAAGGAGATTCGCGACCTCTCAGCATTTTCTATATTCAAACCAAACCATAAAAGGTCAATCTTTTTGCTTGGGATTGTGCTGCATTACAACTTTTTTCTACAAACTAGGTAAGTTTTTTTTACTCCCCCAGTCTGGTTCTCTACATACATAGAAATGGTTTGCTAGAAAATTGCCCGACTGTATTTGTAGGCCATAATTCACATTGTGAAACCCAGCGGTCGATGGATCGAAACCAACCTCTGCTAAATAGTTGTGATTTATAAACTTCATCATTGCATATCAACTGAACTTTTCTGTCAACAGCAAACGTGTCTCGGATCAAAAACACTAGGCAAAATCCTAAATCCCAGTACAACTCGTGCCAAAGGACCAGAAGGAGATTCGCGACCTCTCAGCATTTTCTATATTCAAACCAAACCATAAAAGGTCAATCTTTTTGCTTGGGATTGTGCTGCATTACAACTTTTTTCTACAAACTAGGTAAGTTTTTTTTACTCCCCCAGTCTGGTTCTCTACATACGTAGAAATGGTTTGCTAGAAAATTGCTCGACTTTATTTGTAGGCCATAATTCACATTGTGAACTCCGTAGATGTTCTTCAAATATGGGAGAAAGGAATCTGTACTTAAAAAAAAAAAAAAAAAAAAAAAAAAAGCACTCAATGGCACATTTGACTATAAGTAAACTGTGACATGGTGTGGCGTGAAACTGATAATGGCGTTCGTCGGGCATGGGGGATTAGCTCAAGTGGTAGAGCGCTCGCTTAGCATGCGAGAGGTAGCGGGATCTGATGCCCGCATTCTCCAATACAATCTTTGGATTCCTTTTTCAGTTGGCCGAGTGAATTGTTTTTGCCACCTGCTCGTGGCACACACGTCCAAACCTTGAAGACTTTCAACAATGGCTAAATCAAGCCTTCGATAGCTCAGCTGGTAGAGCGGAGGACTGTAGATCTAAATTAGCAATCCTTAGGTCGCTGGTTCAATTCCGGCTCGAAGGAAGTTTTGTGTATTCTATCAGATGTTTTCAACCTTCTGGCAAATACCAGACAGCTATGCTCTTTCTGGACATGTAGACAGAAACACAACCGGAAAGTTTTTTCTCCAGTTTGCCTTGTGAATTCAAATCTTAGGCAGCAACAGTGCTTTTACTTTATGGAGATGCTGAGCACCAATGTGAAAACGTCTTCAACTGTAGCATGCTACCCAAGCAAAAGGAACCAACGTCCCTGGGTGGACTCAAACCACCAACCTTTCGGTTAACAGCCGAACGCGCTAACCGATTGCGCCACAGAGACACAAACGCCTGCCGAACTTTCGTCTAACAGCCGGACGCACCCACCAGTTTTAACCGGAACCTTAAACAATGGTCAGACACCATTTCCTCTAATGATTTTCAACAATAATATGACACAAGAAAGCAAAAAAAAACAAAGAAACAATTGCAGAACCCCAGGAGTACTCTAGTCGCCAACAAATATGTAATGGCTGAAAATTTACATGTCATCGACATGAACACAAACAGTCATTAGAATTTTACTCTGTACATCTGTTAACACAAGCAGAGTGGCGCAGCGGAAGCGTGCTGGGCCCATAACCCAGAGGTCGATGGATCAAAACCATCCTCTGCTAAATTGTGCTGCATTACAACTTTTTTCTACAAACTAGGTAAGTTTTTTTTCATTCCCCCAGTTTGGTTCTCTATATACAGAGAAATGGTTTACTAGAAAATTGCACGACTGTATTTGTAGGCCATAATTCACATTGTGAAACCCAGCGGTCAATGGATTGAAACCAACCTCTTCTAAATAGTTGTGTTTTATAAACTTCATCATTGCATATCAACTGAACTTTTCTGTCAACAGCAAACGTGTCTCGGATCAAAAACACTAGTCAAAATCCTAAATCCCAGTACAACTCGTGCCAAAGGACCAGAAGGAGATTCGCGACCTCTCAGCATTTTCTATATTCAAACCAAACCATAAAAGATCAATCTTTTCGCTTGGGATTGTGCTGCATTACAACTTTTTTCTACAAACTAGGTAAGTTTTTTTTCATTCCCCCAGTTTGGTTCTCTATATACAGAGAAATGGTTTACTAGAAAATTGCTCGACTGTATTTGTAGGCCATAATTCACATTGTGAAACCCAGCGGTCGATGGATCGAAACCAACCTCTGCTAAATAGTTGTGTTTTATAAACTTCATCATTGCATATCAACTGAACTTTTCTGTCAACAGCAAACGTGTCTCGGATCAAAAACACTAGTCAAAATCCTAAATCCCAGTACAACTCGTGCCAAAGGACCAGAAGGAGATTCGCGACCTCTCAGCATTTTCTATATTCAAACCAAACCATAAAAGGTCAATCTTTTTGCTTGGGATTGTGCTGCATTACAACTTTTTTCTACAAACTAGGTAAGTTTTTTTTACTCCCCCAGTCTGGTTCTCTACATACATAGAAATGGTTTGCTAGAAAATTGCCCGACTGTATTTGTAGGCCATAATTCACATTGTGAAACCCAGCGGTCGATGGATCGAAACCAACCTCTGCTAAATAGTTGTGATTTATAAACTTCATCATTGCATATCAACTGAACTTTTCTGTCAACAGCAAACGTGTCTCGGATCAAAAACACTAGTCAAAATCCTAAATCCCAGTACAACTCGTGCCAAAGGACCAGAAGGAGATTCGCGACCTCTCAGCATTTTCTATATTCAAACCAAACCATAAAAGGTCAATCTTTTTGCTTGGGATTGTGCTGCATTACAACTTTTTTCTACAAACTAGGTAAGTTTTTTTTACTCCCCCAGTCTGGTTCTCTACATACATAGAAATGGTTTGCTAGAAAATTGCCCGACTGTATTTGTAGGCCATAATTCACATTGTGAACTCCGTAGATGTTCTTCAAATATGGGAGAAAGGAATCTGTACTTAAAAAAAAAAAAAAAAAAAGCACTCAATGGCACATTTGACTATAAGTAAACTGTGACATGGTGTGGCGTGAAACTGATAATGGCGTTCGTCGGGCATGGGGGATTAGCTCAAGTGGTAGAGCGCTCGCTTAGCATGCGAGAGGTAGCGGGATCGATGCCCGCATTCTCCAATACAATCTTTGGATTCCTTTTTCAGTTGGCCGAGTGAATTGTTTATGCCACCTGCTCGTGGCACACACGTCCAAACCTTGAAGACTTTCAACAATGGCTAAATCAAGCCTTCGATAGCTCAGCTGGTAGAGCGGAGGACTGTAGATCTAAATTAGCAATCCTTAGGTCGCTGGTTCAATTCCGGCTCGAAGGAAGTTTTGTGTATTCTATCAGATGTTTTCAACCTTCTGGCAAATACCAGACAGCTATGCTCTTTCTGGACATGTAGACAGAAACACAACCGGAAAGTTTTTTCTCCAGTTTGCCTTGTGAATTCAAATCTTAGGCAGCAACAGTGCTTTTACTTTATGGAGATGCTGAGCACCAATGTGAAAACGTCTTCAACTGTAGCATGCTACCCAAGCAAAAGGAACCAACGTCCCTGGGTGGACTCGAACCACCAACCTTTCGGTTAACAGCCGAACGCGCTAACCGATTGCGCCACAGAGACACAAACGCCTGCCGAACTTTCGTCTAACAGCCGGACGCACCCACCAGTTTTAACCGGAACCTTAAACAATGGTCAGACACCATTTCCTCTAATGATTTTCAACAATAATATGACACAAGAAAGCAAAAAAAAACAAAGAAACAATTGCAGAACCCCAGGAGTACTCTAGTCGCCAACAAATATGTAATGGCTGAAAATTTACATGTCATCGACATGAACACAAACAGTCATTAGAATTTTACTCTGTACATCTGTTAACACAAGCAGAGTGGCGCAGCGGAAGCGTGCTGGGCCCATAACCCAGAGGTCGATGGATCAAAACCATCCTCTGCTAAATTGTGCTGCATTACAACTTTTTTCTACAAACTAGGTAAGTTTTTTTTCATTCCCCCAGTTTGGTTCTCTATATACAGAGAAATGGTTTACTAGAAAATTGCACGACTGTATTTGTAGGCCATAATTCACATTGTGAAACCCAGCGGTCAATGGATTGAAACCAACCTCTTCTAAATAGTTGTGTTTTATAAACTTCATCATTGCATATCAACTGAACTTTTCTGTCAACAGCAAACGTGTCTCGGATCAAAAACACTAGTCAAAATCCTAAATCCCAGTACAACTCGTGCCAAAGGACCAGAAGGAGATTCGCGACCTCTCAGCATTTTCTATATTCAAACCAAACCATAAAAGATCAATCTTTTCGCTTGGGATTGTGCTGCATTACAACTTTTTTCTACAAACTAGGTAAGTTTTTTTTCATTCCCCCAGTTTGGTTCTCTATATACAGAGAAATGGTTTACTAGAAAATTGCTCGACTGTATTTGTAGGCCATAATTCACATTGTGAAACCCAGCGGTCGATGGATCGAAACCAACCTCTGCTAAATAGTTGTGTTTTATAAACTTCATCATTGCATATCAACTGAACTTTTCTGTCAACAGCAAACGTGTCTCGGATCAAAAACACTAGTCAAAATCCTAAATCCCAGTACAACTCGTGCCAAAGGACCAGAAGGAGATTCGCGACCTCTCAGCATTTTCTATATTCAAACCAAACCATAAAAGGTCAATCTTTTTGCTTGGGATTGTGCTGCATTACAACTTTTTTCTACAAACTAGGTAAGTTTTTTTTACTCCCCCAGTCTGGTTCTCTACATACATAGAAATGGTTTGCTAGAAAATTGCCCGACTGTATTTGTAGGCCATAATTCACATTGTGAAACCCAGCGGTCGATGGATCGAAACCAACCTCTGCTAAATAGTTGTGTTTTATAAACTTCATCATTGCATATCAACTGAACTTTTCTGTCAACAGCAAACGTGTCTCGGATCAAAAACACTAGTCAAAATCCTAAATCCCAGTACAACTCGTGCCAAAGGACCAGAAGGAGATTCGTGACCTCTCAGCATTTTCTATATTCAAACCAAACCATAAAAGGTCAATCTTTTTGCTTGGGATTGTGCTGCATTACAACTTTTTTCTACAAACTAGGTAAGTTTTTTTTACTCCCCCAGTCTGGTTCTCTACATACATAGAAATGGTTTGCTAGAAAATTGCCCGACTGTATTTGTAGGCCATAATTCACATTGTGAAACCCAGCGGTCGATGGATCGAAACCAACCTCTGCTAAATAGTTGTGATTTATAAACTTCATCATTGCATATCAACTGAACTTTTCTGTCAACAGCAAACGTGTCTCGGATCAAAAACACTAGTCAAAATCCTAAATCCCAGTACAACTCGTGCCAAAGGACCAGAAGGAGATTCGCGACCTCTCAGCATTTTCTATATTCAAACCAAACCATAAAAGGTCAATCTTTTTGCTTGGGATTGTGCTGCATTACAACTTTTTTCTACAAACTAGGTAAGTTTTTTTTACTCCCCCAGTCTGGTTCTCTACATACATAGAAATGGTTTGCTAGAAAATTGCCCGACTGTATTTGTAGGCCATAATTCACATTGTGAACTCCGTAGATGTTCTTCAAATATGGGAGAAAGGAATCTGTACTTAAAAAAAAAAAAAAAAAAAGCACTCAATGGCACATTTGACTATAAGTAAACTGTGACATGGTGTGGCGTGAAACTGATAATGGCGTTCGTCGGGCATGGGGGATTAGCTCAAGTGGTAGAGCGCTCGCTTAGCATGCGAGAGGTAGCGGGATCGATGCCCGCATTCTCCAATACAATCTTTGGATTCCTTTTTCAGTTGGCCGAGTGAATTGTTTATGCCACCTGCTCGTGGCACACACGTCCAAACCTTGAAGACTTTCAACAATGGCTAAATCAAGCCTTCGATAGCTCAGCTGGTAGAGCGGAGGACTGTAGATCTAAATTAGCAATCCTTAGGTCGCTGGTTCAATTCCGGCTCGAAGGAAGTTTTGTGTATTCTATCAGATGTTTTCAACCTTCTGGCAAATACCAGACAGCTATGCTCTTTCTGGACATGTAGACAGAAACACAACCGGAAAGTTTTTTCTCCAGTTTGCCTTGTGAATTCAAATCTTAGGCAGCAACAGTGCTTTTACTTTATGGAGATGCTGAGCACCAATGTGAAAACGTCTTCAACTGTAGCATGCTACCCAAGCAAAAGGAACCAACGTCCCTGGGTGGACTCGAACCACCAACCTTTCGGTTAACAGCCGAACGCGCTAACCGATTGCGCCACAGAGACACAAACGCCTGCCGAACTTTCGTCTAACAGCCGGACGCACCCACCAGTTTTAACCGGAACCTTAAACAATGGTCAGACACCATTTCCTCTAATGATTTTCAACAATAATATGACACAAGAAAGCAAAAAAAAACAAAGAAACAATTGCAGAACCCCAGGAGTACTCTAGTCGCCAACAAATATGTAATGGCTGAAAATTTACATGTCATCGACATGAACACAAACAGTCATTAGAATTTTACTCTGTACATCTGTTAACACAAGCAGAGTGGCGCAGCGGAAGCGTGCTGGGCCCATAACCCAGAGGTCGATGGATCGAAACCATCCTCTGCTAAATTGTGCTGCATTACAACTTTTTTCTACAAACTAGGTAAGTTTTTTTTCATTCCCGCAGTTTGGTTCTCTATATACAGAGAAATGGTTTACTAGAAAATTGCACGACTGTATTTGTAGGCCATAATTCACATTGTGAAACCCAGCGGTCAATGGATTGAAACCAACCTCTTCTAAATACTTGTGTTTTATAAACTTCATCATTGCATATCAACTGAACTTTTCTGTCAACAGCAAACGTGTCTCGGATCAAAAACACTAGTCAAAATCCTAAATCCCAGTACAACTCGTGCCAAAGGACCAGAAGGAGATTCGCGACCTCTCAGCATTTTCTATATTCAAACCAAACCATAAAAGATCAATCTTTTCGCTTGGGATTGTGCTGCATTACAACTTTTTTCTACAAACTAGGTAAGTTTTTTTTCATTCCCCCAGTTTGGTTCTCTATATACAGAGAAATGGTTTACTAGAAAATTGCTCGACTGTATTTGTAGGCCATAATTCACATTGTGAAACCCAGCGGTCGATGGATCGAAACCAACCTCTGCTAAATAGTTGTGTTTTATAAACTTCATCATTGCATATCAACTGAACTTTTCTGTCAACAGCAAACGTGTCTCGGATCAAAAACACTAGTCAAAATCCTAAATCCCAGTACAACTCGTGCCAAAGGACCAGAAGGAGATTCGCGACCTCTCAGCATTTTCTATATTCAAACCAAACCATAAAAGGTCAATCTTTTTGCTTGGGATTGTGCTGCATTACAACTTTTTTCTACAAACTAGGTAAGTTTTTTTTACTCCCCCAGTCTGGTTCTCTACATACATAGAAATGGTTTGCTAGAAAATTGCCCGACTGTATTTGTAGGCCATAATTCACATTGTGAAACCCAGCGGTCGATGGATCGAAACCAACCTCTGCTAAATAGTTGTGATTTATAAACTTCATCATTGCATATCAACTGAACTTTTCTGTCAACAGCAAACGTGTCTCGGATCAAAAACACTAGTCAAAATCCTAAATCCCAGTACAACTCGTGCCAAAGGACCAGAAGGAGATTCGCGACCTCTCAGCATTTTCTATATTCAAACCAAACCATAAAAGGTCAATCTTTTTGCTTGGGATTGTGCTGCATTACAACTTTTTTCTACAAACTAGGTAAGTTTTTTTTACTCCCCCAGTCTGGTTCTCTACATACGTAGAAATGGTTTGCTAGAAAATTGCTCGACTTTATTTGTAGGCCATAATTCACATTGTGAACTCCGTAGATGTTCTTCAAATATGGGAGAAAGGAATCTGTACTTAAAAAAAAAAAAAAAAAAAAAAAAAAAGCACTCAATGGCACATTTGACTATAAGTAAACTGTGACATGGTGTGGCGTGAAACTGATAATGGCGTTCGTCGGGCATGGGGGATTAGCTCAAGTGGTAGAGCGCTCGCTTAGCATGCGAGAGGTAGCGGGATCTGATGCCCGCATTCTCCAATACAATCTTTGGATTCCTTTTTCAGTTGGCCGAGTGAATTGTTTTTGCCACCTGCTCGTGGCACACACGTCCAAACCTTGAAGACTTTCAACAATGGCTAAATCAAGCCTTCGATAGCTCAGCTGGTAGAGCGGAGGACTGTAGATCTAAATTAGCAATCCTTAGGTCGCTGGTTCAATTCCGGCTCGAAGGAAGTTTTGTGTATTCTATCAGATGTTTTCAACCTTCTGGCAAATACCAGACAGCTATGCTCTTTCTGGACATGTAGACAGAAACACAACCGGAAAGTTTTTTCTCCAGTTTGCCTTGTGAATTCAAATCTTAGGCAGCAACAGTGCTTTTACTTTATGGAGATGCTGAGCACCAATGTGAAAACGTCTTCAACTGTAGCATGCTACCCAAGCAAAAGGAACCAACGTCCCTGGGTGGACTCAAACCACCAACCTTTCGGTTAACAGCCGAACGCGCTAACCGATTGCGCCACAGAGACACAAACGCCTGCCGAACTTTCGTCTAACAGCCGGACGCACCCACCAGTTTTAACCGGAACCTTAAACAATGGTCAGACACCATTTCCTCTAATGATTTTCAACAATAATATGACACAAGAAAGCAAAAAAAAACAAAGAAACAATTGCAGAACCCCAGGAGTACTCTAGTCGCCAACAAATATGTAATGGCTGAAAATTTACATGTCATCGACATGAACACAAACAGTCATTAGAATTTTACTCTGTACATCTGTTAACACAAGCAGAGTGGCGCAGCGGAAGCGTGCTGGGCCCATAACCCAGAGGTCGATGGATCAAAACCATCCTCTGCTAAATTGTGCTGCATTACAACTTTTTTCTACAAACTAGGTAAGTTTTTTTTCATTCCCCCAGTTTGGTTCTCTATATACAGAGAAATGGTTTACTAGAAAATTGCACGACTGTATTTGTAGGCCATAATTCACATTGTGAAACCCAGCGGTCAATGGATTGAAACCAACCTCTTCTAAATAGTTGTGTTTTATAAACTTCATCATTGCATATCAACTGAACTTTTCTGTCAACAGCAAACGTGTCTCGGATCAAAAACACTAGTCAAAATCCTAAATCCCAGTACAACTCGTGCCAAAGGACCAGAAGGAGATTCGCGACCTCTCAGCATTTTCTATATTCAAACCAAACCATAAAAGATCAATCTTTTCGCTTGGGATTGTGCTGCATTACAACTTTTTTCTACAAACTAGGTAAGTTTTTTTTCATTCCCCCAGTTTGGTTCTCTATATACAGAGAAATGGTTTACTAGAAAATTGCTCGACTGTATTTGTAGGCCATAATTCACATTGTGAAACCCAGCGGTCGATGGATCGAAACCAACCTCTGCTAAATAGTTGTGTTTTATAAACTTCATCATTGCATATCAACTGAACTTTTCTGTCAACAGCAAACGTGTCTCGGATCAAAAACACTAGTCAAAATCCTAAATCCCAGTACAACTCGTGCCAAAGGACCAGAAGGAGATTCGCGACCTCTCAGCATTTTCTATATTCAAACCAAACCATAAAAGGTCAATCTTTTTGCTTGGGATTGTGCTGCATTACAACTTTTTTCTACAAACTAGGTAAGTTTTTTTTACTCCCCCAGTCTGGTTCTCTACATACATAGAAATGGTTTGCTAGAAAATTGCCCGACTGTATTTGTAGGCCATAATTCACATTGTGAAACCCAGCGGTCGATGGATCGAAACCAACCTCTGCTAAATAGTTGTGTTTTATAAACTTCATCATTGCATATCAACTGAACTTTTCTGTCAACAGCAAACGTGTCTCGGATCAAAAACACTAGTCAAAATCCTAAATCCCAGTACAACTCGTGCCAAAGGACCAGAAGGAGATTCGCGACCTCTCAGCATTTTCTATATTCAAACCAAACCATAAAAGGTCAATCTTTTTGCTTGGGATTGTGCTGCATTACAACTTTTTTCTACAAACTAGGTAAGTTTTTTTTACTCCCCCAGTCTGGTTCTCTACATACATAGAAATGGTTTGCTAGAAAATTGCCCGACTGTATTTGTAGGCCATAATTCACATTGTGAAACCCAGCGGTCGATGGATCGAAACCAACCTCTGCTAAATAGTTGTGATTTATAAACTTCATCATTGCATATCAACTGAACTTTTCTGTCAACAGCAAACGTGTCTCGGATCAAAAACACTAGTCAAAATCCTAAATCCCAGTACAACTCGTGCCAAAGGACCAGAAGGAGATTCGCGACCTCTCAGCATTTTCTATATTCAAACCAAACCATAAAAGGTCAATCTTTTTGCTTGGGATTGTGCTGCATTACAACTTTTTTCTACAAACTAGGTAAGTTTTTTTTACTCCCCCAGTCTGGTTCTCTACATACATAGAAATGGTTTGCTAGAAAATTGCCCGACTGTATTTGTAGGCCATAATTCACATTGTGAACTCCGTAGATGTTCTTCAAATATGGGAGAAAGGAATCTGTACTTAAAAAAAAAAAAAAAAAAAGCACTCAATGGCACATTTGACTATAAGTAAACTGTGACATGGTGTGGCGTGAAACTGATAATGGCGTTCGTCGGGCATGGGGGATTAGCTCAAGTGGTAGAGCGCTCGCTTAGCATGCGAGAGGTAGCGGGATCGATGCCCGCATTCTCCAATACAATCTTTGGATTCCTTTTTCAGTTGGCCGAGTGAATTGTTTATGCCACCTGCTCGTGGCACACACGTCCAAACCTTGAAGACTTTCAACAATGGCTAAATCAAGCCTTCGATAGCTCAGCTGGTAGAGCGGAGGACTGTAGATCTAAATTAGCAATCCTTAGGTCGCTGGTTCAATTCCGGCTCGAAGGAAGTTTTGTGTATTCTATCAGATGTTTTCAACCTTCTGGCAAATACCAGACAGCTATGCTCTTTCTGGACATGTAGACAGAAACACAACCGGAAAGTTTTTTCTCCAGTTTGCCTTGTGAATTCAAATCTTAGGCAGCAACAGTGCTTTTACTTTATGGAGATGCTGAGCACCAATGTGAAAACGTCTTCAACTGTAGCATGCTACCCAAGCAAAAGGAACCAACGTCCCTGGGTGGACTCGAACCACCAACCTTTCGGTTAACAGCCGAACGCGCTAACCGATTGCGCCACAGAGACACAAACACCTGCCGAACTTTCGTCTAACAGCCGGACGCACCCACCAGTTTTAACCGGAACCTTAAACAATGGTCAGACACCATTTCCTCTAATGATTTTCAACAATAATATGACACAAGAAAGCAAAAAAAAACAAAGAAACAATTGCAGAACCCCAGGAGTACTCTAGTCGCCAACAAATATGTAATGGCTGAAAATTTACATGTCATCGACATGAACACAAACAGTCATTAGAATTTTACTCTGTACATCTGTTAGCACAAGCAGAGTGGCGCAGCGGAAGCGTGCTGGGCCCATAACCCAGAGGTCGATGGATCGAAACCATCCTCTGCTAAATTGTGCTGCATTACAACTTTTTTCTACAAACTAGGTAAGTTTTTTTTCATTCCCCCAGTTTGGTTCTCTATATACAGAGAAATGGTTTACTAGAAAATTGCACGACTGTATTTGTAGGCCATAATTCACATTGTGAAACCCAGCGGTCAATGGATTGAAACCAACCTCTTCTAAATAGTTGTGTTTTATAAACTTCATCATTGCATATCAACTGAACTTTTCTGTCAACAGCAAACGTGTCTCGGATCAAAAACACTAGTCAAAATCCTAAATCCCAGTACAACTCGTGCCAAAGGACCAGAAGGAGATTCGCGACCTCTCAGCATTTTCTATATTCAAACCAAACCATAAAAGATCAATCTTTTCGCTTGGGATTGTGCTGCATTACAACTTTTTTCTACAAACTAGGTAAGTTTTTTTTCATTCCCCCAGTTTGGTTCTCTATATACAGAGAAATGGTTTACTAGAAAATTGCTCGACTGTATTTGTAGGCCATAATTCACATTGTGAAACCCAGCGGTCGATGGATCGAAACCAACCTCTGCTAAATAGTTGTGTTTTATAAACTTCATCATTGCATATCAACTGAACTTTTCTGTCAACAGCAAACGTGTCTCGGATCAAAAACACTAGTCAAAATCCTAAATCCCAGTACAACTCGTGCCAAAGGACCAGAAGGAGATTCGCGACCTCTCAGCATTTTCTATATTCAAACCAAACCATAAAAGGTCAATCTTTTTGCTTGGGATTGTGCTGCATTACAACTTTTTTCTACAAACTAGGTAAGTTTTTTTTACTCCCCCAGTCTGGTTCTCTACATACATAGAAATGGTTTGCTAGAAAATTGCCCGACTGTATTTGTAGGCCATAATTCACATTGTGAAACCCAGCGGTCGATGGATCGAAACCAACCTCTGCTAAATAGTTGTGATTTATAAACTTCATCATTGCATATCAACTGAACTTTTCTGTCAACAGCAAACGTGTCTCGGATCAAAAACACTAGTCAAAATCCTAAATCCCAGTACAACTCGTGCCAAAGGACCAGAAGGAGATTCGCGACCTCTCAGCATTTTCTATATTCAAACCAAACCATAAAAGGTCAATCTTTTTGCTTGGGATTGTGCTGCATTACAACTTTTTTCTACAAACTAGGTAAGTTTTTTTTACTCCCCCAGTCTGGTTCTCTACATACATAGAAATGGTTTGCTAGAAAATTGCCCGACTGTATTTGTAGGCCATAATTCACATTGTGAAACCCAGCGGTCGATGGATCGAAACCAACCTCTGCTAAATAGTTGTGATTTATAAACTTCATCATTGCATATCAACTGAACTTTTCTGTCAACAGCAAACGTGTCTCGGATCAAAAACACTAGTCAAAATCCTAAATCCCAGTACAACTCGTGCCAAAGGACCAGAAGGAGATTCGCGACCTCTCAGCATTTTCTATATTCAAACCAAACCATAAAAGGTCAATCTTTTTGCTTGGGATTGTGCTGCATTACAACTTTTTTCTACAAACTAGGTAAGTTTTTTTTACTCCCCCAGTCTGGTTCTCTACATACATAGAAATGGTTTGCTAGAAAATTGCCCGACTGTATTTGTAGGCCATAATTCACATTGTGAACTCCGTAGATGTTCTTCAAATATGGGAGAAAGGAATCTGTACTTAAAAAAAAAAAAAAAAAAAGCACTCAATGGCACATTTGACTATAAGTAAACTGTGACATGGTGTGGCGTGAAACTGATAATGGCGTTCGTCGGGCATGGGGGATTAGCTCAAGTGGTAGAGCGCTCGCTTAGCATGCGAGAGGTAGCGGGATCGATGCCCGCATTCTCCAATACAATCTTTGGATTCCTTTTTCAGTTGGCCGAGTGAATTGTTTATGCCACCTGCTCGTGGCACACACGTCCAAACCTTGAAGACTTTCAACAATGGCTAAATCAAGCCTTCGATAGCTCAGCTGGTAGAGCGGAGGACTGTAGATCTAAATTAGCAATCCTTAGGTCGCTGGTTCAATTCCGGCTCGAAGGAAGTTTTGTGTATTCTATCAGATGTTTTCAACCTTCTGGCAAATACCAGACAGCTATGCTCTTTCTGGACATGTAGACAGAAACACAACCGGAAAGTTTTTTCTCCAGTTTGCCTTGTGAATTCAAATCTTAGGCAGCAACAGTGCTTTTACTTTATGGAGATGCTGAGCACCAATGTGAAAACGTCTTCAACTGTAGCATGCTACCCAAGCAAAAGGAACCAACGTCCCTGGGTGGACTCGAACCACCAACCTTTCGGTTAACAGCCGAACGCGCTAACCGATTGCGCCACAGAGACACAAACGCCTGCCGAACTTTCGTCTAACAGCCGGACGCACCCACCAGTTTTAACCGGAACCTTAAACAATGGTCAGACACCATTTCCTCTAATGATTTTCAACAATAATATGACACAAGAAAGCAAAAAAAAACAAAGAAACAATTGCAGAACCCCAGGAGTACTCTAGTCGCCAACAAATATGTAATGGCTGAAAATTTACATGTCATCGACATGAACACAAACAGTCATTAGAATTTTACTCTGTAAATCTGTTAACACAAGCAGAGTGGCGCAGCGGAAGCGTGCTGGGCCCATAACCCAGAGGTCGATGGATCGAAACCATCCTCTGCTAAATTGTGCTGCATTACAACTTTTTTCTACAAACTAGGTAAGTTTTTTTTCATTCCCCCAGTTTGGTTCTCTATATACAGAGAAATGGTTTACTAGAAAATTGCACGACTGTATTTGTAGGCCATAATTCACATTGTGAAACCCAGCGGTCAATGGATTGAAACCAACCTCTTCTAAATAGTTGTGTTTTATAAACTTCATCATTGCATATCAACTGAACTTTTCTGTCAACAGCAAACGTGTCTCGGATCAAAAACACTAGTCAAAATCCTAAATCCCAGTACAACTCGTGCCAAAGGACCAGAAGGAGATTCGCGACCTCTCAGCATTTTCTATATTCAAACCAAACCATAAAAGATCAATCTTTTCGCTTGGGATTGTGCTGCATTACAACTTTTTTCTACAAACTAGGTAAGTTTTTTTTCATTCCCCCAGTTTGGTTCTCTATATACAGAGAAATGGTTTACTAGAAAATTGCTCGACTGTATTTGTAGGCCATAATTCACATTGTGAAACCCAGCGGTCGATGGATCGAAACCAACCTCTGCTAAATAGTTGTGTTTTATAAACTTCATCATTGCATATCAACTGAACTTTTCTGTCAACAGCAAACGTGTCTCGGATCAAAAACACTAGTCAAAATCCTAAATCCCAGTACAACTCGTGCCAAAGGACCAGAAGGAGATTCGCGACCTCTCAGCATTTTCTATATTCAAACCAAACCATAAAAGGTCAATCTTTTTGCTTGGGATTGTGCTGCATTACAACTTTTTTCTACAAACTAGGTAAGTTTTTTTTACTCCCCCAGTCTGGTTCTCTACATACATAGAAATGGTTTGCTAGAAAATTGCCCGACTGTATTTGTAGGCCATAATTCACATTGTGAAACCCAGCGGTCGATGGATCGAAACCAACCTCTGCTAAATAGTTGTGATTTATAAACTTCATCATTGCATATCAACTGAACTTTTCTGTCAACAGCAAACGTGTCTCGGATCAAAAACACTAGTCAAAATCCTAAATCCCAGTACAACTCGTGCCAAAGGACCAGAAGGAGATTCGCGACCTCTCAGCATTTTCTATATTCAAACCAAACCATAAAAGGTCAATCTTTTTGCTTGGGATTGTGCTGCATTACAACTTTTTTCTACAAACTAGGTAAGTTTTTTTTACTCCCCCAGTCTGGTTCTCTACATACATAGAAATGGTTTGCTAGAAAATTGCCCGACTGTATTTGTAGGCCATAATTCACATTGTGAAACCCAGCGGTCGATGGATCGAAACCAACCTCTGCTAAATAGTTGTGATTTATAAACTTCATCATTGCATATCAACTGAACTTTTCTGTCAACAGTCAAAATCCTAAATCCCAGTACAACTCGTGCCAAAGGACCAGAAGGAGATTCGCGACCTCTCAGCATTTTCTATATTCAAACCAAACCATAAAAGGTCAATCTTTTTGCTTGGGATTGTGCTGCATTACAACTTTTTTCTACAAACTAGGTAAGTTTTTTTTACTCCCCCAGTCTGGTTCTCTACATACATAGAAATGGCTTGCTAGAAAATTGCCCGACTGTATTTGTAGGCCATAATTCACATTGTGAAACCCAGCGGTCGATGGATCGAAACCAACCTCTGCTAAATAGTTGTGATTTATAAACTTCATCATTGCATATCAACTGAACTTTTCTGTCAACAGCAAACGTGTCTCGGATCAAAAACACTAGTCAAAATCCTAAATCCCAGTACAACTCGTGCCAAAGGACCAGAAGGAGATTCGCGACCTCTCAGCATTTTCTATATTCAAACCAAACCATAAAAGGTCAATCTTTTTGCTTGGGATTGTGCTGCATTACAACTTTTTTCTACAAACTAGGTAAGTTTTTTTTACTCCCCCAGTCTGGTTCTCTACATACATAGAAATGGTTTGCTAGAAAATTGCCCGACTGTATTTGTAGGCCATAATTCACATTGTGAACTCCGTAGATGTTCTTCAAATATGGGAGAAAGGAATCTGTACTTAAAAAAAAAAAAAAAAAAAGCACTCAATGGCACATTTGACTATAAGTAAACTGTGACATGGTGTGGCGTGAAACTGATAATGGCGTTCGTCGGGCATGGGGGATTAGCTCAAGTGGTAGAGCGCTCGCTTAGCATGCGAGAGGTAGCGGGATCGATGCCCGCATTCTCCAATACAATCTTTGGATTCCTTTTTCAGTTGGCCGAGTGAATTGTTTATGCCACCTGCTCGTGGCACACACGTCCAAACCTTGAAGACTTTCAACAATGGCTAAATCAAGCCTTCGATAGCTCAGCTGGTAGAGCGGAGGACTGTAGATCTAAATTAGCAATCCTTAGGTCGCTGGTTCAATTCCGGCTCGAAGGAAGTTTTGTGTATTCTATCAGATGTTTTCAACCTTCTGGCAAATACCAGACAGCTATGCTCTTTCTGGACATGTAGACAGAAACACAACCGGAAAGTTTTTTCTCCAGTTTGCCTTGTGAATTCAAATCTTAGGCAGCAACAGTGCTTTTACTTTATGGAGATGCTGAGCACCAATGTGAAAACGTCTTCAACTGTAGCATGCTACCCAAGCAAAAGGAACCAACGTCCCTGGGTGGACTCAAACCACCAACCTTTCGGTTAACAGCCGAACGCGCTAACCGATTGCGCCACAGAGACACAAACGCCTGCCGAACTTTCGTCTAACAGCCGGACGCACCCACCAGTTTTAACCGGAACCTTAAACAATGGTCAGACACCATTTCCTCTAATGATTTTCAACAATAATATGACACAAGAAAGCAAAAAAAACAAAGAAACAATTGCAGAACCCCAGGAGTACTCTAGTCGCCAACAAATATGTAATGGCTGAAAATTTACATGTCATCGACATGAACACAAACAGTCATTAGAATTTTACTCTGTACATCTGTTAACACAAGCAGAGTGGCGCAGCGGAAGCGTGCTGGGCCCATAACCCAGAGGTCGATGGATCGAAACCATCCTCTGCTAAATTGTGCTGCATTACAACTTTTTTCTACAAACTAGGTAAGTTTTTTTTCATTCCCCCAGTTTGGTTCTCTATATACAGAGAAATGGTTTACTTGAAAATTGCACGACTGTATTTGTAGGCCATAATTCACATTGTGAAACCCAGCGGTCAATGGATTGAAACCAACCTCTTCTAAATAGTTGTGTTTTATAAACTTCATCATTGCATATCAACTGAACTTTTCTGTCAACAGCAAACGTGTCTCGGATCAAAAACACTAGTCAAAATCCTAAATCCCAGTACAACTCGTGCCAAAGGACCAGAAGGAGATTCGCGACCTCTCAGCATTTTCTATATTCAAACCAAACCATAAAAGATCAATCTTTTCGCTTGGGATTGTGCTGCATTACAACTTTTTTCTACAAACTAGGTAGCATGCTACAGTTGAAGACGTTTTCACATTGGTGCTCAGCATCTCCATAAAGTAAAAGCACTGTTGCTGCCTAAGATTTGAATTCACAAGGCAAACTGGAGAAAAAACTTTCCGGTTGTGTTTCTGTCTACATGTCCAGAAAGAGCATAGCTGTCTGGTATTTGCCAGAAGGTTGAAAACATCTGATAGAATACACAAAACTTCCTTCGAGCCGGAATTGAACCAGCGACCTAAGGATAGCTAATTTAGATCTACAGTCCTCCGCTCTACCAGCTGAGCTATCGAAGGCTTGATTTAGCCATTGTTGAAAGTCTTCAAGGTTTGGACGTGTGTGCCACGAGCAGGTGGCATAAACAATTCACTCGGCCAACTGAAAAAGGAATCCAAAGATTGTATTGGAGAATGCGGGCATCGATCCCGCTACCTCTCGCATGCTAAGCGAGCGCTCTACCACTTGAGCTACTCCCCCATGCCCGACGAACGCCATTATCAGTTTCACGCCACACCATGTCACAGTTTACTTATAGTCAAATGTGCCATTGAGTGCTTTTTTTTTTTTTTTTTTAAGTACAGATTCCTTTCTCCCATATTTGAAGAACATCTACGGAGTTCACAATGTGAATTATGGCCTACAAATACAGTCGGGCAATTTTCTAGCAAACCATTTCTATGTATGTAGAGAACCAGACTGGGGGAGTAAAAAAAACTTACCTAGTTTGTAGAAAAAAGTTGTAATGCAGCACAATCCCAAGCAAAAAGATTGACCTTTTATGGTTTGGTTTGAATATAGAAAATGCTGAGAGGTCGCGAATCTCCTTCTGGTCCTTTGGCACGAGTTGTACTGGGATTTAGGATTTTGACTAGTGTTTTTGATCCGAGACACGTTTGCTGTTGACAGAAAAGTTCAGTTGATATGCAATGATGAAGTTTATAAATCACAACTATTTAGCAGAGGTTGGTTTCGATCCATCGACCGCTGGGTTTCACAATGTGAATTATGGCCTACAAATACAGTCGGGCAATTTTCTAGCAAACCATTTCTATGTATGTAGAGAACCAGACTGGGGGAGTAAAAAAAACTTACCTAGTTTGTAGAAAAAAGTTGTAATGCAGCACAATCCCAAGCAAAAAGATTGACCTTTTATGGTTTGGTTTGAATATAGAAAATGCTGAGAGGTCGCGAATCTCCTTCTGGTCCTTTGGCACGAGTTGTACTGGGATTTAGGATTTTGACTAGTGTTTTTGATCCGAGACACGTTTGCTGTTGACAGAAAAGTTCAGTTGATATGCAATGATGAAGTTTATAAAACACAACTATTTAGCAGAGTGGCGCAGCGGAAGCGTGCTGGGCCCATAACCCAGAGGTCGATGGATCGAAACCATCCTCTGCTAAATTGTGCTGCATTGCATCTTTTTCTACAAACTAGCTAAGTTTTTTTTCACTTCCCCATTTTGGTTCTCTATATACAGAGAAATGGTTTGCTAGAAAATTGCTCGACTGTATTTGTAGACCATAATTCACATTGTGAAACCCAGCGGTCAATGGATTGAAACCAACCTCTGCTAAATAGTTGTGTTTTATAAACTTCATCATTGCATATCAACTGAACTTTTCTGTCAACAGCAAACGTGTCTCGGATCAAAAACACTAGTCAAAATCCTAAATCCCAGTACAACTCGTGCCAAAGGACCAGAAGGAGATTCGCGACCTCTCAGCATTTTCTATATTCAAACCAAACCATAAAAGATCAATCTTTTCGCTTGGGATTGTGCTGCATTACAACTTTTTTCTACAAACTAGGTAAGTTTTTTTTCATTCCCCCAGTTTGGTTCTCTATATACAGAGAAATGGTTTACTAGAAAATTGCTCGACTGTATTTGTAGGCCATAATTCACATTGTGAAACCCAGCGGTCGATGGATCGAAACCAACCTCTGCTAAATAGTTGTGTTTTATAAACTTCATCATTGCATATCAACTGAACTTTTCTGTCAACAGCAAACGTGTCTCGGATCAAAAACACTAGTCAAAATCCTAAATCCCAGTACAACTCGTGCCAAAGGACCAGAAGGAGATTCGCGACCTCTCAGCATTTTCTATATTCAAACCAAACCATAAAAGGTCAATCTTTTTGCTTGGGATTGTGCTGCATTACAACTTTTTTCTACAAACTAGGTAAGTTTTTTTTACTCCCCCAGTCTGGTTCTCTACATACATAGAAATGGTTTGCTAGAAAATTGCCCGACTGTATTTGTAGGCCATAATTCACATTGTGAAACCCAGCGGTCGATGGATCGAAACCAACCTCTGCTAAATAGTTGTGATTTATAAACTTCATCATTGCATATCAACTGAACTTTTCTGTCAACAGCAAACGTGTCTCGGATCAAAAACACTAGTCAAAATCCTAAATCCCAGTACAACTCGTGCCAAAGGACCAGAAGGAGATTCGCGACCTCTCAGCATTTTCTATATTCAAACCAAACCATAAAAGGTCAATCTTTTTGCTTGGGATTGTGCTGCATTACAACTTTTTTCTACAAACTAGGTAAGTTTTTTTTACTCCCCCAGTCTGGTTCTCTACATACATAGAAATGGTTTGCTAGAAAATTGCCCGACTGTATTTGTAGGCCATAATTCACATTGTGAACTACGTAGATGTTCTTCAAATATGGGAGAAAGGAATCTGTACTTAAAAAAAAAAAAAAGCACTCAATGGCACATTTGACTATAAGTAAACTGTGACATGGTGTGGTGTGAAACTTAGCATGCGAGAGGTAGCGGGATCGATGCCCGCATTCTCCAATACAATCTTTGGATTCCTTTTTCAGTTGGCCGAGTGAATTGTTTATGCCACCTGCTCGTGGCACACACGTCCAAACCTTGAAGACTTTCAACAATGGCTAAATCAAGCCTTCGATAGCTCAGCTGGTAGAGCGGAGGACTGTAGATCTAAATTAGCAATCCTTAGGTCGCTGGTTCAATTCCGGCTCGAAGGAAGTTTTGTGTATTCTATCAGATGTTTTCAACCTTCTGGCAAATACCAGACAGCTATGCTCTTTCTGGACATGTAGACAGAAACACAACCGGAAAGTTTTTTCTCCAGTTTGCCTTGTGAATTCAAATCTTAGGCAGCAACAGTGCTTTTACTTTATGGAGATGCTGAGCACCAATGTGAAAACGTCTTCAACTGTAGCATGCTACCCAAGCAAAAGGAACCAACGTCCCTGGGTGGACTCAAACCACCAACCTTTCGGTTAACAGCCGAACGCGCTAACCGATTGCGCCACAGAGACACAAACGCCTGCCGAACTTTCGTCTAACAGCCGGACGCACCCACCAGTTTTAACCGGAACCTTAAACAATGGTCAGACACCATTTCCTCTAATGATTTTCAACAATAATATGACACAAGAAAGCAAAAAAAAACAAAGAAACAATTGCAGAACCCCAGGAGTACTCTAGTCGCCAACAAATATGTAATGGCTGAAAATTTACATGTCATCGACATGAACACAAACAGTCATTAGAATTTTACTCTGTACATCTGTTAACACAAGCAGAGTGGCGCAGCGGAAACGTGCTGGGCCCATAACCCAGAGGTCGATGGATCGAAACCATCCTCTGCTAAATTGTGCTGCATTACAACTTTTTTCTACAAACTAGGTAAGTTTTTTTTCATTCCCCCAGTTTGGTTCTCTATATACAGAGAAATGGTTTACTAGAAAATTGCACGACTGTATTTGTAGGCCATAATTCACATTGTGAAACCCAGCGGTCAATGGATTGAAACCAACCTCTTCTAAATAGTTGTGTTTTATAAACTTCATCATTGCATATCAACTGAACTTTTCTGTCAACAGCAAACGTGTCTCGGATCAAAAACACTAGTCAAAATCCTAAATCCCAGTACAACTCGTGCCAAAGGACCAGAAGGAGATTCGCGACCTCTCAGCATTTTCTATATTCAAACCAAACCATAAAAGATCAATCTTTTCGCTTGGGATTGTGCTGCATTACAACTTTTTTCTACAAACTAGGTAGCATGCTACAGTTGAAGACGTTTTCACATTGGTGCTCAGCATCTCCATAAAGTAAAAGCACTGTTGCTGCCTAAGATTTGAATTCACAAGGCAAACTGGAGAAAAAACTTTCCGGTTGTGTTTCTGTCTACATGTCCAGAAAGAGCATAGCTGTCTGGTATTTGCCAGAAGGTTGAAAACATCTGATAGAATACACAAAACTTCCTTCGAGCCGGAATTGAACCAGCGACCTAAGGATTGCTAATTTAGATCTACAGTCCTCCGCTCTACCAGCTGAGCTATCGAAGGCTTGATTTAGCCATTGTTGAAAGTCTTCAAGGTTTGGACGTGTGTGCCACGAGCAGGTGGCATAAACAATTCACTCGGCCAACTGAAAAAGGAATCCAAAGATTGTATTGGAGAATGCGGGCATCGATCCCGCTACCTCTCGCATGCTAAGCGAGCGCTCTACCACTTGAGCTACTCCCCCATGCCCGACGAACGCCATTATCAGTTTCACGCCACACCATGTCACAGTTTACTTATAGTCAAATGTGCCATTGAGTGCTTTTTTTTTTTTTTTTTAAGTACAGATTCCTTTCTCCCATATTTGAAGAACATCTACGGAGTTCACAATGTGAATTATGGCCTACAAATACAGTCGGGCAATTTTCTAGCAAACCATTTCTATGTATGTAGAGAACCAGACTGGGGGAGTAAAAAAAACTTACCTAGTTTGTAGAAAAAAGTTGTAATGCAGCACAATCCCAAGCAAAAAGATTGACCTTTTATGGTTTGGTTTGAATATAGAAAATGCTGAGAGGTCGCGAATCTCCTTCTGGTCCTTTGGCACGAGTTGTACTGGGATTTAGGATTTTGACTAGTGTTTTTGATCCGAGACACGTTTGCTGTTGACAGAAAAGTTCAGTTGATATGCAATGATGAAGTTTATAAATCACAACTATTTAGCAGAGGTTGGTTTCGATCCATCGACCGCTGGGTTTCACAATGTGAATTATGGCCTACAAATACAGTCGGGCAATTTTCTAGCAAACCATTTCTATGTATGTAGAGAACCAGACTGGGGGAGTAAAAAAAACTTACCTAGTTTGTAGAAAAAAGTTGTAATGCAGCACAATCCCAAGCAAAAAGATTGACCTTTTATGGTTTGGTTTGAATATAGAAAATGCTGAGAGGTCGCGAATCTCCTTCTGGTCCTTTGGCACGAGTTGTACTGGGATTTAGGATTTTGACTAGTGTTTTTGATCCGAGACACGTTTGCTGTTGACAGAAAAGTTCAGTTGATATGCAATGATGAAGTTTATAAAACACAACTATTTAGCAGAGTGGCGCAGCGGAAGCGTGCTGGGCCCATAACCCAGAGGTCGATGGATCGAAACCATCCTCTGCTAAATTGTGCTGCATTGCATCTTTTTCTACAAACTAGCTAAGTTTTTTTTCACTTCCCCATTTTGGTTCTCTATATACAGAGAAATGGTTTGCTAGAAAATTGCTCGACTGTATTTGTAGACCATAATTCACATTGTGAAACCCAGCGGTCAATGGATTGAAACCAACCTCTGCTAAATAGTTGTGTTTTATAAACTTCATCATTGCATATCAACTGAACTTTTCTGTCAACAGCAAACGTGTCTCGGATCAAAAACACTAGTCAAAATCCTAAATCCCAGTACAACTCGTGCCAAAGGACCAGAAGGAGATTCGCGACCTCTCAGCATTTTCTATATTCAAACCAAACCATAAAAGATCAATCTTTTCGCTTGGGATTGTGCTGCATTACAACTTTTTTCTACAAACTAGGTAAGTTTTTTTTCATTCCCCCAGTTTGGTTCTCTATATACAGAGAAATGGTTTACTAGAAAATTGCTCGACTGTATTTGTAGGCCATAATTCACATTGTGAAACCCAGCGGTCGATGGATCGAAACCAACCTCTGCTAAATAGTTGTGTTTTATAAACTTCATCATTGCATATCAACTGAACTTTTCTGTCAACAGCAAACGTGTCTCGGATCAAAAACACTAGTCAAAATCCTAAATCCCAGTACAACTCGTGCCAAAGGACCAGAAGGAGATTCGCGACCTCTCAGCATTTTCTATATTCAAACCAAACCATAAAAGATCAATCTTTTCGCTTGGGATTGTGCTGCATTACAACTTTTTTCTACAAACTAGGTAAGTTTTTTTTCATTCCCCCAGTTTGGTTCTCTATATACAGAGAAATGGTTTACTAGAAAATTGCTCGACTGTATTTGTAGGCCATAATTCACATTGTGAAACCCAGCGGTCGATGGATCGAAACCAACCTCTGCTAAATAGTTGTGTTTTATAAACTTCATCATTGCATATCAACTGAACTTTTCTGTCAACAGCAAACGTGTCTCGGATCAAAAACACTAGTCAAAATCCTAAATCCCAGTACAACTCGTGCCAAAGGACCAGAAGGAGATTCGCGACCTCTCAGCATTTTCTATATTCAAACCAAACCATAAAAGGTCAATCTTTTTGCTTGGGATTGTGCTGCATTACAACTTTTTTCTACAAACTAGGTAAGTTTTTTTTACTCCCCCAGTCTGGTTCTCTACATACATAGAAATGGTTTGCTAGAAAATTGCCCGACTGTATTTGTAGGCCATAATTCACATTGTGAAACCCAGCGGTCGATGGATCGAAACCAACCTCTGCTAAATAGTTGTGATTTATAAACTTCATCATTGCATATCAACTGAACTTTTCTGTCAACAGCAAACGTGTCTCGGATCAAAAACACTAGTCAAAATCCTAAATCCCAGTACAACTCGTGCCAAAGGACCAGAAGGAGATTCGCGACCTCTCAGCATTTTCTATATTCAAACCAAACCATAAAAGGTCAATCTTTTTGCTTGGGATTGTGCTGCATTACAACTTTTTTCTACAAACTAGGTAAGTTTTTTTTACTCCCCCAGTCTGGTTCTCTACATACATAGAAATGGTTTGCTAGAAAATTGCCCGACTGTATTTGTAGGCCATAATTCACATTGTGAACTACGTAGATGTTCTTCAAATATGGGAGAAAGGAATCTGTACTTAAAAAAAAAAAAAAAAAAAGCACTCAATGGCACATTTGACTATAAGTAAACTGTGACATGGTGTGGCGTGAAACTGATAATGGCGTTCGTCGGGCATGGGGGATTAGCTCAAGTGGTAGAGCGCTCGCTTAGCATGCGAGAGGTAGCGGGATCGATGCCCGCATTCTCAAATACAATCTTTGGATTCCTTTTTCAGTTGGCCGAGTGAATTGTTTATGCCACCTGCTCGTGGCACACACGTCCAAACCTTGAAGACTTTCAACAATGGCTAAATCAAGCCTTCGATAGCTCAGCTGGTAGAGCGGAGGACTGTAGATCTAAATTAGCAATCCTTAGGTCGCTGGTTCAATTCCGGCTCGAAGGAAGTTTTGTGTATTCTATCAGATGTTTTCAACCTTCTGGCAAATACCAGACAGCTATGCTCTTTCTGGACATGTAGACAGAAACACAACCGGAAAGTTTTTTCTCCAGTTTGCCTTGTGAATTCAAATCTTAGGCAGCAACAGTGCTTTTACTTTATGGAGATGCTGAGCACCAATGTGAAAACGTCTTCAACTGTAGCATGCTACCCAAGCAAAAGGAACCAACGTCCCTGGGTGGACTCGAACCACCAACCTTTCGGTTAACAGCCGAACGCGCTAACCGATTGCGCCACAGAGACACAAACGCCTGCCGAACTTTCGTCTAACAGCCGGACGCACCCACCAGTTTTAACCGGAACCTTAAACAATGGTCAGACACCATTTCCTCTAATGATTTTCAACAATAATATGACACAAGAAAGCAAAAAAAAACAAAGAAACAATTGCAGAACCCCAGGAGTACTCTAGTCGCCAACAAATATGTAATGGCTGAAAATTTACATGTCATCGACCTGAACACAAACAGTCATTAGAATTTTACTCTGTACATCTGTTAACACAAGCAGAGTGGCGCAGCGGAAGCGTGCTGGGCCCAAAACCCAGAGGTCGATGGATCGAAACCATCCTCTGCTAAATTGTGCTGCATTGCATCTTTTTCTACAAACTAGCTAAGTTTTTTTTCACTTCCCCATTTTGGTTCTCTATATACAGAGAAATGGTTTGCTAGAAAATTGCTCGACTGTATTTGTAGACCATAATTCACATTGTGAAACCCAGCGGTCAATGGATTGAAACCAACCTCTGCTAAATAGTTGTGTTTTATAAACTTCATCATTGCATATCAACTGAACTTTTCTGTCAACAGCAAACGTGTCTCGGATCAAAAACACTAGTCAAAATCCTAAATCCCAGTACAACTCGTGCCAAAGGACCAGAAGGAGATTCGCGACCTCTCAGCATTTTCTATATTCAAACCAAACAATAAAAGATCAATCTTTTCGCTTGGGATTGTGCTGCATTACAACTTTTTTCTACAAACTAGGTAAGTTTTTTTTCATTCCCCCAGTTTGGTTCTCTATATACAGAGAAATGGTTTACTAGAAAATTGCTCGACTGTATTTGTAGGCCATAATTCACATTGTGAAACCCAGCGGTCGATGGATCGAAACCAACCTCTGCTAAATAGTTGTGTTTTATAAACTTCATCATTGCATATCAACTGAACTTTTCTGTCAACAGCAAACGTGTCTCGGATCAAAAACACTAGTCAAAATCCTAAATCCCAGTACAACTCGTGCCAAAGGACCAGAAGGAGATTCGCGACCTCTCAGCATTTTCTATATTCAAACCAAACCATAAAAGGTCAATCTTTTTGCTTGGGATTGTGCTGCATTACAACTTTTTTCTACAAACTAGGTAAGTTTTTTTTACTCCCCCAGTCTGGTTCTCTACATACATAGAAATGGTTTGCTAGAAAATTGCCCGACTGTATTTGTAGGCCATAATTCACATTGTGAACTACGTAGATGTTCTTCAAATATGGGAGAAAGGAATCTGTACTTAAAAAAAAAAAAAAGCACTCAATGGCACATTTGACTATAAGTAAACTGTGACATGGTGTGGTGTGAAACTTAGCATGCGAGAGGTAGCGGGATCGATGCCCGCATTCTCCAATACAATCTTTGGATTCCTTTTTCAGTTGGCCGAGTGAATTGTTTATGCCACCTGCTCGTGGCACACACGTCCAAACCTTGAAGACTTTCAACAATGGCTAAATCAAGCCTTCGATAGCTCAGCTGGTAGAGCGGAGGACTGTAGATCTAAATTAGCAATCCTTAGGTCGCTGGTTCAATTCCGGCTCGAAGGAAGTTTTGTGTATTCTATCAGATGTTTTCAACCTTCTGGCAAATACCAGACAGCTATGCTCTTTCTGGACATGTAGACAGAAACACAACCGGAAAGTTTTTTCTCCAGTTTGCCTTGTGAATTCAAATCTTAGGCAGCAACAGTGCTTTTACTTTATGGAGATGCTGAGCACCAATGTGAAAACGTCTTCAACTGTAGCATGCTACCCAACCAAAAGGAACCAACGTCCCTGGGTGGACTCGAACCACCAACCTTTCGGTTAACAGCCGAACGCGCTAACCGATTGCGCCACAGAGACACAAACGCCTGCCGAACTTTCGTCTAACAGCCGGACGCACCCACCAGTTTTAACCGGAACCTTAAACAATGGTCAGACACCATTTCCTCTAATGATTTTCAACAATAATATGACACAAGAAAGCAAAAAAAAACAAAGAAACAATTGCAGAACCCCAGGAGTACTCTAGTCGCCAACAAATATGTAATGGCTGAAAATTTACATGTCATCGACCTGAACACAAACAGTCATTAGAATTTTACTCTGTACATCTGTTAACACAAGCAGAGTGGCGCAGCGGAAGCGTGCTGGGCCCATAACCCAGAGGTCGATGGATCGAAACCATCCTCTGCTAAATTGTGCTGCATTGCATCTTTTTCTACAAACTAGCTAAGTTTTTTTTCACTTCCCCATTTTGGTTCTCTATATACAGAGAAATGGTTTGCTAGAAAATTGCTCGACTGTATTTGTAGACCATAATTCACATTGTGAAACCCAGCGGTCAATGGATTGAAACCAACCTCTGCTAAATAGTTGTGTTTTATAAACTTCATCATTGCATATCAACTGAACTTTTCTGTCAACAGCAAACGTGTCTCGGATCAAAAACACTAGTCAAAATCCTAAATCCCAGTACAACTCGTGCCAAAGGACCAGAAGGAGATTCGCGACCTCTCAGCATTTTCTATATTCAAACCAAACCATAAAAGATCAATCTTTTCGCTTGGGATTGTGCTGCATTACAACTTTTTTCTACAAACTAGGTAAGTTTTTTTTCATTCCCCCAGTTTGGTTCTCTATATACAGAGAAATGGTTTACTAGAAAATTGCTCGACTGTATTTGTAGGCCATAATTCACATTGTGAAACCCAGCGGTCGATGGATCGAAACCAACCTCTGCTAAATAGTTGTGTTTTATAAACTTCATCATTGCATATCAACTGAACTTTTCTGTCAACAGCAAACGTGTCTCGGATCAAAAACACTAGTCAAAATCCTAAATCCCAGTACAACTCGTGCCAAAGGACCAGAAGGAGATTCGCGACCTCTCAGCATTTTCTATATTCAAACCAAACCATAAAAGGTCAATCTTTTTGCTTGGGATTGTGCTGCATTACAACTTTTTTCTACAAACTAGGTAAGTTTTTTTTACTCCCCCAGTCTGGTTCTCTACATACATAGAAATGGTTTGCTAGAAAATTGCCCGACTGTATTTGTAGGCCATAATTCACATTGTGAAACCCAGCGGTCGATGGATCGAAACCAACCTCTGCTAAATAGTTGTGATTTATAAACTTCATCATTGCATATCAACTGAACTTTTCTGTCAACAGCAAACGTGTCTCGGATCAAAAACACTAGTCAAAATCCTAAATCCCAGTACAACTCGTGCCAAAGGACCAGAAGGAGATTCGCGACCTCTCAGCATTTTCTATATTCAAACCAAACCATAAAAGGTCAATCTTTTTGCTTGGGATTGTGCTGCATTACAACTTTTTTCTACAAACTAGGTAAGTTTTTTTTACTCCCCCAGTCTGGTTCTCTACATACATAGAAATGGTTTGCTAGAAAATTGCCCGACTGTATTTGTAGGCCATAATTCACATTGTGAAACCCAGCGGTCGATGGATCGAAACCAACCTCTGCTAAATAGTTGTGATTTATAAACTTCATCATTGCATATCAACTGAACTTTTCTGTCAACAGCAAACGTGTCTCGGATCAAAAACACTAGTCAAAATCCTAAATCCCAGTACAACTCGTGCCAAAGGACCAGAAGGAGATTCGCGACCTCTCAGCATTTTCTATATTCAAACCAAACCATAAAAGGTCAATCTTTTTGCTTGGGATTGTGCTGCATTACAACTTTTTTCTACAAACTAGGTAAGTTTTTTTTACTCCCCCAGTCTGGTTCTCTACATACATAGAAATGGTTTGCTAGAAAATTGCCCGACTGTATTTGTAGGCCATAATTCACATTGTGAACTCCGTAGATGTTCTTCAAATATGGGAGAAAGGAATCTGTACTTAAAAAAAAAAAAAAAAAAAGCACTCAATGGCACATTTGACTATAAGTAAACTGTGACATGGTGTGGCGTGAAACTGATAATGGCGTTCGTCGGGCATGGGGGATTAGCTCAAGTGGTAGAGCGCTCGCTTAGCATGCGAGAGGTAGCGGGATCGATGCCCGCATTCTCCAATACAATCTTTGGATTCCTTTTTCAGTTGGCCGAGTGAATTGTTTATGCCACCTGCTCGTGGCACACACGTCCAAACCTTGAAGACTTTCAACAATGGCTAAATCAAGCCTTCGATAGCTCAGCTGGTAGAGCGGAGGACTGTAGATCTAAATTAGCAATCCTTAGGTCGCTGGTTCAATTCCGGCTCGAAGGAAGTTTTGTGTATTCTATCAGATGTTTTCAACCTTCTGGCAAATACCAGACAGCTATGCTCTTTCTGGACATGTAGACAGAAACACAACCGGAAAGTTTTTTCTCCAGTTTGCCTTGTGAATTCAAATCTTAGGCAGCAACAGTGCTTTTACTTTATGGAGATGCTGAGCACCAATGTGAAAACGTCTTCAACTGTAGCATGCTACCCAAGCAAAAGGAACCAACGTCCCTGGGTGGACTCGAACCACCAACCTTTCGGTTAACAGCCGAACGCGCTAACCGATTGCGCCACAGAGACACAAACGCCTGCCGAACTTTCGTCTAACAGCCGGACGCACCCACCAGTTTTAACCGGAACCTTAAACAATGGTCAGACACCATTTCCTCTAATGATTTTCAACAATAATATGACACAAGAAAGCAAAAAAAAACAAAGAAACAATTGCAGAACCCCAGGAGTACTCTAGTCGCCAACAAATATGTAATGGCTGAAAATTTACATGTCATCGACATGAACACAAACAGTCATTAGAATTTTACTCTGTAAATCTGTTAACACAAGCAGAGTGGCGCAGCGGAAGCGTGCTGGGCCCATAACCCAGAGGTCGATGGATCGAAACCATCCTCTGCTAAATTGTGCTGCATTACAACTTTTTTCTACAAACTAGGTAAGTTTTTTTTCATTCCCCCAGTTTGGTTCTCTATATACAGAGAAATGGTTTACTAGAAAATTGCACGACTGTATTTGTAGGCCATAATTCACATTGTGAAACCCAGCGGTCAATGGATTGAAACCAACCTCTTCTAAATAGTTGTGTTTTATAAACTTCATCATTGCATATCAACTGAACTTTTCTGTCAACAGCAAACGTGTCTCGGATCAAAAACACTAGTCAAAATCCTAAATCCCAGTACAACTCGTGCCAAAGGACCAGAAGGAGATTCGCGACCTCTCAGCATTTTCTATATTCAAACCAAACCATAAAAGATCAATCTTTTCGCTTGGGATTGTGCTGCATTACAACTTTTTTCTACAAACTAGGTAAGTTTTTTTTCATTCCCCCAGTTTGGTTCTCTATATACAGAGAAATGGTTTACTAGAAAATTGCTCGACTGTATTTGTAGGCCATAATTCACATTGTGAAACCCAGCGGTCGATGGATCGAAACCAACCTCTGCTAAATAGTTGTGTTTTATAAACTTCATCATTGCATATCAACTGAACTTTTCTGTCAACAGCAAACGTGTCTCGGATCAAAAACACTAGTCAAAATCCTAAATCCCAGTACAACTCGTGCCAAAGGACCAGAAGGAGATTCGCGACCTCTCAGCATTTTCTATATTCAAACCAAACCATAAAAGGTCAATCTTTTTGCTTGGGATTGTGCTGCATTACAACTTTTTTCTACAAACTAGGTAAGTTTTTTTTACTCCCCCAGTCTGGTTCTCTACATACATAGAAATGGTTTGCTAGAAAATTGCCCGACTGTATTTGTAGGCCATAATTCACATTGTGAAACCCAGCGGTCGATGGATCGAAACCAACCTCTGCTAAATAGTTGTGATTTATAAACTTCATCATTGCATATCAACTGAACTTTTCTGTCAACAGCAAACGTGTCTCGGATCAAAAACACTAGTCAAAATCCTAAATCCCAGTACAACTCGTGCCAAAGGACCAGAAGGAGATTCGCGACCTCTCAGCATTTTCTATATTCAAACCAAACCATAAAAGGTCAATCTTTTTGCTTGGGATTGTGCTGCATTACAACTTTTTTCTACAAACTAGGTAAGTTTTTTTTACTCCCCCAGTCTGGTTCTCTACATACATAGAAATGGTTTGCTAGAAAATTGCCCGACTGTATTTGAAGGCCATAATTCACATTGTGAAACCCAGCGGTCGATGGATCGAAACCAACCTCTGCTAAATAGTTGTGATTTATAAACTTCATCATTGCATATCAACTGAACTTTTCTGTCAACAGTCAAAATCCTAAATCCCAGTACAACTCGTGCCAAAGGACCAGAAGGAGATTCGCGACCTCTCAGCATTTTCTATATTCAAACCAAACCATAAAAGGTCAATCTTTTTGCTTGGGATTGTGCTGCATTACAACTTTTTTCTACAAACTAGGTAAGTTTTTTTTACTCCCCCAGTCTGGTTCTCTACATACATAGAAATGGCTTGCTAGAAAATTGCCCGACTGTATTTGTAGGCCATAATTCACATTGTGAAACCCAGCGGTCGATGGATCGAAACCAACCTCTGCTAAATAGTTGTGATTTATAAACTTCATCATTGCATATCAACTGAACTTTTCTGTCAACAGCAAACGTGTCTCGGATCAAAAACACTAGTCAAAATCCTAAATCCCAGTACAACTCGTGCCAAAGGACCAGAAGGAGATTCGCGACCTCTCAGCATTTTCTATATTCAAACCAAACCATAAAAGGTCAATCTTTTTGCTTGGGATTGTGCTGCATTACAACTTTTTTCTACAAACTAGGTAAGTTTTTTTTACTCCCCCAGTCTGGTTCTCTACATACATAGAAATGGTTTGCTAGAAAATTGCCCGACTGTATTTGTAGGCCATAATTCACATTGTGAACTCCGTAGATGTTCTTCAAATATGGGAGAAAGGAATCTGTACTTAAAAAAAAAAAAAAAAAAAGCACTCAATGGCACATTTGACTATAAGTAAACTGTGACATGGTGTGGCGTGAAACTGATAATGGCGTTCGTCGGGCATGGGGGATTAGCTCAAGTGGTAGAGCGCTCGCTTAGCATGCGAGAGGTAGCGGGATCGATGCCCGCATTCTCCAATACAATCTTTGGATTCCTTTTTCAGTTGGCCGAGTGAATTGTTTATGCCACCTGCTCGTGGCACACACGTCCAAACCTTGAAGACTTTCAACAATGGCTAAATCAAGCCTTTGATAGCTCAGCTGGTAGAGCGGAGGACTGTAGATCTAAATTAGCAATCCTTAGGTCGCTGGTTCAATTCCGGCTCGAAGGAAGTTTTGTGTATTCTATCAGATGTTTTCAACCTTCTGGCAAATACCAGACAGCTATGCTCTTTCTGGACATGTAGACAGAAACACAACCGGAAAGTTTTTTCTCCAGTTTGCCTTGTGAATTCAAATCTTAGGCAGCAACAGTGCTTTTACTTTATGGAGATGCTGAGCACCAATGTGAAAACGTCTTCAACTGTAGCATGCTACCCAAGCAAAAGGAACCAACGTCCCTGGGTGGACTCAAACCACCAACCTTTCGGTTAACAGCCGAACGCGCTAACCGATTGCGCCACAGAGACACAAACGCCTGCCGAACTTTCGTCTAACAGCCGGACGCACCCACCAGTTTTAACCGGAACCTTAAACAATGGTCAGACACCATTTCCTCTAATGATTTTCAACAATAATATGACACAAGAAAGCAAAAAAAAACAAAGAAACAATTGCAGAACCCCAGGAGTACTCTAGTCGCCAACAAATATGTAATGGCTGAAAATTTACATGTCATCGACATGAACACAAACAGTCATTAGAATTTTACTCTGTACATCTGTTAACACAAGCAGAGTGGCGCAGCGGAAGCGTGCTGGGCCCATAACCCAGAGGTCGATGGATCGAAACCATCCTCTGCTAAATTGTGCTGCATTACAACTTTTTTCTACAAACTAGGTAAGTTTTTTTTCATTCCCCCAGTTTGGTTCTCTATATACAGAGAAATGGTTTACTAGAAAATTGCACGACTGTATTTGTAGGCCATAATTCACATTGTGAAACCCAGCGGTCAATGGATTGAAACCAACCTCTTCTAAATAGTTGTGTTTTATAAACTTCATCATTGCATATCAACTGAACTTTTCTGTCAACAGCAAACGTGTCTCGGATCAAAAACACTAGTCAAAATCCTAAATCCCAGTACAACTCGTGCCAAAGGACCAGAAGGAGATTCGCGACCTCTCAGCATTTTCTATATTCAAACCAAACCATAAAAGATCAATCTTTTCGCTTGGGATTGTGCTGCATTACAACTTTTTTCTACAAACTAGGTAGCATGCTACAGTTGAAGACGTTTTCACATTGGTGCTCAGCATCTCCATAAAGTAAAAGCACTGTTGCTGCCTAAGATTTGAATTCACAAGGCAAACTGGAGAAAAAACTTTCCGGTTGTGTTTCTGTCTACATGTCCAGAAAGAGCATAGCTGTCTGGTATTTGCCAGAAGGTTGAAAACATCTGATAGAATACACAAAACTTCCTTCGAGCCGGAATTGAACCAGCGACCTAAGGATTGCTAATTTAGATCTACAGTCCTCCGCTCTACCAGCTGAGCTATCGAAGGCTTGATTTAGCCATTGTTGAAAGTCTTCAAGGTTTGGACGTGTGTGCCACGAGCAGGTGGCATAAACAATTCACTCGGCCAACTGAAAAAGGAATCCAAAGATTGTATTGGAGAATGCGGGCATCGATCCCGCTACCTCTCGCATGCTAAGCGAGCGCTCTACCACTTGAGCTACTCCCCCATGCCCGACGAACGCCATTATCAGTTTCACGCCACACCATGTCACAGTTTACTTATAGTCAAATGTGCCATTGAGTGCTTTTTTTTTTTTTTTTTTAAGTACAGATTCCTTTCTCCCATATTTGAAGAACATCTACGTAGTTCACAATGTGAATTATGGCCTACAAATACAGTCGGGCAATTTTCTAGCAAACCATTTCTATGTATGTAGAGAACCAGACTGGGGGAGTAAAAAAAACTTACCTAGTTTGTAGAAAAAAGTTGTAATGCAGCACAATCCCAAGCAAAAAGATTGACCTTTTATGGTTTGGTTTGAATATAGAAAATGCTGAGAGGTCGCGAATCTCCTTCTGGTCCTTTGGCACGAGTTGTACTGGGATTTAGGATTTTGACTAGTGTTTTTGATCCGAGACACGTTTGCTGTTGACAGAAAAGTTCAGTTGATATGCAATGATGAAGTTTATAAATCACAACTATTTAGCAGAGGTTGGTTTCGATCCATCGACCGCTGGGTTTCACAATGTGAATTATGGCCTACAAATACAGTCGGGCAATTTTCTAGCAAACCATTTCTATGTATGTAGAGAACCAGACTGGGGGAGTAAAAAAAACTTACCTAGTTTGTAGAAAAAAGTTGTAATGCAGCACAATCCCAAGCAAAAAGATTGACCTTTTATGGTTTGGTTTGAATATAGAAAATGCTGAGAGGTCGCGAATCTCCTTCTGGTCCTTTGGCACGAGTTGTACTGGGATTTAGGATTTTGACTAGTGTTTTTGATCCGAGACACGTTTGCTGTTGACAGAAAAGTTCAGTTGATATGCAATGATGAAGTTTATAAAACACAACTATTTAGCAGAGTGGCGCAGCGGAAGCGTGCTGGGCCCATAACCCAGAGGTCGATGGATCGAAACCATCCTCTGCTAAATTGTGCTGCATTGCATCTTTTTCTACAAACTAGCTAAGTTTTTTTTCACTTCCCCATTTTGGTTCTCTATATACAGAGAAATGGTTTGCTAGAAAATTGCTCGACTGTATTTGTAGACCATAATTCACATTGTGAAACCCAGCGGTCAATGGATTGAAACCAACCTCTGCTAAATAGTTGTGTTTTATAAACTTCATCATTGCATATCAACTGAACTTTTCTGTCAACAGCAAACGTGTCTCGGATCAAAAACACTAGTCAAAATCCTAAATCCCAGTACAACTCGTGCCAAAGGACCAGAAGGAGATTCGCGACCTCTCAGCATTTTCTATATTCAAACCAAACCATAAAAGATCAATCTTTTCGCTTGGGATTGTGCTGCATTACAACTTTTTTCTACAAACTAGGTAAGTTTTTTTTCATTCCCCCAGTTTGGTTCTCTATATACAGAGAAATGGTTTACTAGAAAATTGCTCGACTGTATTTGTAGGCCATAATTCACATTGTGAAACCCAGCGGTCGATGGATCGAAACCAACCTCTGCTAAATAGTTGTGTTTTATAAACTTCATCATTGCATATCAACTGAACTTTTCTGTCAACAGCAAACGTGTCTCGGATCAAAAACACTAGTCAAAATCCTAAATCCCAGTACAACTCGTGCCAAAGGACCAGAAGGAGATTCGCGACCTCTCAGCATTTTCTATATTCAAACCAAACCATAAAAGATCAATCTTTTCGCTTGGGATTGTGCTGCATTACAACTTTTTTCTACAAACTAGGTAAGTTTTTTTTCATTCCCCCAGTTTGGTTCTCTATATACAGAGAAATGGTTTACTAGAAAATTGCTCGACTGTATTTGTAGGCCATAATTCACATTGTGAAACCCAGCGGTCGATGGATCGAAACCAACCTCTGCTAAATAGTTGTGTTTTATAAACTTCATCATTGCATATCAACTGAACTTTTCTGTCAACAGCAAACGTGTCTCGGATCAAAAACACTAGTCAAAATCCTAAATCCCAGTACAACTCGTGCCAAAGGACCAGAAGGAGATTCGCGACCTCTCAGCATTTTCTATATTCAAACCAAACCATAAAAGGTCAATCTTTTTGCTTGGGATTGTGCTGCATTACAACTTTTTTCTACAAACTAGGTAAGTTTTTTTTACTCCCCCAGTCTGGTTCTCTACATACATAGAAATGGTTTGCTAGAAAATTGCCCGACTGTATTTGTAGGCCATAATTCACATTGTGAAACCCAGCGGTCGATGGATCGAAACCAACCTCTGCTAAATAGTTGTGATTTATAAACTTCATCATTGCATATCAACTGAACTTTTCTGTCAACAGCAAACGTGTCTCGGATCAAAAACACTAGTCAAAATCCTAAATCCCAGTACAACTCGTGCCAAAGGACCAGAAGGAGATTCGCGACCTCTCAGCATTTTCTATATTCAAACCAAACCATAAAAGGTCAATCTTTTTGCTTGGGATTGTGCTGCATTACAACTTTTTTCTACAAACTAGGTAAGTTTTTTTTACTCCCCCAGTCTGGTTCTCTACATACATAGAAATGGTTTGCTAGAAAATTGCCCGACTGTATTTGTAGGCCATAATTCACATTGTGAACTACGTAGATGTTCTTCAAATATGGGAGAAAGGAATCTGTACTTAAAAAAAAAAAAAAAAAAAGCACTCAATGGCACATTTGACTATAAGTAAACTGTGACATGGTGTGGCGTGAAACTGATAATGGCGTTCGTCGGGCATGGGGGATTAGCTCAAGTGGTAGAGCGCTCGCTTAGCATGCGAGAGGTAGCGGGATCGATGCCCGCATTCTCCAATACAATCTTTGGATTCCTTTTTCAGTTGGCCGAGTGAATTGTTTATGCCACCTGCTCGTGGCACACACGTCCAAACCTTGAAGACTTTCAACAATGGCTAAATCAAGCCTTCGATAGCTCAGCTGGTAGAGCGGAGGACTGTAGATCTAAATTAGCAATCCTTAGGTCGCTGGTTCAATTCCGGCTCGAAGGAAGTTTTGTGTATTCTATCAGATGTTTTCAACCTTCTGGCAAATACCAGACAGCTATGCTCTTTCTGGACATGTAGACAGAAACACAACCGGAAAGTTTTTTCTCCAGTTTGCCTTGTGAATTCAAATCTTAGGCAGCAACAGTGCTTTTACTTTATGGAGATGCTGAGCACCAATGTGAAAACGTCTTCAACTGTAGCATGCTACCCAAGCAAAAGGAACCAACGTCCCTGGGTGGACTCGAACCACCAACCTTTCGGTTAACAGCCGAACGCGCTAACCGATTGCGCCACAGAGACACAAACGCCTGCCGAACTTTCGTCTAACAGCCGGACGCACCCACCAGTTTTAACCGGAACCTTAAACAATGGTCAGACACCATTTCCTCTAATGATTTTCAACAATAATATGACACAAGAAAGCAAAAAAAAACAAAGAAACAATTGCAGAACCCCAGGAGTACTCTAGTCGCCAACAAATATGTAATGGCTGAAAATTTACATGTCATCGACCTGAACACAAACAGTCATTAGAATTTTACTCTGTACATCTGTTAACACAAGCAGAGTGGCGCAGCGGAAGCGTGCTGGGCCCAAAACCCAGAGGTCGATGGATCGAAACCATCCTCTGCTAAATTGTGCTGCATTGCATCTTTTTCTACAAACTAGCTAAGTTTTTTTTCACTTCCCCATTTTGGTTCTCTATATACAGAGAAATGGTTTGCTAGAAAATTGCTCGACTGTATTTGTAGACCATAATTCACATTGTGAAACCCAGCGGTCAATGGATTGAAACCAACCTCTGCTAAATAGTTGTGTTTTATAAACTTCATCATTGCATATCAACTGAACTTTTCTGTCAACAGCAAACGTGTCTCGGATCAAAAACACTAGTCAAAATCCTAAATCCCAGTACAACTCGTGCCAAAGGACCAGAAGGAGATTCGCGACCTCTCAGCATTTTCTATATTCAAACCAAACCATAAAAGATCAATCTTTTCGCTTGGGATTGTGCTGCATTACAACTTTTTTCTACAAACTAGGTAAGTTTTTTTTCATTCCCCCAGTTTGGTTCTCTATATACAGAGAAATGGTTTACTAGAAAATTGCTCGACTGTATTTGTAGGCCATAATTCACATTGTGAAACCCAGCGGTCGATGGATCGAAACCAACCTCTGCTAAATAGTTGTGTTTTATAAACTTCATCATTGCATATCAACTGAACTTTTCTGTCAACAGCAAACGTGTCTCGGATCAAAAACACTAGTCAAAA
This sequence comes from Dendrobates tinctorius, assembly GCF_039654945.1. Lineage (NCBI taxonomy): Eukaryota > Metazoa > Chordata > Amphibia > Anura > Dendrobatidae > Dendrobates > Dendrobates tinctorius. Next base: position 11,722,961 of record NW_027361918.1, on the reverse strand, counting down.
TCCTAAATCCCAGTACAACTCGTGCCAAAGGACCAGAAGGAGATTCGCGACCTCTCAGCATTTTCTATATTCAAACCAAACCATAAAAGGTCAATCTTTTTGCTTGGGATTGTGCTGCATTACAACTTTTTTCTACAAACTAGGTAAGTTTTTTTTACTCCCCCAGTCTGGTTCTCTACATACATAGAAATGGTTTGCTAGAAAATTGCCCGACTGTATTTGTAGGCCATAATTCACATTGTGAAACCCAGCGGTCGATGGATCGAAACCAACCTCTGCTAAATAGTTGTGATTTATAAACTTCATCATTGCATATCAACTGAACTTTTCTGTCAACAGCAAACGTGTCTCGGATCAAAAACACTAGTCAAAATCCTAAATCCCAGTACAACTCGTGCCAAAGGACCAGAAGGAGATTCGCGACCTCTCAGCATTTTCTATATTCAAACCAAACCATAAAAGGTCAATCTTTTTGCTTGGGATTGTGCTGCATTACAACTTTTTTCTACAAACTAGGTAAGTTTTTTTTACTCCCCCAGTCTGGTTCTCTACATACATAGAAATGGTTTGCTAGAAAATTGCCCGACTGTATTTGTAGGCCATAATTCACATTGTGAACTACGTAGATGTTCTTCAAATATGGGAGAAAGGAATCTGTACTTAAAAAAAAAAAAAAGCACTCAATGGCACATTTGACTATAAGTAAACTGTGACATGGTGTGGTGTGAAACTTAGCATGCGAGAGGTAGCGGGATCGATGCCCGCATTCTCCAATACAATCTTTGGATTCCTTTTTCAGTTGGCCGAGTGAATTGTTTATGCCACCTGCTCGTGGCACACACGTCCAAACCTTGAAGACTTTCAACAATGGCTAAATCAAGCCTTCGATAGCTCAGCTGGTAGAGCGGAGGACTGTAGATCTAAATTAGCAATCCTTAGGTCGCTGGTTCAATTCCGGCTCGAAGGAAGTTTTGTGTATTCTATCAGATGTTTTCAACCTTCTGGCAAATACCAGACAGCTATGCTCTTTCTGGACATGTAGACAGAAACACAACCGGAAAGTTTTTTCTCCAGTTTGCCTTGTGAATTCAAATCTTAGGCAGCAACAGTGCTTTTACTTTATGGAGATGCTGAGCACCAATGTGAAAACGTCTTCAACTGTAGCATGCTACCCAAGCAAAAGGAACCAACGTCCCTGGGTGGACTCGAACCACCAACCTTTCGGTTAACAGCCGAACGCGCTAACCGATTGCGCCACAGAGACACAAACGCCTGCCGAACTTTCGTCTAACAGCCGGACGCACCCACCAGTTTTAACCGGAACCTTAAACAATGGTCAGACACCATTTCCTCTAATGATTTTCAACAATAATATGACACAAGAAAGCAAAAAAAAACAAAGAAACAATTGCAGAACCCCAGGAGTACTCTAGTCGCCAACAAATATGTAATGGCTGAAAATTTACATGTCATCGACCTGAACACAAACAGTCATTAGAATTTTACTCTGTACATCTGTTAACACAAGCAGAGTGGCGCAGCGGAAGCGTGCTGGGCCCATAACCCAGAGGTCGATGGATCGAAACCATCCTCTGCTAAATTGTGCTGCATTGCATCTTTTTCTACAAACTAGCTAAGTTTTTTTTCACTTCCCCATTTTGGTTCTCTATATACAGAGAAATGGTTTGCTAGAAAATTGCTCGACTGTATTTGTAGACCATAATTCACATTGTGAAACCCAGCGGTCAATGGATTGAAACCAACCTCTGCTAAATAGTTGTGTTTTATAAACTTCATCATTGCATATCAACTGAACTTTTCTGTCAACAGCAAACGTGTCTCGGATCAAAAACACTAGTCAAAATCCTAAATCCCAGTACAACTCGTGCCAAAGGACCAGAAGGAGATTCGCGACCTCTCAGCATTTTCTATATTCAAACCAAACCATAAAAGATCAATCATTTCGCTTGGGATTGTGCTGCATTACAACTTTTTTCTACAAACTAGGTAAGTTTTTTTTCATTCCCCCAGTTTGGTTCTCTATATACAGAGAAATGGTTTACTAGAAAATTGCTCGACTGTATTTGTAGGCCATAATTCACATTGTGAAACCCAGCGGTCGATGGATCGAAACCAACCTCTGCTAAATAGTTGTGTTTTATAAACTTCATCATTGCATATCAACTGAACTTTTCTGTCAACAGCAAACGTGTCTCGGATCAAAAACACTAGTCAAAATCCTAAATCCCAGTACAACTCGTGCCAAAGGACCAGAAGGAGATTCGCGACCTCTCAGCATTTTCTATATTCAAACCAAACCATAAAAGATCAATCTTTTCGCTTGGGATTGTGCTGCATTACAACTTTTTTCTACAAACTAGGTAAGTTTTTTTTACTCCCCCAGTCTGGTTCTCTACATACATAGAAATGGTTTGCTAGAAAATTGCTCGACTGTATTTGTAGGCCATAATTCACATTGTGAAACCCAGCGGTCGATGGATCGAAACCAACCTCTGCTAAATAGTTGTGTTTTATAAACTTCATCATTGCATATCAACTGAACTTTTCTGTCAACAGCAAACGTGTCTCGGATCAAAAACACTAGTCAAAATCCTAAATCCCAGTACAACTCGTGCCAAAGGACCAGAAGGAGATTCGCGACCTCTCAGCATTTTCTATATTCAAACCAAACCATAAAAGGTCAATCTTTTTGCTTGGGATTGTGCTGCATTACAACTTTTTTCTACAAACTAGGTAAGTTTTTTTTACTCCCCCAGTCTGGTTCTCTACATACATAGAAATGGTTTGCTAGAAAATTGCCCGACTGTATTTGTAGGCCATAATTCACATTGTGAAACCCAGCGGTCGATGGATCGCAACCAACCTCTGCTAAATAGTTGTGATTTATAAACTTCATCATTGCATATCAACTGAACTTTTCTGTCAACAGCAAACGTGTCTCGGATCAAAAACACTAGTCAAAATCCTAAATCCCAGTACAACTCGTGCCAAAGGACCAGAAGGAGATTCGCGACCTCTCAGCATTTTCTATATTCAAACCAAACCATAAAAGGTCAATCTTTTTGCTTGGGATTGTGCTGCATTACAACTTTTTTCTACAAACTAGGTAAGTTTTTTTTACTCCCCCAGTCTGGTTCTCTACATACATAGAAATGGTTTGCTAGAAAATTGCCCGACTGTATTTGTAGGCCATAATTCACATTGTGAACTCCGTAGATGTTCTTCAAATATGGGAGAAAGGAATCTGTACTTAAAAAAAAAAAAAAAAAAAGCACTCAATGGCACATTTGACTATAAGTAAACTGTGACATGGTGTGGCGTGAAACTGATAATGGCGTTCGTCGGGCATGGGGGATTAGCTCAAGTGGTAGAGCGCTCGCTTAGCATGCGAGAGGTAGCGGGATCGATGCCCGCATTCTCCAATACAATCTTTGGATTCCTTTTTCAGTTGGCCGAGTGAATTGTTTATGCCACCTGCTCGTGGCACACACGTCCAAACCTTGAAGACTTTCAACAATGGCTAAATCAAGCCTTCGATAGCTCAGCTGGTAGAGCGGAGGACTGTAGATCTAAATTAGCAATCCTTAGGTCGCTGGTTCAATTCCGGCTCGAAGGAAGTTTTGTGTATTCTATCAGATGTTTTCAACCTTCTGGCAAATACCAGACAGCTATGCTCTTTCTGGACATGTAGACAGAAACACAACCGGAAAGTTTTTTCTCCAGTTTGCCTTGTGAATTCAAATCTTAGGCAGCAACAGTGCTTTTACTTTATGGAGATGCTGAGCACCAATGTGAAAACGTCTTCAACTGTAGCATGCTACCCAAGCAAAAGGAACCAACGTCCCTGGGTGGACTCGAACCACCAACCTTTCGGTTAACAGCCGAACGCGCTAACCGATTGCGCCACAGAGACACAAACGCCTGCCGAACTTTCGTCTAACAGCCGGACGCACCCACCAGTTTTAACCGGAACCTTAAACAATGGTCAGACACCATTTCCTCTAATGATTTTCAACAATAATATGACACAAGAAAGCAAAAAAAAACAAAGAAACAATTGCAGAACCCCAGGAGTACTCTAGTCGCCAACAAATATGTAATGGCTGAAAATTTACATGTCATCGACCTGAACACAAACAGTCATTAGAATTTTACTCTGTACATCTGTTAACACAAGCAGAGTGGCGCAGCGGAAGCGTGCTGGGCCCATAACCCAGAGGTCGATGGATCGAAACCATCCTCTGCTAAATTGTGCAGCATTGCATCTTTTTCTACAAACTAGCTAAGTTTTTTTTCACTTCCCCATTTTGGTTCTCTATATACAGAGAAATGGTTTGCTAGAAAATTGCTCGACTGTATTTGTAGACCATAATTCACATTGTGAAACCCAGCGGTCAATGGATTGAAACCAACCTCTGCTAAATAGTTGTGTTTTATAAACTTCATCATTGCATATCAACTGAACTTTTCTGTCAACAGCAAACGTGTCTCGGATCAAAAACACTAGTCAAAATCCTAAATCCCAGTACAACTCGTGCCAAAGGACCAGAAGGAGATTCGCGACCTCTCAGCATTTTCTATATTCAAACCAAACCATAAAAGATCAATCTTTTCGCTTGGGATTGTGCTGCATTACAACTTTTTTCTACAAACTAGGTAAGTTTTTTTTCATTCCCCCAGTTTGGTTCTCTATATACAGAGAAATGGTTTACTAGAAAATTGCTCGACTGTATTTGTAGGCCATAATTCACATTGTGAAACCCAGCGGTCGATGGATCGAAACCAACCTCTGCTAAATAGTTGTGTTTTATAAACTTCATCATTGCATATCAACTGAACTTTTCTGTCAACAGCAAACGTGTCTCGGATCAAAAACACTAGTCAAAATCCTAAATCCCAGTACAACTCGTGCCAAAGGACCAGAAGGAGATTCGCGACCTCTCAGCATTTTCTATATTCAAACCAAACCATAAAAGGTCAATCTTTTTGCTTGGGATTGTGCTGCATTACAACTTTTTTCTACAAACTAGGTAAGTTTTTTTTACTCCCCCAGTCTGGTTCTCTACATACATAGAAATGGTTTGCTAGAAAATTGCCCGACTGTATTTGTAGGCCATAATTCACATTGTGAAACCCAGCGGTCGATGGATCGAAACCAACCTCTGCTAAATAGTTGTGATTTATAAACTTCATCATTGCATATCAACTGAACTTTTCTGTCAACAGCAAACGTGTCTCGGATCAAAAACACTAGTCAAAATCCTAAATCCCAGTACAACTCGTGCCAAAGGACCAGAAGGAGATTCGCGACCTCTCAGCATTTTCTATATTCAAACCAAACCATAAAAGGTCAATCTTTTTGCTTGGGATTGTGCTGCATTACAACTTTTTTCTACAAACTAGGTAAGTTTTTTTTACTCCCCCAGTCTGGTTCTCTACATACATAGAAATGGTTTGCTAGAAAATTGCCCGACTGTATTTGTAGGCCATAATTCACATTGTGAACTACGTAGATGTTCTTCAAATATGGGAGAAAGGAATCTGTACTTAAAAAAAAAAAAAAAAAAAAAAAAAAAAAAGCACTCAATGGCACATTTGACTATAAGTAAACTGTGACATGGTGTGGTGTGAAACTTAGCATGCGAGAGGTAGCGGGATCGATGCCCGCATTCTCCAATACAATCTTTGGATTCCTTTTTCAGTTGGCCGAGTGAATTGTTTATGCCACCTGCTCGTGGCACACACGTCCAAACCTTGAAGACTTTCAACAATGGCTAAATCAAGCCTTCGATAGCTCAGCTGGTAGAGCGGAGGACTGTAGATCTAAATTAGCAATCCTTAGGTCGCTGGTTCAATTCCGGCTCGAAGGAAGTTTTGTGTATTCTATCAGATGTTTTCAACCTTCTGGCAAATACCAGACAGCTATGCTCTTTCTGGACATGTAGACAGAAACACAACCGGAAAGTTTTTTCTCCAGTTTGCCTTGTGAATTCAAATCTTAGGCAGCAACAGTGCTTTTACTTTATGGAGATGCTGAGCACCAATGTGAAAACGTCTTCAACTGTAGCATGCTACCCAAGCAAAAGGAACCAACGTCCCTGGGTGGACTCGAACCACCAACCTTTCGGTTAACAGCCGAACGCGCTAACCGATTGCGCCACAGAGACACAAACGCCTGCCGAACTTTCGTCTAACAGCCGGACGCACCCACCAGTTTTAACCGGAACCTTAAACAATGGTCAGACACCATTTCCTCTAATGATTTTCAACAATAATATGACACAAGAAAGCAAAAAAAAACAAAGAAACAATTGCAGAACCCCAGGAGTACTCTAGTCGCCAACAAATATGTAATGGCTGAAAATTTACATGTCATCGACCTGAACACAAACAGTCATTAGAATTTTACTCTGTACATCTGTTAACACAAGCAGAGTGGCGCAGCGGAAGCGTGCTGGGCCCATAACCCAGAGGTCGATGGATCGAAACCATCCTCTGCTAAATTGTGCTGCATTGCATCTTTTTCTACAAACTAGCTAAGTTTTTTTTCACTTCCCCATTTTGGTTCTCTATATACAGAGAAATGGTTTGCTAGAAAATTGCTCGACTGTATTTGTAGACCATAATTCACATTGTGAAACCCAGCGGTCAATGGATTGAAACCAACCTCTGCTAAATAGTTGTGTTTTATAAACTTCATCATTGCATATCAACTGAACTTTTCTGTCAACAGCAAACGTGTCTCGGATCAAAAACACTAGTCAAAATCCTAAATCCCAGTACAACTCGTGCCAAAGGACCAGAAGGAGATTCGCGACCTCTCAGCATTTTCTATATTCAAACCAAACCATAAAAGATCAATCTTTTCGCTTGGGATTGTGCTGCATTACAACTTTTTTCTACAAACTAGGTAAGTTTTTTTTCATTCCCCCAGTTTGGTTCTCTATATACATAGAAATGGTTTACTAGAAAATTGCTCGACTGTATTTGTAGGCCATAATTCACATTGTGAAACCCAGCGGTCGATGGATCGAAACCAACCTCTGCTAAATAGTTGTGTTTTATAAACTTCATCATTGCATATCAACTGAACTTTTCTGTCAACAGCAAACGTGTCTCGGATCAAAAACACTAGTCAAAATCCTAAATCCCAGTACAACTCGTGCCAAAGGACCAGAAGGAGATTCGCGACCTCTCAGCATTTTCTATATTCAAACCAAACCATAAAAGGTCAATCTTTTTGCTTGGGATTGTGCTGCATTACAACTTTTTTCTACAAACTAGGTAAGTTTTTTTTACTCCCCCAGTCTGGTTCTCTACATACATAGAAATGGTTTGCTAGAAAATTGCCCGACTGTATTTGTAGGCCATAATTCACATTGTGAACTCCGTAGATGTTCTTCAAATATGGGAGAAAGGAATCTGTACTTAAAAAAAAAAAAAAAAAAAGCACTCAATGGCACATTTGACTATAAGTAAACTGTGACATGGTGTGGCGTGAAACTGATAATGGCGTTCTTTGGGCATGGGGGATTAGCTCAAGTGGTAGAGCGCTCGCTTAGCATGCGAGAGGTAGCGGGATCGATGCCCGCATTCTCCAATACAATCTTTGGATTCCTTTTTCAGTTGGCCGAGTGAATTGTTTATGCCACCTGCTCGTGGCACACACGTCCAAACCTTGAAGACTTTCAACAATGGCTAAATCAAGCCTTCGATAGCTCAGCTGGTAGAGCGGAGGACTGTAGATCTAAATTAGCAATCCTTAGGTCGCTGGTTCAATTCCGGCTCGAAGGAAGTTTTGTGTATTCTATCAGATGTTTTCAACCTTCTGGCAAATACCAGACAGCTATCCTCTTTCTGGACATGTAGACAGAAACACAACCGGAAAGTTTTTTCTCCAGTTTGCCTTGTGAATTCAAATCTTAGGCAGCAACAGTGCTTTTACTTTATGGAGATGCTGAGCACCAATGTGAAAACGTCTTCAACTGTAGCATGCTACCCAAGCAAAAGGAACCAACGTCCCTGGGTGGACTCGAACCACCAACCTTTCGGTTAACAGCCGAACGCGCTAACCGATTGCGCCACAGAGACACAAACGCCTGCCGAACTTTCGTCTAACAGCCGGACGCACCCACCAGTTTTAACCGGAACCTTAAACAATGGTCAGACACCATTTCCTCTAATGATTTTCAACAATAATATGACACAAGAAAGCAAAAAAAAACAAAGAAACAATTGCAGAACCCCAGGAGTACTCTAGTCGCCAACAAATATGTAATGGCTGAAAATTTACATGTCATCGACCTGAACACAAACAGTCATTAGAATTTTACTCTGTACATCTGTTAACACAAGCAGAGTGGCGCTGCGGAAGCGTGCTGGGCCCATAACCCAGAGGTCGATGGATCGAAACCATCCTCTGCTAAATTGTGCTGCATTGCATCTTTTTCTACAAACTAGCTAAGTTTTTTTTCACTTCCCCATTTTGGTTCTCTATATACAGAGAAATGGTTTGCTAGAAAATTGCTCGACTGTATTTGTAGACCATAATTCACATTGTGAAACCCAGCGGTCAATGGATTGAAACCAACCTCTGCTAAATAGTTGTGTTTTATAAACTTCATCATTGCATATCAACTGAACTTTTCTGTCAACAGCAAACGTGTCTCGGATCAAAAACACTAGTCAAAATCCTAAATCCCAGTACAACTCGTGCCAAAGGACCAGAAGGAGATTCGCGACCTCTCAGCATTTTCTATATTCAAACCAAACCATAAAAGATCAATCTTTTCGCTTGGGATTGTGCTGCATTACAACTTTTTTCTACAAACTAGGTAAGTTTTTTTTCATTCCCCCAGTTTGGTTCTCTATATACAGAGAAATGGTTTACTAGAAAATTGCTCGACTGTATTTGTAGGCCATAATTCACATTGTGAAACCCAGCGGTCGATGGATCGAAACCAACCTCTGCTAAATAGTTGTGTTTTATAAACTTCATCATTGCATATCAACTGAACTTTTCTGTCAACAGCAAACGTGTCTCGGATCAAAAACACTAGTCAAAATCCTAAATCCCAGTACAACTCGTGCCAAAGGACCAGAAGGAGATTCGCGACCTCTCAGCATTTTCTATATTCAAACCAAACCATAAAAGGTCAATCTTTTTGCTTGGGATTGTGCTGCATTACAACTTTTTTCTACAAACTAGGTAAGTTTTTTTTACTCCCCCAGTCTGGTTCTCTACATACATAGAAATGGTTTGCTAGAAAATTGCCCGACTGTATTTGTAGGCCATAATTCACATTGTGAACTCCGTAGATGTTCTTCAAATATGGGAGAAAGGAATCTGTACTTAAAAAAAAAAAAAAAAAAAGCACTCAATGGCACATTTGACTATAAGTAAACTGTGACATGGTGTGGCGTGAAACTGATAATGGCGTTCGTCGGGCATGGGGGATTAGCTCAAGTGGTAGAGCGCTCGCTTAGCATGCGAGAGGTAGCGGGATCGATGCCCGCATTCTCCAATACAATCTTTGGATTCCTTTTTCAGTTGGCCGAGTGAATTGTTTATGCCACCTGCTCGTGGCACACACGTCCAAACCTTGAAGACTTTCAACAATGGCTAAATCAAGCCTTCGATAGCTCAGCTGGTAGAGCGGAGGACTGTAGATCTAAATTAGCAATCCTTAGGTCGCTGGTTCAATTCCGGCTCGAAGGAAGTTTTGTGTATTCTATCAGATGTTTTCAACCTTCTGGCAAATACCAGACAGCTATGCTCTTTCTGGACATGTAGACAGAAACACAACCGGAAAGTTTTTTCTCCAGTTTGCCTTGTGAATTCAAATCTTAGGCAGCAACAGTGCTTTTACTTTATGGAGATGCTGAGCACCAATGTGAAAACGTCTTCAACTGTAGCATGCTACCCAAGCAAAAGGAACCAACGTCCCTGGGTGGACTCGAACCACCAACCTTTCGGTTAACAGCCGAACGCGCTAACCGATTGCGCCACAGAGACACAAACGCCTGCCGAACTTTCGTCTAACAGCCGGACGCACCCACCAGTTTTAACCGGAACCTTAAACAATGGTCAGACACCATTTCCTCTAATGATTTTCAACAATAATATGACACAAGAAAGCAAAAAAAAACAAAGAAACAATTGCAGAACCCCAGGAGTACTCTAGTCGCCAACAAATATGTAATGGCTGAAAATTTACATGTCATCGACCTGAACACAAACAGTCATTAGAATTTTACTCTGTACATCTGTTAACACAAGCAGAGTGGCGCAGCGGAAGCGTGCTGGGCCCATAACCCAGAGGTCGATGGATCGAAACCATCCTCTGCTAAATTGTGCTGCATTGCATCTTTTTCTACAAACTAGCTAAGTTTTTTTTCACTTCCCCATTTTGGTTCTCTATATACAGAGAAATGGTTTGCTAGAAAATTGCTCGACTGTATTTGTAGACCATAATTCACATTGTGAAACCCAGCGGTCAATGGATTGAAACCAACCTCTGCTAAATAGTTGTGTTTTATAAACTTCATCATTGCATATCAACTGAACTTTTCTGTCAACAGCAAACGTGTCTCGGATCAAAAACACTAGTCAAAATCCTAAATCCCAGTACAACTCGTGCCAAAGGACCAGAAGGAGATTCGCGACCTCTCAGCATTTTCTATATTCAAACCAAACCATAAAAGATCAATCTTTTCGCTTGGGATTGTGCTGCATTACAACTTTTTTCTACAAACTAGGTAAGTTTTTTTTCATTCCCCCAGTTTGGTTCTCTATATACAGAGAAATGGTTTACTAGAAAATTGCTCGACTGTATTTGTAGGCCATAATTCACATTGTGAAACCCAGCGGTCGATGGATCGAAACCAACCTCTGCTAAATAGTTGTGTTTTATAAACTTCATCATTGCATATCAACTGAACTTTTCTGTCAACAGCAAACGTGTCTCGGATCAAAAACACTAGTCAAAATCCTAAATCCCAGTACAACTCGTGCCAAAGGACCAGAAGGAGATTCGCGACCTCTCAGCATTTTCTATATTCAAACCAAACCATAAAAGATCAATCTTTTCGCTTGGGATTGTGCTGCATTACAACTTTTTTCTACAAACTAGGTAAGTTTTTTTTCATTCCCCCAGTTTGGTTCTCTATATACAGAGAAATGGTTTACTAGAAAATTGCTCGACTGTATTTGTAGGCCATAATTCACATTGTGAAACCCAGCGGTCGATGGATCGAAACCAACCTCTGCTAAATAGTTGTGTTTTATAAACTTCATCATTGCATATCAACTGAACTTTTCTGTCAACAGCAAACGTGTCTCGGATCAAAAACACTAGTCAAAATCCTAAATCCCAGTACAACTCGTGCCAAAGGACCAGAAGGAGATTCGCGACCTCTCAGCATTTTCTATATTCAAACCAAACCATAAAAGGTCAATCTTTTTGCTTGGGATTGTGCTGCATTACAACTTTTTTCTACAAACTAGGTAAGTTTTTTTTACTCCCCCAGTCTGGTTCTCTACATACATAGAAATGGTTTGCTAGAAAATTGCCCGACTGTATTTGTAGGCCATAATTCACATTGTGAAACCCAGCGGTCGATGGATCGAAACCAACCTCTGCTAAATAGTTGTGATTTATAAACTTCATCATTGCATATCAACTGAACTTTTCTGTCAACAGCAAACGTGTCTCGGATCAAAAACACTAGTCAAAATCCTAAATCCCAGTACAACTCGTGCCAAAGGACCAGAAGGAGATTCGCGACCTCTCAGCATTTTCTATATTCAAACCAAACCATAAAAGGTCAATCTTTTTGCTTGGGATTGTGCTGCATTACAACTTTTTTCTACAAACTAGGTAAGTTTTTTTTACTCCCCCAGTCTGGTTCTCTACATACATAGAAATGGTTTGCTAGAAAATTGCCCGACTGTATTTGTAGGCCATAATTCACATTGTGAACTCCGTAGATGTTCTTCAAATATGGGAGAAAGGAATCTGTACTTAAAAAAAAAAAAAAAAAAAGCACTCAATGGCACATTTGACTATAAGTAAACTGTGACATGGTGTGGCGTGAAACTGATAATGGCGTTCGTCGGGCATGGGGGATTAGCTCAAGTGGTAGAGCGCTCGCTTAGCATGCGAGAGGTAGCGGGATCGATGCCCGCATTCTCCAATACAATCTTTGGATTCCTTTTTCAGTTGGCCGAGTGAATTGTTTATGCCACCTGCTCGTGGCACACACGTCCAAACCTTGAAGACTTTCAACAATGGCTAAATCAAGCCTTCGATAGCTCAGCTGGTAGAGCGGAGGACTGTAGATCTAAATTAGCAATCCTTAGGTCGCTGGTTCAATTCCGGCTCGAAGGAAGTTTTGTGTATTCTATCAGATGTTTTCAACCTTCTGGCAAATACCAGACAGCTATGCTCTTTCTGGACATGTAGACAGAAACACAACCGGAAAGTTTTTTCTCCAGTTTGCCTTGTGAATTCAAATCTTAGGCAGCAACAGTGCTTTTACTTTATGGAGATGCTGAGCACCAATGTGAAAACGTCTTCAACTGTAGCATGCTACCCAAGCAAAAGGAACCAACGTCCCTGGGTGGACTCGAACCACCAACCTTTCGGTTAACAGCCGAACGCGCTAACCAATTGCGCCACAGAGACACAAACGCCTGCCGAACTTTCGTCTAACAGCCGGACGCACCCACCAGTTTTAACCGGAACCTTAAACAATGGTCAGACACCATTTCCTCTAATGATTTTCAACAATAATATGACACAAGAAAGCAAAAAAAAACAAAGAAACAATTGCAGAACCCCAGGAGTACTCTAGTCGCCAACAAATATGTAATGGCTGAAAATTTACATGTCATCGACCTGAACACAAACAGTCATTAGAATTTTACTCTGTACATCTGTTAACACAAGCAGAGTGGCGCAGCGGAAGCGTGCTGGGCCCATAACCCAGAGGTCGATGGATCGAAACCATCCTCTGCTAAATTGTGCTGCATTGCATCTTTTTCTACAAACTAGCTAAGTTTTTTTTCACTTCCCCATTTTGGTTCTCTATATACAGAGAAATGGTTTGCTAGAAAATTGCTCGACTGTATTTGTAGACCATAATTCACATTGTGAAACCCAGCGGTCAATGGATTGAAACCAACCTCTGCTAAATAGTTGTGTTTTATAAACTTCATCATTGCATATCAACTGAACTTTTCTGTCAACAGCAAACGTGTCTCGGATCAAAAACACTAGTCAAAATCCTAAATCCCAGTACAACTCGTGCCAAAGGACCAGAAGGAGATTCGCGACCTCTCAGCATTTTCTATATTCAAACCAAACCATAAAAGATCAATCTTTTCGCTTGGGATTGTGCTGCATTACAACTTTTTTCTACAAACTAGGTAAGTTTTTTTTCATTCCCCCAGTTTGATTCTCTATATACAGAGAAATGGTTTACTAGAAAATTGCTCGAATGTATTTGTAGGCCATAATTCACATTGTGAAACCCAGCGGTCGATGGATCGAAACCAACCTCTGCTAAATAGTTGTGTTTTATAAACTTCATCATTGCATATCAACTGAACTTTTCTGTCAACAGCAAACGTGTCTCGGATCAAAAACACTAGTCAAAATCCTAAATCCCAGTACAACTCGTGCCAAAGGACCAGAAGGAGATTCGCGACCTCTCAGCATTTTCTATATTCAAACCAAACCATAAAAGGTCAATCTTTTTGCTTGGGATTGTGCTGCATTACAACTTTTTTCTACAAACTAGGTAAGTTTTTTTTACTCCCCCAGTCTGGTTCTCTACATACATAGAAATGGTTTGCTAGAAAATTGCCCGACTGTATTTGTAGGCCATAATTCACATTGTGAAACCCAGCGGTCGATGGATCGAAACCAACCTCTGCTAAATAGTTGTGATTTATAAACTTCATCATTGCATATCAACTGAACTTTTCTGTCAACAGCAAACGTGTCTCGGATCAAAAACACTAGTCAAAATCCTAAATCCCAGTACAACTCGTGCCAAAGGACCAGAAGGAGATTCGCGACCTCTCAGCATTTTCTATATTCAAACCAAACCATAAAAGGTCAATCTTTTTGCTTGGGATTGTGCTGCATTACAACTTTTTTCTACAAACTAGGTAAGTTTTTTTTACTCCCCCAGTCTGGTTCTCTACATACATAGAAATGGTTTGCTAGAAAATTGCCCGACTGTATTTGTAGGCCATAATTCACATTGTGAACTACGTAGATGTTCTTCAAATATGGGAGAAAGGAATCTGTACTTAAAAAAAAAAAAAAAAAAAAAAAAAAAGCACTCAATGGCACATTTGACTATAAGTAAACTGTGACATGGTGTGGTGTGAAACTTAGCATGCGAGAGGTAGCGGGATCGATGCCCGAATTCTCCAATACAATCTTTGGATGCCTTTTTCAGTTGGCCGAGTGAATTGTTTATGCCACCTGCTCGTGGCACACACGTCCAAACCTTGAAGACTTTCAACAATGGCTAAATCAAGCCTTCGATAGCTCAGCTGGTAGAGCGGAGGACTGTAGATCTAAATTAGCAATCCTTAGGTCGCTGGTTCAATTCCGGCTCGAAGGAAGTTTTGTGTATTCTATCAGATGTTTTCAACCTTCTGGCAAATACCAGACAGCTATGCTCTTTCTGGACATGTAGACAGAAACACAACCGGAAAGTTTTTTCTCCAGTTTGCCTTGTGAATTCAAATCTTAGGCAGCAACAGTGCTTTTACTTTATGGAGATGCTGAGCACCAATGTGAAAACGTCTTCAACTGTAGCATGCTACCCAACGCCGAACGCGCTAACCGATTGCGCCACAGAGACACAAACGCCTGCCGAACTTTCGTCTAACAGCCGGACGCACCCACCAGTTTTAACCGGAACCTTAAACAATGGTCAGACACCATTTCCTCTAATGATTTTCAACAATAATATGACACAAGAAAGCAAAAAAAAACAAAGAAACAATTGCAGAACCCCAGGAGTACTCTAGTCGCCAACAAATATGTAATGGCTGAAAATTTACATGTCATCGACCTGAACACAAACAGTCATTAGAATTTTACTCTGTACATCTGTTAACACAAGCAGAGTGGCGCAGCGGAAGCGTGCTGGGCCCATAACCCAGAGGTCGATGGATCGAAACCATCCTCTGCTAAATTGTGCTGCATTGCATCTTTTTCTACAAACTAGCTAAGTTTTTTTTCACTTCCCCATTTTGGTTCTCTATATACAGAGAAATGGTTTGCTAGAAAATTGCTCGACTGTATTTGTAGACCATAATTCACATTGTGAAACCCAGCGGTCAATGGATTGAAACCAACCTCTGCTAAATAGTTGTGTTTTATAAACTTCATCATTGCATATCAACTGAACTTTTCTGTCAACAGCAAACGTGTCTCGGATCAAAAACACTAGTCAAAATCCTAAATCCCAGTACAACTCGTGCCAAAGGACCAGAAGGAGATTCGCGACCTCTCAGCATTTTCTATATTCAAACCAAACCATAAAAGATCAATCTTTTCGCTTGGGATTGTGCTGCATTACAACTTTTTTCTACAAACTAGGTAAGTTTTTTTTCATTCCCCCAGTTTGGTTCTCTATATACAGAGAAATGGTTTACTAGAAAATTGCTCGACTGTATTTGTAGGCCATAATTCACATTGTGAAACCCAGCGGTCGATGGATCGAAACCAACCTCTGCTAAATAGTTGTGTTTTATAAACTTCATCATTGCATATCAACTGAACTTTTCTGTCAACAGCAAACGTGTCTCGGATCAAAAACACTAGTCAAAATCCTAAATCCCAGTACAACTCGTGCCAAAGGACCAGAAGGAGATTCGCGACCTCTCAGCATTTTCTATATTCAAACCAAACCATAAAAGATCAATCTTTTCGCTTGGGATTGTGCTGCATTACAACTTTTTTCTACAAACTAGGTAAGTTTTTTTTCATTCCCCCAGTTTGGTTCTCTATATACAGAGAAATGGTTTACTAGAAAATTGCTCGACTGTATTTGTAGGCCATAATTCACATTGTGAAACCCAGCGGTCGATGGATCGAAACCAACCTCTGCTAAATAGTTGTGTTTTATAAACTTCATCATTGCATATCAACTGAACTTTTCTGTCAACAGCAAACGTGTCTCGGATCAAAAACACTAGTCAAAATCCTAAATCCCAGTACAACTCGTGCCAAAGGACCAGAAGGAGATTCGCGACCTCTCAGCATTTTCTATATTCAAACCAAACCATAAAAGGTCAATCTTTTTGCTTGGGATTGTGCTGCATTACAACTTTTTTCTACAAACTAGGTAAGTTTTTTTTACTCCCCCAGTCTGGTTCTCTACATACATAGAAATGGTTTGCTAGAAAATTGCCCGACTGTATTTGTAGGCCATAATTCACATTGTGAAACCCAGCGGTCGATGGATCGAAACCAACCTCTGCTAAATAGTTGTGATTTATAAACTTCATCATTGCATATCAACTGAACTTTTCTGTCAACAGCAAACGTGTCTCGGATCAAAAACACTAGTCAAAATCCTAAATCCCAGTACAACTCGTGCCAAAGGACCAGAAGGAGATTCGCGACCTCTCAGCATTTTCTATATTCAAACCAAACCATAAAAGGTCAATCTTTTTGCTTGGGATTGTGCTGCATTACAACTTTTTTCTACAAACTAGGTAAGTTTTTTTTACTCCCCCAGTCTGGTTCTCTACATACATAGAAATGGTTTGCTAGAAAATTGCCCGACTGTATTTGTAGGCCATAATTCACATTGTGAACTACGTAGATGTTCTTCAAATATGGGAGAAAGGAATCTGTACTTAAAAAAAAAAAAAAAAAAAAAAAAAAAGCACTCAATGGCACATTTGACTATAAGTAAACTGTGACATGGTGTGGCGTGAAACTGATAATGGCGTTCGTCGGGCATGGGGGATTAGCTCAAGTGGTAGAGCGCTCGCTTAGCATGCGAGAGGTAGCGGGATCGATGCCCGCATTCTCCAATACAATCTTTGGATTCCTTTTTCAGTTGGCCGAGTGAATTGTTTATGCCACCTGCTCGTGGCACACACGTCCAAACCTTGAAGACTTTCAACAATGGCTAAATCAAGCCTTCGATAGCTCAGCTGGTAGAGCGGAGGACTGTAGATCTAAATTAGCAATCCTTAGGTCGCTGGTTCAATTCCGGCTCGAAGGAAGTTTTGTGTATTCTATCAGATGTTTTCAACCTTCTGGCAAATACCAGACAGCTATGCTCTTTCTGGACATGTAGACAGAAACACAACCGGAAAGTTTTTTCTCCAGTTTGCCTTGTGAATTCAAATCTTAGGCAGCAACAGTGCTTTTACTTTATGGAGATGCTGAGCACCAATGTGAAAACGTCTTCAACTGTAGCATGCTACCCAAGCAAAAGGAACCAACGTCCCTGGGTGGACTCGAACCACCAACCTTTCGGTTAACAGCCGAACGCGCTAACCGATTGCGCCACAGAGACACAAACGCCTGCCGAACTTTCGTCTAACAGCCGGACGCACCCACCAGTTTTAACCGGAACCTTAAACAATGGTCAGACACCATTTCCTCTAATGATTTTCAACAATAATATGACACAAGAAAGCAAAAAAAAACAAAGAAACAATTGCAGAACCCCAGGAGTACTCTAGTCGCCAACAAATATGTAATGGCTGAAAATTTACATGTCATCGACCTGAACACAAACAGTCATTAGAATTTTACTCTGTACATCTGTTAACACAAGCAGAGTGGCGCAGCGGAAGCGTGCTGGGCCCATAACCCAGAGGTCGATGGATCGAAACCATCCTCTGCTAAATTGTGCTGCATTGCATCTTTTTCTACAAACTAGCTAAGTTTTTTTTCACTTCCCCATTTTGGTTCTCTATATACAGAGAAATGGTTTGCTAGAAAATTGCTCGACTGTATTTGTAGACCATAATTCACATTGTGAAACCCAGCGGTCAATGGATTGAAACCAACCTCTGCTAAATAGTTGTGTTTTATAAACTTCATCATTGCATATCAACTGAACTTTTCTGTCAACAGCAAACGTGTCTCGGATCAAAAACACTAGTCAAAATCCTAAATCCCAGTACAACTCGTGCCAAAGGACCAGAAGGAGATTCGCGACCTCTCAGCATTTTCTATATTCAAACCAAACCATAAAAGATCAATCTTTTCGCTTGGGATTGTGCTGCATTACAACTTTTTTCTACAAACTAGGTAAGTTTTTTTTCATTCCCCCAGTTTGGTTCTCTATATACAGAGAAATGGTTTACTAGAAAATTGCTCGACTGTATTTGTAGGCCATAATTCACATTGTGAAACCCAGCGGTCGATGGATCGAAACCAACCTCTGCTAAATAGTTGTGTTTTATAAACTTCATCATTGCATATCAACTGAACTTTTCTGTCAACAGCAAACGTGTCTCGGATCAAAAACACTAGTCAAAATCCTAAATCCCAGTACAACTCGTGCCAAAGGACCAGAAGGAGATTCGCGACCTCTCAGCATTTTCTATATTCAAACCAAACCATAAAAGGTCAATCTTTTTGCTTGGGATTGTGCTGCATTACAACTTTTTTCTACAAACTAGGTAAGTTTTTTTTACTCCCCCAGTCTGGTTCTCTACATACATAGAAATGGTTTGCTAGAAAATTGCCCGACTGTATTTGTAGGCCATAATTCACATTGTGAAACCCAGCGGTCGATGGATCGAAACCAACCTCTGCTAAATAGTTGTGATTTATAAACTTCATCATTGCATATCAACTGAACTTTTCTGTCAACAGCAAACGTGTCTCGGATCAAAAACACTAGTCAAAATCCTAAATCCCAGTACAACTCGTGCCAAAGGACCAGAAGGAGATTCGCGACCTCTCAGCATTTTCTATATTCAAACCAAACCATAAAAGGTCAATCTTTTTGCTTGGGATTGTGCTGCATTACAACTTTTTTCTACAAACTAGGTAAGTTTTTTTTACTCCCCCAGTCTGGTTCTCTACATACATAGAAATGGTTTGCTAGAAAATTGCCCGACTGTATTTGTAGGCCATAATTCACATTGTGAACTACGTAGATGTTCTTCAAATATGGGAGAAAGGAATCTGTACTTAAAAAAAAAAAAAAAAAAAAAAAAAAAAGCACTCAATGGCACATTTGACTATAAGTAAAATGTGACATGGTGTGGTGTGAAACTTAGCATGCGAGAGGTAGCTGGATCGATGCCCGCATTCTCCAATACAATCTTTGGATTCCTTTTTCAGTTGGCCGAGTGAATTGTTTATGCCACCTGCTCGTGGCACACACGTCCAAACCTTGAAGACTTTCAACAATGGCTAAATCAAGCCTTCGATAGCTCAGCTGGTAGAGCGGAGGACTGTAGATCTAAATTAGCAATCCTTAGGTCGCTGGTTCAATTCCGGCTCGAAGGAAGTTTTGTGTATTCTATCAGATGTTTTCAACCTTCTGGCAAATACCAGACAGCTATGCTCTTTCTGGACATGTAGACAGAAACACAACCGGAAAGTTTTTTCTCCAGTTTGCCTTGTGAATTCAAATCTTAGGCAGCAACAGTGCTTTTACTTTATGGAGATGCTGAGCACCAATGTGAAAACGTCTTCAACTGTAGCATGCTACCCAAGCAAAAGGAACCAACGTCCCTGGGTGGACTCGAACCACCAACCTTTCGGTTAACAGCCGAACGCGCTAACCGATTGCGCCACAGAGACACAAACGCCTGCCGAACTTTCGTCTAACAGCCGGACGCACCCACCAGTTTTAACCTGAACCTTAAACAATGGTCAGACACCATTTCCTCTAATGATTTTCAACAATAATATGACACAAGAAAGCAAAAAAAAACAAAGAAACAATTGCAGAACCCCAGGAGTACTCTAGTCGCCAACAAATATGTAATGGCTGAAAATTTACATGTCATCGACCTGAACACAAACAGTCATTAGAATTTTACTCTGTACATCTGTTAACACAAGCAGAGTGGCGCAGCGGAAGCGTGCTGGGCCCATAACCCAGAGGTCGATGGATAGAAACCATCCTCTGCTAAATTGTGCTGCATTGCATCTTTTTCTACAAACTAGCTAAGTTTTTTTTCACTTCCCCATTTTGGTTCTCTATATACAGAGAAATGGTTTGCTAGAAAATTGCTCGACTGTATTTGTAGACCATAATTCACATTGTGAAACCCAGCGGTCAATGGATTGAAACCAACCTCTGCTAAATAGTTGTGTTTTATAAACTTCATCATTGCATATCAACTGAACTTTTCTGTCAACAGCAAACGTGTCTCGGATCAAAAACACTAGTCAAAATCCTAAATCCCAGTACAACTCGTGCCAAAGGACCAGAAGGAGATTCGCGACCTCTCAGCATTTTCTATATTCAAACCAAACCATAAAAGATCAATCTTTTCGCTTGGGATTGTGCTGCATTACAACTTTTTTCTACAAACTAGGTAAGTTTTTTTTCATTCCCCCAGTTTGGTTCTCTATATACAGAGAAATGGTTTACTAGAAAATTGCTCGACTGTATTTGTAGGCCATAATTCACATTGTGAAACCCAGCGGTCGATGGATCGAAACCAACCTCTGCTAAATAGTTGTGTTTTATAAACTTCATCATTGCATATCAACTGAACTTTTCTGTCAACAGCAAACGTGTCTCGGATCAAAAACACTAGTCAAAATCCTAAATCCCAGTACAACTCGTGCCAAAGGACCAGAAGGAGATTCGCGACCTCTCAGCATTTTCTATATTCAAACCAAACCATAAAAGGTCAATCTTTTTGCTTGGGATTGTGCTGCATTACAACTTTTTTCTACAAACTAGGTAAGTTTTTTTTACTCCCCCAGTCTGGTTCTCTACATATATAGAAATGGTTTGCTAGAAAATTGCCCGACTGTATTTGTAGGCCATAATTCACATTGTGAAACCCAGCGGTCGATGGATCGAAACCAACCTCTGCTAAATAGTTGTGATTTATAAACTTCATCATTGCATATCAACTGAACTTTTCTGTCAACAGCAAACGTGTCTCGGATCAAAAACACTAGTCAAAATCCTAAATCCCAGTACAACTCGTGCCAAAGGACCAGAAGGAGATTCGCGACCTCTCAGCATTTTCTATATTCAAACCAAACCATAAAAGGTCAATCTTTTTGCTTGGGATTGTGCTGCATTACAACTTTTTTCTACAAACTAGGTAAGTTTTTTTTACTCCCCCAGTCTGGTTCTCTACATACATAGAAATGGTTTGCTAGAAAATTGCCCGACTGTATTTGTAGGCCATAATTCACATTGTGAACTACGTAGATGTTCTTCAAATATGGGAGAAAGGAATCTGTACTTAAAAAAAAAAAAAAAAAAAAAAAAAAAGCACTCAATGGCACATTTGACTATAAGTAAACTGTGACATGGTGTGGTGTGAAACTTAGCATGCGAGAGGTAGCGGGATCGATGCCCGCATTCTCCAATACAATCTTTGGATTCCTTTTTCAGTTGGCCGAGTGAATTGTTTATGCCACCTGCTCGTGGCACACACGTCCAAACCTTGAAGACTTTCAACAATGGCTAAATCAAGCCTTCGATAGCTCAGCTGGTAGAGCGGAGGACTGTAGATCTAAATTAGCAATCCTTAGGTCGCTGGTTCAATTCCGGCTCGAAGGAAGTTTTGTGTATTCTATCAGATGTTTTCAACCTTCTGGCAAATACCAGACAGCTATGCTCTTTCTGGACATGTAGACAGAAACACAACCGGAAAGTTTTTTCTCCAGTTTGCCTTGTGAATTCAAATCTTAGGCAGCAACAGTGCTTTTACTTTATGGAGATGCTGAGCACCAATGTGAAAACGTCTTCAACTGTAGCATGCTACCCAAGCAAAAGGAACCAACGTCCCTGGGTGGACTCGAACCACCAACCTTTCGGTTAACAGCCGAACGCGCTAACCGATTGCGCCACAGAGACACAAACGCCTGCCGAACTTTCGTCTAACAGCCGGACGCACCCACCAGTTTTAACCGGAACCTTAAACAATGGTCAGACACCATTTCCTCTAATGATTTTCAACAATAATATGACACAAGAAAGCAAAAAAAAACAAAGAAACAATTGCAGAACCCCAGGAGTACTCTAGTCGCCAACAAATATGTAATGGCTGAAAATTTACATGTCATCGACCTGAACACAAACAGTCATTAGAATTTTACTCTGTACATCTGTTAACACAAGCAGAGTGGCGCAGCGGAAGCGTGCTGGGCCCATAACCCAGAGGTCGATGGATCGAAACCATCCTCTGCTAAATTGTGCTGCATTGCATCTTTTTCTACAAACTAGCTAAGTTTTTTTTCACTTCCCCATTTTGGTTCTCTATATACAGAGAAATGGTTTGCTAGAAAATTGCTCGACTGTATTTGTAGACCATAATTCACATTGTGAAACCCAGCGGTCAATGGATTGAAACCAACCTCTGCTAAATAGTTGTGTTTTATAAACTTCATCATTGCATATCAACTGAACTTTTCTGTCAACAGCAAACGTGTCTCGGATCAAAAACACTAGTCAAAATCCTAAATCCCAGTACAACTCGTGCCAAAGGACCAGAAGGAGATTCGCGACCTCTCAGCATTTTCTATATTCAAACCAAACCATAAAAGATCAATCTTTTCGCTTGGGATTGTGCTGCATTACAACTTTTTTCTACAAACTAGGTAAGTTTTTTTTCATTCCCCCAGTTTGGTTCTCTATATACAGAGAAATGGTTTACTAGAAAATTGCTCGACTGTATTTGTAGGCCATAATTCACATTGTGAAACCCAGCGGTCGATGGATCGAAACCAACCTCTGCTAAATAGTTGTGTTTTATAAACTTCATCATTGCATATCAACTGAACTTTTCTGTCAACAGCAAACGTGTCTCGGATCAAAAACACTAGTCAAAATCCTAAATCCCAGTACAACTCGTGCCAAAGGACCAGAAGGAGATTCGCGACCTCTCAGCATTTTCTATATTCAAACCAAACCATAAAAGGTCAATCTTTTTGCTTGGGATTGTGCTGCATTACAACTTTTTTCTACAAACTAGGTAAGTTTTTTTTACTCCCCCAGTCTGGTTCTCTACATACATAGAAATGGTTTGCTAGAAAATTGCCCGACTGTATTTGTAGGCCATAATTCACATTGTGAAACCCAGCGGTCGATGGATCGAAACCAACCTCTGCTAAATAGTTGTGATTTATAAACTTCATCATTGCATATCAACTGAACTTTTCTGTCAACAGCAAACGTGTCTCGGATCAAAAACACTAGTCAAAATCCTAAATCCCAGTACAACTCGTGCCAAAGGACCAGAAGGAGATTCGCGACCTCTCAGCATTTTCTATATTCAAACCAAACCATAAAAGGTCAATCTTTTTGCTTGGGATTGTGCTGCATTACAACTTTTTTCTACAAACTAGGTAAGTTTTTTTTACTCCCCCAGTCTGGTTCTCTACATACATAGAAATGGTTTGCTAGAAAATTGCCCGACTGTATTTGTAGGCCATAATTCACATTGTGAACTACGTAGATGTTCTTCAAATATGGGAGAAAGGAATCTGTACTTAAAAAAAAAAAAAAAAAAAAAAAAAAAGCACTCAATGGCACATTTGACTATAAGTAAACTGTGACATGGTGTGGTGTGAAACTTAGCATGCGAGAGGTAGCGGGATCGATGCCCGCATTCTCCAATACAATCTTTGGATGCCTTTTTCAGTTGGCCGAGTGAATTGTTTATGCCACCTGCTCGTGGCACACACGTCCAAACCTTGAAGACTTTCAACAATGGCTAAATCAAGCCTTCGATAGCTCAGCTGGTAGAGCGGAGGACTGTAGATCTAAATTAGCAATCCTTAGGTCGCTGGTTCAATTCCGGCTCGAAGGAAGTTTTGTGTATTCTATCAGATGTTTTCAACCTTCTGGCAAATACCAGACAGCTATGCTCTTTCTGGACATGTAGACAGAAACACAACCGGAAAGTTTTTTCTCCAGTTTGCCTTGTGAATTCAAATCTTAGGCAGCAACAGTGCTTTTACTTTATGGAGATGCTGAGCACCAATGTGAAAACGTCTTCAACTGTAGCATGCTACCCAAGCAAAAGGAACCAACGTCCCTGGGTGGACTCGAACCACCAACCTTTCGGTTAACAGCCGAACGCGCTAACCGATTGCGCCACAGAGACACAAACGCCTGCCGAACTTTCGTCTAACAGCCGGACGCACCCACCAGTTTTAACCGGAACCTTAAACAATGGTCAGACACCATTTCCTCTAATGATTTTCAACAATAATATGACACAAGAAAGCAAAAAAAAACAAAGAAACAATTGCAGAACCCCAGGAGTACTCTAGTCGCCAACAAATATGTAATGGCTGAAAATTTACATGTCATCGACCTGAACACAAACAGTCATTAGAATTTTACTCTGTACATCTGTTAACACAAGCAGAGTGGCGCAGCGGAAGCGTGCTGGGCCCATAACCCAGAGGTCGATGGATCGAAACCATCCTCTGCTAAATTGTGCTGCATTGCATCTTTTTCTACAAACTAGCTAAGTTTTTTTTCACTTCCCCATTTTGGTTCTCTATATACAGAGAAATGGTTTGCTAGAAAATTGCTCGACTGTATTTGTAGACCATAATTCACATTGTGAAACCCAGCGGTCAATGGATTGAAACCAACCTCTGCTAAATAGTTGTGTTTTATAAACTTCATCATTGCATATCAACTGAACTTTTCTGTCAACAGCAAACGTGTCTCGGATCAAAAACACTAGTCAAAATCCTAAATCCCAGTACAACTCGTGCCAAAGGACCAGAAGGAGATTCGCGACCTCTCAGCATTTTCTATATTCAAACCAAACCATAAAAGATCAATCTTTTCGCTTGGGATTGTGCTGCATTACAACTTTTTTCTACAAACTAGGTAAGTTTTTTTTCATTCCCCCAGTTTGGTTCTCTATATACAGAGAAATGGTTTACTAGAAAATTGCTCGACTGTATTTGTAGGCCATAATTCACATTGTGAAACCCAGCGGTCGATGGATCGAAACCAACCTCTGCTAAATAGTTGTGTTTTATAAACTTCATCATTGCATATCAACTGAACTTTTCTGTCAACAGCAAACGTGTCTCGGATCAAAAACACTAGTCAAAATCCTAAATCCCAGTACAACTCGTGCCAAAGGACCAGAAGGAGATTCGCGACCTCTCAGCATTTTCTATATTCAAACCAAACCATAAAAGGTCAATCTTTTTGCTTGGGATTGTGCTGCATTACAACTTTTTTCTACAAACTAGGTAAGTTTTTTTTACTCCCCCAGTCTGGTTCTCTACATACATAGAAATGGTTTGCTAGAAAATTGCCCGACTGTATTTGTAGGCCATAATTCACATTGTGAAACCCAGCGGTCGATGGATCGAAACCAACCTCTGCTAAATAGTTGTGATTTATAAACTTCATCATTGCATATCAACTGAACTTTTCTGTCAACAGCAAACGTGTCTCGGATCAAAAACACTAGTCAAAATCCTAAATCCCAGTACAACTCGTGCCAAAGGACCAGAAGGAGATTCGCGACCTCTCAGCATTTTCTATATTCAAACCAAACCATAAAAGGTCAATCTTTTTGCTTGGGATTGTGCTGCATTACAACTTTTTTCTACAAACTAGGTAAGTTTTTTTTACTCCCCCAGTCTGGTTCTCTACATACATAGAAATGGTTTGCTAGAAAATTGCCCGACTGTATTTGTAGGCCATAATTCACATTGTGAACTACGTAGATGTTCTTCAAATATGGGAGAAAGGAATCTGTACTTAAAAAAAAAAAAAAAAAAAAAAAAAAAGCACTCAATGGCACATTTGACTATAAGTAAACTGTGACATGGTGTGGTGTGAAACTTAGCATGCGAGAGGTAGCGGGATCGATGCCCGCATTCTCCAATACAATCTTTGGATTCCTTTTTCAGTTGGCCGAGTGAATTGTTTATGCCACCTGCTCGTGGCACACACGTCCAAACCTTGAAGACTTTCAACAATGGCTAAATCAAGCCTTCGATAGCTCAGCTGGTAGAGCGGAGGACTGTAGATCTAAATTAGCAATCCTTAGGTCGCTGGTTCAATTCCGGCTCGAAGGAAGTTTTGTGTATTCTATCAGATGTTTTCAACCTTCTGGCAAATACCAGACAGCTATGCTCTTTCTGGACATGTAGACAGAAACACAACCGGAAAGTTTTTTCTCCAGTTTGCCTTGTGAATTCAAATCTTAGGCAGCAACAGTGCTTTTACTTTATGGAGATGCTGAGCACCAATGTGAAAACGTCTTCAACTGTAGCATGCTACCCAAGCAAAAGGAACCAACGTCCCTGGGTGGACTCGAACCACCAACCTTTCGGTTAACAGCCGAACGCGCTAACCGATTGCGCCACAGAGACACAAACGCCTGCCGAACTTTCATCTAACAGCCGGACGCACCCACCAGTTTTAACCGGAACCTTAAACAATGGTCAGACACCATTTCCTCTAATGATTTTCAACAATAATATGACACAAGAAAGCAAAAAAAAACAAAGAAACAATTGCAGAACCCCAGGAGTACTCTAGTCGCCAACAAATATGTAATGGCTGAAAATTTACATGTCATCGACCTGAACACAAACAGTCATTAGAATTTTACTCTGTACATCTGTTAACACAAGCAGAGTGGCGCAGCGGAAGCGTGCTGGGCCCATAACCCAGAGGTCGATGGATCGAAACCATCCTCTGCTAAATTGTGCTGCATTGCATCTTTTTCTACAAACTAGCTAAGTTTTTTTTCACTTCCCCATTTTGGTTCTCTATATACAGAGAAATGGTTTGCTAGAAAATTGCTCGACTGTATTTGTAGACCATAATTCACATTGTGAAACCCAGCGGTCAATGGATTGAAACCAACCTCTGCTAAATAGTTGTGTTTTATAAACTTCATCATTGCATATCAACTGAACTTTTCTGTCAACAGCAAACGTGTCTCGGATCAAAAACACTAGTCAAAATCCTAAATCCCAGTACAACTCGTGCCAAAGGACCAGAAGGAGATTCGCGACCTCTCAGCATTTTCTATATTCAAACCAAACCATAAAAGATCAATCTTTTCGCTTGGGATTGTGCTGCATTACAACTTTTTTCTACAAACTAGGTAAGTTTTTTTTCATTCCCCCAGTTTGGTTCTCTATATACAGAGAAATGGTTTACTAGAAAATTGCTCGACTGTATTTGTAGGCCATAATTCACATTGTGAAACCCAGCGGTCGATGGATCGAAACCAACCTCTGCTAAATAGTTGTGTTTTATAAACTTCATCATTGCATATCAACTGAACTTTTCTGTCAACAGCAAACGTGTCTCGGATCAAAAACACTAGTCAAAATCCTAAATCCCAGTACAACTCGTGCCAAAGGACCAGAAGGAGATTCGCGACCTCTCAGCATTTTCTATATTCAAACCAAACCATAAAAGGTCAATCTTTTTGCTTGGGATTGTGCTGCATTACAACTTTTTTCTACAAACTAGGTAAGTTTTTTTTACTCCCCCAGTCTGGTTCTCTACATACATAGAAATGGTTTGCTAGAAAATTGCCCGACTGTATTTGTAGGCCATAATTCACATTGTGAAACCCAGCGGTCGATGGATCGAAACCAACCTCTGCTAAATAGTTGTGATTTATAAACTTCATCATTGCATATCAACTGAACTTTTCTGTCAACAGCAAACGTGTCTCGGATCAAAAACACTAGTCAAAATCCTAAATCCCAGTACAACTCGTGCCAAAGGACCAGAAGGAGATTCGCGACCTCTCAGCATTTTCTATATTCAAACCAAACCATAAAAGGTCAATCTTTTTGCTTGGGATTGTGCTGCATTACAACTTTTTTCTACAAACTAGGTAAGTTTTTTTTACTCCCCCAGTCTGGTTCTCTACATACATAGAAATGGTTTGCTAGAAAATTGCCCGACTGTATTTGTAGGCCATAATTCACATTGTGAACTACGTAGATGTTCTTCAAATATGGGAGAAAGGAATCTGTACTTAAAAAAAAAAAAAAAAAAAAAAAAAAAGCACTCAATGGCACATTTGACTATAAGTAAACTGTGACATGGTGTGGTGTGAAACTTAGCATGCGAGAGGTAGCGGGATCGATGCCCGCATTCTCCAATACAATCTTTGGATGCCTTTTTCAGTTGGCCGAGTGAATTGTTTATGCCACCTGCTCGTGGCACACACGTCCAAACCTTGAAGACTTTCAACAATGGCTAAATCAAGCCTTCGATAGCTCAGCTGGTAGAGCGGAGGACTGTAGATCTAAATTAGCAATCCTTAGGTCGCTGGTTCAATTCCGGCTCGAAGGAAGTTTTGTGTATTCTATCAGATGTTTTCAACCTTCTGGCAAATACCAGACAGCTATGCTCTTTCTGGACATGTAGACAGAAACACAACCGGAAAGTTTTTTCTCCAGTTTGCCTTGTGAATTCAAATCTTAGGCAGCAACAGTGCTTTTACTTTATGGAGATGCTGAGCACCAATGTGAAAACGTCTTCAACTGTAGCATGCTACCCAAGCAAAAGGAACCAACGTCCCTGGGTGGACTCGAACCACCAACCTTTCGGTTAACAGCCGAACGCGCTAACCGATTGCGCCACAGAGACACAAACGCCTGCCGAACTTTCGTCTAACAGCCGGACGCACCCACCAGTTTTAACCGGAACCTTAAACAATGGTCAGACACCATTTCCTCTAATGATTTTCAACAATAATATGACACAAGAAAGCAAAAAAAAAACAAAGAAACAATTGCAGAACCCCAGGAGTACTCTAGTCGCCAACAAATATGTAATGGCTGAAAATTTACATGTCATCGACCTGAACACAAACAGTCATTAGAATTTTACTCTGTACATCTGTTAACACAAGCAGAGTGGCGCAGCGGAAGCGTGCTGGGCCCATAACCCAGAGGTCGATGGATCGAAACCATCCTCTGCTAAATTGTGCTGCATTGCATCTTTTTCTACAAACTAGCTAAGTTTTTTTTCACTTCCCCATTTTGGTTCTCTATATACAGAGAAATGGTTTGCTAGAAAATTGCTCGACTGTATTTGTAGACCATAATTCACATTGTGAAACCCAGCGGTCAATGGATTGAAACCAACCTCTGCTAAATAGTTGTGTTTTATAAACTTCATCATTGCATATCAACTGAACTTTTCTGTCAACAGCAAACGTGTCTCGGATCAAAAACACTAGTCAAAATCCTAAATCCCAGTACAACTCGTGCCAAAGGACCAGAAGGAGATTCGCGACCTCTCAGCATTTTCTATATTCAAACCAAACCATAAAAGATCAATCTTTTCGCTTGGGATTGTGCTGCATTACAACTTTTTTCTACAAACTAGGTAAGTTTTTTTTCATTCCCCCAGTTTGGTTCTCTATATACAGAGAAATGGTTTACTAGAAAATTGCTCGACTGTATTTGTAGGCCATAATTCACATTGTGAAACCCAGCGGTCGATGGATCGAAACCAACCTCTGCTAAATAGTTGTGTTTTATAAACTTCATCATTGCATATCAACTGAACTTTTCTGTCAACAGCAAACGTGTCTCGGATCAAAAACACTAGTCAAAATCCTAAATCCCAGTACAACTCGTGCCAAAGGACCAGAAGGAGATTCGCGACCTCTCAGCATTTTCTATATTCAAACCAAACCATAAAAGGTCAATCTTTTTGCTTGGGATTGTGCTGCATTACAACTTTTTTCTACAAACTAGGTAAGTTTTTTTTACTCCCCCAGTCTGGTTCTCTACATACATAGAAATGGTTTGCTAGAAAATTGCCCGACTGTATTTGTAGGCCATAATTCACATTGTGAAACCCAGCGGTCGATGGATCGAAACCAACCTCTGCTAAATAGTTGTGATTTATAAACTTCATCATTGCATATCAACTGAACTTTTCTGTCAACAGCAAACGTGTCTCGGATCAAAAACACTAGTCAAAATCCTAAATCCCAGTACAACTCGTGCCAAAGGACCAGAAGGAGATTCGCGACCTCTCAGCATTTTCTATATTCAAACCAAACCATAAAAGGTCAATCTTTTTGCTTGGGATTGTGCTGCATTACAACTTTTTTCTACAAACTAGGTAAGTTTTTTTTACTCCCCCAGTCTGGTTCTCTACATACATAGAAATGGTTTGCTAGAAAATTGCCCGACTGTATTTGTAGGCCATAATTCACATTGTGAACTACGTAGATGTTCTTCAAATATGGGAGAAAGGAATCTGTACTTAAAAAAAAAAAAAAAAAAAAAAAAAAAAAAAAGCACTCAATGGCACATTTGACTATAAGTAAACTGTGACATGGTGTGGTGTGAAACTTAGCATGCGAGAGGTAGCGGGATCGATGCCCGCATTCTCCAATACAATCTTTGGATGCCTTTTTCAGTTGGCCGAGTGAATTGTTTATGCCACCTGCTCGTGGCACACACGTCCAAACCTTGAAGACTTTCAACAATGGCTAAATCAAGCCTTCGATAGCTCAGCTGGTAGAGCGGAGGACTGTAGATCTAAATTAGCAATCCTTAGGTCGCTGGTTCAATTCCGGCTCGAAGGAAGTTTTGTGTATTCTATCAGATGTTTTCAACCTTCTGGCAAATACCAGACAGCTATGCTCTTTCTGGACATGTAGACAGAAACACAACCGGAAAGTTTTTTCTCCAGTTTGCCTTGTGAATTCAAATCTTAGGCAGCAACAGTGCTTTTACTTTATGGAGATGCTGAGCACCAATGTGAAAACGTCTTCAACTGTAGCATGCTACCCAAGCAAAAGGAACCAACGTCCCTGGGTGGACTCGAACCACCAACCTTTCGGTTAACAGCCGAACGCGCTAACCGATTGCGCCACAGAGACACAAACGCCTGCCGAACTTTCGTCTAACAGCCGGACGCACCCACCAGTTTTAACCGGAACCTTAAACAATGGTCAGACACCATTTCCTCTAATGATTTTCAACAATAATATGACACAAGAAAGCAAAAAAAAACAAAGAAACAATTGCAGAACCCCAGGAGTACTCTAGTCGCCAACAAATATGTAATGGCTGAAAATTTACATGTCATCGACCTGAACACAAACAGTCATTAGAATTTTACTCTGTACATCTGTTAACACAAGCAGAGTGGCGCAGCGGAAGCGTGCTGGGCCCATAACCCAGAGGTCGATGGATCGAAACCATCCTCTGCTAAATTGTGCTGCATTGCATCTTTTTCTACAAACTAGCTAAGTTTTTTTTCACTTCCCCATTTTGGTTCTCTATATACAGAGAAATGGTTTGCTAGAAAATTGCTCGACTGTATTTGTAGACCATAATTCACATTGTGAAACCCAGCGGTCAATGGATTGAAACCAACCTCTGCTAAATAGTTGTGTTTTATAAACTTCATCATTGCATATCAACTGAACTTTTCTGTCAACAGCAAACGTGTCTCGGATCAAAAACACTAGTCAAAATCCTAAATCCCAGTACAACTCGTGCCAAAGGACCAGAAGGAGATTCGCGACCTCTCAGCATTTTCTATATTCAAACCAAACCATAAAAGATCAATCTTTTCGCTTGGGATTGTGCTGCATTACAACTTTTTTCTACAAACTAGGTAAGTTTTTTTTCATTCCCCCAGTTTGGTTCTCTATATACAGAGAAATGGTTTACTAGAAAATTGCTCGACTGTATTTGTAGGCCATAATTCACATTGTGAAACCCAGCGGTCGATGGATCGAAACCAACCTCTGCTAAATAGTTGTGTTTTATAAACTTCATCATTGCATATCAACTGAACTTTTCTGTCAACAGCAAACGTGTCTCGGATCAAAAACACTAGTCAAAATCCTAAATCCCAGTACAACTCGTGCCAAAGGACCAGAAGGAGATTCGCGACCTCTCAGCATTTTCTATATTCAAACCAAACCATAAAAGGTCAATCTTTTTGCTTGGGATTGTGCTGCATTACAACTTTTTTCTACAAACTAGGTAAGTTTTTTTTACTCCCCCAGTCTGGTTCTCTACATACATAGAAATGGTTTGCTAGAAAATTGCCCGACTGTATTTGTAGGCCATAATTCACATTGTGAAACCCAGCGGTCGATGGATCGAAACCAACCTCTGCTAAATAGTTGTGATTTATAAACTTCATCATTGCATATCAACTGAACTTTTCTGTCAACAGCAAACGTGTCTCGGATCAAAAACACTAGTCAAAATCCTAAATCCCAGTACAACTCGTGCCAAAGGACCAGAAGGAGATTCGCGACCTCTCAGCATTTTCTATATTCAAACCAAACCATAAAAGGTCAATCTTTTTGCTTGGGATTGTGCTGCATTACAACTTTTTTCTACAAACTAGGTAAGTTTTTTTTACTCCCCCAGTCTGGTTCTCTACATACATAGAAATGGTTTGCTAGAAAATTGCCCGACTGTATTTGTAGGCCATAATTCACATTGTGAACTACGTAGATGTTCTTCAAATATGGGAGAAAGGAATCTGTACTTAAAAAAAAAAAAAAAAAAAAAAAAAAAGCACTCAATGGCACATTTGACTATAAGTAAACTGTGACATGGTGTGGTGTGAAACTTAGCATGCGAGAGGTAGCGGGATCGATGCCCGCATTCTCCAATACAATCTTTGGATTCCTTTTTCAGTTGGCCGAGTGAATTGTTTATGCCACCTGCTCGTGGCACACACGTCCAAACCTTGAAGACTTTCAACAATGGCTAAATCAAGCCTTCGATAGCTCAGCTGGTAGAGCGGAGGACTGTAGATCTAAATTAGCAATCCTTAGGTCGCTGGTTCAATTCCGGCTCGAAGGAAGTTTTGTGTATTCTATCAGATGTTTTCAACCTTCTGGCAAATACCAGACAGCTATGCTCTTTCTGGACATGTAGACAGAAACACAACCGGAAAGTTTTTTCTCCAGTTTGCCTTGTGAATTCAAATCTTAGGCAGCAACAGTGCTTTTACTTTATGGAGATGCTGAGCACCAATGTGAAAACGTCTTCAACTGTAGCATGCTACCCAAGCAAAAGGAACCAACGTCCCTGGGTGGACTCGAACCACCAACCTTTCGGTTAACAGCCGAACGCGCTAACCGATTGCGCCACAGAGACACAAACGCCTGCCGAACTTTCGTCTAACAGCCGGACGCACCCACCAGTTTTAACCGGAACCTTAAACAATGGTCAGACACCATTTCCTCTAATGATTTTCAACAATAATATGACACAAGAAAGCAAAAAAAAACAAAGAAACAATTGCAGAACCCCAGGAGTACTCTAGTCGCCAACAAATATGTAATGGCTGAAAATTTACATGTCATCGACCTGAACACAAACAGTCATTAGAATTTTACTCTGTACATCTGTTAACACAAGCAGAGTGGCGCAGCGGAAGCGTGCTGGGCCCATAACCCAGAGGTCGATGGATCGAAACCATCCTCTGCTAAATTGTGCTGCATTGCATCTTTTTCTACAAACTAGCTAAGTTTTTTTTCACTTCCCCATTTTGGTTCTCTATATACAGAGAAATGGTTTGCTAGAAAATTGCTCGACTGTATTTGTAGACCATAATTCACATTGTGAAACCCAGCGGTCAATGGATTGAAACCAACCTCTGCTAAATAGTTGTGTTTTATAAACTTCATCATTGCATATCAACTGAACTTTTCTGTCAACAGCAAACGTGTCTCGGATCAAAAACACTAGTCAAAATCCTAAATCCCAGTACAACTCGTGCCAAAGGACCAGAAGGAGATTCGCGACCTCTCAGCATTTTCTATATTCAAACCAAACCATAAAAGATCAATCTTTTCGCTTGGGATTGTGCTGCATTACAACTTTTTTCTACAAACTAGGTAAGTTTTTTTTCATTCCCCCAGTTTGGTTCTCTATATACAGAGAAATGGTTTACTAGAAAATTGCTCGACTGTATTTGTAGGCCATAATTCACATTGTGAAACCCAGCGGTCGATGGATCGAAACCAACCTCTGCTAAATAGTTGTGTTTTATAAACTTCATCATTGCATATCAACTGAACTTTTCTGTCAACAGCAAACGTGTCTCGGATCAAAAACACTAGTCAAAATCCTAAATCCCAGTACAACTCGTGCCAAAGGACCAGAAGGAGATTCGCGACCTCTCAGCATTTTCTATATTCAAACCAAACCATAAAAGGTCAATCTTTTTGCTTGGGATTGTGCTGCATTACAACTTTTTTCTACAAACTAGGTAAGTTTTTTTTACTCCCCCAGTCTGGTTCTCTACATACATAGAAATGGTTTGCTAGAAAATTGCCCGACTGTATTTGTAGGCCATAATTCACATTGTGAAACCCAGCGGTCGATGGATCGAAACCAACCTCTGCTAAATAGTTGTGATTTATAAACTTCATCATTGCATATCAACTGAACTTTTCTGTCAACAGCAAACGTGTCTCGGATCAAAAACACTAGTCAAAATCCTAAATCCCAGTACAACTCGTGCCAAAGGACCAGAAGGAGATTCGCGACCTCTCAGCATTTTCTATATTCAAACCAAACCATAAAAGGTCAATCTTTTTGCTTGGGATTGTGCTGCATTACAACTTTTTTCTACAAACTAGGTAAGTTTTTTTTACTCCCCCAGTCTGGTTCTCTACATACATAGAAATGGTTTGCTAGAAAATTGCCCGACTGTATTTGTAGGCCATAATTCACATTGTGAACTACGTAGATGTTCTTCAAATATGGGAGAAAGGAATCTGTACTTAAAAAAAAAAAAAAAAAAAAAAAAAAGCACTCAATGGCACATTTGACTATAAGTAAACTGTGACATGGTGTGGTGTGAAACTTAGCATGCGAGAGGTAGCGGGATCGATGCCCGCATTCTCCAATACAATCTTTGGATGCCTTTTTCAGTTGGCCGAGTGAATTGTTTATGCCACCTGCTCGTGGCACACACGTCCAAACCTTGAAGACTTTCAACAATGGCTAAATCAAGCCTTCGATAGCTCAGCTGGTAGAGCGGAGGACTGTAGATCTAAATTAGCAATCCTTAGGTCGCTGGTTCAATTCCGGCTCGAAGGAAGTTTTGTGTATTCTATCAGATGTTTTCAACCTTCTGGCAAATACCAGACAGCTATGCTCTTTCTGGACATGTAGACAGAAACACAACCGGAAAGTTTTTTCTCCAGTTTGCCTTGTGAATTCAAATCTTAGGCAGCAACAGTGCTTTTACTTTATGGAGATGCTGAGCACCAATGTGAAAACGTCTTCAACTGTAGCATGCTACCCAAGCAAAAGGAACCAACGTCCCTGGGTGGACTCGAACCACCAACCTTTCGGTTAACAGCCGAACGCGCTAACCGATTGCGCCACAGAGACACAAACGCCTGCCGAACTTTCGTCTAACAGCCGGACGCACCCACCAGTTTTAACCGGAACCTTAAACAATGGTCAGACACCATTTCCTCTAATGATTTTCAACAATAATATGACACAAGAAAGCAAAAAAAAACAAAGAAACAATTGCAGAACCCCAGGAGTACTCTAGTCGCCAACAAATATGTAATGGCTGAAAATTTACATGTCATCGACCTGAACACAAACAGTCATTAGAATTTTACTCTGTACATCTGTTAACACAAGCAGAGTGGCGCAGCGGAAGCGTGCTGGGCCCATAACCCAGAGGTCGATGGATCGAAACCATCCTCTGCTAAATTGTGCTGCATTGCATCTTTTTCTACAAACTAGCTAAGTTTTTTTTCACTTCCCCATTTTGGTTCTCTATATACAGAGAAATGGTTTGCTAGAAAATTGCTCGACTGTATTTGTAGACCATAATTCACATTGTGAAACCCAGCGGTCAATGGATTGAAACCAACCTCTGCTAAATAGTTGTGTTTTATAAACTTCATCATTGCATATCAACTGAACTTTTCTGTCAACAGCAAACGTGTCTCGGATCAAAAACACTAGTCAAAATCCTAAATCCCAGTACAACTCGTGCCAAAGGACCAGAAGGAGATTCGCGACCTCTCAGCATTTTCTATATTCAAACCAAACCATAAAAGATCAATCTTTTCGCTTGGGATTGTGCTGCATTACAACTTTTTTCTACAAACTAGGTAAGTTTTTTTTCATTCCCCCAGTTTGGTTCTCTATATACAGAGAAATGGTTTACTAGAAAATTGCTCGACTGTATTTGTAGGCCATAATTCACATTGTGAAACCCAGCGGTCGATGGATCGAAACCAACCTCTGCTAAATAGTTGTGTTTTATAAACTTCATCATTGCATATCAACTGAACTTTTCTGTCAACAGCAAACGTGTCTCGGATCAAAAACACTAGTCAAAATCCTAAATCCCAGTACAACTCGTGCCAAAGGACCAGAAGGAGATTCGCGACCTCTCAGCATTTTCTATATTCAAACCAAACCATAAAAGGTCAATCTTTTTGCTTGGGATTGTGCTGCATTACAACTTTTTTCTACAAACTAGGTAAGTTTTTTTTACTCCCCCAGTCTGGTTCTCTACATACATAGA
The DNA here is from genome assembly GCF_039654945.1 of Dendrobates tinctorius. Lineage (NCBI taxonomy): Eukaryota > Metazoa > Chordata > Amphibia > Anura > Dendrobatidae > Dendrobates > Dendrobates tinctorius. The sequence goes on along the minus strand of NW_027361918.1, from coordinate 11,686,202 downwards.
AATGGTTTGCTAGAAAATTGCCCGACTGTATTTGTAGGCCATAATTCACATTGTGAAACCCAGCGGTCGATGGATCGAAACCAACCTCTGCTAAATAGTTGTGATTTATAAACTTCATCATTGCATATCAACTGAACTTTTCTGTCAACAGCAAACGTGTCTCGGGTCAAAATCCTAAATCCCAGTACAACTCGTGCCAAAGGACCAGAAGGAGATTCGCGACCTCTCAGCATTTTCTATATTCAAACCAAACCATAAAAGGTCAATCTTTTTGCTTGGGATTGTGCTGCATTACAACTTTTTTCTACAAACTAGGTAAGTTTTTTTTACTCCCCCAGTCTGGTTCTCTACATACATAGAAATGGTTTGCTAGAAAATTGCCCGACTGTATTTGTAGGCCATAATTCACATTGTGAACTACGTAGATGTTCTTCAAATATGGGAGAAAGGAATCTGTACTTAAAAAAAAAAAAAAAAAAAAAAAAAAAGCACTCAATGGCACATTTGACTATAAGTAAACTGTGACATGGTGTGGTGTGAAACTTAGCATGCGAGAGGTAGCGGGATCGATGCCCGCATTCTCCAATACAATCTTTGGATTCCTTTTTCAGTTGGCCGAGTGAATTGTTTATGCCACCTGCTCGTGGCACACACGTCCAAACCTTGAAGACTTTCAACAATGGCTAAATCAAGCCTTCGATAGCTCAGCTGGTAGAGCGGAGGACTGTAGATCTAAATTAGCAATCCTTAGGTCGCTGGTTCAATTCCGGCTCGAAGGAAGTTTTGTGTATTCTATCAGATGTTTTCAACCTTCTGGCAAATACCAGACAGCTATGCTCTTTCTGGACATGTAGACAGAAACACAACCGGAAAGTTTTTTCTCCAGTTTGCCTTGTGAATTCAAATCTTAGGCAGCAACAGTGCTTTTACTTTATGGAGATGCTGAGCACCAATGTGAAAACGTCTTCAACTGTAGCATGCTACCCAAGCAAAAGGAACCAACGTCCCTGGGTGGACTCGAACCACCAACCTTTCGGTTAACAGCCGAACGCGCTAACCGATTGCGCCACAGAGACACAAACGCCTGCCGAACTTTCGTCTAACAGCCGGACGCACCCACCAGTTTTAACCGGAACCTTAAACAATGGTCAGACACCATTTCCTCTAATGATTTTCAACAATAATATGACACAAGAAAGCAAAAAAAAACAAAGAAACAATTGCAGAACCCCAGGAGTACTCTAGTCGCCAACAAATATGTAATGGCTGAAAATTTACATGTCATCGACCTGAACACAAACAGTCATTAGAATTTTACTCTGTACATCTGTTAACACAAGCAGAGTGGCGCAGCGGAAGCGTGCTGGGCCCATAACCCAGAGGTCGATGGATCGAAACCATCCTCTGCTAAATTGTGCTGCATTGCATCTTTTTCTACAAACTAGCTAAGTTTTTTTTCACTTCCCCATTTTGGTTCTCTATATACAGAGAAATGGTTTGCTAGAAAATTGCTCGACTGTATTTGTAGACCATAATTCACATTGTGAAACCCAGCGGTCAATGGATTGAAACCAACCTCTGCTAAATAGTTGTGTTTTATAAACTTCATCATTGCATATCAACTGAACTTTTCTGTCAACAGCAAACGTGTCTCGGATCAAAAACACTAGTCAAAATCCTAAATCCCAGTACAACTCGTGCCAAAGGACCAGAAGGAGATTCGCGACCTCTCAGCATTTTCTATATTCAAACCAAACCATAAAAGATCAATCTTTTCGCTTGGGATTGTGCTGCATTACAACTTTTTTCTACAAACTAGGTAAGTTTTTTTTCATTCCCCCAGTTTGGTTCTCTATATACAGAGAAATGGTTTACTAGAAAATTGCTCGACTGTATTTGTAGGCCATAATTCACATTGTGAAACCCAGCGGTCGATGGATCGAAACCAACCTCTGCTAAATAGTTGTGTTTTATAAACTTCATCATTGCATATCAACTGAACTTTTCTGTCAACAGCAAACATGTCTCGGATCAAAAACACTAGTCAAAATCCTAAATCCCAGTACAACTCGTGCCAAAGGACCAGAAGGAGATTCGCGACCTCTCAGCATTTTCTATATTCAAACCAAACCATAAAAGGTCAATCTTTTTGCTTGGGATTGTGCTGCATTACAACTTTTTTCTACAAACTAGGTAAGTTTTTTTTACTCCCCCAGTCTGGTTCTCTACATACATAGAAATGGTTTGCTAGAAAATTGCCCGACTGTATTTGTAGGCCATAATTCACATTGTGAAACCCAGCGGTCGATGGATCGAAACCAACCTCTGCTAAATAGTTGTGATTTATAAACTTCATCATTGCATATCAACTGAACTTTTCTGTCAACAGCAAACGTGTCTCGGATCAAAAACACTAGTCAAAATCCTAAATCCCAGTACAACTCGTGCCAAAGGACCAGAAGGAGATTCGCGACCTCTCAGCATTTTCTATATTCAAACCAAACCATAAAAGGTCAATCTTTTTGCTTGGGATTGTGCTGCATTACAACTTTTTTCTACAAACTAGGTAAGTTTTTTTTACTCCCCCAGTCTGGTTCTCTACATACATAGAAATGGTTTGCTAGAAAATTGCCCGACTGTATTTGTAGGCCATAATTCACATTGTGAACTCCGTAGATGTTCTTCAAATATGGGAGAAAGGAATCTGTACTTAAAAAAAAAAAAAAAAAAAGCACTCAATGGCACATTTGACTATAAGTAAACTGTGACATGGTGTGGTGTGAAACTTAGCATGCGAGAGGTAGCGGGATCGATGCCCGCATTCTCCAATACAATCTTTGGATGCCTTTTTCAGTTGGCCGAGTGAATTGTTTATGCCACCTGCTCGTGGCACACACGTCCAAACCTTGAAGACTTTCAACAATGGCTAAATCAAGCCTTCGATAGCTCAGCTGGTAGAGCGGAGGACTGTAGATCTAAATTAGCAATCCTTAGGTCGCTGGTTCAATTCCGGCTCGAAGGAAGTTTTGTGTATTCTATCAGATGTTTTCAACCTTCTGGCAAATACCAGACAGCTATGCTCTTTCTGGACATGTAGACAGAAACACAACCGGAAAGTTTTTTCTCCAGTTTGCCTTGTGAATTCAAATCTTAGGCAGCAACAGTGCTTTTACTTTATGGAGATGCTGAGCACCAATGTGAAAACGTCTTCAACTGTAGCATGCTACCCAAGCAAAAGGAACCAACGTCCCTGGGTGGACTCGAACCACCAACCTTTCGGTTAACAGCCGAACGCGCTAACCGATTGCGCCACAGAGACACAAACGCCTGCCGAACTTTCGTCTAACAGCCGGACGCACCCACCAGTTTTAACCGGAACCTTAAACAATGGTCAGACACCATTTCCTCTAATGATTTTCAACAATAATATGACACAAGAAAGCAAAAAAAAACAAAGAAACAATTGCAGAACCCCAGGAGTACTCTAGTCGCCAACAAATATGTAATGGCTGAAAATTTACATGTCATCGACCTGAACACAAACAGTCATTAGAATTTTACTCTGTACATCTGTTAACACAAGCAGAGTGGCGCAGCGGAAGCGTGCTGGGCCCATAACCCAGAGGTCGATGGATCGAAACCATCCTCTGCTAAATTGTGCTGCATTGCATCTTTTTCTACAAACTAGCTAAGTTTTTTTTCACTTCCCCATTTTGGTTCTCTATATACAGAGAAATGGTTTGCTAGAAAATTGCTCGACTGTATTTGTAGACCATAATTCACATTGTGAAACCCAGCGGTCAATGGATTGAAACCAACCTCTGCTAAATAGTTGTGTTTTATAAACTTCATCATTGCATATCAACTGAACTTTTCTGTCAACAGCAAACGTGTCTCGGATCAAAAACACTAGTCAAAATCCTAAATCCCAGTACAACTCGTGCCAAAGGACCAGAAGGAGATTCGCGACCTCTCAGCATTTTCTATATTCAAACCAAACCATAAAAGATCAATCTTTTCGCTTGGGATTGTGCTGCATTACAACTTTTTTCTACAAACTAGGTAAGTTTTTTTTCATTCCCCCAGTTTGGTTCTCTATATACAGAGAAATGGTTTACTAGAAAATTGCTCGACTGTATTTGTAGGCCATAATTCACATTGTGAAACCCAGCGGTCGATGGATCGAAACCAACCTCTGCTAAATAGTTGTGTTTTATAAACTTCATCATTGCATATCAACTGAACTTTTCTGTCAACAGCAAACGTGTCTCGGATCAAAAACACTAGTCAAAATCCTAAATCCCAGTACAACTCGTGCCAAAGGACCAGAAGGAGATTCGCGACCTCTCAGCATTTTCTATATTCAAACCAAACCATAAAAGGTCAATCTTTTTGCTTGGGATTGTGCTGCATTACAACTTTTTTCTACAAACTAGGTAAGTTTTTTTTACTCCCCCAGTCTGGTTCTCTACATACATAGAAATGGTTTGCTAGAAAATTGCCCGACTGTATTTGTAGGCCATAATTCACATTGTGAAACCCAGCGGTCGATGGATCGAAACCAACCTCTGCTAAATAGTTGTGATTTATAAACTTCATCATTGCATATCAACTGAACTTTTCTGTCAACAGCAAACGTGTCTCGGGTCAAAATCCTAAATCCCAGTACAACTCGTGCCAAAGGACCAGAAGGAGATTCGCGACCTCTCAGCATTTTCTATATTCAAACCAAACCATAAAAGGTCAATCTTTTTGCTTGGGATTGTGCTGCATTACAACTTTTTTCTACAAACTAGGTAAGTTTTTTTTACTCCCCCAGTCTGGTTCTCTACATACATAGAAATGGTTTGCTAGAAAATTGCCCGACTGTATTTGTAGGCCATAATTCACATTGTGAACTACGTAGATGTTCTTCAAATATGGGAGAAAGGAATCTGTACTTAAAAAAAAAAAAAAAAAAAAAAAAAAAGCACTCAATGGCACATTTGACTATAAGTAAACTGTGACATGGTGTGGTGTGAAACTTAGCATGCGAGAGGTAGCGGGATCGATGCCCGCATTCTCCAATACAATCTTTGGATTCCTTTTTCAGTTGGCCGAGTGAATTGTTTATGCCACCTGCTCGTGGCACACACGTCCAAACCTTGAAGACTTTCAACAATGGCTAAATCAAGCCTTCGATAGCTCAGCTGGTAGAGCGGAGGACTGTAGATCTAAATTAGCAATCCTTAGGTCGCTGGTTCAATTCCGGCTCGAAGGAAGTTTTGTGTATTCTATCAGATGTTTTCAACCTTCTGGCAAATACCAGACAGCTATGCTCTTTCTGGACATGTAGACAGAAACACAACCGGAAAGTTTTTTCTCCAGTTTGCCTTGTGAATTCAAATCTTAGGCAGCAACAGTGCTTTTACTTTATGGAGATGCTGAGCACCAATGTGAAAACGTCTTCAACTGTAGCATGCTACCCAAGCAAAAGGAACCAACGTCCCTGGGTGGACTCGAACCACCAACCTTTCGGTTAACAGCCGAACGGGCTAACCGATTGCGCCACAGAGACACAAACGCCTGCCGAACTTTCGTCTAACAGCCGGACGCACCCACCAGTTTTAACCGGAACCTTAAACAATGGTCAGACACCATTTCCTCTAATGATTTTCAACAATAATATGACACAAGAAAGCAAAAAAAAACAAAGAAACAATTGCAGAACCCCAGGAGTACTCTAGTCGCCAACAAATATGTAATGGCTGAAAATTTACATGTCATCGACCTGAACACAAACAGTCATTAGAATTTTACTCTGTACATCTGTTAACACAAGCAGAGTGGCGCAGCGGAAGCGTGCTGGGCCCATAACCCAGAGGTCGATGGATCGAAACCATCCTCTGCTAAATTGTGCTGCATTGCATCTTTTTCTACAAACTAGCTAAGTTTTTTTTCACTTCCCCATTTTGGTTCTCTATATACAGAGAAATGGTTTGCTAGAAAATTGCTCGACTGTATTTGTAGACCATAATTCACATTGTGAAACCCAGCGGTCAATGGATTGAAACCAACCTCTGCTAAATAGTTGTGTTTTATAAACTTCATCATTGCATATCAACTGAACTTTTCTGTCAACAGCAAACGTGTCTCGGATCAAAAACACTAGTCAAAATCCTAAATCCCAGTACAACTCGTGCCAAAGGACCAGAAGGAGATTCGCGACCTCTCAGCATTTTCTATATTCAAACCAAACCATAAAAGATCAATCTTTTCGCTTGGGATTGTGCTGCATTACAACTTTTTTCTACAAACTAGGTAAGTTTTTTTTCATTCCCCCAGTTTGGTTCTCTATATACAGAGAAATGGTTTACTAGAAAATTGCTCGACTGTATTTGTAGGCCATAATTCACATTGTGAAACCCAGCGGTCGATGGATCGAAACCAACCTCTGCTAAATAGTTGTGTTTTATAAACTTCATCATTGCATATCAACTGAACTTTTCTGTCAACAGCAAACGTGTCTCGGATCAAAAACACTAGTCAAAATCCTAAATCCCAGTACAACTCGTGCCAAAGGACCAGAAGGAGATTCGCGACCTCTCAGCATTTTCTATATTCAAACCAAACCATAAAAGGTCAATCTTTTTGCTTGGGATTGTGCTGCATTACAACTTTTTTCTACAAACTAGGTAAGTTTTTTTTACTCCCCCAGTCTGGTTCTCTACATACATAGAAATGGTTTGCTAGAAAATTGCCCGACTGTATTTGTAGGCCATAATTCACATTGTGAAACCCAGCGGTCGATGGATCGAAACCAACCTCTGCTAAATAGTTGTGATTTATAAACTTCATCATTGCATATCAACTGAACTTTTCTGTCAACAGCAAACGTGTCTCGGATCAAAAACACTAGTCAAAATCCTAAATCCCAGTACAACTCGTGCCAAAGGACCAGAAGGAGATTCGCGACCTCTCAGCATTTTCTATATTCAAACCAAACCATAAAAGGTCAATCTTTTTGCTTGGGATTGTGCTGCATTACAACTTTTTTCTACAAACTAGGTAAGTTTTTTTTACTCCCCCAGTCTGGTTCTCTACATACATAGAAATGGTTTGCTAGAAAATTGCCCGACTGTATTTGTAGGCCATAATTCACATTGTGAACTACGTAGATGTTCTTCAAATATGGGAGAAAGGAATCTGTACTTAAAAAAAAAAAAAAAAAAAAGCACTCAATGGCACATTTGACTATAAGTAAACTGTGACATGGTGTGGTGTGAAACTTAGCATGCGAGAGGTAGCGGGATCGATGCCCGCATTCTCCAATACAATCTTTGGATGCCTTTTTCAGTTGGCCGAGTGAATTGTTTATGCCACCTGCTCGTGGCACACACGTCCAAACCTTGAAGACTTTCAACAATGGCTAAATCAAGCCTTCGATAGCTCAGCTGGTAGAGCGGAGGACTGTAGATCTAAATTAGCAATCCTTAGGTCGCTGGTTCAATTCCGGCTCGAAGGAAGTTTTGTGTATTCTATCAGATGTTTTCAACCTTCTGGCAAATACCAGACAGCTATGCTCTTTCTGGACATGTAGACAGAAACACAACCGGAAAGTTTTTTCTCCAGTTTGCCTTGTGAATTCAAATCTTAGGCAGCAACAGTGCTTTTACTTTATGGAGATGCTGAGCACCAATGTGAAAACGTCTTCAACTGTAGCATGCTACCCAAGCAAAAGGAACCAACGTCCCTGGGTGGACTCGAACCACCAACCTTTCGGTTAACAGCCGAACGCGCTAACCGATTGCGCCACAGAGACACAAACGCCTGCCGAACTTTCGTCTAACAGCCGGACGCACCCACCAGTTTTAACCGGAACCTTAAACAATGGTCAGACACCATTTCCTCTAATGATTTTCAACAATAATATGACACAAGAAAGCAAAAAAAAACAAAGAAACAATTGCAGAACCCCAGGAGTACTCTAGTCGCCAACAAATATGTAATGGCTGAAAATTTACATGTCATCGACCTGAACACAAACAGTCATTAGAATTTTACTCTGTACATCTGTTAACACAAGCAGAGTGGCGCAGCGGAAGCGTGCTGGGCCCATAACCCAGAGGTCGATGGATCGAAACCATCCTCTGCTAAATTGTGCTGCATTGCATCTTTTTCTACAAACTAGCTAAGTTTTTTTTCACTTCCCCATTTTGGTTCTCTATATACAGAGAAATGGTTTGCTAGAAAATTGCTCGACTGTATTTGTAGACCATAATTCACATTGTGAAACCCAGCGGTCAATGGATTGAAACCAACCTCTGCTAAATAGTTGTGTTTTATAAACTTCATCATTGCATATCAACTGAACTTTTCTGTCAACAGCAAACGTGTCTCGGATCAAAAACACTAGTCAAAATCCTAAATCCCAGTACAACTCGTGCCAAAGGACCAGAAGGAGATTCGCGACCTCTCAGCATTTTCTATATTCAAACCAAACCATAAAAGATCAATCTTTTCGCTTGGGATTGTGCTGCATTACAACTTTTTTCTACAAACTAGGTAAGTTTTTTTTCATTCCCCCAGTTTGGTTCTCTATATACAGAGAAATGGTTTACTAGAAAATTGCTCGACTGTATTTGTAGGCCATAATTCACATTGTGAAACCCAGCGGTCGATGGATCGAAACCAACCTCTGCTAAATAGTTGTGTTTTATAAACTTCATCATTGCATATCAACTGAACTTTTCTGTCAACAGCAAACGTGTCTCGGATCAAAAACACTAGTCAAAATCCTAAATCCCAGTACAACTCGTGCCAAAGGACCAGAAGGAGATTCGCGACCTCTCAGCATTTTCTATATTCAAACCAAACCATAAAAGGTCAATCTTTTTGCTTGGGATTGTGCTGCATTACAACTTTTTTCTACAAACTAGGTAAGTTTTTTTTACTCCCCCAGTCTGGTTCTCTACATACATAGAAATGGTTTGCTAGAAAATTGCCCGACTGTATTTGTAGGCCATAATTCACATTGTGAAACCCAGCGGTCGATGGATCGAAACCAACCTCTGCTAAATAGTTGTGATTTATAAACTTCATCATTGCATATCAACTGAACTTTTCTGTCAACAGCAAACGTGTCTCGGATCAAAAACACTAGTCAAAATCCTAAATCCCAGTACAACTCGTGCCAAAGGACCAGAAGGAGATTCGCGACCTCTCAGCATTTTCTATATTCAAACCAAACCATAAAAGGTCAATCTTTTTGCTTGGGATTGTGCTGCATTACAACTTTTTTCTACAAACTAGGTAAGTTTTTTTTACTCCCCCAGTCTGGTTCTCTACATACATAGAAATGGTTTGCTAGAAAATTGCCCGACTGTATTTGTAGGCCATAATTCACATTGTGAACTACGTAGATGTTCTTCAAATATGGGAGAAAGGAATCTGTACTTAAAAAAAAAAAAAAAAAAAAAAAAAAAAAAAAGCACTCAATGGCACATTTGACTATAAGTAAACTGTGACATGGTGTGGTGTGAAACTTAGCATGCGAGAGGTAGCGGGATCGATGCCCGCATTCTCCAATACAATCTTTGGATTCCTTTTTCAGTTGGCCGAGTGAATTGTTTATGCCACCTGCTCGTGGCACACACGTCCAAACCTTGAAGACTTTCAACAATGGCTAAATCAAGCCTTCGATAGCTCAGCTGGTAGAGCGGAGGACTGTAGATCTAAATTAGCAATCCTTAGGTCGCTGGTTCAATTCCGGCTCGAAGGAAGTTTTGTGTATTCTATCAGATGTTTTCAACCTTCTGGCAAATACCAGACAGCTATGCTCTTTCTGGACATGTAGACAGAAACACAACCGGAAAGTTTTTTCTCCAGTTTGCCTTGTGAATTCAAATCTTAGGCAGCAACAGTGCTTTTACTTTATGGAGATGCTGAGCACCAATGTGAAAACGTCTTCAACTGTAGCATGCTACCCAAGCAAAAGGAACCAACGTCCCTGGGTGGACTCGAACCACCAACCTTTCGGTTAACAGCCGAACGCGCTAACCGATTGCGCCACAGAGACACAAACGCCTGCCGAACTTTCGTCTAACAGCCGGACGCACCCACCAGTTTTAACCGGAACCTTAAACAATGGTCAGACACCATTTCCTCTAATGATTTTCAACAATAATATGACACAAGAAAGCAAAAAAAAACAAAGAAACAATTGCAGAACCCCAGGAGTACTCTAGTCGCCAACAAATATGTAATGGCTGAAAATTTACATGTCATCGACCTGAACACAAACAGTCATTAGAATTTTACTCTGTACATCTGTTAACACAAGCAGAGTGGCGCAGCGGAAGCGTGCTGGGCCCATAACCCAGAGGTCGATGGATCGAAACCATCCTCTGCTAAATTGTGCTGCATTGCATCTTTTTCTACAAACTAGCTAAGTTTTTTTTCACTTCCCCATTTTGGTTCTCTATATACAGAGAAATGGTTTGCTAGAAAATTGCTCGACTGTATTTGTAGACCATAATTCACATTGTGAAACCCAGCGGTCAATGGATTGAAACCAACCTCTGCTAAATAGTTGTGTTTTATAAACTTCATCATTGCATATCAACTGAACTTTTCTGTCAACAGCAAACGTGTCTCGGATCAAAAACACTAGTCAAAATCCTAAATCCCAGTACAACTCGTGCCAAAGGACCAGAAGGAGATTCGCGACCTCTCAGCATTTTCTATATTCAAACCAAACCATAAAAGATCAATCTTTTCGCTTGGGATTGTGCTGCATTACAACTTTTTTCTACAAACTAGGTAAGTTTTTTTTCATTCCCCCAGTTTGGTTCTCTATATACAGAGAAATGGTTTACTAGAAAATTGCTCGACTGTATTTGTAGGCCATAATTCACATTGTGAAACCCAGCGGTCGATGGATCGAAACCAACCTCTGCTAAATAGTTGTGTTTTATAAACTTCATCATTGCATATCAACTGAACTTTTCTGTCAACAGCAAACGTGTCTCGGATCAAAAACACTAGTCAAAATCCTAAATCCCAGTACAACTCGTGCCAAAGGACCAGAAGGAGATTCGCGACCTCTCAGCATTTTCTATATTCAAACCAAACCATAAAAGGTCAATCTTTTTGCTTGGGATTGTGCTGCATTACAACTTTTTTCTACAAACTAGGTAAGTTTTTTTTACTCCCCCAGTCTGGTTCTCTACATACATAGAAATGGTTTGCTAGAAAATTGCCCGACTGTATTTGTAGGCCATAATTCACATTGTGAAACCCAGCGGTCGATGGATCGAAACCAACCTCTGCTAAATAGTTGTGATTTATAAACTTCATCATTGCATATCAACTGAACTTTTCTGTCAACAGCAAACGTGTCTCGGATCAAAAACACTAGTCAAAATCCTAAATCCCAGTACAACTCGTGCCAAAGGACCAGAAGGAGATTCGCGACCTCTCAGCATTTTCTATATTCAAACCAAACCATAAAAGGTCAATCTTTTTGCTTGGGATTGTGCTGCATTACAACTTTTTTCTACAAACTAGGTAAGTTTTTTTTACTCCCCCAGTCTGGTTCTCTACATACATAGAAATGGTTTGCTAGAAAATTGCCCGACTGTATTTGTAGGCCATAATTCACATTGTGAACTACGTAGATGTTCTTCAAATATGGGAGAAAGGAATCTGTACTTAAAAAAAAAAAAAAAAAAAAAAAAAAAGCACTCAATGGCACATTTGACTATAAGTAAACTGTGACATGGTGTGGTGTGAAACTTAGCATGCGAGAGGTAGCGGGATCGATGCCCGCATTCTCCAATACAATCTTTGGATTCCTTTTTCAGTTGGCCGAGTGAATTGTTTATGCCACCTGCTCGTGGCACACACGTCCAAACCTTGAAGACTTTCAACAATGGCTAAATCAAGCCTTCGATAGCTCAGCTGGTAGAGCGGAGGACTGTAGATCTAAATTAGCAATCCTTAGGTCGCTGGTTCAATTCCGGCTCGAAGGAAGTTTTGTGTATTCTATCAGATGTTTTCAACCTTCTGGCAAATACCAGACAGCTATGCTCTTTCTGGACATGTAGACAGAAACACAACCGGAAAGTTTTTTCTCCAGTTTGCCTTGTGAATTCAAATCTTAGGCAGCAACAGTGCTTTTACTTTATGGAGATGCTGAGCACCAATGTGAAAACGTCTTCAACTGTAGCATGCTACCCAAGCAAAAGGAACCAACGTCCCTGGGTGGACTCGAACCACCAACCTTTCGGTTAACAGCCGAACGCGCTAACCGATTGCGCCACAGAGACACAAACGCCTGCCGAACTTTCGTCTAACAGCCGGACGCACCCACCAGTTTTAACCGGAACCTTAAACAATGGTCAGACACCATTTCCTCTAATGATTTTCAACAATAATATGACACAAGAAAGCAAAAAAAAACAAAGAAACAATTGCAGAACCCCAGGAGTACTCTAGTCGCCAACAAATATGTAATGGCTGAAAATTTACATGTCATCGACCTGAACACAAACAGTCATTAGAATTTTACTCTGTACATCTGTTAACACAAGCAGAGTGGCGCAGCGGAAGCGTGCTGGGCCCATAACCCAGAGGTCGATGGATCGAAACCATCCTCTGCTAAATTGTGCTGCATTGCATCTTTTTCTACAAACTAGCTAAGTTTTTTTTCACTTCCCCATTTTGGTTCTCTATATACAGAGAAATGGTTTGCTAGAAAATTGCTCGACTGTATTTGTAGACCATAATTCACATTGTGAAACCCAGCGGTCAATGGATTGAAACCAACCTCTGCTAAATAGTTGTGTTTTATAAACTTCATCATTGCATATCAACTGAACTTTTCTGTCAACAGCAAACGTGTCTCGGATCAAAAACACTAGTCAAAATCCTAAATCCCAGTACAACTCGTGCCAAAGGACCAGAAGGAGATTCGCGACCTCTCAGCATTTTCTATATTCAAACCAAACCATAAAAGATCAATCTTTTCGCTTGGGATTGTGCTGCATTACAACTTTTTTCTACAAACTAGGTAAGTTTTTTTTCATTCCCCCAGTTTGGTTCTCTATATACAGAGAAATGGTTTACTAGAAAATTGCTCGACTGTATTTGTAGGCCATAATTCACATTGTGAAACCCAGCGGTCGATGGATCGAAACCAACCTCTGCTAAATAGTTGTGTTTTATAAACTTCATCATTGCATATCAACTGAACTTTTCTGTCAACAGCAAACGTGTCTCGGATCAAAAACACTAGTCAAAATCCTAAATCCCAGTACAACTCGTGCCAAAGGACCAGAAGGAGATTCGCGACCTCTCAGCATTTTCTATATTCAAACCAAACCATAAAAGGTCAATCTTTTTGCTTGGGATTGTGCTGCATTACAACTTTTTTCTACAAACTAGGTAAGTTTTTTTTACTCCCCCAGTCTGGTTCTCTACATACATAGAAATGGTTTGCTAGAAAATTGCCCGACTGTATTTGTAGGCCATAATTCACATTGTGAAACCCAGCGGTCGATGGATCGAAACCAACCTCTGCTAAATAGTTGTGATTTATAAACTTCATCATTGCATATCAACTGAACTTTTCTGTCAACAGCAAACGTGTCTCGGATCAAAAACACTAGTCAAAATCCTAAATCCCAGTACAACTCGTGCCAAAGGACCAGAAGGAGATTCGCGACCTCTCAGCATTTTCTATATTCAAACCAAACCATAAAAGGTCAATCTTTTTGCTTGGGATTGTGCTGCATTACAACTTTTTTCTACAAACTAGGTAAGTTTTTTTTACTCCCCCAGTCTGGTTCTCTACATACATAGAAATGGTTTGCTAGAAAATTGCCCGACTGTATTTGTAGGCCATAATTCACATTGTGAACTACGTAGATGTTCTTCAAATATGGGAGAAAGGAATCTGTACTTAAAAAAAAAAAAAAAAAAAAAAAAAAAGCACTCAATGGCACATTTGACTATAAGTAAACTGTGACATGGTGTGGTGTGAAACTTAGCATGCGAGAGGTAGCGGGATCGATGCCCGCATTCTCCAATACAATCTTTGGATTCCTTTTTCAGTTGGCCGAGTGAATTGTTTATGCCACCTGCTCGTGGCACACACGTCCAAACCTTGAAGACTTTCAACAATGGCTAAATCAAGCCTTCGATAGCTCAGCTGGTAGAGCGGAGGACTGTAGATCTAAATTAGCAATCCTTAGGTCGCTGGTTCAATTCCGGCTCGAAGGAAGTTTTGTGTATTCTATCAGATGTTTTCAACCTTCTGGCAAATACCAGACAGCTATGCTCTTTCTGGACATGTAGACAGAAACACAACCGGAAAGTTTTTTCTCCAGTTTGCCTTGTGAATTCAAATCTTAGGCAGCAACAGTGCTTTTACTTTATGGAGATGCTGAGCACCAATGTGAAAACGTCTTCAACTGTAGCATGCTACCCAAGCAAAAGGAACCAACGTCCCTGGGTGGACTCGAACCACCAACCTTTCGGTTAACAGCCGAACGCGCTAACCGATTGCGCCACAGAGACACAAACGCCTGCCGAACTTTCGTCTAACAGCCGGACGCACCCACCAGTTTTAACCGGAACCTTAAACAATGGTCAGACACCATTTCCTCTAATGATTTTCAACAATAATATGACACAAGAAAGCAAAAAAAAACAAAGAAACAATTGCAGAACCCCAGGAGTACTCTAGTCGCCAACAAATATGTAATGGCTGAAAATTTACATGTCATCGACCTGAACACAAACAGTCATTAGAATTTTACTCTGTACATCTGTTAACACAAGCAGAGTGGCGCAGCGGAAGCGTGCTGGGCCCATAACCCAGAGGTCGATGGATCGAAACCATCCTCTGCTAAATTGTGCTGCATTGCATCTTTTTCTACAAACTAGCTAAGTTTTTTTTCACTTCCCCATTTTGGTTCTCTATATACAGAGAAATGGTTTGCTAGAAAATTGCTCGACTGTATTTGTAGACCATAATTCACATTGTGAAACCCAGCGGTCAATGGATTGAAACCAACCTCTGCTAAATAGTTGTGTTTTATAAACTTCATCATTGCATATCAACTGAACTTTTCTGTCAACAGCAAACGTGTCTCGGATCAAAAACACTAGTCAAAATCCTAAATCCCAGTACAACTCGTGCCAAAGGACCAGAAGGAGATTCGCGACCTCTCAGCATTTTCTATATTCAAACCAAACCATAAAAGATCAATCTTTTCGCTTGGGATTGTGCTGCATTACAACTTTTTTCTACAAACTAGGTAAGTTTTTTTTCATTCCCCCAGTTTGGTTCTCTATATACAGAGAAATGGTTTACTAGAAAATTGCTCGACTGTATTTGTAGGCCATAATTCACATTGTGAAACCCAGCGGTCGATGGATCGAAACCAACCTCTGCTAAATAGTTGTGTTTTATAAACTTCATCATTGCATATCAACTGAACTTTTCTGTCAACAGCAAACGTGTCTCGGATCAAAAACACTAGTCAAAATCCTAAATCCCAGTACAACTCGTGCCAAAGGACCAGAAGGAGATTCGCGACCTCTCAGCATTTTCTATATTCAAACCAAACCATAAAAGGTCAATCTTTTTGCTTGGGATTGTGCTGCATTACAACTTTTTTCTACAAACTAGGTAAGTTTTTTTTACTCCCCCAGTCTGGTTCTCTACATACATAGAAATGGTTTGCTAGAAAATTGCCCGACTGTATTTGTAGGCCATAATTCACATTGTGAAACCCAGCGGTCGATGGATCGAAACCAACCTCTGCTAAATAGTTGTGATTTATAAACTTCATCATTGCATATCAACTGAACTTTTCTGTCAACAGCAAACGTGTCTCGGATCAAAAACACTAGTCAAAATCCTAAATCCCAGTACAACTCGTGCCAAAGGACCAGAAGGAGATTCGCGACCTCTCAGCATTTTCTATATTCAAACCAAACCATAAAAGGTCAATCTTTTTGCTTGGGATTGTGCTGCATTACAACTTTTTTCTACAAACTAGGTAAGTTTTTTTTACTCCCCCAGTCTGGTTCTCTACATACATAGAAATGGTTTGCTAGAAAATTGCCCGACTGTATTTGTAGGCCATAATTCACATTGTGAACTACGTAGATGTTCTTCAAATATGGGAGAAAGGAATCTGTACTTAAAAAAAAAAAAAAAAAAAAAAAAAAAGCACTCAATGGCACATTTGACTATAAGTAAACTGTGACATGGTGTGGTGTGAAACTTAGCATGCGAGAGGTAGCGGGATTGATGCCCGCATTCTCCAATACAATCTTTGGATGCCTTTTTCAGTTGGCCGAGTGAATTGTTTATGCCACCTGCTCGTGGCACACACGTCCAAACCTTGAAGACTTTCAACAATGGCTAAATCAAGCCTTCGATAGCTCAGCTGGTAGAGCGGAGGACTGTAGATCTAAATTAGCAATCCTTAGGTCGCTGGTTCAATTCCGGCTCGAAGGAAGTTTTGTGTATTCTATCAGATGTTTTCAACCTTCTGGCAAATACCAGACAGCTATGCTCTTTCTGGACATGTAGACAGAAACACAACCGGAAAGTTTTTTCTCCAGTTTGCCTTGTGAATTCAAATCTTAGGCAGCAACAGTGCTTTTACTTTATGGAGATGCTGAGCACCAATGTGAAAACGTCTTCAACTGTAGCATGCTACCCAAGCAAAAGGAACCAACGTCCCTGGGTGGACTCGAACCACCAACCTTTCGGTTAACAGCCGAACGCGCTAACCGATTGCGCCACAGAGACACAAACGCCTGCCGAACTTTCGTCTAACAGCCGGACGCACCCACCAGTTTTAACCGGAACCTTAAACAATGGTCAGACACCATTTCCTCTAATGATTTTCAACAATAATATGACACAAGAAAGCAAAAAAAAACAAAGAAACAATTGCAGAACCCCAGGAGTACTCTAGTCGCCAACAAATATGTAATGGCTGAAAATTTACATGTCATCGACCTGAACACAAACAGTCATTAGAATTTTACTCTGTACATCTGTTAACACAAGCAGAGTGGCGCAGCGGAAGCGTGCTGGGCCCATAACCCAGAGGTCGATGGATCGAAACCATCCTCTGCTAAATTGTGCTGCATTGCATCTTTTTCTACAAACTAGCTAAGTTTTTTTTCACTTCCCCATTTTGGTTCTCTATATACAGAGAAATGGTTTGCTAGAAAATTGCTCGACTGTATTTGTAGACCATAATTCACATTGTGAAACCCAGCGGTCAATGGATTGAAACCAACCTCTGCTAAATAGTTGTGTTTTATAAACTTCATCATTGCATATCAACTGAACTTTTCTGTCAACAGCAAACGTGTCTCGGATCAAAAACACTAGTCAAAATCCTAAATCCCAGTACAACTCGTGCCAAAGGACCAGAAGGAGATTCGCGACCTCTCAGCATTTTCTATATTCAAACCAAACCATAAAAGATCAATCTTTTCGCTTGGGATTGTGCTGCATTACAACTTTTTTCTACAAACTAGGTAAGTTTTTTTTCATTCCCCCAGTTTGGTTCTCTATATACAGAGAAATGGTTTACTAGAAAATTGCTCGACTGTATTTGTAGGCCATAATTCACATTGTGAAACCCAGCGGTCGATGGATCGAAACCAACCTCTGCTAAATAGTTGTGTTTTATAAACTTCATCATTGCATATCAACTGAACTTTTCTGTCAACAGCAAACGTGTCTCGGATCAAAAACACTAGTCAAAATCCTAAATCCCAGTACAACTCGTGCCAAAGGACCAGAAGGAGATTCGCGACCTCTCAGCATTTTCTATATTCAAACCAAACCATAAAAGGTCAATCTTTTTGCTTGGGATTGTGCTGCATTACAACTTTTTTCTACAAACTAGGTAAGTTTTTTTTACTCCCCCAGTCTGGTTCTCTACATACATAGAAATGGTTTGCTAGAAAATTGCCCGACTGTATTTGTAGGCCATAATTCACATTGTGAAACCCAGCGGTCGATGGATCGAAACCAACCTCTGCTAAATAGTTGTGATTTATAAACTTCATCATTGCATATCAACTGAACTTTTCTGTCAACAGCAAACGTGTCTCGGATCAAAAACACTAGTCAAAATCCTAAATCCCAGTACAACTCGTGCCAAAGGACCAGAAGGAGATTCGCGACCTCTCAGCATTTTCTATATTCAAACCAAACCATAAAAGGTCAATCTTTTTGCTTGGGATTGTGCTGCATTACAACTTTTTTCTACAAACTAGGCAAGTTTTTTTTACTCCCCCAGTCTGGTTCTCTACATACATAGAAATGGTTTGCTAGAAAATTGCCCGACTGTATTTGTAGGCCATAATTCACATTGTGAACTACGTAGATGTTCTTCAAATATGGGAGAAAGGAATCTGTACTTAAAAAAAAAAAAAAAAAAAAAAAAAAAAAAGCACTCAATGGCACATTTGACTATAAGTAAAATGTGACATGGTGTGGTGTGAAACTTAGCATGCGAGAGGTAGCTGGATCGATGCCCGCATTCTCCAATACAATCTTTGGATTCCTTTTTCAGTTGGCCGAGTGAATTGTTTATGCCACCTGCTCGTGGCACACACGTCCAAACCTTGAAGACTTTCAACAATGGCTAAATCAAGCCTTCGATAGCTCAGCTGGTAGAGCGGAGGACTGTAGATCTAAATTAGCAATCCTTAGGTCGCTGGTTCAATTCCGGCTCGAAGGAAGTTTTGTGTATTCTATCAGATGTTTTCAACCTTCTGGCAAATACCAGACAGCTATGCTCTTTCTGGACATGTAGACAGAAACACAACCGGAAAGTTTTTTCTCCAGTTTGCCTTGTGAATTCAAATCTTAGGCAGCAACAGTGCTTTTACTTTATGGAGATGCTGAGCACCAATGTGAAAACGTCTTCAACTGTAGCATGCTACCCAAGCAAAAGGAACCAACGTCCCTGGGTGGACTCGAACCACCAACCTTTCGGTTAACAGCCGAACGCGCTAACCGATTGCGCCACAGAGACACAAACGCCTGCCGAACTTTCGTCTAACAGCCGGACGCACCCACCAGTTTTAACCGGAACCTTAAACAATGGTCAGACACCATTTACTCTAATGATTTTCAACAATAATATGACACAAGAAAGCAAAAAAAAACAAAGAAACAATTGCAGAACCCCAGGAGTACTCTAGTCGCCAACAAATATGTAATGGCTGAAAATTTACATGTCATCGACCTGAACACAAACAGTCATTAGAATTTTACTCTGTACATCTGTTAACACAAGCAGAGTGGCGCAGCGGAAGCGTGCTGGGCCCATAACCCAGAGGTCGATGGATCGAAACCATCCTCTGCTAAATTGTGCTGCATTGCATCTTTTTCTACAAACTAGCTAAGTTTTTTTTCACTTCCCCATTTTGGTTCTCTATATACAGAGAAATGGTTTGCTAGAAAATTGCTCGACTGTATTTGTAGACCATAATTCACATTGTGAAACCCAGCGGTCAATGGATTGAAACCAACCTCTGCTAAATAGTTGTGTTTTATAAACTTCATCATTGCATATCAACTGAACTTTTCTGTCAACAGCAAACGTGTCTCGGATCAAAAACACTAGTCAAAATCCTAAATCCCAGTACAACTCGTGCCAAAGGACCAGAAGGAGATTCGCGACCTCTCAGCATTTTCTATATTCAAACCAAACCATAAAAGATCAATCTTTTCGCTTGGGATTGTGCTGCATTACAACTTTTTTCTACAAACTAGGTAAGTTTTTTTTCATTCCCCCAGTTTGGTTCTCTATATACAGAGAAATGGTTTACTAGAAAATTGCTCGACTGTATTTGTAGGCCATAATTCACATTGTGAAACCCAGCGGTCGATGGATCGAAACCAACCTCTGCTAAATAGTTGTGTTTTATAAACTTCATCATTGCATATCAACTGAACTTTTAGAAAATTGCCCGACTGTATTTGTAGGCCATAATTCACATTGTGAACTCCGTAGATGTTCTTCAAATATGGGAGAAAGGAATCTGTACTTAAAAAAAAAAAAAAAAAAAAAAAAAAAAGCACTCAATGGCACATTTGACTATAAGTAAACTGTGACATGGTGTGGCGTGAAACTGATAATGGCGTTCGTCGGGCATGGGGGATTAGCTCAAGTGGTAGAGCGCTCGCTTAGCATGCGAGAGGTAGCGGGATCGATGCCCGCATTCTCCAATACAATCTTTGGATTCCTTTTTCAGTTGGCCGAGTGAATTGTTTATGCCACCTGCTCGTGGCACACACGTCCAAACCTTGAAGACTTTCAACAATGGCTAAATCAAGCCTTCGATAGCTCAGCTGGTAGAGCGGAGGACTGTAGATCTAAATTAGCAATCCTTAGGTCGCTGGTTCAATTCCGGCTCGAAGGAAGTTTTGTGTATTCTATCAGATGTTTTCAACCTTCTGGCAAATACCAGACAGCTATGCTCTTTCTGGACATGTAGACAGAAACACAACCGGAAAGTTTTTTCTCCATTTTGCCTTGTGAATTCAAAACTTAGGCAGCAACAGTGCTTTTACTTTATGGAGATGCTGAGCACCAATGTGAAAACGTCTTCAACTGTAGCATGCTACCCAAGCAAAAGGAACCAACGTCCCTGGGTGGACTCGAACCACCAACCTTTCGGTTAACAGCCGAACGCGCTAACCGATTGCGCCACAGAGACACAAACGCCTGCCGAACTTTCGTCTAACAGCCGGACGCACCCACCAGTTTTAACCGGAACCTTAAACAATGGTCAGACACCATTTCCTCTAATGATTTTCAACAATAATATGACACAAGAAAGCAAAAAAAAACAAAGAAACAATTGCAGAACCCCAGGAGTACTCTAGTCGCCAACAAATATGTAATGGCTGAAAATTTACATGTCATCGACCTGAACACAAACAGTCATTAGAATTTTACTCTGTACATCTGTTAACACAAGCAGAGTGGCGCAGCGGAAGCGTGCTGGGCCCATAACCCAGAGGTCGATGGATCGAAACCATCCTCTGCTAAATTGTGCTGCATTGCATCTTTTTCTACAAACTAGCTAAGTTTTTTTTCACTTCCCCATTTTGGTTCTCTATATACAGAGAAATGGTTTGCTAGAAAATTGCTCGACTGTATTTGTAGACCATAATTCACATTGTGAAACCCAGCGGTCAATGGATTGAAACCAACCTCTGCTAAATAGTTGTGTTTTATAAACTTCATCATTGCATATCAACTGAACTTTTCTGTCAACAGCAAACGTGTCTCGGATCAAAAACACTAGTCAAAATCCTAAATCCCAGTACAACTCGTGCCAAAGGACCAGAAGGAGATTCGCGACCTCTCAGCATTTTCTATATTCAAACCAAACCATAAAAGATCAATCTTTTCGCTTGGGATTGTGCTGCATTACAACTTTTTTCTACAAACTAGGTAAGTTTTTTTTCATTCCCCCAGTTTGGTTCTCTATATACAGAGAAATGGTTTACTAGAAAATTGCTCGACTGTATTTGTAGGCCATAATTCACATTGTGAAACCCAGCGGTCGATGGATCGAAACCAACCTCTGCTAAATAGTTGTGTTTTATAAACTTCATCATTGCATATCAACTGAACTTTTCTGTCAACAGCAAACGTGTCTCGGATCAAAAACACTAGTCAAAATCCTAAATCCCAGTACAACTCGTGCCAAAGGACCAGAAGGAGATTCGCGACCTCTCAGCATTTTCTATATTCAAACCAAACCATAAAAGGTCAATCTTTTTGCTTGGGATTGTGCTGCATTACAACTTTTTTCTACAAACTAGGTAAGTTTTTTTTACTCCCCCAGTCTGGTTCTCTACATACATAGAAATGGTTTGCTAGAAAATTGCCCGACTGTATTTGTAGGCCATAATTCACATTGTGAAACCCAGCGGTCGATGGATCGAAACCAACCTCTGCTAAATAGTTGTGATTTATAAACTTCATCATTGCATATCAACTGAACTTTTCTGTCAACAGCAAACGTGTCTCGGATCAAAAACACTAGTCAAAATCCTAAATCCCAGTACAACTCGTGCCAAAGGACCAGAAGGAGATTCGCGACCTCTCAGCATTTTCTATATTCAAACCAAACCATAAAAGGTCAATCTTTTTGCTTGGGATTGTGCTGCATTACAACTTTTTTCTACAAACTAGGTAAGTTTTTTTTACTCCCCCAGTCTGGTTCTCTACATACATAGAAATGGTTTGCTAGAAAATTGCCCGACTGTATTTGTAGGCCATAATTCACATTGTGAACTACGTAGATGTTCTTCAAATATGGGAGAAAGGAATCTGTACTTAAAAAAAAAAAAAAAAAAAAAAAAAAAAGCACTCAATGGCACATTTGACTATAAGTAAACTGTGACATGGTGTGGTGTGAAACTTAGCATGCGAGAGGTAGCGGGATCGATGCCCGCATTCTCCAATACAATCTTTGGATGCCTTTTTCAGTTGGCCGAGTGAATTGTTTATGCCACCTGCTCGTGGCACACACGTCCAAACCTTGAAGACTTTCAACAATGGCTAAATCAAGCCTTCGATAGCTCAGCTGGTAGAGTGGAGGACTGTAGATCTAAATTAGCAATCCTTAGGTCGCTGGTTCAATTCCGGCTCGAAGGAAGTTTTGTGTATTCTATCAGATGTTTTCAACCTTCTGGCAAATACCAGACAGCTATGCTCTTTCTGGACATGTAGACAGAAACACAACCGGAAAGTTTTTTCTCCAGTTTGCCTTGTGAATTCAAATCTTAGGCAGCAACAGTGCTTTTACTTTATGGAGATGCTGAGCACCAATGTGAAAACGTCTTCAACTGTAGCATGCTACCCAAGCAAAAGGAACCAACGTCCCTGGGTGGACTCGAACCACCAACCTTTCGGTTAACAGCCGAACGCGCTAACCGATTGCGCCACAGAGACACAAACGCCTGCCGAACTTTCGTCTAACAGCCGGACGCACCCACCAGTTTTAACCGGAACCTTAAACAATGGTCAGACACCATTTCCTCTAATGATTTTCAACAATAATATGACACAAGAAAGCAAAAAAAAACAAAGAAACAATTGCAGAACCCCAGGAGTACTCTAGTCGCCAACAAATATGTAATGGCTGAAAATTTACATGTCATCGACCTGAACACAAACAGTCATTAGAATTTTACTCTGTACATCTGTTAACACAAGCAGAGTGGCGCAGCGGAAGCGTGCTGGGCCCATAACCCAGAGGTCGATGGATCGAAACCATCCTCTGCTAAATTGTGCTGCATTGCATCTTTTTCTACAAACTAGCTAAGTTTTTTTTCACTTCCCCATTTTGGTTCTCTATATACAGAGAAATGGTTTGCTAGAAAATTGCTCGACTGTATTTGTAGACCATAATTCACATTGTGAAACCCAGCGGTCAATGGATTGAAACCAACCTCTGCTAAATAGTTGTGTTTTATAAACTTCATCATTGCATATCAACTGAACTTTTCTGTCAACAGCAAACGTGTCTCGGATCAAAAACACTAGTCAAAATCCTAAATCCCAGTACAACTCGTGCCAAAGGACCAGAAGGAGATTCGCGACCTCTCAGCATTTTCTATATTCAAACCAAACCATAAAAGATCAATCTTTTCGCTTGGGATTGTGCTGCATTACAACTTTTTTCTACAAACTAGGTAAGTTTTTTTTCATTCCCCCAGTTTGGTTCTCTATATACAGAGAAATGGTTTACTAGAAAATTGCTCGACTGTATTTGTAGGCCATAATTCACATTGTGAAACCCAGCGGTCGATGGATCGAAACCAACCTCTGCTAAATAGTTGTGTTTTATAAACTTCATCATTGCATATCAACTGAACTTTTCTGTCAACAGCAAACGTGTCTCGGATCAAAAACACTAGTCAAAATCCTAAATCCCAGTACAACTCGTGCCAAAGGACCAGAAGGAGATTCGCGACCTCTCAGCATTTTCTATATTCAAACCAAACCATAAAAGATCAATCTTTTCGCTTGGGATTGTGCTGCATTACAACTTTTTTCTACAAACTAGGTAAGTTTTTTTTCATTCCCCCAGTTTGGTTCTCTATATACAGAGAAATGGTTTACTAGAAAATTGCTCGACTGTATTTGTAGGCCATAATTCACATTGTGAAACCCAGCGGTCGATGGATCGAAACCAACCTCTGCTAAATAGTTGTGTTTTATAAACTTCATCATTGCATATCAACTGAACTTTTCTGTCAACAGCAAACGTGTCTCGGATCAAAAACACTAGTCAAAATCCTAAATCCCAGTACAACTCGTGCCAAAGGACCAGAAGGAGATTTGCGACCTCTCAGCATTTTCTATATTCAAACCAAACCATAAAAGGTCAATCTTTTTGCTTGGGATTGTGCTGCATTACAACTTTTTTCTACAAACTAGGTAAGTTTTTTTTACTCCCCCAGTCTGGTTCTCTACATACATAGAAATGGTTTGCTAGAAAATTGCCCGACTGTATTTGTAGGCCATAATTCACATTGTGAAACCCAGCGGTCGATGGATCGAAACCAACCTCTGCTAAATAGTTGTGATTTATAAACTTCATCATTGCATATCAACTGAACTTTTCTGTCAACAGCAAACGTGTCTCGGATCAAAAACACTAGTCAAAATCCTAAATCCCAGTACAACTCGTGCCAAAGGACCAGAAGGAGATTCGCGACCTCTCAGCATTTTCTATATTCAAACCAAACCATAAAAGGTCAATCTTTTTGCTTGGGATTGTGCTGCATTACAACTTTTTTCTACAAACTAGGTAAGTTTTTTTTACTCCCCCAGTCTGGTTCTCTACATACATAGAAATGGTTTGCTAGAAAATTGCCCGACTGTATTTGTAGGCCATAATTCACATTGTGAACTCCGTAGATGTTCTTCAAATATGGGAGAAAGGAATCTGTACTTAAAAAAAAAAAAAAAAAAAGCACTCAATGGCACATTTGACTATAAGTAAACTGTGACATGGTGTGGCGTGAAACTGATAATGGCGTTCGTCGGGCATGGGGGATTAGCTCAAGTGGTAGAGCGCTCGCTTAGCATGCGAGAGGTAGCGGGATCGATGCCCGCATTCTCCAATACAATCTTTGGATTCCTTTTTCAGTTGGCCGAGTGAATTGTTTATGCCACCTGCTCGTGGCACACACGTCCAAACCTTGAAGACTTTCAACAATGGCTAAATCAAGCCTTCGATAGCTCAGCTGGTAGAGCGGAGGACTGTAGATCTAAATTAGCAATCCTTAGGTCGCTGGTTCAATTCCGGCTCGAAGGAAGTTTTGTGTATTCTATCAGATGTTTTCAACCTTCTGGCAAATACCAGACAGCTATGCTCTTTCTGGACATGTAGACAGAAACACAACCGGAAAGTTTTTTCTCCAGTTTGCCTTGTGAATTCAAATCTTAGGCAGCAACAGTGCTTTTACTTTATGGAGATGCTGAGCACCAATGTGAAAACGTCTTCAACTGTAGCATGCTACCCAAGCAAAAGGAACCAACGTCCCTGGGTGGACTCGAACCACCAACCTTTCGGTTAACAGCCGAACGCGCTAACCGATTGCGCCACAGAGACACAAACGCCTGCCGAACTTTCGTCTAACAGCCGGACGCACCCACCAGTTTTAACCGGAACCTTAAACAATGGTCAGACACCATTTCCTCTAATGATTTTCAACAATAATATGACACAAGAAAGCAAAAAAAAACAAAGAAACAATTGCAGAACCCCAGGAGTACTCTAGTCGCCAACAAATATGTAATGGCTGAAAATTTACATGTCATCGACCTGAACACAAACAGTCATTAGAATTTTACTCTGTACATCTGTTAACACAAGCAGAGTGGCGCAGCGGAAGCGTGCTGGGCCCATAACCCAGAGGTCGATGGATCGAAACCATCCTCTGCTAAATTGTGCTGCATTGCATCTTTTTCTACAAACTAGCTAAGTTTTTTTTCACTTCCCCATTTTGGTTCTCTATATACAGAGAAATGGTTTGCTAGAAAATTGCTCGACTGTATTTGTAGACCATAATTCACATTGTGAAACCCAGCGGTCAATGGATTGAAACCAACCTCTGCTAAATAGTTGTGTTTTATAAACTTCATCATTGCATATCAACTGAACTTTTCTGTCAACAGCAAACGTGTCTCGGATCAAAAACACTAGTCAAAATCCTAAATCCCAGTACAACTCGTGCCAAAGGACCAGAAGGAGATTCGCGACCTCTCAGCATTTTCTATATTCAAACCAAACCATAAAAGATCAATCTTTTCGCTTGGGATTGTGCTGCATTACAACTTTTTTCTACAAACTAGGTAAGTTTTTTTTCATTCCCCCAGTTTGGTTCTCTATATACAGAGAAATGGTTTACTAGAAAATTGCTCGACTGTATTTGTAGGTCATAATTCACATTGTGAAACCCAGCGGTCGATGGATCGAAACCAACCTCTGCTAAATAGTTGTGTTTTATAAACTTCATCATTGCATATCAACTGAACTTTTCTGTCAACAGCAAACGTGTCTCGGATCAAAAACACTAGTCAAAATCCTAAATCCCAGTACAACTCGTGCCAAAGGACCAGAAGGAGATTCGCGACCTCTCAGCATTTTCTATATTCAAACCAAACCATAAAAGGTCAATCTTTTTGCTTGGGATTGTGCTGCATTACAACTTTTTTCTACAAACTAGGTAAGTTTTTTTTACTCCCCCAGTCTGGTTCTCTACATACATAGAAATGGTTTGCTAGAAAATTGCCCGACTGTATTTGTAGGCCATAATTCACATTGTGAAACCCAGCGGTCGATGGATCGAAACCAACCTCTGCTAAATAGTTGTGATTTATAAACTTCATCATTGCATATCAACTGAACTTTTCTGTCAACAGCAAACGTGTCTCGGATCAAAAACACTAGTCAAAATCCTAAATCCCAGTACAACTCGTGCCAAAGGACCAGAAGGAGATTCGCGACCTCTCAGCATTTTCTATATTCAAACCAAACCATAAAAGGTCAATCTTTTTGCTTGGGATTGTGCTGCATTACAACTTTTTTCTACAAACTAGGTAAGTTTTTTTTACTCCCCCAGTCTGGTTCTCTACATACGTAGAAATGGTTTGCTAGAAAATTGCTCGACTTTATTTGCAGGCCATAATTCACATTGTGAACTCCGTAGATGTTCTTCAAATATGGGAGAAAGGAATCTGTACTTAAAAAAAAAAAAAAAAAAAAAAAAAAAGCACTCAATGGCACATTTGACTATAAGTAAACTGTGACATGGTGTGGCGTGAAACTGATAATGGCGTTCGTCGGGCATGGGGGATTACCTCAAGTGGTAGAGCGCTCGCTTAGCATGCGAGAGGTAGCGGGATCGATGCCCGCATTCTCCAATACAATCTTTGGATTCCTTTTTCAGTTGGCCGAGTGAATTGTTTATGCCACCTGCTCGTGGCACACACGTCCAAACCTTGAAGACTTTCAACAATGGCTAAATCAAGCCTTCGATAGCTCAGCTGGTAGAGCGGAGGACTGTAGATCTAAATTAGCAATCCTTAGGTCGCTGGTTCAATTCCGGCTCGAAGGAAGTTTTGTGTATTCTATCAGATGTTTTCAACCTTCTGGCAAATACCAGACAGCTATGCTCTTTCTGGACATGTAGACAGAAACACAACCGGAAAGTTTTTTCTCCAGTTTGCCTTGTGAATTCAAATCTTAGGCAGCAACAGTGCTTTTACTTTATGGAGATGCTGAGCACCAATGTGAAAACGTCTTCAACTGTAGCATGCTACCCAAGCAAAAGGAACCAACGTCCCTGGGTGGACTCGAACCACCAACCTTTCGGTTAACAGCCGAACGCGCTAACCGATTGCGCCACAGAGACACAAACACCTGCCGAACTTTCGTCTAACAGCCGGACGCACCCACCAGTTTTAACCAGAACCTTAAACAATGGTCAGACACCATTTCCTCTAATGATTTTCAACAATAATATGACACAAGAAAGCAAAAAAAAACAAAGAAACAATTGCAGAACCCCAGGAGTACTCTAGTCGCCAACAAATATGTAATGGCTGAAAATTTACATGTCATCGACCTGAACACAAACAGTCATTAGAATTTTACTCTGTACATCTGTTAACACAAGCAGAGTGGCGCAGCGGAAGCGTGCTGGGCCCATAACCCAGAGGTCGATGGATCGAAACCATCCTCTGCTAAATTGTGCTGCATTGCATCTTTTTCTACAAACTAGCTAAGTTTTTTTTCACTTCCCCATTTTGGTTCTCTATATACAGAGAAATGGTTTGCTAGAAAATTGCTCGACTGTATTTGTAGACCATAATTCACATTGTGAAACCCAGCGGTCAATGGATTGAAACCAACCTCTGCTAAATAGTTGTGTTTTATAAACTTCATCATTGCATATCAACTGAACTTTTCTGTCAACAGCAAACGTGTCTCGGATCAAAAACACTAGTCAAAATCCTAAATCCCAGTACAACTCGTGCCAAAGGACCAGAAGGAGATTCGCGACCTCTCAGCATTTTCTATATTCAAACCAAACCATAAAAGATCAATCTTTTCGCTTGGGATTGTGCTGCATTACAACTTTTTTCTACAAACTAGGTAAGTTTTTTTTCATTCCCCCAGTTTGGTTCTCTATATACAGAGAAATGGTTTACTAGAAAATTGCTCGACTGTATTTGTAGGCCATAATTCACATTGTGAAACCCAGCGGTCGATGGATCGAAACCAACCTCTGCTAAATAGTTGTGTTTTATAAACTTCATCATTGCATATCAACTGAACTTTTCTGTCAACAGCAAACGTGTCTCGGATCAAAAACACTAGTCAAAATCCTAAATCCCAGTACAACTCGTGCCAAAGGACCAGAAGGAGATTCGCGACCTCTCAGCATTTTCTATATTCAAACCAAACCATAAAAGATCAATCTTTTCGCTTGGGATTGTGCTGCATTACAACTTTTTTCTACAAACTAGGTAAGTTTTTTTTCATTCCCCCAGTTTGGTTCTCTATATACAGAGAAATGGTTTACTAGAAAATTGCTCGACTGTATTTGTAGGCCATAATTCACATTGTGAAACCCAGCGGTCGATGGATCGAAACCAACCTCTGCTAAATAGTTGTGTTTTATAAACTTCATCATTGCATATCAACTGAACTTTTCTGTCAACAGCAAACGTGTCTCGGATCAAAAACACTAGTCAAAATCCTAAATCCCAGTACAACTCGTGCCAAAGGACCAGAAGGAGATTCGCGACCTCTCAGCATTTTCTATATTCAAACCAAACCATAAAAGGTCAATCTTTTTGCTTGGGATTGTGCTGCATTACAACTTTTTTCTACAAACTAGGTAAGTTTTTTTTACTCCCCCAGTCTGGTTCTCTACATACATAGAAATGGTTTGCTAGAAAATTGCCCGACTGTATTTGTAGGCCATAATTCACATTGTGAAACCCAGCGGTCGATGGATCGAAACCAACCTCTGCTAAATAGTTGTGATTTATAAACTTCATCATTGCATATCAACTGAACTTTTCTGTCAACAGCAAACGTGTCTCGGATCAAAAACACTAGTCAAAATCCTAAATCCCAGTACAACTCGTGCCAAAGGACCAGAAGGAGATTCGCGACCTCTCAGCATTTTCTATATTCAAACCAAACCATAAAAGGTCAATCTTTTTGCTTGGGATTGTGCTGCATTACAACTTTTTTCTACAAACTAGGTAAGTTTTTTTTACTCCCCCAGTCTGGTTCTCTACATACATAGAAATGGTTTGCTAGAAAATTGCCCGACTGTATTTGTAGGCCATAATTCACATTGTGAACTCCGTAGATGTTCTTCAAATATGGGAGAAAGGAATCTGTACTTAAAAAAAAAAAAAAAAAAGCACTCAATGGCACATTTGACTATAAGTAAACTGTGACATGGTGTGGCGTGAAACTGATAATGGCGTTCGTCGGGCATGGGGGATTAGCTCAAGTGGTAGAGCGCTCGCTTAGCATGCGAGAGGTAGCGGGATCGATGCCCGCATTCTCCAATACAATCTTTGGATTCCTTTTTCAGTTGGCCGAGTGAATTGTTTATGCCACCTGCTCGTGGCACACACGTCCAAACCTTGAAGACTTTCAACAATGGCTAAATCAAGCCTTCGATAGCTCAGCTGGTAGAGCGGAGGACTGTAGATCTAAATTAGCGGATTGCTAATGGTTCAATTCCGGCTCGAAGGAAGTTTTGTGTATTCTATCAGATGTTTTCAACCTTCTGGCAAATACCAGACAGCTATGCTCTTTCTGGACATGTAAACAGAAACACAACCGGAAAGTTTTTTCTCCAGTTTGCCTTGTGAATTCAAATCTTAGGCAGCAACAGTGCTTTTACTTTATGGAGATGCTGAGCACCAATGTGAAAACGTCTTCAACTGTAGCATGCTACCCAAGCAAAAGGAACCAACGTCCCTGGGTGGACTCGAACCACCAACCTTTCGGTTAACAGCCGAACGCGCTAACCGATTGCGCCACAGAGACACAAACGCCTGCCGAACTTTCGTCTAACAGCCGGACGCACCCACCAGTTTTAACCGGAACCTTAAACAATGGTCAGACACCATTTCCTCTAATGATTTTCAACAATAATATGACACAAGAGAGCAAAAAAAAACAAAGAAACAATTGCAGAACCCCAGGAGTACTCTAGTCGCCAACAAATATGTAATGGCTGAAAATTTACATGTCATCGACCTGAACACAAACAGTCATTAGAATTTTACTCTGTACATCTGTTAACACAAGCAGAGTGGCGCAGCGGAAGCGTGCTGGGCCCATAACCCAGAGGTCGATGGATCGAAACCATCCTCTGCTAAATTGTGCTGCATTGCATCTTTTTCTACAAACTAGCTAAGTTTTTTTTCACTTCCCCATTTTGGTTCTCTATATACAGAGAAATGGTTTGCTAGAAAATTGCTCGACTGTATTTGTAGACCATAATTCACATTGTGAAACCCAGCGGTCAATGGATTGAAACCAACCTCTGCTAAATAGTTGTGTTTTATAAACTTCATCATTGCATATCAACTGAACTTTTCTGTCAACAGCAAACGTGTCTCGGATCAAAAACACTAGTCAAAATCCTAAATCCCAGTACAACTCGTGCCAAAGGACCAGAAGGAGATTCGCGACCTCTCAGCATTTTCTATATTCAAACCAAACCATAAAAGGTCAATCTTTTTGCTTGGGATTGTGCTGCATTACAACTTTTTTCTACAAACTAGGTAAGTTTTTTTTACTCCCCCAGTCTGGTTCTCTACATACGTAGAAATGGTTTGCTAGAAAATTGCTCGACTTTATTTGTAGGCCATAATTCACATTGTGAACTCCGTAGATGTTCTTCAAATATGGGAGAAAGGAATCTGTACTTAAAAAAAAAAAAAAAAAAAAAAAAAAAGCACTCAATGGCACATTTGACTATAAGTAAACTGTGACATGGTGTGGCGTGAAACTGATAATGGCGTTCGTCGGGCATGGGGGATTAGCTCAAGTGGTAGAGCGCTCGCTTAGCATGCGAGAGGTAGCGGGATCGATGCCCGCATTCTCCAATACAATCTTTGGATTCCTTTTTCAGTTGGCCGAGTGAATTGTTTATGCCACCTGCTCGTGGCACACACGTCCAAACCTTGAAGACTTTCAACAATGGCTAAATCAAGCCTTCGATAGCTCAGCTGGTAGAGCGGAGGACTGTAGATCTAAATTAGCAATCCTTAGGTCGCTGGTTCAATTCCGGCTCGAAGGAAGTTTTGTGTATTCTATCAGATGTTTTCAACCTTCTGGCAAATACCAGACAGCTATGCTCTTTCTGGACATGTAGACAGAAACACAACCGGAAAGTTTTTTCTCCAGTTTGCCTTGTGAATTCAAATCTTAGGCAGCAACAGTGCTTTTACTTTATGGAGATGCTGAGCACCAATGTGAAAACGTCTTCAACTGTAGCATGCTACCCAAGCAAAAGGAACCAACGTCCCTGGGTGGACTCGAACCACCAACCTTTCGGTTAACAGCCGAACGCGCTAACCGATTGCGCCACAGAGACACAAACGCCTGCCGAACTTTCGTCTAACAGCCGGACGCACCCACCAGTTTTAACCAGAACCTTAAACAATGGTCAGACACCATTTCCTCTAATGATTTTCAACAATAATATGACACAAGAAAGCAAAAAAAAACAAAGAAACAATTGCAGAACCCCAGGAGTACTCTAGTCGCCAACAAATATGTAATGGCTGAAAATTTACATGTCATCGACCTGAACACAAACAGTCATTAGAATTTTACTCTGTACATCTGTTAACACAAGCAGAGTGGCGCAGCGGAAGCGTGCTGGGCCCATAACCCAGAGGTCGATGGATCGAAACCATCCTCTGCTAAATTGTGCTGCATTGCATCTTTTTCTACAAACTAGCTAAGTTTTTTTTCACTTCCCCATTTTGGTTCTCTATATACAGAGAAATGGTTTGCTAGAAAATTGCTCGACTGTATTTGTAGACCATAATTCACATTGTGAAACCCAGCGGTCAATGGATTGAAACCAACCTCTGCTAAATAGTTGTGTTTTATAAACTTCATCATTGCATATCAACTGAACTTTTCTGTCAACAGCAAACGTGTCTCGGATCAAAAACACTAGTCAAAATCCTAAATCCCAGTACAACTCGTGCCAAAGGACCAGAAGGAGATTCGCGACCTCTCAGCATTTTCTATATTCAAACCAAACCATAAAAGATCAATCTTTTCGCTTGGGATTGTGCTGCATTACAACTTTTTTCTACAAACTAGGTAAGTTTTTTTTCATTCCCCCAGTTTGGTTCTCTATATACAGAGAAATGGTTTACTAGAAAATTGCTCGACTGTATTTGTAGGCCATAATTCACATTGTGAAACCCAGCGGTCGATGGATCGAAACCAACCTCTGCTAAATAGTTGTGTTTTATAAACTTCATCATTGCATATCAACTGAACTTTTCTGTCAACAGCAAACGTGTCTCGGATCAAAAACACTAGTCAAAATCCTAAATCCCAGTACAACTCGTGCCAAAGGACCAGAAGGAGATTCGCGACCTCTCAGCATTTTCTATATTCAAACCAAACCATAAAAGATCAATCTTTTCGCTTGGGATTGTGCTGCATTACAACTTTTTTCTACAAACTAGGTAAGTTTTTTTTCATTCCCCCAGTTTGGTTCTCTATATACAGAGAAATGGTTTACTAGAAAATTGCTCGACTGTATTTGTAGGCCATAATTCACATTGTGAAACCCAGCGGTCGATGGATCGAAACCAACCTCTGCTAAATAGTTGTGTTTTATAAACTTCATCATTGCATATCAACTGAACTTTTCTGTCAACAGCAAACGTGTCTCGGATCAAAAACACTAGTCAAAATCCTAAATCCCAGTACAACTCGTGCCAAAGGACCAGAAGGAGATTCGCGACCTCTCAGCATTTTCTATATTCAAACCAAACCATAAAAGGTCAATCTTTTTGCTTGGGATTGTGCTGCATTACAACTTTTTTCTACAAACTAGGTAAGTTTTTTTTACTCCCCCAGTCTGGTTCTCTACATACATAGAAATGGTTTGCTAGAAAATTGCCCGACTGTATTTGTAGGCCATAATTCACATTGTGAAACCCAGCGGTCGATGGATCGAAACCAACCTCTGCTAAATAGTTGTGATTTATAAACTTCATCATTGCATATCAACTGAACTTTTCTGTCAACAGCAAACGTGTCTCGGATCAAAAACACTAGTCAAAATCCTAAATCCCAGTACAACTCGTGCCAAAGGACCAGAAGGAGATTCGCGACCTCTCAGCATTTTCTATATTCAAACCAAACCATAAAAGGTCAATCTTTTTGCTTGGGATTGTGCTGCATTACAACTTTTTTCTACAAACTAGGTAAGTTTTTTTTACTCCCCCAGTCTGGTTCTCTACATACATAGAAATGGTTTGCTAGAAAATTGCCCGACTGTATTTGTAGGCCATAATTCACATTGTGAACTCCGTAGATGTTCTTCAAATATGGGAGAAAGGAATCTGTACTTAAAAAAAAAAAAAAAAAAGCACTCAATGGCACATTTGACTATAAGTAAACTGTGACATGGTGTGGCGTGAAACTGATAATGGCGTTCGTCGGGCATGGGGGATTAGCTCAAGTGGTAGAGCGCTCGCTTAGCATGCGAGAGGTAGCGGGATCGATGCCCGCATTCTCCAATACAATCTTTGGATTCCTTTTTCAGTTGGCCGAGTGAATTGTTTATGCCACCTGCTCGTGGCACACACGTCCAAACCTTGAAGACTTTCAACAATGGCTAAATCAAGCCTTCGATAGCTCAGCTGGTAGAGCGGAGGACTGTAGATCTAAATTAGCGGATTGCTAATGGTTCAATTCCGGCTCGAAGTAAGTTTTGTGTATTCTATCAGATGTTTTCAACCTTCTGGCAAATACCAGACAGCTATGCTCTTTCTGGACATGTAAACAGAAACACAACCGGAAAGTTTTTTCTCCAGTTTGCCTTGTGAATTCAAATCTTAGGCAGCAACAGTGCTTTTACTTTATGGAGATGCTGAGCACCAATGTGAAAACGTCTTCAACTGTAGCATGCTACCCAAGCAAAAGGAACCAACGTCCCTGGGTGGACTCGAACCACCAACCTTTCGGTTAACAGCCGAACGCGCTAACCGATTGCGCCACAGAGACACAAACGCCTGCCGAACTTTCGTCTAACAGCCGGACGCACCCACCAGTTTTAACCGGAACCTTAAACAATGGTCAGACACCATTTCCTCTAATGATTTTCAACAATAATATGACACAAGAAAGCAAAAAAAAACAAAGAAACAATTGCAGAACCCCAGGAGTACTCTAGTCGCCAACAAATATGTAATGGCTGAAAATTTACATGTCATCGACCTGAACACAAACAGTCATTAGAATTTTACTCTGTACATCTGTTAACACAAGCAGAGTGGCGCAGCGGAAGCGTGCTGGGCCCATAACCCAGAGGTCGATGGATCGAAACCATCCTCTGCTAAATTGTGCTGCATTGCATCTTTTTCTACAAACTAGCTAAGTTTTTTTTCACTTCCCCATTTTGGTTCTCTATATACAGAGAAATGGTTTGCTAGAAAATTGCTCGACTGTATTTGTAGACCATAATTCACATTGTGAAACCCAGCGGTCAATGGATTGAAACCAACCTCTGCTAAATAGTTGTGTTTTATAAACTTCATCATTGCATATCAACTGAACTTTTCTGTCAACAGCAAACGTGTCTCGGATCAAAAACACTAGTCAAAATCCTAAATCCCAGTACAACTCGTGCCAAAGGACCAGAAGGAGATTCGCGACCTCTCAGCATTTTCTATATTCAAACCAAACCATAAAAGATCAATCTTTTCGCTTGGGATTGTGCTGCATTACAACTTTTTTCTACAAACTAGGTAAGTTTTTTTTCATTCCCCCAGTTTGGTTCTCTATATACAGAGAAATGGTTTACTAGAAAATTGCTCGACTGTATTTGTAGGCCATAATTCACATTGTGAAACCCAGCGGTCGATGGATCGAAACCAACCTCTGCTAAATAGTTGTGTTTTATAAACTTCATCATTGCATATCAACTGAACTTTTCTGTCAACAGCAAACGTGTCTCGGATCAAAAACACTAGTCAAAATCCTAAATCCCAGTACAACTCGTGCCAAAGGACCAGAAGGAGATTCGCGACCTCTCAGCATTTTCTATATTCAAACCAAACCATAAAAGGTCAATCTTTTTGCTTGGGATTGTGCTGCATTACAACTTTTTTCTACAAACTAGGTAAGTTTTTTTTACTCCCCCAGTCTGGTTCTCTACATACATAGAAATGGTTTGCTAGAAAATTGCCCGACTGTATTTGTAGGCCATAATTCACATTGTGAAACCCAGCGGTCGATGGATCGAAACCAACCTCTGCTAAATAGTTGTGATTTATAAACTTCATCATTGCATATCAACTGAACTTTTCTGTCAACAGCAAACGTGTCTCGGATCAAAAACACTAGTCAAAATCCTAAATCCCAGTACAACTCGTGCCAAAGGACCAGAAGGAGATTCGCGACCTCTCAGCATTTTCTATATTCAAACCAAACCATAAAAGGTCAATCTTTTTGCTTGGGATTGTGCTGCATTACAACTTTTTTCTACAAACTAGGTAAGTTTTTTTTACTCCCCCAGTCTGGTTCTCTACATACGTAGAAATGGTTTGCTAGAAAATTGCTCGACTTTATTTTTAGGCCATAATTCACATTGTGAACTCCGTAGATGTTCTTCAAATATGGGAGAAAGGAATCTGTACTTAAAAAAAAAAAAAAAAAAAAAAAAAAAAGCACTCAATGGCACATTTGACTATAAGTAAACTGTGACATGGTGTGGCGTGAAACTGATAATGGGGTTCGTCGGGCATGGGGGATTAGCTCAAGTGGTAGAGCGCTCGCTTAGCATGCGAGAGGTAGCGGGATCGATGCCAGCATTCTCCAATACAATCTTTGGATTCCTTTTTCAGTTGGCCGAGTGAATTGTTTATGCCACCTGCTCGTGGCACACACGTCCAAACCTTGAAGACTTTCAACAATGGCTAAAGCAAGCCTTCGATAGCTCAGCTGGTAGAGCGGAGGACTGTAGATCTAAATTAGCAATCCTTAGGTCGCTGGTTCAATTCCGGCTCGAAGGAAGTTTTGTGTATTCTATCAGATGTTTTCAACCTTCTGGCAAATACCAGACAGCTATGCTCTTTCTGGACATGTAGACAGAAACACAACCGGAAAGTTTTTTCTCCAGTTTGCCTTGTGAATTCAAATCTTAGGCAGCAACAGTGCTTTTACTTTATGGAGATGCTGAGCACCAATGTGAAAACGTCTTCAACTGTAGCATGCTACCCAAGCAAAAGGAACCAACGTCCCTGGGTGGACTCGAACCACCAACCTTTCGGTTAACAGCCGAACGCGCTAACCGATTGCGCCACAGAGACACAAACGCCTGCCGAACTTTCGTCTAACAGCCGGACGCACCCACCAGTTTTAACCGGAACCTTAAACAATGGTCAGACACCATTTCCTCTAATGATTTTCAACAATAATATGACACAAGAAAGCAAAAAAAAACAAAGAAACAATTGCAGAACCCCAGGAGTACTCTAGTCGCCAACAAATATGTAATGGCTGAAAATTTACATGTCATCGACCTGAACACAAACAGTCATTAGAATTTTACTCTGTACATCTGTTAACACAAGCAGAGTGGCGCAGCGGAAGCGTGCTGGGCCCATAACCCAGAGGTCGATGGATCGAAACCATCCTCTGCTAAATTGTGCTGCATTGCATCTTTTTCTACAAACTAGCTAAGTTTTTTTTCACTTCCCCATTTTGGTTCTCTATATACAGAGAAATGGTTTGCTAGAAAATTGCTCGACTGTATTTGTAGACCATAATTCACATTGTGAAACCCAGCGGTCAATGGATTGAAACCAACCTCTGCTAAATAGTTGTGTTTTATAAACTTCATCATTGCATATCAACTGAACTTTTCTGTCAACAGCAAACGTGTCTCGGATCAAAAACACTAGTCAAAATCCTAAATCCCAGTACAACTCGTGCCAAAGGACCAGAAGGAGATTCGCGACCTCTCAGCATTTTCTATATTCAAACCAAACCATAAAAGATCAATCTTTTCGCTTGGGATTGTGCTGCATTACAACTTTTTTCTACAAACTAGGTAAGTTTTTTTTCATTCCCCCAGTTTGGTTCTCTATATACAGAGAAATGGTTTACTAGAAAATTGCTCGACTGTATTTGTAGGCCATAATTCACATTGTGAAACCCAGCGGTCGATGGATCGAAACCAACCTCTGCTAAATAGTTGTGTTTTATAAACTTCATCATTGCATATCAACTGAACTTTTCTGTCAACAGCAAACGTGTCTCGGATCAAAAACACTAGTCAAAATCCTAAATCCCAGTACAACTCGTGCCAAAGGACCAGAAGGAGATTCGCGACCTCTCAGCATTTTCTATATTCAAACCAAACCATAAAAGGTCAATCTTTTTGCTTGGGATTGTGCTGCATTACAACTTTTTTCTACAAACTAGGTAAGTTTTTTTTACTCCCCCAGTCTGGTTCTCTACATACATAGAAATGGTTTGCTAGAAAATTGCCCGACTGTATTTGTAGGCCATAATTCACATTGTGAAACCCAGCGGTCGATGGATCGAAACCAACCTCTGCTAAATAGTTGTGATTTATAAACTTCATCATTGCATATCAACTGAACTTTTCTGTCAACAGCAAACGTGTCTCGGATCAAAAACACTAGTCAAAATCCTAAATCCCAGTACAACTCGTGCCAAAGGACCAGAAGGAGATTCGCGACCTCTCAGCATTTTCTATATTCAAACCAAACCATAAAAGGTCAATCTTTTTGCTTGGGATTGTGCTGCATTACAACTTTTTTCTACAAACTAGGTAAGTTTTTTTTACTCCCCCAGTCTGGTTCTCTACATACGTAGAAATGGTTTGCTAGAAAATTGCTCGACTTTATTTGTAGGCCATAATTCACATTGTGAACTCCGTAGATGTTCTTCAAATATGGGAGAAAGGAATCTGTACTTAAAAAAAAAAAAAAAAAAGCACTCAATGGCACATTTGACTATAAGTAAACTGTGACATGGTGTGGCGTGAAACTGATAATGGCGTTCGTCGGGCATGGGGGATTAGCTCAAGTGGTAGAGCACTCGCTTAGCATGCGAGAGGTAGCGGGATCGATGCCCGCATTCTCCAATACAATCTTTGGATTCCTTTTTCAGTTGGCCGAGTGAATTGTTTATGCCACCTGCTCGTGGCACACACGTCCAAACCTTGAAGACTTTCAACAATGGCTAAATCAAGCCTTCGATAGCTCAGCTGGTAGAGCGGAGGACTGTAGATCTAAATTAGCAATCCTTAGGTCGCTGGTTCAATTCCGGCTCGAAGGAAGTTTTGTGTATTCTATCAGATGTTTTCAACCTTCTGGCA
Organism: Dendrobates tinctorius; assembly: GCF_039654945.1. Lineage (NCBI taxonomy): Eukaryota > Metazoa > Chordata > Amphibia > Anura > Dendrobatidae > Dendrobates > Dendrobates tinctorius. Next base: position 11,646,985 of record NW_027361918.1, on the reverse strand, counting down.
AATACCAGACAGCTATGCTCTTTCTGGACATGTAGACAGAAACACAACCTGAAAGTTTTTTCTCCAGTTTGCCTTGTGAATTCAAATCTTAGGCAGCAACAGTGCTTTTACTTTATGGAGATGCTGAGCACCAATGTGAAAACGTCTTCAACTGTAGCATGCTACCCAAGCAAAAGGAACCAACGTCCCTGGGTGGACTCGAACCACCAACCTTTCGGTTAACAGCCGAACGCGCTAACCGATTGCGCCACAGAGACACAAACGCCTGCCGAACTTTCGTCTAACAGCCGGACGCACCCACCAGTTTTAACCGGAACCTTAAACAATGGTCAGACACCATTTCCTCTAATGATTTTCAACAATAATATGACACAAGAAAGCAAAAAAAAACAAAGAAACAATTGCAGAACCCCAGGAGTACTCTAGTCGCCAACAAATATGTAATGGCTGAAAATTTACATGTCATCGACCTGAACACAAACAGTCATTAGAATTTTACTCTGTACATCTGTTAACACAAGCAGAGTGGCGCAGCGGAAGCGTGCTGGGCCCATAACCCAGAGGTCGATGGATCGAAACCATCCTCTGCTAAATTGTGCTGCATTGCATCTTTTTCTACAAACTAGCTAAGTTTTTTTTCACTTCCCCATTTTGGTTCTCTATATACAGAGAAATGGTTTGCTAGAAAATTGCTCGACTGTATTTGTAGACCATAATTCACATTGTGAAACCCAGCGGTCAATGGATTGAAACCAACCTCTGCTAAATAGTTGTGTTTTATAAACTTCATCATTGCATATCAACTGAACTTTTCTGTCAACAGCAAACGTGTCTCGGATCAAAAACACTAGTCAAAATCCTAAATCCCAGTACAACTCGTGCCAAAGGACCAGAAGGAGATTCGCGACCTCTCAGCATTTTCTATATTCAAACCAAACCATAAAAGATCAATCTTTTCGCTTGGGATTGTGCTGCATTACAACTTTTTTCTACAAACTAGGTAAGTTTTTTTTCATTCCCCCAGTTTGGTTCTCTATATACAGAGAAATGGTTTACTAGAAAATTGCTCGACTGTATTTGTAGGCCATAATTCACATTGTGAAACCCAGCGGTCGATGGATCGAAACCAACCTCTGCTAAATAGTTGTGTTTTATAAACTTCATCATTGCATATCAACTGAACTTTTCTGTCAACAGCAAACGTGTCTCGGATCAAAAACACTAGTCAAAATCCTAAATCCCAGTACAACTCGTGCCAAAGGACCAGAAGGAGATTCGCGACCTCTCAGCATTTTCTATATTCAAACCAAACCATAAAAGGTCAATCTTTTTGCTTGGGATTGTGCTGCATTACAACTTTTTTCTACAAACTAGGTAAGTTTTTTTTACTCCCCCAGTCTGGTTCTCTACATACATAGAAATGGTTTGCTAGAAAATTGCCCGACTGTATTTGTAGGCCATAATTCACATTGTGAAACCCAGCGGTCGATGGATCGAAACCAACCTCTGCTAAATAGTTGTGATTTATAAACTTCATCATTGCATATCAACTGAACTTTTCTGTCAACAGCAAACGTGTCTCGGATCAAAAACACTAGTCAAAATCCTAAATCCCAGTACAACTCGTGCCAAAGGACCAGAAGGAGATTCGCGACCTCTCAGCATTTTCTATATTCAAACCAAACCATAAAAGGTCAATCTTTTTGCTTGGGATTGTGCTGCATTACAACTTTTTTCTACAAACTAGGTAAGTTTTTTTTACTCCCCCAGTCTGGTTCTCTACATACGTAGAAATGGTTTGCTAGAAAATTGCTCGACTTTATTTGTAGGCCATAATTCACATTGTGAACTCCGTAGATGTTCTTCAAATATGGGAGAAAGGAATCTGTACTTAAAAAAAAAAAAAAAAAAAAAAAAAAAGCACTCAATGGCACATTTGACTATAAGTAAACTGTGACATGGTGTGGCGTGAAACTGATAATGGCGTTCGTCGGGCATGGGGGATTAGCTCAAGTGGTAGAGCGCTCGCTTAGCATGCGAGAGGTAGCGGGATCGATGCCCGCATTCTCCAATACAATCTTTGGATTCCTTTTTCAGTTGGCCGAGTGAATTGTTTATGCCACCTGCTCGTGGCACACACGTCCAAACCTTGAAGACTTTCAACAATGGCTAAATCAAGCCTTCGATAGCTCAGCTGGTAGAGCGGAGGACTGTAGATCTAAATTAGCAATCCTTAGGTCGCTGGTTCAATTCCGGCTCGAAGGAAGTTTTGTGTATTCTATCAGATGTTTTCAACCTTCTGGCAAATACCAGACAGCTATGCTCTTTCTGGACATGTAGAAAGAAACACAACCGGAAAGTTTTTTCTCCAGTTTGCCTTGTGAATTCAAATCTTAGGCAGCAACAGTGCTTTTACTTTATGGAGATGCTGAGCACCAATGTGAAAACGTCTTCAACTGTAGCATGCTACCCAAGCAAAAGGAACCAACGTCCCTGGGTGGACTCGAACCACCAACCTTTCAGTTAACAGCCGAACGCGCTAACCGATTGCGCCACAGAGACACAAACGCCTGCCGAACTTTCGTCTAACAGCCGGACGCACCCACCAGTTTTAACCGGAACCTTAAACAATGGTCAGACACCATTTCCTCTAATGATTTTCAACAATAATATGACACAAGAAAGCAAAAAAAAACAAAGAAACAATTGCAGAACCCCAGGAGTACTCTAGTCGCCAACAAATATGTAATGGCTGAAAATTTACATGTCATCGACCTGAACACAAACAGTCATTAGAATTTTACTCTGTACATCTGTTAACACAAGCAGAGTGGCGCAGCGGAAGCGTGCTGGGCCCATAACCCAGAGGTCGATGGATCGAAACCATCCTCTGCTAAATTGTGCTGCATTGCATCTTTTTCTACAAACTAGCTAAGTTTTTTTTCACTTCCCCATTTTGGTTCTCTATATACAGAGAAATGGTTTGCTAGAAAATTGCTCGACTGTATTTGTAGACCATAATTCACATTGTGAAACCCAGCGGTCAATGGATTGAAACCAACCTCTGCTAAATAGTTGTGTTTTATAAACTTCATCATTGCATATCAACTGAACTTTTCTGTCAACAGCAAACGTGTCTCGGATCAAAAACACTAGTCAAAATCCTAAATCCCAGTACAACTCGTGCCAAAGGACCAGAAGGAGATTCGCGACCTCTCAGCATTTTCTATATTCAAACCAAACCATAAAAGATCAATCTTTTCGCTTGGGATTGTGCTGCATTACAACTTTTTTCTACAAACTAGGTAAGTTTTTTTTCATTCCCCCAGTTTGGTTCTCTATATACAGAGAAATGGTTTACTAGAAAATTGCTCGACTGTATTTGTAGGCCATAATTCACATTGTGAAACCCAGCGGTCGATGGATCGAAACCAACCTCTGCTAAATAGTTGTGTTTTATAAACTTCATCATTGCATATCAACTGAACTTTTCTGTCAACAGCAAACGTGTCTCGGATCAAAAACACTAGTCAAAATCCTAAATCCCAGTACAACTCGTGCCAAAGGACCAGAAGGAGATTCGCGACCTCTCAGCATTTTCTATATTCAAACCAAACCATAAAAGGTCAATCTTTTTGCTTGGGATTGTGCTGCATTACAACTTTTTTCTACAAACTAGGTAAGTTTTTTTTACTCCCCCAGTCTGGTTCTCTACATACATAGAAATGGTTTGCTAGAAAATTGCCCGACTGTATTTGTAGGCCATAATTCACATTGTGAAACCCAGCGGTCGATGGATCGAAACCAACCTCTGCTAAATAGTTGTGATTTATAAACTTCATCATTGCATATCAACTGAACTTTTCTGTCAACAGCAAACGTGTCTCGGATCAAAAACACTAGTCAAAATCCTAAATCCCAGTACAACTCGTGCCAAAGGACCAGAAGGAGATTCGCGACCTCTCAGCATTTTCTATATTCAAACCAAACCATAAAAGGTCAATCTTTTTGCTTGGGATTGTGCTGCATTACAACTTTTTTCTACAAACTAGGTAAGTTTTTTTTACTCCCCCAGTCTGGTTCTCTACATACGTAGAAATGGTTTGCTAGAAAATTGCTCGACTTTATTTGTAGGCCATAATTCACATTGTGAACTCCGTAGATGTTCTTCAAATATGGGAGAAAGGAATCTGTACTTAAAAAAAAAAAAAAAAAAGCACTCAATGGCACATTTGACTATAAGTAAACTGTGACATGGTGTGGCGTGAAACTGATAATGGCGTTCGTCGGGCATGGGGGATTAGCTCAAGTGGTAGAGCACTCGCTTAGCATGCGAGAGGTAGCGGGATCGATGCCCGCATTCTCCAATACAATCTTTGGATTCCTTTTTCAGTTGGCCGAGTGAATTGTTTATGCCACCTGCTCGTGGCACACACGTCCAAACCTTGAAGACTTTCAACAATGGCTAAATCAAGCCTTCGATAGCTCAGCTGGTAGAGCGGAGGACTGTAGATCTAAATTAGCAATCCTTAGGTCGCTGGTTCAATTCCGGCTCGAAGGAAGTTTTGTGTATTCTATCAGATGTTTTCAACCTTCTGGCAAATACCAGACAGCTATGCTCTTTCTGGACATGTAGAAAGAAACACAACCGGAAAGTTTTTTCTCCAGTTTGCCTTGTGAATTCAAATCTTAGGCAGCAACAGTGCTTTTACTTTATGGAGATGCTGAGCACCAATGTGAAAACGTCTTCAACTGTAGCATGCTACCCAAGCAAAAGGAACCAACGTCCCTGGGTGGACTCGAACCACCAACCTTTCAGTTAACAGCCGAACGCGCTAACCGATTGCGCCACAGAGACACAAACGCCTGCCGAACTTTCGTCTAACAGCCGGACGCACCCACCAGTTTTAACCGGAACCTTAAACAATGGTCAGACACCATTTCCTCTAATGATTTTCAACAATAATATGACACAAGAAAGCAAAAAAAAACAAAGAAACAATTGCAGAACCCCAGGAGTACTCTAGTCGCCAACAAATATGTAATGGCTGAAAATTTACATGTCATCGACCTGAACACAAACAGTCATTAGAATTTTACTCTGTACATCTGTTAACACAAGCAGAGTGGCGCAGCGGAAGCGTGCTGGGCCCATAACCCAGAGGTCGATGGATCGAAACCATCCTCTGCTAAATTGTGCTGCATTGCATCTTTTTCTACAAACTAGCTAAGTTTTTTTTCACTTCCCCATTTTGGTTCTCTATATACAGAGAAATGGTTTGCTAGAAAATTGCTCGACTGTATTTGTAGACCATAATTCACATTGTGAAACCCAGCGGTCAATGGATTGAAACCAACCTCTGCTAAATAGTTGTGTTTTATAAACTTCATCATTGCATATCAACTGAACTTTTCTGTCAACAGCAAACGTGTCTCGGATCAAAAACACTAGTCAAAATCCTAAATCCCAGTACAACTCGTGCCAAAGGACCAGAAGGAGATTCGCGACCTCTCAGCATTTTCTATATTCAAACCAAACCATAAAAGATCAATCTTTTCGCTTGGGATTGTGCTGCATTACAACTTTTTTCTACAAACTAGGTAAGTTTTTTTTCATTCCCCCAGTTTGGTTCTCTATATACAGAGAAATGGTTTACTAGAAAATTGCTCGACTGTATTTGTAGGCCATAATTCACATTGTGAAACCCAGCGGTCGATGGATCGAAACCAACCTCTGCTAAATAGTTGTGTTTTATAAACTTCATCATTGCATATCAACTGAACTTTTCTGTCAACAGCAAACGTGTCTCGGATCAAAAACACTAGTCAAAATCCTAAATCCCAGTACAACTCGTGCCAAAGGACCAGAAGGAGATTCGCGACCTCTCAGCATTTTCTATATTCAAACCAAACCATAAAAGGTCAATCTTTTTGCTTGGGATTGTGCTGCATTACAACTTTTTTCTACAAACTAGGTAAGTTTTTTTTACTCCCCCAGTCTGGTTCTCTACATACATAGAAATGGTTTGCTAGAAAATTGCCCGACTGTATTTGTAGGCCATAATTCACATTGTGAAACCCAGCGGTCGATGGATCGAAACCAACCTCTGCTAAATAGTTGTGATTTATAAACTTCATCATTGCATATCAACTGAACTTTTCTGTCAACAGCAAACGTGTCTCGGATCAAAAACACTAGTCAAAATCCTAAATCCCAGTACAACTCGTGCCAAAGGACCAGAAGGAGATTCGCGACCTCTCAGCATTTTCTATATTCAAACCAAACCATAAAAGGTCAATCTTTTTGCTTGGGATTGTGCTGCATTACAACTTTTTTCTACAAACTAGGTAAGTTTTTTTTACTCCCCCAGTCTGGTTCTCTACATACGTAGAAATGGTTTGCTAGAAAATTGCTCGACTTTATTTGTAGGCCATAATTCACATTGTGAACTCCGTAGATGTTCTTCAAATATGGGAGAAAGGAATCTGTACTTAAAAAAAAAAAAAAAAAAGCACTCAATGGCACATTTGACTATAAGTAAACTGTGACATGGTGTGGCGTGAAACTGATAATGGCGTTCGTCGGGCATGGGGGATTAGCTCAAGTGGTAGAGCACTCGCTTAGCATGCGAGAGGTAGCGGGATCGATGCCCGCATTCTCCAATACAATCTTTGGATTCCTTTTTCAGTTGGCCGAGTGAATTGTTTATGCCACCTGCTCGTGGCACACACGTCCAAACCTTGAAGACTTTCAACAATGGCAAAATCAAGCCTTCGATAGCTCAGCTGGTAGAGCGGAGGACTGTAGATCTAAATTAGCAATCCTTAGGTCGCTGGTTCAATTCCGGCTCGAAGGAAGTTTTGTGTATTCTATCAGATGTTTTCAACCTTCTGGCAAATACCAGACAGCTATGCTCTTTCTGGACATGTAGACAGAAACACAACCGGAAAGTTTTTTCTCCAGTTTGCCTTGTGAATTCAAATCTTAGGCAGCAACAGTGCTTTTACTTTAAGGAGATGCTGAGCACCAATGTGAAAACGTCTTCAACTGTAGCATGCTACCCAAGCAAAAGGAACCAACGTCCCTGGGTGGACTCGAACCACCAACCTTTCGGTTAACAGCCGAACGCGCTAACCGATTGCGCCACAGAGACACAAACGCCTGCCGAACTTTCGTCTAACAGCCGGACGCACCCACCAGTTTTAACCGGAACCTTAAACAATGGTCAGACACCATTTCCTCTAATGATTTTCAACAATAATATGACACAAGAAAGCAAAAAAAAACAAAGAAACAATTGCAGAACCCCAGGAGTACTCTAGTCGCCAACAAATATGTAATGGCTGAAAATTTACATGTCATCGACCTGAACACAAACAGTCATTAGAATTTTACTCTGTACATCTGTTAACACAAGCAGAGTGGCGCAGCGGAAGCGTGCTGGGCCCATAACCCAGAGGTCGATGGATCGAAACCATCCTCTGCTAAATTGTGCTGCATTGCATCTTTTTCTACAAACTAGCTAAGTTTTTTTTCACTTCCCCATTTTGGTTCTCTATATACAGAGAAATGGTTTGCTAGAAAATTGCTCGACTGTATTTGTAGACCATAATTCACATTGTGAAACCCAGCGGTCAATGGATTGAAACCAACCTCTGCTAAATAGTTGTGTTTTATAAACTTCATCATTGCATATCAACTGAACTTTTCTGTCAACAGCAAACGTGTCTCGGATCAAAAACACTAGTCAAAATCCTAAATCCCAGTACAACTCGTGCCAAAGGACCAGAAGGAGATTCGCGACCTCTCAGCATTTTCTATATTCAAACCAAACCATAAAAGATCAATCTTTTCGCTTGGGATTGTGCTGCATTACAACTTTTTTCTACAAACTAGGTAAGTTTTTTTTCATTCCCCCAGTTTGGTTCTCTATATACAGAGAAATGGTTTACTAGAAAATTGCTCGACTGTATTTGTAGGCCATAATTCACATTGTGAAACCCAGCGGTCGATGGATCGAAACCAACCTCTGCTAAATAGTTGTGTTTTATAAACTTCATCATTGCATATCAACTGAACTTTTCTGTCAACAGCAAACGTGTCTCGGATCAAAAACACTAGTCAAAATCCTAAATCCCAGTACAACTCGTGCCAAAGGACCAGAAGGAGATTCGCGACCTCTCAGCATTTTCTATATTCAAACCAAACCATAAAAGGTCAATCTTTTTGCTTGGGATTGTGCTGCATTACAACTTTTTTCTACAAACTAGGTAAGTTTTTTTTACTCCCCCAGTCTGGTTCTCTACATACATAGAAATGGTTTGCTAGAAAATTGCCCGACTGTATTTGTAGGCCATAATTCACATTGTGAAACCCAGCGGTCGATGGATCGAAACCAACCTCTGCTAAATAGTTGTGATTTATAAACTTCATCATTGCATATCAACTGAACTTTTCTGTCAACAGCAAACGTGTCTCGGATCAAAAACACTAGTCAAAATCCTAAATCCCAGTACAACTCGTGCCAAAGGACCAGAAGGAGATTCGCGACCTCTCAGCATTTTCTATATTCAAACCAAACCATAAAAGGTCAATCTTTTTGCTTGGGATTGTGCTGCATTACAACTTTTTTCTACAAACTAGGTAAGTTTTTTTTACTCCCCCAGTCTGGTTCTCTACATACGTAGAAATGGTTTGCTAGAAAATTGCTCGACTTTATTTGTAGGCCATAATTCACATTGTGAACTCCGTAGATGTTCTTCAAATATGGGAGAAAGGAATCTGTACTTAAAAAAAAAAAAAAAAAAGCACTCAATGGCACATTTGACTATAAGTAAACTGTGACATGGTGTGGCGTGAAACTGATAATGGCGTTCGTCGGGCATGGGGGATTAGCTCAAGTGGTAGAGCACTCGCTTAGCATGCGAGAGGTAGCGGGATCGATGCCCGCATTCTCCAATACAATCTTTGGATTCCTTTTTCAGTTGGCCGAGTGAATTGTTTATGCCACCTGCTCGTGGCACACACGTCCAAACCTTGAAGACTTTCAACAATGGCTAAATCAAGCCTTCGATAGCTCAGCTGGTAGAGCGGAGGACTGTAGATCTAAATTAGCAATCCTTAGGTCGCTGGTTCAATTCCGGCTCGAAGGAAGTTTTGTGTATTCTATCAGATGTTTTCAACCTTCTGGCAAATACCAGACAGCTATGCTCTTTCTGGACATGTAGACAGAAACACAACCTGAAAGTTTTTTCTCCAGTTTGCCTTGTGAATTCAAATCTTAGGCAGCAACAGTGCTTTTACTTTATGGAGATGCTGAGCACCAATGTGAAAACGTCTTCAACTGTAGCATGCTACCCAAGCAAAAGGAACCAACGTCCCTGGGTGGACTCGAACCACCAACCTTTCGGTTAACAGCTGAACGCGCTAACCGATTGCGCCACAGAGACACAAACGCCTGCCGAACTTTCGTCTAACAGCCGGACGCACCCACCAGTTTTAACCGGAACCTTAAACAATGGTCAGACACCATTTCCTCTAATGATTTTCAACAATAATATGACACAAGAAAGCAAAAAAAAACAAAGAAACAATTGCAGAACCCCAGGAGTACTCTAGTCGCCAACAAATATGTAATGGCTGAAAATTTACATGTCATCGACCTGAACACAAACAGTCATTAGAATTTTACTCTGTACATCTGTTAACACAAGCAGAGTGGCGCAGCGGAAGCGTGCTGGGCCCATAACCCAGAGGTCGATGGATCGAAACCATCCTCTGCTAAATTGTGCTGCATTGCATCTTTTTCTACAAACTAGCTAAGTTTTTTTTCACTTCCCCATTTTGGTTCTCTATATACAGAGAAATGGTTTGCTAGAAAATTGCTCGACTGTATTTGTAGACCATAATTCACATTGTGAAACCCAGCGGTCAATGGATTGAAACCAACCTCTGCTAAATAGTTGTGTTTTATAAACTTCATCATTGCATATCAACTGAACTTTTCTGTCAACAGCAAACGTGTCTCGGATCAAAAACACTAGTCAAAATCCTAAATCCCAGTACAACTCGTGCCAAAGGACCAGAAGGAGATTCGCGACCTCTCAGCATTTTCTATATTCAAACCAAACCATAAAAGATCAATCTTTTCGCTTGGGATTGTGCTGCATTACAACTTTTTTCTACAAACTAGGTAAGTTTTTTTTCATTCCCCCAGTTTGGTTCTCTATATACAGAGAAATGGTTTACTAGAAAATTGCTCGACTGTATTTGTAGGCCATAATTCACATTGTGAAACCCAGCGGTCGATGGATCGAAACCAACCTCTGCTAAATAGTTGTGTTTTATAAACTTCATCATTGCATATCAACTGAACTTTTCTGTCAACAGCAAACGTGTCTCGGATCAAAAACACTAGTCAAAATCCTAAATCCCAGTACAACTCGTGCCAAAGGACCAGAAGGAGATTCGCGACCTCTCAGCATTTTCTATATTCAAACCAAACCATAAAAGGTCAATCTTTTTGCTTGGGATTGTGCTGCATTACAACTTTTTTCTACAAACTAGGTAAGTTTTTTTTACTCCCCCAGTCTGGTTCTCTACATACATAGAAATGGTTTGCTAGAAAATTGCCCGACTGTATTTGTAGGCCATAATTCACATTGTGAAACCCAGCGGTCGATGGATCGAAACCAACCTCTGCTAAATAGTTGTGATTTATAAACTTCATCATTGCATATCAACTGAACTTTTCTGTCAACAGCAAACGTGTCTCGGATCAAAAACACTAGTCAAAATCCTAAATCCCAGTACAACTCGTGCCAAAGGACCAGAAGGAGATTCGCGACCTCTCAGCATTTTCTATATTCAAACCAAACCATAAAAGGTCAATCTTTTTGCTTGGGATTGTGCTGCATTACAACTTTTTTCTACAAACTAGGTAAGTTTTTTTTACTCCCCCAGTCTGGTTCTCTACATACGTAGAAATGGTTTGCTAGAAAATTGCTCGACTTTATTTGTAGGCCATAATTCACATTGTGAACTCCGTAGATGTTCTTCAAATATGGGAGAAAGGAATCTGTACTTAAAAAAAAAAAAAAAAAAAAAAAAAAAGCACTCAATGGCACATTTGACTATAAGTAAACTGTGACATGGTGTGGCGTGAAACTGATAATGGCGTTCGTCGGGCATGGGGGATTAGCTCAAGTGGTAGAGCGCTCGCTTAGCATGCGAGAGGTAGCGGGATCGATGCCCGCATTCTCCAATACAATCTTTGGATTCCTTTTTCAGTTGGCCGAGTGAATTGTTTATGCCACCTGCTCGTGGCACACACGTCCAAACCTTGAAGACTTTCAACAATGGCTAAATCAAGCCTTCGATAGCTCAGCTGGTAGAGCGGAGGACTGTAGATCTAAATTAGCAATCCTTAGGTCGCTGGTTCAATTCCGGCTCGAAGGAAGTTTTGTGTATTCTATCAGATGTTTTCAACCTTCTGGCAAATACCAGACAGCTATGCTCTTTCTGGACATGTAGACAGAAACACAACCGGAAAGTTTTTTCTCCAGTTTGCCTTGTGAATTCAAATCTTAGGCAGCAACAGTGCTTTTACTTTATGGAGATGCTGAGCACCAATGTGAAAACGTCTTCAACTGTAGCATGCTACCCAAGCAAAAGGAACCAACGTCCCTGGGTGGACTCGAACCACCAACCTTTCAGTTAACAGCCGAACGCGCTAACCGATTGCGCCACAGAGACACAAACGCCTGCCGAACTTTCGTCTAACAGCCGGACGCACCCACCAGTTTTAACCGGAACCTTAAACAATGGTCAGACACCATTTCCTCTAATGATTTTCAACAATAATATGACACAAGAAAGCAAAAAAAAACAAAGAAACAATTGCAGAACCCCAGGAGTACTCTAGTCGCCAACAAATATGTAATGGCTGAAAATTTACATGTCATCGACCTGAACACAAACAGTCATTAGAATTTTACTCTGTACATCTGTTAACACAAGCAGAGTGGCGCAGCGGAAGCGTGCTGGGCCCATAACCCAGAGGTCGATGGATCGAAACCATCCTCTGCTAAATTGTGCTGCATTGCATCTTTTTCTACAAACTAGCTAAGTTTTTTTTCACTTCCCCATTTTGGTTCTCTATATACAGAGAAATGGTTTGCTAGAAAATTGCTCGACTGTATTTGTAGACCATAATTCACATTGTGAAACCCAGCGGTCAATGGATTGAAACCAACCTCTGCTAAATAGTTGTGTTTTATAAACTTCATCATTGCATATCAACTGAACTTTTCTGTCAACAGCAAACGTGTCTCGGATCAAAAACACTAGTCAAAATCCTAAATCCCAGTACAACTCGTGCCAAAGGACCAGAAGGAGATTCGCGACCTCTCAGCATTTTCTATATTCAAACCAAACCATAAAAGATCAATCTTTTCGCTTGGGATTGTGCTGCATTACAACTTTTTTCTACAAACTAGGTAAGTTTTTTTTCATTCCCCCAGTTTGGTTCTCTATATACAGAGAAATGGTTTACTAGAAAATTGCTCGACTGTATTTGTAGGCCATAATTCACATTGTGAAACCCAGCGGTCGATGGATCGAAACCAACCTCTGCTAAATAGTTGTGTTTTATAAACTTCATCATTGCATATCAACTGAACTTTTCTGTCAACAGCAAACGTGTCTCGGATCAAAAACACTAGTCAAAATCCTAAATCCCAGTACAACTCGTGCCAAAGGACCAGAAGGAGATTCGCGACCTCTCAGCATTTTCTATATTCAAACCAAACCATAAAAGGTCAATCTTTTTGCTTGGGATTGTGCTGCATTACAACTTTTTTCTACAAACTAGGTAAGTTTTTTTTACTCCCCCAGTCTGGTTCTCTACATACATAGAAATGGTTTGCTAGAAAATTGCCCGACTGTATTTGTAGGCCATAATTCACATTGTGAAACCCAGCGGTCGATGGATCGAAACCAACCTCTGCTAAATAGTTGTGATTTATAAACTTCATCATTGCATATCAACTGAACTTTTCTGTCAACAGCAAACGTGTCTCGGATCAAAAACACTAGTCAAAATCCTAAATCCCAGTACAACTCGTGCCAAAGGACCAGAAGGAGATTCGCGACCTCTCAGCATTTTCTATATTCAAACCAAACCATAAAAGGTCAATCTTTTTGCTTGGGATTGTGCTGCATTACAACTTTTTTCTACAAACTAGGTAAGTTTTTTTTACTCCCCCAGTCTGGTTCTCTACATACGTAGAAATGGTTTGCTAGAAAATTGCTCGACTTTATTTGTAGGCCATAATTCACATTGTGAACTCCGTAGATGTTCTTCAAATATGGGAGAAAGGAATCTGTACTTAAAAAAAAAAAAAAAAAAGCACTCAATGGCACATTTGACTATAAGTAAACTGTGACATGGTGTGGCGTGAAACTGATAATGGCGTTCGTCGGGCATGGGGGATTAGCTCAAGTGGTAGAGCACTCGCTTAGCATGCGAGAGGTAGCGGGATCGATGCCCGCATTCTCCAATACAATCTTTGGATTCCTTTTTCAGTTGGCCGAGTGAATTGTTTATGCCACCTGCTCGTGGCACACACGTCCAAACCTTGAAGACTTTCAACAATGGCTAAATCAAGCCTTCGATAGCTCAGCTGGTAGAGCGGAGGACTGTAGATCTAAATTAGCAATCCTTAGGTCGCTGGTTCAATTCCGGCTCGAAGGAAGTTTTGTGTATTCTATCAGATGTTTTCAACCTTCTGGCAAATACCAGACAGCTATGCTCTTTCTGGACATGTAGACAGAAACACAACCGGAAAGTTTTTTCTCCAGTTTGCCTTGTGAATTCAAATCTTAGGCAGCAACAGTGCTTTTACTTTATGGAGATGCTGAGCACCAATGTGAAAACGTCTTCAACTGTAGCATGCTACCCAAGCAAAAGGAACCAACGTCCCTGGGTGGACTCGAACCACCAACCTTTCAGTTAACAGCCGAACGCGCTAACCGATTGCGCCACAGAGACACAAACGCCTGCCGAACTTTCGTCTAACAGCCGGACGCACCCACCAGTTTTAACCGGAACCTTAAACAATGGTCAGACACCATTTCCTCTAATGATTTTCAACAATAATATGACACAAGAAAGCAAAAAAAAACAAAGAAACAATTGCAGAACCCCAGGAGTACTCTAGTCGCCAACAAATATGTAATGGCTGAAAATTTACATGTCATCGACCTGAACACAAACAGTCATTAGAATTTTACTCTGTACATCTGTTAACACAAGCAGAGTGGCGCAGCGGAAGCGTGCTGGGCCCATAACCCAGAGGTCGATGGATCGAAACCATCCTCTGCTAAATTGTGCTGCATTGCATCTTTTTCTACAAACTAGCTAAGTTTTTTTTCACTTCCCCATTTTGGTTCTCTATATACAGAGAAATGGTTTGCTAGAAAATTGCTCGACTGTATTTGTAGACCATAATTCACATTGTGAAACCCAGCGGTCAATGGATTGAAACCAACCTCTGCTAAATAGTTGTGTTTTATAAACTTCATCATTGCATATCAACTGAACTTTTCTGTCAACAGCAAACGTGTCTCGGATCAAAAACACTAGTCAAAATCCTAAATCCCAGTACAACTCGTGCCAAAGGACCAGAAGGAGATTCGCGACCTCTCAGCATTTTCTATATTCAAACCAAACCATAAAAGATCAATCTTTTCGCTTGGGATTGTGCTGCATTACAACTTTTTTCTACAAACTAGGTAAGTTTTTTTTCATTCCCCCAGTTTGGTTCTCTATATACAGAGAAATGGTTTACTAGAAAATTGCTCGACTGTATTTGTAGGCCATAATTCACATTGTGAAACCCAGCGGTCGATGGATCGAAACCAACCTCTGCTAAATAGTTGTGTTTTATAAACTTCATCATTGCATATCAACTGAACTTTTCTGTCAACAGCAAACGTGTCTCGGATCAAAAACACTAGTCAAAATCCTAAATCCCAGTACAACTCGTGCCAAAGGACCAGAAGGAGATTCGCGACCTCTCAGCATTTTCTATATTCAAACCAAACCATAAAAGGTCAATCTTTTTGCTTGGGATTGTGCTGCATTACAACTTTTTTCTACAAACTAGGTAAGTTTTTTTTACTCCCCCAGTCTGGTTCTCTACATACATAGAAATGGTTTGCTAGAAAATTGCCCGACTGTATTTGTAGGCCATAATTCACATTGTGAAACCCAGCGGTCGATGGATCGAAACCAACCTCTGCTAAATAGTTGTGATTTATAAACTTCATCATTGCATATCAACTGAACTTTTCTGTCAACAGCAAACGTGTCTCGGATCAAAAACACTAGTCAAAATCCTAAATCCCAGTACAACTCGTGCCAAAGGACCAGAAGGAGATTCGCGACCTCTCAGCATTTTCTATATTCAAACCAAACCATAAAAGGTCAATCTTTTTGCTTGGGATTGTGCTGCATTACAACTTTTTTCTACAAACTAGGTAAGTTTTTTTTACTCCCCCAGTCTGGTTCTCTACATACGTAGAAATGGTTTGCTAGAAAATTGCTCGACTTTATTTGTAGGCCATAATTCACATTGTGAACTCCGTAGATGTTCTTCAAATATGGGAGAAAGGAATCTGTACTTAAAAAAAAAAAAAAAAAAAGCACTCAATGGCACATTTGACTATAAGTAAACTGTGACATGGTGTGGCGTGAAACTGATAATGGCGTTCGTCGGGCATGGGGGATTAGCTCAAGTGGTAGAGCACTCGCTTAGCATGCGAGAGGTAGCGGGATCGATGCCCGCATTCTCCAATACAATCTTTGGATTCCTTTTTCAGTTGGCCGAGTGAATTGTTTATGCCACCTGCTCGTGGCACACACGTCCAAACCTTGAAGACTTTCAACAATGGCTAAATCAAGCCTTCGATAGCTCAGCTGGTAGAGCGGAGGACTGTAGATCTAAATTAGCAATCCTTAGGTCGCTGGTTCAATTCCGGCTCGAAGGAAGTTTTGTGTATTCTATCAGATGTTTTCAACCTTCTGGCAAATACCAGACAGCTATGCTCTTTCTGGACATGTAGAAAGAAACACAACCGGAAAGTTTTTTCTCCAGTTTGCCTTGTGAATTCAAATCTTAGGCAGCAACAGTGCTTTTACTTTATGGAGATGCTGAGCACCAATGTGAAAACGTCTTCAACTGTAGCATGCTACCCAAGCAAAAGGAACCAACGTCCCTGGGTGGACTCGAACCACCAACCTTTCAGTTAACAGCCGAACGCGCTAACCGATTGCGCCACAGAGACACAAACGCCTGCCGAACTTTCGTCTAACAGCCGGACGCACCCACCAGTTTTAACCGGAACCTTAAACAATGGTCAGACACCATTTCCTCTAATGATTTTCAACAATAATATGACACAAGAAAGCAAAAAAAAACAAAGAAACAATTGCAGAACCCCAGGAGTACTCTAGTCGCCAACAAATATGTAATGGCTGAAAATTTACATGTCATCGACCTGAACACAAACAGTCATTAGAATTTTACTCTGTACATCTGTTAACACAAGCAGAGTGGCGCAGCGGAAGCGTGCTGGGCCCATAACCCAGAGGTCGATGGATCGAAACCATCCTCTGCTAAATTGTGCTGCATTGCATCTTTTTCTACAAACTAGCTAAGTTTTTTTTCACTTCCCCATTTTGGTTCTCTATATACAGAGAAATGGTTTGCTAGAAAATTGCTCGACTGTATTTGTAGACCATAATTCACATTGTGAAACCCAGCGGTCAATGGATTGAAACCAACCTCTGCTAAATAGTTGTGTTTTATAAACTTCATCATTGCATATCAACTGAACTTTTCTGTCAACAGCAAACGTGTCTCGGATCAAAAACACTAGTCAAAATCCTAAATCCCAGTACAACTCGTGCCAAAGGACCAGAAGGAGATTCGCGACCTCTCAGCATTTTCTATATTCAAACCAAACCATAAAAGATCAATCTTTTCGCTTGGGATTGTGCTGCATTACAACTTTTTTCTACAAACTAGGTAAGTTTTTTTTCATTCCCCCAGTTTGGTTCTCTATATACAGAGAAATGGTTTACTAGAAAATTGCTCGACTGTATTTGTAGGCCATAATTCACATTGTGAAACCCAGCGGTCGATGGATCGAAACCAACCTCTGCTAAATAGTTGTGTTTTATAAACTTCATCATTGCATATCAACTGAACTTTTCTGTCAACAGCAAACGTGTCTCGGATCAAAAACACTAGTCAAAATCCTAAATCCCAGTACAACTCGTGCCAAAGGACCAGAAGGAGATTCGCGACCTCTCAGCATTTTCTATATTCAAACCAAACCATAAAAGGTCAATCTTTTTGCTTGGGATTGTGCTGCATTACAACTTTTTTCTACAAACTAGGTAAGTTTTTTTTACTCCCCCAGTCTGGTTCTCTACATACATAGAAATGGTTTGCTAGAAAATTGCCCGACTGTATTTGTAGGCCATAATTCACATTGTGAAACCCAGCGGTCGATGGATCGAAACCAACCTCTGCTAAATAGTTGTGATTTATAAACTTCATCATTGCATATCAACTGAACTTTTCTGTCAACAGCAAACGTGTCTCGGATCAAAAACACTAGTCAAAATCCTAAATCCCAGTACAACTCGTGCCAAAGGACCAGAAGGAGATTCGCGACCTCTCAGCATTTTCTATATTCAAACCAAACCATAAAAGGTCAATCTTTTTGCTTGGGATTGTGCTGCATTACAACTTTTTTCTACAAACTAGGTAAGTTTTTTTTACTCCCCCAGTCTGGTTCTCTACATACGTAGAAATGGTTTGCTAGAAAATTGCTCGACTTTATTTGTAGGCCATAATTCACATTGTGAACTCCGTAGATGTTCTTCAAATATGGGAGAAAGGAATCTGTACTTAAAAAAAAAAAAAAAAAAGCACTCAATGGCACATTTGACTATAAGTAAACTGTGACATGGTGTGGCGTGAAACTGATAATGGCGTTCGTCGGGCATGGGGGATTAGCTCAAGTGGTAGAGCACTCGCTTAGCATGCGAGAGGTAGCGGGATCGATGCCCGCATTCTCCAATACAATCTTTGGATTCCTTTTTCAGTTGGCCGAGTGAATTGTTTATGCCACCTGCTCGTGGCACACACGTCCAAACCTTGAAGACTTTCAACAATGGCAAAATCAAGCCTTCGATAGCTCAGCTGGTAGAGCGGAGGACTGTAGATCTAAATTAGCAATCCTTAGGTCGCTGGTTCAATTCCGGCTCGAAGGAAGTTTTGTGTATTCTATCAGATGTTTTCAACCTTCTGGCAAATACCAGACAGCTATGCTCTTTCTGGACATGTAGACAGAAACACAACCGGAAAGTTTTTTCTCCAGTTTGCCTTGTGAATTCAAATCTTAGGCAGCAACAGTGCTTTTACTTTAAGGAGATGCTGAGCACCAATGTGAAAACGTCTTCAACTGTAGCATGCTACCCAAGCAAAAGGAACCAACGTCCCTGGGTGGACTCGAACCACCAACCTTTCGGTTAACAGCCGAACGCGCTAACCGATTGCGCCACAGAGACACAAACGCCTGCCGAACTTTCGTCTAACAGCCGGACGCACCCACCAGTTTTAACCGGAACCTTAAACAATGGTCAGACACCATTTCCTCTAATGATTTTCAACAATAATATGACACAAGAAAGCAAAAAAAAACAAAGAAACAATTGCAGAACCCCAGGAGTACTCTAGTCGCCAACAAATATGTAATGGCTGAAAATTTACATGTCATCGACCTGAACACAAACAGTCATTAGAATTTTACTCTGTACATCTGTTAACACAAGCAGAGTGGCGCAGCGGAAGCGTGCTGGGCCCATAACCCAGAGGTCGATGGATCGAAACCATCCTCTGCTAAATTGTGCTGCATTGCATCTTTTTCTACAAACTAGCTAAGTTTTTTTTCACTTCCCCATTTTGGTTCTCTATATACAGAGAAATGGTTTGCTAGAAAATTGCTCGACTGTATTTGTAGACCATAATTCACATTGTGAAACCCAGCGGTCAATGGATTGAAACCAACCTCTGCTAAATAGTTGTGTTTTATAAACTTCATCATTGCATATCAACTGAACTTTTCTGTCAACAGCAAACGTGTCTCGGATCAAAAACACTAGTCAAAATCCTAAATCCCAGTACAACTCGTGCCAAAGGACCAGAAGGAGATTCGCGACCTCTCAGCATTTTCTATATTCAAACCAAACCATAAAAGATCAATCTTTTCGCTTGGGATTGTGCTGCATTACAACTTTTTTCTACAAACTAGGTAAGTTTTTTTTCATTCCCCCAGTTTGGTTCTCTATATACAGAGAAATGGTTTACTAGAAAATTGCTCGACTGTATTTGTAGGCCATAATTCACATTGTGAAACCCAGCGGTCGATGGATCGAAACCAACCTCTGCTAAATAGTTGTGTTTTATAAACTTCATCATTGCATATCAACTGAACTTTTCTGTCAACAGCAAACGTGTCTCGGATCAAAAACACTAGTCAAAATCCTAAATCCCAGTACAACTCGTGCCAAAGGACCAGAAGGAGATTCGCGACCTCTCAGCATTTTCTATATTCAAACCAAACCATAAAAGGTCAATCTTTTTGCTTGGGATTGTGCTGCATTACAACTTTTTTCTACAAACTAGGTAAGTTTTTTTTACTCCCCCAGTCTGGTTCTCTACATACATAGAAATGGTTTGCTAGAAAATTGCCCGACTGTATTTGTAGGCCATAATTCACATTGTGAAACCCAGCGGTCGATGGATCGAAACCAACCTCTGCTAAATAGTTGTGATTTATAAACTTCATCATTGCATATCAACTGAACTTTTCTGTCAACAGCAAACGTGTCTCGGATCAAAAACACTAGTCAAAATCCTAAATCCCAGTACAACTCGTGCCAAAGGACCAGAAGGAGATTCGCGACCTCTCAGCATTTTCTATATTCAAACCAAACCATAAAAGGTCAATCTTTTTGCTTGGGATTGTGCTGCATTACAACTTTTTTCTACAAACTAGGTAAGTTTTTTTTACTCCCCCAGTCTGGTTCTCTACATACGTAGAAATGGTTTGCTAGAAAATTGCTCGACTTTATTTGTAGGCCATAATTCACATTGTGAACTCCGTAGATGTTCTTCAAATATGGGAGAAAGGAATCTGTACTTAAAAAAAAAAAAAAAAAAGCACTCAATGGCACATTTGACTATAAGTAAACTGTGACATGGTGTGGCGTGAAACTGATAATGGCGTTCGTCGGGCATGGGGGATTAGCTCAAGTGGTAGAGCACTCGCTTAGCATGCGAGAGGTAGCGGGATCGATGCCCGCATTCTCCAATACAATCTTTGGATTCCTTTTTCAGTTGGCCGAGTGAATTGTTTATGCCACCTGCTCGTGGCACACACGTCCAAACCTTGAAGACTTTCAACAATGGCTAAATCAAGCCTTCGATAGCTCAGCTGGTAGAGCGGAGGACTGTAGATCTAAATTAGCAATCCTTAGGTCGCTGGTTCAATTCCGGCTCGAAGGAAGTTTTGTGTATTCTATCAGATGTTTTCAACCTTCTGGCAAATACCAGACAGCTATGCTCTTTCTGGACATGTAGACAGAAACACAACCTGAAAGTTTTTTCTCCAGTTTGCCTTGTGAATTCAAATCTTAGGCAGCAACAGTGCTTTTACTTTATGGAGATGCTGAGCACCAATGTGAAAACGTCTTCAACTGTAGCATGCTACCCAAGCAAAAGGAACCAACGTCCCTGGGTGGACTCGAACCACCAACCTTTCGGTTAACAGCCGAACGCGCTAACCGATTGCGCCACAGAGACACAAACGCCTGCCGAACTTTCGTCTAACAGCCGGACGCACCCACCAGTTTTAACCGGAACCTTAAACAATGGTCAGACACCATTTCCTCTAATGATTTTCAACAATAATATGACACAAGAAAGCAAAAAAAAACAAAGAAACAATTGCAGAACCCCAGGAGTACTCTAGTCGCCAACAAATATGTAATGGCTGAAAATTTACATGTCATCGACCTGAACACAAACAGTCATTAGAATTTTACTCTGTACATCTGTTAACACAAGCAGAGTGGCGCAGCGGAAGCGTGCTGGGCCCATAACCCAGAGGTCGATGGATCGAAACCATCCTCTGCTAAATTGTGCTGCATTGCATCTTTTTCTACAAACTAGCTAAGTTTTTTTTCACTTCCCCATTTTGGTTCTCTATATACAGAGAAATGGTTTGCTAGAAAATTGCTCGACTGTATTTGTAGACCATAATTCACATTGTGAAACCCAGCGGTCAATGGATTGAAACCAACCTCTGCTAAATAGTTGTGTTTTATAAACTTCATCATTGCATATCAACTGAACTTTTCTGTCAACAGCAAACGTGTCTCGGATCAAAAACACTAGTCAAAATCCTAAATCCCAGTACAACTCGTGCCAAAGGACCAGAAGGAGATTCGCGACCTCTCAGCATTTTCTATATTCAAACCAAACCATAAAAGATCAATCTTTTCGCTTGGGATTGTGCTGCATTACAACTTTTTTCTACAAACTAGGTAAGTTTTTTTTCATTCCCCCAGTTTGGTTCTCTATATACAGAGAAATGGTTTACTAGAAAATTGCTCGACTGTATTTGTAGGCCATAATTCACATTGTGAAACCCAGCGGTCGATGGATCGAAACCAACCTCTGCTAAATAGTTGTGTTTTATAAACTTCATCATTGCATATCAACTGAACTTTTCTGTCAACAGCAAACGTGTCTCGGATCAAAAACACTAGTCAAAATCCTAAATCCCAGTACAACTCGTGCCAAAGGACCAGAAGGAGATTCGCGACCTCTCAGCATTTTCTATATTCAAACCAAACCATAAAAGGTCAATCTTTTTGCTTGGGATTGTGCTGCATTACAACTTTTTTCTACAAACTAGGTAAGTTTTTTTTACTCCCCCAGTCTGGTTCTCTACATACATAGAAATGGTTTGCTAGAAAATTGCCCGACTGTATTTGTAGGCCATAATTCACATTGTGAAACCCAGCGGTCGATGGATCGAAACCAACCTCTGCTAAATAGTTGTGATTTATAAACTTCATCATTGCATATCAACTGAACTTTTCTGTCAACAGCAAACGTGTCTCGGATCAAAAACACTAGTCAAAATCCTAAATCCCAGTACAACTCGTGCCAAAGGACCAGAAGGAGATTCGCGACCTCTCAGCATTTTCTATATTCAAACCAAACCATAAAAGGTCAATCTTTTTGCTTGGGATTGTGCTGCATTACAACTTTTTTCTACAAACTAGGTAAGTTTTTTTTACTCCCCCAGTCTGGTTCTCTACATACGTAGAAATGGTTTGCTAGAAAATTGCTCGACTTTATTTGTAGGCCATAATTCACATTGTGAACTCCGTAGATGTTCTTCAAATATGGGAGAAAGGAATCTGTACTTAAAAAAAAAAAAAAAAAAAAAAAAAAAGCACTCAATGGCACATTTGACTATAAGTAAACTGTGACATGGTGTGGCGTGAAACTGATAATGGCGTTCGTCGGGCATGGGGGATTAGCTCAAGTGGTAGAGCGCTCGCTTAGCATGCGAGAGGTAGCGGGATCGATGCCCGCATTCTCCAATACAATCTTTGGATTCCTTTTTCAGTTGGCCGAGTGAATTGTTTATGCCACCTGCTCGTGGCACACACGTCCAAACCTTGAAGACTTTCAACAATGGCTAAATCAAGCCTTCGATAGCTCAGCTGGTAGAGCGGAGGACTGTAGATCTAAATTAGCAATCCTTAGGTCGCTGGTTCAATTCCGGCTCGAAGGAAGTTTTGTGTATTCTATCAGATGTTTTCAACCTTCTGGCAAATACCAGACAGCTATGCTCTTTCTGGACATGTAGACAGAAACACAACCGGAAAGTTTTTTCTCCAGTTTGCCTTGTGAATTCAAATCTTAGGCAGCAACAGTGCTTTTACTTTATGGAGATGCTGAGCACCAATGTGAAAACGTCTTCAACTGTAGCATGCTACCCAAGCAAAAGGAACCAACGTCCCTGGGTGGACTCGAACCACCAACCTTTCAGTTAACAGCCGAACGCGCTAACCGATTGCGCCACAGAGACACAAACGCCTGCCGAACTTTCGTCTAACAGCCGGACGCACCCACCAGTTTTAACCGGAACCTTAAACAATGGTCAGACACCATTTCCTCTAATGATTTTCAACAATAATATGACACAAGAAAGCAAAAAAAAACAAAGAAACAATTGCAGAACCCCAGGAGTACTCTAGTCGCCAACAAATATGTAATGGCTGAAAATTTACATGTCATCGACCTGAACACAAACAGTCATTAGAATTTTACTCTGTACATCTGTTAACACAAGCAGAGTGGCGCAGCGGAAGCGTGCTGGGCCCATAACCCAGAGGTCGATGGATCGAAACCATCCTCTGCTAAATTGTGCTGCATTGCATCTTTTTCTACAAACTAGCTAAGTTTTTTTTCACTTCCCCATTTTGGTTCTCTATATACAGAGAAATGGTTTGCTAGAAAATTGCTCGACTGTATTTGTAGACCATAATTCACATTGTGAAACCCAGCGGTCAATGGATTGAAACCAACCTCTGCTAAATAGTTGTGTTTTATAAACTTCATCATTGCATATCAACTGAACTTTTCTGTCAACAGCAAACGTGTCTCGGATCAAAAACACTAGTCAAAATCCTAAATCCCAGTACAACTCGTGCCAAAGGACCAGAAGGAGATTCGCGACCTCTCAGCATTTTCTATATTCAAACCAAACCATAAAAGATCAATCTTTTCGCTTGGGATTGTGCTGCATTACAACTTTTTTCTACAAACTAGGTAAGTTTTTTTTCATTCCCCCAGTTTGGTTCTCTATATACAGAGAAATGGTTTACTAGAAAATTGCTCGACTGTATTTGTAGGCCATAATTCACATTGTGAAACCCAGCGGTCGATGGATCGAAACCAACCTCTGCTAAATAGTTGTGTTTTATAAACTTCATCATTGCATATCAACTGAACTTTTCTGTCAACAGCAAACGTGTCTCGGATCAAAAACACTAGTCAAAATCCTAAATCCCAGTACAACTCGTGCCAAAGGACCAGAAGGAGATTCGCGACCTCTCAGCATTTTCTATATTCAAACCAAACCATAAAAGGTCAATCTTTTTGCTTGGGATTGTGCTGCATTACAACTTTTTTCTACAAACTAGGTAAGTTTTTTTTACTCCCCCAGTCTGGTTCTCTACATACATAGAAATGGTTTGCTAGAAAATTGCCCGACTGTATTTGTAGGCCATAATTCACATTGTGAAACCCAGCGGTCGATGGATCGAAACCAACCTCTGCTAAATAGTTGTGATTTATAAACTTCATCATTGCATATCAACTGAACTTTTCTGTCAACAGCAAACGTGTCTCGGATCAAAAACACTAGTCAAAATCCTAAATCCCAGTACAACTCGTGCCAAAGGACCAGAAGGAGATTCGCGACCTCTCAGCATTTTCTATATTCAAACCAAACCATAAAAGGTCAATCTTTTTGCTTGGGATTGTGCTGCATTACAACTTTTTTCTACAAACTAGGTAAGTTTTTTTTACTCCCCCAGTCTGGTTCTCTACATACGTAGAAATGGTTTGCTAGAAAATTGCTCGACTTTATTTGTAGGCCATAATTCACATTGTGAACTCCGTAGATGTTCTTCAAATATGGGAGAAAGGAATCTGTACTTAAAAAAAAAAAAAAAAAAAAAAAAAAAAGCACTCAATGGCACATTTGACTATAAGTAAACTGTGACATGGTGTGGCGTGAAACTGATAATGGCGTTCGTCGGGCATGGGGGATTAGCTCAAGTGGTAGAGCGCTCGCTTAGCATGCGAGAGGTAGCGGGATCGATGCCCGCATTCTCCAATACAATCTTTGGATTCCTTTTTCAGTTGGCCGAGTGAATTGTTTATGCCACCTGCTCGTGGCACACACGTCCAAACCTTGAAGACTTTCAACAATGGCTAAATCAAGCCTTCGATAGCTCAGCTGGTAGAGCGGAGGACTGTAGATCTAAATTAGCAATCCTTAGGTCGCTGGTTCAATTCCGGCTCGAAGGAAGTTTTGTGTATTCTATCAGATGTTTTCAACCTTCTGGCAAATACCAGACAGCTATGCTCTTTCTGGACATGTAGACAGAAACACAACCGGAAAGTTTTTTCTCCAGTTTGCCTTGTGAATTCAAATCTAAGGCAGCAACAGTGCTTTTACTTTATGGAGATGCTGAGCACCAATGTGAAAACGTCTTCAACTGTAGCATGCTACCCAAGCAAAAGGAACCAACGTCCCTGGGTGGACTCGAACCACCAACCTTTCGGTTAACAGCCGAACGCGCTAACCGATTGCGCCACAGAGACACAAACGCCTGCCGAACTTTCGTCTAACAGCCGGACGCACCTACCAGTTTTAACCGGAACCTTAAACAATGGTCAGACACCATTTCCTCTAATGATTTTCAACAATAATATGACACAAGAAAGCAAAAAAAAACAAAGAAACAATTGCAGAACCCCAGGAGTACTCTAGTCGCCAACAAATATGTAATGGCTGAAAATTTACATGTCATCGACCTGAACACAAACAGTCATTAGAATTTTACTCTGTACATCTGTTAACACAAGCAAGTTTTTTTTCACTTCCCCATTTTGGTTCTCTATATACAGAGAAATGGTTTGCTAGAAAATTGCTCGACTGTATTTGTAGACCATAATTCACATTGTGAAACCCAGCGGTCAATGGATTGAAACCAACCTCTGCTAAATAGTTGTGTTTTATAAACTTCATCATTGCATATCAACTGAACTTTTCTGTCAACAGCAAACGTGTCTCGGATCAAAAACACTAGTCAAAATCCTAAATCCCAGTACAACTCGTGCCAAAGGACCAGAAGGAGATTCGCGACCTCTCAGCATTTTCTATATTCAAACCAAACCATAAAAGATCAATCTTTTCGCTTGGGATTGTGCTGCATTACAACTTTTTTCTACAAACTAGGTAAGTTTTTTTTCATTCCCCCAGTTTGGTTCTCTATATACAGAGAAATGGTTTACTAGAAAATTGCTCGACTGTATTTGTAGGCCATAATTCACATTGTGAAACCCAGCGGTCGATGGATCGAAACCAACCTCTGCTAAATAGTTGTGTTTTATAAACTTCATCATTGCATATCAACTGAACTTTTCTGTCAACAGCAAACGTGTCTCGGATCAAAAACACTAGTCAAAATCCTAAATCCCAGTACAACTCGTGCCAAAGGACCAGAAGGAGATTCGCGACCTCTCAGCATTTTCTATATTCAAACCAAACCATAAAAGGTCAATCTTTTTGCTTGGGATTGTGCTGCATTACAACTTTTTTCTACAAACTAGGTAAGTTTTTTTTACTCCCCCAGTCTGGTTCTCTACATACATAGAAATGGTTTGCTAGAAAATTGCCCGACTGTATTTGTAGGCCATAATTCACATTGTGAAACCCAGCGGTCGATGGATCGAAACCAACCTCTGCTAAATAGTTGTGATTTATAAACTTCATCATTGCATATCAACTGAACTTTTCTGTCAACAGCAAACGTGTCTCGGATCAAAAACACTAGTCAAAATCCTAAATCCCAGTACAACTCGTGCCAAAGGACCAGAAGGAGATTCGCGACCTCTCAGCATTTTCTATATTCAAACCAAACCATAAAAGGTCAATCTTTTTGCTTGGGATTGTGCTGCATTACAACTTTTTTCTACAAACTAGGTAAGTTTTTTTTACTCCCCCAGTCTGGTTCTCTACATACGTAGAAATGGTTTGCTAGAAAATTGCTCGACTTTATTTGTAGGCCATAATTCACATTGTGAACTCCGTAGATGTTCTTCAAATATGGGAGAAAGGAATCTGTACTTAAAAAAAAAAAAAAAAAAAAAGCACTCAATGGCACATTTGACTATAAGTAAACTGTGACATGGTGTGGCGTGAAACTGATAATGGCGTTCGTCGGGCATGGGGGATTAGCTCAAGTGGTAGAGCGCTCGCTTAGCATGCGAGAGGTAGCGGGATCGATGCCCGCATTCTCCAATACAATCCTTTTTCAGTTGGCCGAGTGAATTGTTTATGCCACCTGCTCGTGGCACACACGTCCAAACCTTGAAGACTTTCAACAATGGCTAAATCAAGCCTTCGATAGCTCAGCTGGTAGAGCGGAGGACTGTAGATCTAAATTAGCAATCCTTAGGTCGCTGGTTCAATTCCGGCTCGAAGGAAGTTTTGTGTATTCTATCAGATGTTTTCAACCTTCTGGCAAATACCAGACAGCTATGCTCTTTCTGGACATGTAGACAGAAACACAACCGGAAAGTTTTTTCTCCAGTTTGCCTTGTGAATTCAAATCTTAGGCAGCAACAGTGCTTTTACTTTATGGAGATGCTGAGCACCAATGTGAAAACGTCTTCAACTGTAGCATGCTACCCAAGCAAAAGGAACCAACGTCCCTGGGTGGACTCGAACCACCAACCTTTCGGTTAACAGCCGAACGCGCTAACCGATTGCGCCACAGAGACACAAACGCCTGCCGAACTTTCGTCTAACAGCCGGACGCACCCACCAGTTTTAACCGGAACCTTAAACAATGGTCAGACACCATTTCCTCTAATGATTTTCAACAATAATATGACACAAGAAAGCAAAAAAAAACAAAGAAACAATTGCAGAACCCCAGGAGTACTCTAGTCGCCAACAAATATGTAATGGCTGAAAATTTACATGTCATCGACCTGAACACAAACAGTCATTAGAATTTTACTCTGTACATCTGTTAACACAAGCAGAGTGGCGCAGCGGAAGCGTGCTGGGCCCATAACCCAGAGGTCGATGGATCGAAACCATCCTCTGCTAAATTGTGCTGCATTGCATCTTTTTCTACAAACTAGCTAAGTTTTTTTTCACTTCCCCATTTTGGTTCTCTATATACAGAGAAATGGTTTGCTAGAAAATTGCTCGACTGTATTTGTAGACCATAATTCACATTGTGAAACCCAGCGGTCAATGGATTGAAACCAACCTCTGCTAAATAGTTGTGTTTTATAAACTTCATCATTGCATATCAACTGAACTTTTCTGTCAACAGCAAACGTGTCTCGGATCAAAAACACTAGTCAAAATCCTAAATCCCAGTACAACTCGTGCCAAAGGACCAGAAGGAGATTCGCGACCTCTCAGCATTTTCTATATTCAAACCAAACCATAAAAGATCAATCTTTTCGCTTGGGATTGTGCTGCATTACAACTTTTTTCTACAAACTAGGTAAGTTTTTTTTCATTCCCCCAGTTTGGTTCTCTATATACAGAGAAATGGTTTACTAGAAAATTGCTCGACTGTATTTGTAGGCCATAATTCACATTGTGAAACCCAGCGGTCGATGGATCGAAACCAACCTCTGCTAAATAGTTGTGTTTTATAAACTTCATCATTGCATATCAACTGAACTTTTCTGTCAACAGCAAACGTGTCTCGGATCAAAAACACTAGTCAAAATCCTAAATCCCAGTACAACTCGTGCCAAAGGACCAGAAGGAGATTCGCGACCTCTCAGCATTTTCTATATTCAAACCAAACCATAAAAGGTCAATCTTTTTGCTTGGGATTGTGCTGCATTACAACTTTTTTCTACAAACTAGGTAAGTTTTTTTTACTCCCCCAGTCTGGTTCTCTACATACATAGAAATGGTTTGCTAGAAAATTGCCCGACTGTATTTGTAGGCCATAATTCACATTGTGAAACCCAGCGGTCGATGGATCGAAACCAACCTCTGCTAAATAGTTGTGATTTATAAACTTCATCATTGCATATCAACTGAACTTTTCTGTCAACAGCAAACGTGTCTCGGATCAAAAACACTAGTCAAAATCCTAAATCCCAGTACAACTCGTGCCAAAGGACCAGAAGGAGATTCGCGACCTCTCAGCATTTTCTATATTCAAACCAAACCATAAAAGGTCAATCTTTTTGCTTGGGATTGTGCTGCATTACAACTTTTTTCTACAAACTAGGTAAGTTTTTTTTACTCCCCCAGTCTGGTTCTCTACATACGTAGAAATGGTTTGCTAGAAAATTGCTCGACTTTATTTGTAGGCCATAATTCACATTGTGAACTCCGTAGATGTTCTTCAAATATGGGAGAAAGGAATCTGTACTTAAAAAAAAAAAAAAAAAAAAAGCACTCAATGGCACATTTGACTATAAGTAAACTGTGACATGGTGTGGCGTGAAACTGATAATGGCGTTCGTCGGGCATGGGGGATTAGCTCAAGTGGTAGAGCGCTCGCTTAGCATGCGAGAGGTAGCGGGATCGATGCCCGCATTCTCCAATACAATCCTTTTTCAGTTGGCCGAGTGAATTGTTTATGCCACCTGCTCGTGGCACACACGTCCAAACCTTGAAGACTTTCAACAATGGCTAAATCAAGCCTTCGATAGCTCAGCTGGTAGAGCGGAGGACTGTAGATCTAAATTAGCAATCCTTAGGTCGCTGGTTCAATTCCGGCTCGAAGGAAGTTTTGTGTATTCTATCAGATGTTTTCAACCTTCTGGCAAATACCAGACAGCTATGCTCTTTCTGGACATGTAGACAGAAACACAACCGGAAAGTTTTTTCTCCAGTTTGCCTTGTGAATTCAAATCTTAGGCAGCAACAGTGCTTTTACTTTATGGAGATGCTGAGCACCAATGTGAAAACGTCTTCAACTGTAGCATGCTACCCAAGCAAAAGGAACCAACGTCCCTGGGTGGACTCGAACCACCAACCTTTCGGTTAACAGCCGAACGCGCTAACCGATTGCGCCACAGAGACACAAACGCCTGCCGAACTTTCGTCTAACAGCCGGACGCACCCACCAGTTTTAACCGGAACCTTAAACAATGGTCAGACACCATTTCCTCTAATGATTTTCAACAATAATATGACACAAGAAAGCAAAAAAAAACAAAGAAACAATTGCAGAACCCCAGGAGTACTCTAGTCGCCAACAAATATGTAATGGCTGAAAATTTACATGTCATCGACCTGAACACAAACAGTCATTAGAATTTTACTCTGTACATCTGTTAACACAAGCAGAGTGGCGCAGCGGAAGCGTGCTGGGCCCATAACCCAGAGTTCGATGGATCGAAACCATCCTCTGCTAAATTGTGCTGCATTGCATCTTTTTCTACAAACTAGCTAAGTTTTTTTTCACTTCCCCATTTTGGTTCTCTATATACAGAGAAATGGTTTGCTAGAAAATTGCTCGACTGTATTTGTAGACCATAATTCACATTGTGAAACCCAGCGGTCAATGGATTGAAACCAACCTCTGCTAAATAGTTGTGTTTTATAAACTTCATCATTGCATATCAACTGAACTTTTCTGTCAACAGCAAACGTGTCTCGGATCAAAAACACTAGTCAAAATCCTAAATCCCAGTACAACTCGTGCCAAAGGACCAGAAGGAGATTCGCGACCTCTCAGCATTTTCTATATTCAAACCAAACCATAAAAGATCAATCTTTTCGCTTGGGATTGTGCTGCATTACAACTTTTTTCTACAAACTAGGTAAGTTTTTTTTCATTCCCCCAGTTTGGTTCTCTATATACAGAGAAATGGTTTACTAGAAAATTGCTCGACTGTATTTGTAGGCCATAATTCACATTGTGAAACCCAGCGGTCGATGGATCGAAACCAACCTCTGCTAAATAGTTGTGTTTTATAAACTTCATCATTGCATATCAACTGAACTTTTCTGTCAACAGCAAACGTGTCTCGGATCAAAAACACTAGTCAAAATCCTAAATCCCAGTACAACTCGTGCCAAAGGACCAGAAGGAGATTCGCGACCTCTCAGCATTTTCTATATTCAAACCAAACCATAAAAGGTCAATCTTTTTGCTTGGGATTGTGCTGCATTACAACTTTTTTCTACAAACTAGGTAAGTTTTTTTTACTCCCCCAGTCTGGTTCTCTACATACATAGAAATGGTTTGCTAGAAAATTGCCCGACTGTATTTGTAGGCCATAATTCACATTGTGAAACCCAGCGGTCGATGGATCGAAACCAACCTCTGCTAAATAGTTGTGATTTATAAACTTCATCATTGCATATCAACTGAACTTTTCTGTCAACAGCAAACGTGTCTCGGATCAAAAACACTAGTCAAAATCCTAAATCCCAGTACAACTCGTGCCAAAGGACCAGAAGGAGATTCGCGACCTCTCAGCATTTTCTATATTCAAACCAAACCATAAAAGGTCAATCTTTTTGCTTGGGATTGTGCTGCATTACAACTTTTTTCTACAAACTAGGTAAGTTTTTTTTACTCCCCCAGTCTGGTTCTCTACATACGTAGAAATGGTTTGCTAGAAAATTGCTCGACTTTATTTGTAGGCCATAATTCACATTGTGAACTCCGTAGATGTTCTTCAAATATGGGAGAAAGGAATCTGTACTTAAAAAAAAAAAAAAAAAAAAAAAAAAAAGCACTCAATGGCACATTTGACTATAAGTAAACTGTGACATGGTGTGGCGTGAAACTGATAATGGCGTTCGTCGGGCATGGGGGATTAGCTCAAGTGGTAGAGCGCTCGCTTAGCATGCGAGAGGTAGCGGGATCGATGCCCGCATTCTCCAATACAATCTTTGGATTCCTTTTTCAGTTGGCCGAGTGAATTGTTTATGCCACCTGCTCGTGGCACACACGTCCAAACCTTGAAGACTTTCAACAATGGCTAAATCAAGCCTTCGATAGCTCAGCTGGTAGAGCGGAGGACTGTAGATCTAAATTAGCAATCCTTAGGTCGCTGGTTCAATTCCGGCTCGAAGGAAGTTTTGTGTATTCTATCAGATGTTTTCAACCTTCTGGCAAATACCAGACAGCTATGCTCTTTCTGGACATGTAGACAGAAACACAACCGGAAAGTTTTTTCTCCAGTTTGCCTTGTGAATTCAAATCTTAGGCAGCAACAGTGCTTTTACTTTATGGAGATGCTGAGCACCAATGTGAAAACGTCTTCAACTGTAGCATGCTACCCAAGCAAAAGGAACCAACGTCCCTGGGTGGACTCGAACCACCAACCTTTCGGTTAACAGCCGAACGCGCTAACCGATTGCGCCACAGAGACACAAACGCCTGCCGAACTTTCGTCTAACAGCCGGACGCACCCACCAGTTTTAACCGGAACCTTAAACAATGGTCAGACACCATTTCCTCTAATGATTTTCAACAATAATATGACACAAGAAAGCAAAAAAAAACAAAGAAACAATTGCAGAACCCCAGGAGTACTCTAGTCGCCAACAAATATGTAATGGCTGAAAATTTACATGTCATCGACCTGAACACAAACAGTCATTAGAATTTTACTCTGTACATCTGTTAACACAAGCAGAGTGGCGCAGCGGAAGCGTGCTGGGCCCATAACCCAGAGGTCGATGGATCGAAACCATCCTCTGCTAAATTGTGCTGCATTGCATCTTTTTCTACAAACTAGCTAAGTTTTTTTTCACTTCCCCATTTTGGTTCTCTATATACAGAGAAATGGTTTGCTAGAAAATTGCTCGACTGTATTTGTAGACCATAATTCACATTGTGAAACCCAGCGGTCAATGGATTGAAACCAACCTCTGCTAAATAGTTGTGTTTTATAAACTTCATCATTGCATATCAACTGAACTTTTCTGTCAACAGCAAACGTGTCTCGGATCAAAAACACTAGTCAAAATCCTAAATCCCAGTACAACTCGTGCCAAAGGACCAGAAGGAGATTCGCGACCTCTCAGCATTTTCTATATTCAAACCAAACCATAAAAGATCAATCTTTTCGCTTGGGATTGTGCTGCATTACAACTTTTTTCTACAAACTAGGTAAGTTTTTTTTCATTCCCCCAGTTTGGTTCTCTATATACAGAGAAATGGTTTACTAGAAAATTGCTCGACTGTATTTGTAGGCCATAATTCACATTGTGAAACCCAGCGGTCGATGGATCGAAACCAACCTCTGCTAAATAGTTGTGTTTTATAAACTTCATCATTGCATATCAACTGAACTTTTCTGTCAACAGCAAACGTGTCTCGGATCAAAAACACTAGTCAAAATCCTAAATCCCAGTACAACTCGTGCCAAAGGACCAGAAGGAGATTCGCGACCTCTCAGCATTTTCTATATTCAAACCAAACCATAAAAGGTCAATCTTTTTGCTTGGGATTGTGCTGCATTACAACTTTTTTCTACAAACTAGGTAAGTTTTTTTTACTCCCCCAGTCTGGTTCTCTACATACATAGAAATGGTTTGCTAGAAAATTGCCCGACTGTATTTGTAGGCCATAATTCACATTGTGAAACCCAGCGGTCGATGGATCGAAACCAACCTCTGCTAAATAGTTGTGATTTATAAACTTCATCATTGCATATCAACTGAACTTTTCTGTCAACAGCAAACGTGTCTCGGATCAAAAACACTAGTCAAAATCCTAAATCCCAGTACAACTCGTGCCAAAGGACCAGAAGGAGATTCGCGACCTCTCAGCATTTTCTATATTCAAACCAAACCATAAAAGGTCAATCTTTTTGCTTGGGATTGTGCTGCATTACAACTTTTTTCTACAAACTAGGTAAGTTTTTTTTACTCCCCCAGTCTGGTTCTCTACATACGTAGAAATGGTTTGCTAGAAAATTGCTCGACTTTATTTGTAGGCCATAATTCACATTGTGAACTCCGTAGATGTTCTTCAAATATGGGAGAAAGGAATCTGTACTTAAAAAAAAAAAAAAAAAAAAAGCACTCAATGGCACATTTGACTATAAGTAAACTGTGACATGGTGTGGCGTGAAACTGATAATGGCGTTCGTCGGGCATGGGGGATTAGCTCAAGTGGTAGAGCGCTCGCTTAGCATGCGAGAGGTAGCGGGATCGATGCCCGCATTCTCCAATACAATCCTTTTTCAGTTGGCCGAGTGAATTGTTTATGCCACCTGCTCGTGGCACACACGTCCAAACCTTGAAGACTTTCAACAATGGCTAAATCAAGCCTTCGATAGCTCAGCTGGTAGAGCGGAGGACTGTAGATCTAAATTAGCAATCCTTAGGTCGCTGGTTCAATTCCGGCTCGAAGGAAGTTTTGTGTATTCTATCAGATGTTTTCAACCTTCTGGCAAATACCAGACAGCTATGCTCTTTCTGGACATGTAGACAGAAACACAACCGGAAAGTTTTTTCTCCAGTTTGCCTTGTGAATTCAAATCTAAGGCAGCAACAGTGCTTTTACTTTATGGAGATGCTGAGCACCAATGTGAAAACGTCTTCAACTGTAGCATGCTACCCAAGCAAAAGGAACCAACGTCCCTGGGTGGACTCGAACCACCAACCTTTCGGTTAACAGCCGAACGCGCTAACCGATTGCGCCACAGAGACACAAACGCCTGCCGAACTTTCGTCTAACAGCCGGACGCACCTACCAGTTTTAACCGGAACCTTAAACAATGGTCAGACACCATTTCCTCTAATGATTTTCAACAATAATATGACACAAGAAAGCAAAAAAAAACAAAGAAACAATTGCAGAACCCCAGGAGTACTCTAGTCGCCAACAAATATGTAATGGCTGAAAATTTACATGTCATCGACCTGAACACAAACAGTCATTAGAATTTTACTCTGTACATCTGTTAACACAAGCAAGTTTTTTTTCACTTCCCCATTTTGGTTCTCTATATACAGAGAAATGGTTTGCTAGAAAATTGCTCGACTGTATTTGTAGACCATAATTCACATTGTGAAACCCAGCGGTCAATGGATTGAAACCAACCTCTGCTAAATAGTTGTGTTTTATAAACTTCATCATTGCATATCAACTGAACTTTTCTGTCAACAGCAAACGTGTCTCGGATCAAAAACACTAGTCAAAATCCTAAATCCCAGTACAACTCGTGCCAAAGGACCAGAAGGAGATTCGCGACCTCTCAGCATTTTCTATATTCAAACCAAACCATAAAAGATCAATCTTTTCGCTTGGGATTGTGCTGCATTACAACTTTTTTCTACAAACTAGGTAAGTTTTTTTTCATTCCCCCAGTTTGGTTCTCTATATACAGAGAAATGGTTTACTAGAAAATTGCTCGACTGTATTTGTAGGCCATAATTCACATTGTGAAACCCAGCGGTCGATGGATCGAAACCAACCTCTGCTAAATAGTTGTGTTTTATAAACTTCATCATTGCATATCAACTGAACTTTTCTGTCAACAGCAAACGTGTCTCGGATCAAAAACACTAGTCAAAATCCTAAATCCCAGTACAACTCGTGCCAAAGGACCAGAAGGAGATTCGCGACCTCTCAGCATTTTCTATATTCAAACCAAACCATAAAAGGTCAATCTTTTTGCTTGGGATTGTGCTGCATTACAACTTTTTTCTACAAACTAGGTAAGTTTTTTTTACTCCCCCAGTCTGGTTCTCTACATACATAGAAATGGTTTGCTAGAAAATTGCCCGACTGTATTTGTAGGCCATAATTCACATTGTGAAACCCAGCGGTCGATGGATCGAAACCAACCTCTGCTAAATAGTTGTGATTTATAAACTTCATCATTGCATATCAACTGAACTTTTCTGTCAACAGCAAACGTGTCTCGGATCAAAAACACTAGTCAAAATCCTAAATCCCAGTACAACTCGTGCCAAAGGACCAGAAGGAGATTCGCGACCTCTCAGCATTTTCTATATTCAAACCAAACCATAAAAGGTCAATCTTTTTGCTTGGGATTGTGCTGCATTACAACTTTTTTCTACAAACTAGGTAAGTTTTTTTTACTCCCCCAGTCTGGTTCTCTACATACGTAGAAATGGTTTGCTAGAAAATTGCTCGACTTTATTTGTAGGCCATAATTCACATTGTGAACTCCGTAGATGTTCTTCAAATATGGGAGAAAGGAATCTGTACTTAAAAAAAAAAAAAAAAAAAAAGCACTCAATGGCACATTTGACTATAAGTAAACTGTGACATGGTGTGGCGTGAAACTGATAATGGCGTTCGTCGGGCATGGGGGATTAGCTCAAGTGGTAGAGCGCTCGCTTAGCATGCGAGAGGTAGCGGGATCGATGCCCGCATTCTCCAATACAATCCTTTTTCAGTTGGCCGAGTGAATTGTTTATGCCACCTGCTCGTGGCACACACGTCCAAACCTTGAAGACTTTCAACAATGGCTAAATCAAGCCTTCGATAGCTCAGCTGGTAGAGCGGAGGACTGTAGATCTAAATTAGCAATCCTTAGGTCGCTGGTTCAATTCCGGCTCGAAGGAAGTTTTGTGTATTCTATCAGATGTTTTCAACCTTCTGGCAAATACCAGACAGCTATGCTCTTTCTGGACATGTAGACAGAAACACAACCGGAAAGTTTTTTCTCCAGTTTGCCTTGTGAATTCAAATCTTAGGCAGCAACAGTGCTTTTACTTTATGGAGATGCTGAGCACCAATGTGAAAACGTCTTCAACTGTAGCATGCTACCCAAGCAAAAGGAACCAACGTCCCTGGGTGGACTCGAACCACCAACCTTTCGGTTAACAGCCGAACGCGCTAACCAATTGCGCCACAGAGACACAAACGCCTGCCGAACTTTCGTCTAACAGCCGGACGCACCCACCAGTTTTAACCGGAACCTTAAACAATGGTCAGACACCATTTCCTCTAATGATTTTCAACAATAATATGACACAAGAAAGCAAAAAAAAACAAAGAAACAATTGCAGAACCCCAGGAGTACTCTAGTCGCCAACAAATATGTAATGGCTGAAAATTTACATGTCATCGACCTGAACACAAACAGTCATTAGAATTTTACTCTGTACATCTGTTAACACAAGCAGAGTGGCGCAGCGGAAGCGTGCTGGGCCCATAACCCAGAGGTCGATGGATCGAAACCATCCTCTGCTAAATTGTGCTGCATTGCATCTTTTTCTACAAACTAGCTAAGTTTTTTTTCACTTCCCCATTTTGGTTCTCTATATACAGAGAAATGGTTTGCTAGAAAATTGCTCGACTGTATTTGTAGACCATAATTCACATTGTGAAACCCAGCGGTCAATGGATTGAAACCAACCTCTGCTAAATAGTTGTGTTTTATAAACTTCATCATTGCATATCAACTGAACTTTTCTGTCAACAGCAAACGTGTCTCGGATCAAAAACACTAGTCAAAATCCTAAATCCCAGTACAACTCGTGCCAAAGGACCAGAAGGAGATTCGCGACCTCTCAGCATTTTCTATATTCAAACCAAACCATAAAAGATCAATCTTTTCGCTTGGGATTGTGCTGCATTACAACTTTTTTCTACAAACTAGGTAAGTTTTTTTTCATTCCCCCAGTTTGGTTCTCTATATACAGAGAAATGGTTTACTAGAAAATTGCTCGACTGTATTTGTAGGCCATAATTCACATTGTGAAACCCAGCGGTCGATGGATCGAAACCAACCTCTGCTAAATAGTTGTGTTTTATAAACTTCATCATTGCATATCAACTGAACTTTTCTGTCAACAGCAAACGTGTCTCGGATCAAAAACACTAGTCAAAATCCTAAATCCCAGTACAACTCGTGCCAAAGGACCAGAAGGAGATTCGCGACCTCTCAGCATTTTCTATATTCAAACCAAACCATAAAAGGTCAATCTTTTTGCTTGGGATTGTGCTGCATTACAACTTTTTTCTACAAACTAGGTAAGTTTTTTTTACTCCCCCAGTCTGGTTCTCTACATACATAGAAATGGTTTGCTAGAAAATTGCCCGACTGTATTTGTAGGCCATAATTCACATTGTGAAACCCAGCGGTCGATGGATCGAAACCAACCTCTGCTAAATAGTTGTGATTTATAAACTTCATCATTGCATATCAACTGAACTTTTCTGTCAACAGCAAACGTGTCTCGGATCAAAAACACTAGTCAAAATCCTAAATCCCAGTACAACTCGTGCCAAAGGACCAGAAGGAGATTCGCGACCTCTCAGCATTTTCTATATTCAAACCAAACCATAAAAGGTCAATCTTTTTGCTTGGGATTGTGCTGCATTACAACTTTTTTCTACAAACTAGGTAAGTTTTTTTTACTCCCCCAGTCTGGTTCTCTACATACGTAGAAATGGTTTGCTAGAAAATTGCTCGACTTTATTTGTAGGCCATAATTCACATTGTGAACTCCGTAGATGTTCTTCAAATATGGGAGAAAGGAATCTGTACTTAAAAAAAAAAAAAAAAAAAAAGCACTCAATGGCACATTTGACTATAAGTAAACTGTGACATGGTGTGGCGTGAAACTGATAATGGCGTTCGTCGGGCATGGGGGATTAGCTCAAGTGGTAGAGCGCTCGCTTAGCATGCGAGAGGTAGCGGGATCGATGCCCGCATTCTCCAATACAATCCTTTTTCAGTTGGCCGAGTGAATTGTTTATGCCACCTGCTCGTGGCACACACGTCCAAACCTTGAAGACTTTCAACAATGGCTAAATCAAGCCTTCGATAGCTCAGCTGGTAGAGCGGAGGACTGTAGATCTAAATTAGCAATCCTTAGGTCGCTGGTTCAATTCCGGCTCGAAGGAAGTTTTGTGTATTCTATCAGATGTTTTCAACCTTCTGGCAAATACCAGACAGCTATGCTCTTTCTGGACATGTAGACAGAAACACAACCGGAAAGTTTTTTCTCCAGTTTGCCTTGTGAATTCAAATCTTAGGCAGCAACAGTGCTTTTACTTTATGGAGATGCTGAGCACCAATGTGAAAACGTCTTCAACTGTAGCATGCTACCCAAGCAAAAGGAACCAACGTCCCTGGGTGGACTCGAACCACCAACCTTTCGGTTAACAGCCGAACGCGCTAACCGATTGCGCCACAGAGACACAAACGCCTGCCGAACTTTCGTCTAACAGCCGGACGCACCCACCAGTTTTAACCGGAACCTTAAACAATGGTCAGACACCATTTCCTCTAATGATTTTCAACAATAATATGACACAAGAAAGCAAAAAAAAACAAAGAAACAATTGCAGAACCCCAGGAGTACTCTAGTCGCCAACAAATATGTAATGGCTGAAAATTTACATGTCATCGACCTGAACACAAACAGTCATTAGAATTTTACTCTGTACATCTGTTAACACAAGCAGAGTGGCGCAGCGGAAGCGTGCTGGGCCCATAACCCAGAGTTCGATGGATCGAAACCATCCTCTGCTAAATTGTGCTGCATTGCATCTTTTTCTACAAACTAGCTAAGTTTTTTTTCACTTCCCCATTTTGGTTCTCTATATACAGAGAAATGGTTTGCTAGAAAATTGCTCGACTGTATTTGTAGACCATAATTCACATTGTGAAACCCAGCGGTCAATGGATTGAAACCAACCTCTGCTAAATAGTTGTGTTTTATAAACTTCATCATTGCATATCAACTGAACTTTTCTGTCAACAGCAAACGTGTCTCGGATCAAAAACACTAGTCAAAATCCTAAATCCCAGTACAACTCGTGCCAAAGGACCAGAAGGAGATTCGCGACCTCTCAGCATTTTCTATATTCAAACCAAACCATAAAAGATCAATCTTTTCGCTTGGGATTGTGCTGCATTACAACTTTTTTCTACAAACTAGGTAAGTTTTTTTTCATTCCCCCAGTTTGGTTCTCTATATACAGAGAAATGGTTTACTAGAAAATTGCTCGACTGTATTTGTAGGCCATAATTCACATTGTGAAACCCAGCGGTCGATGGATCGAAACCAACCTCTGCTAAATAGTTGTGTTTTATAAACTTCATCATTGCATATCAACTGAACTTTTCTGTCAACAGCAAACGTGTCTCGGATCAAAAACACTAGTCAAAATCCTAAATCCCAGTACAACTCGTGCCAAAGGACCAGAAGGAGATTCGCGACCTCTCAGCATTTTCTATATTCAAACCAAACCATAAAAGGTCAATCTTTTTGCTTGGGATTGTGCTGCATTACAACTTTTTTCTACAAACTAGGTAAGTTTTTTTTACTCCCCCAGTCTGGTTCTCTACATACATAGAAATGGTTTGCTAGAAAATTGCCCGACTGTATTTGTAGGCCATAATTCACATTGTGAAACCCAGCGGTCGATGGATCGAAACCAACCTCTGCTAAATAGTTGTGATTTATAAACTTCATCATTGCATATCAACTGAACTTTTCTGTCAACAGCAAACGTGTCTCGGATCAAAAACACTAGTCAAAATCCTAAATCCCAGTACAACTCGTGCCAAAGGACCAGAAGGAGATTCGCGACCTCTCAGCATTTTCTATATTCAAACCAAACCATAAAAGGTCAATCTTTTTGCTTGGGATTGTGCTGCATTACAACTTTTTTCTACAAACTAGGTAAGTTTTTTTTACTCCCCCAGTCTGGTTCTCTACATACGTAGAAATGGTTTGCTAGAAAATTGCTCGACTTTATTTGTAGGCCATAATTCACATTGTGAACTCCGTAGATGTTCTTCAAATATGGGAGAAAGGAATCTGTACTTAAAAAAAAAAAAAAAAAAAAAAAAAAAAGCACTCAATGGCACATTTGACTATAAGTAAACTGTGACATGGTGTGGCGTGAAACTGATAATGGCGTTCGTCGGGCATGGGGGATTAGCTCAAGTGGTAGAGCGCTCGCTTAGCATGCGAGAGGTAGCGGGATCGATGCCCGCATTCTCCAATACAATCTTTGGATTCCTTTTTCAGTTGGCCGAGTGAATTGTTTATGCCACCTGCTCGTGGCACACACGTCCAAACCTTGAAGACTTTCAACAATGGCTAAATCAAGCCTTCGATAGCTCAGCTGGTAGAGCGGAGGACTGTAGATCTAAATTAGCAATCCTTAGGTCGCTGGTTCAATTCCGGCTCGAAGGAAGTTTTGTGTATTCTATCAGATGTTTTCAACCTTCTGGCAAATACCAGACAGCTATGCTCTTTCTGGACATGTAGACAGAAACACAACCGGAAAGTTTTTTCTCCAGTTTGCCTTGTGAATTCAAATCTTAGGCAGCAACAGTGCTTTTACTTTATGGAGATGCTGAGCACCAATGTGAAAACGTCTTCAACTGTAGCATGCTACCCAAGCAAAAGGAACCAACGTCCCTGGGTGGACTCGAACCACCAACCTTTCGGTTAACAGCCGAACGCGCTAACCGATTGCGCCACAGAGACACAAACGCCTGCCGAACTTTCGTCTAACAGCCGGACGCACCCACCAGTTTTAACCGGAACCTTAAACAATGGTCAGACACCATTTCCTCTAATGATTTTCAACAATAATATGACACAAGAAAGCAAAAAAAAACAAAGAAACAATTGCAGAACCCCAGGAGTACTCTAGTCGCCAACAAATATGTAATGGCTGAAAATTTACATGTCATCGACCTGAACACAAACAGTCATTAGAATTTTACTCTGTACATCTGTTAACACAAGCAGAGTGGCGCAGCGGAAGCGTGCTGGGCCCATAACCCAGAGGTCGATGGATCGAAACCATCCTCTGCTAAATTGTGCTGCATTGCATCTTTTTCTACAAACTAGCTAAGTTTTTTTTCACTTCCCCATTTTGGTTCTCTATATACAGAGAAATGGTTTGCTAGAAAATTGCTCGACTGTATTTGTAGACCATAATTCACATTGTGAAACCCAGCGGTCAATGGATTGAAACCAACCTCTGCTAAATAGTTGTGTTTTATAAACTTCATCATTGCATATCAACTGAACTTTTCTGTCAACAGCAAACGTGTCTCGGATCAAAAACACTAGTCAAAATCCTAAATCCCAGTACAACTCGTGCCAAAGGACCAGAAGGAGATTCGCGACCTCTCAGCATTTTCTATATTCAAACCAAACCATAAAAGATCAATCTTTTCGCTTGGGATTGTGCTGCATTACAACTTTTTTCTACAAACTAGGTAAGTTTTTTTTCATTCCCCCAGTTTGGTTCTCTATATAC
Organism: Dendrobates tinctorius; assembly: GCF_039654945.1. Taxonomy (NCBI): domain Eukaryota; kingdom Metazoa; phylum Chordata; class Amphibia; order Anura; family Dendrobatidae; genus Dendrobates; species Dendrobates tinctorius. The sequence goes on along the minus strand of NW_027361918.1, from coordinate 11,604,800 downwards.
AGAGAAATGGTTTACTAGAAAATTGCTCGACTGTATTTGTAGGCCATAATTCACATTGTGAAACCCAGCGGTCGATGGATCGAAACCAACCTCTGCTAAATAGTTGTGTTTTATAAACTTCATCATTGCATATCAACTGAACTTTTCTGTCAACAGCAAACGTGTCTCGGATCAAAAACACTAGTCAAAATCCTAAATCCCAGTACAACTCGTGCCAAAGGACCAGAAGGAGATTCGCGACCTCTCAGCATTTTCTATATTCAAACCAAACCATAAAAGGTCAATCTTTTTGCTTGGGATTGTGCTGCATTACAACTTTTTTCTACAAACTAGGTAAGTTTTTTTTACTCCCCCAGTCTGGTTCTCTACATACATAGAAATGGTTTGCTAGAAAATTGCCCGACTGTATTTGTAGGCCATAATTCACATTGTGAAACCCAGCGGTCGATGGATCGAAACCAACCTCTGCTAAATAGTTGTGATTTATAAACTTCATCATTGCATATCAACTGAACTTTTCTGTCAACAGCAAACGTGTCTCGGATCAAAAACACTAGTCAAAATCCTAAATCCCAGTACAACTCGTGCCAAAGGACCAGAAGGAGATTCGCGACCTCTCAGCATTTTCTATATTCAAACCAAACCATAAAAGGTCAATCTTTTTGCTTGGGATTGTGCTGCATTACAACTTTTTTCTACAAACTAGGTAAGTTTTTTTTACTCCCCCAGTCTGGTTCTCTACATACGTAGAAATGGTTTGCTAGAAAATTGCTCGACTTTATTTGTAGGCCATAATTCACATTGTGAACTCCGTAGATGTTCTTCAAATATGGGAGAAAGGAATCTGTACTTAAAAAAAAAAAAAAAAAAAAAGCACTCAATGGCACATTTGACTATAAGTAAACTGTGACATGGTGTGGCGTGAAACTGATAATGGCGTTCGTCGGGCATGGGGGATTAGCTCAAGTGGTAGAGCGCTCGCTTAGCATGCGAGAGGTAGCGGGATCGATGCCCGCATTCTCCAATACAATCCTTTTTCAGTTGGCCGAGTGAATTGTTTATGCCACCTGCTCGTGGCACACACGTCCAAACCTTGAAGACTTTCAACAATGGCTAAATCAAGCCTTCGATAGCTCAGCTGGTAGAGCGGAGGACTGTAGATCTAAATTAGCAATCCTTAGGTCGCTGGTTCAATTCCGGCTCGAAGGAAGTTTTGTGTATTCTATCAGATGTTTTCAACCTTCTGGCAAATACCAGACAGCTATGCTCTTTCTGGACATGTAGACAGAAACACAACCGGAAAGTTTTTTCTCCAGTTTGCCTTGTGAATTCAAATCTTAGGCAGCAACAGTGCTTTTACTTTATGGAGATGCTGAGCACCAATGTGAAAACGTCTTCAACTGTAGCATGCTACCCAAGCAAAAGGAACCAACGTCCCTGGGTGGACTCGAACCACCAACCTTTCGGTTAACAGCCGAACGCGCTAACCGATTGCGCCACAGAGACACAAACGCCTGCCGAACTTTCGTCTAACAGCCGGACGCACCCACCAGTTTTAACCGGAACCTTAAACAATGGTCAGACACCATTTCCTCTAATGATTTTCAACAATAATATGACACAAGAAAGCAAAAAAAAACAAAGAAACAATTGCAGAACCCCAGGAGTACTCTAGTCGCCAACAAATATGTAATGGCTGAAAATTTACATGTCATCGACCTGAACACAAACAGTCATTAGAATTTTACTCTGTACATCTGTTAACACAAGCAGAGTGGCGCAGCGGAAGCGTGCTGGGCCCATAACCCAGAGGTCGATGGATCGAAACCATCCTCTGCTAAATTGTGCTGCATTGCATCTTTTTCTACAAACTAGCTAAGTTTTTTTTCACTTCCCCATTTTGGTTCTCTATATACAGAGAAATGGTTTGCTAGAAAATTGCTCGACTGTATTTGTAGACCATAATTCACATTGTGAAACCCAGCGGTCAATGGATTGAAACCAACCTCTGCTAAATAGTTGTGTTTTATAAACTTCATCATTGCATATCAACTGAACTTTTCTGTCAACAGCAAACGTGTCTCGGATCAAAAACACTAGTCAAAATCCTAAATCCCAGTACAACTCGTGCCAAAGGACCAGAAGGAGATTCGCGACCTCTCAGCATTTTCTATATTCAAACCAAACCATAAAAGATCAATCTTTTCGCTTGGGATTGTGCTGCATTACAACTTTTTTCTACAAACTAGGTAAGTTTTTTTTCATTCCCCCAGTTTGGTTCTCTATATACAGAGAAATGGTTTACTAGAAAATTGCTCGACTGTATTTGTAGGCCATAATTCACATTGTGAAACCCAGCGGTCGATGGATCGAAACCAACCTCTGCTAAATAGTTGTGTTTTATAAACTTCATCATTGCATATCAACTGAACTTTTCTGTCAACAGCAAACGTGTCTCGGATCAAAAACACTAGTCAAAATCCTAAATCCCAGTACAACTCGTGCCAAAGGACCAGAAGGAGATTCGCGACCTCTCAGCATTTTCTATATTCAAACCAAACCATAAAAGGTCAATCTTTTTGCTTGGGATTGTGCTGCATTACAACTTTTTTCTACAAACTAGGTAAGTTTTTTTTACTCCCCCAGTCTGGTTCTCTACATACATAGAAATGGTTTGCTAGAAAATTGCCCGACTGTATTTGTAGGCCATAATTCACATTGTGAAACCCAGCGGTCGATGGATCGAAACCAACCTCTGCTAAATAGTTGTGATTTATAAACTTCATCATTGCATATCAACTGAACTTTTCTGTCAACAGCAAACGTGTCTCGGATCAAAAACACTAGTCAAAATCCTAAATCCCAGTACAACTCGTGCCAAAGGACCAGAAGGAGATTCGCGACCTCTCAGCATTTTCTATATTCAAACCAAACCATAAAAGGTCAATCTTTTTGCTTGGGATTGTGCTGCATTACAACTTTTTTCTACAAACTAGGTAAGTTTTTTTTACTCCCCCAGTCTGGTTCTCTACATACGTAGAAATGGTTTGCTAGAAAATTGCTCGACTTTATTTGTAGGCCATAATTCACATTGTGAACTCCGTAGATGTTCTTCAAATATGGGAGAAAGGAATCTGTACTTAAAAAAAAAAAAAAAAAAAAAAAAAAAAGCACTCAATGGCACATTTGACTATAAGTAAACTGTGACATGGTGTGGCGTGAAACTGATAATGGCGTTCGTCGGGCATGGGGGATTAGCTCAAGTGGTAGAGCGCTCGCTTAGCATGCGAGAGGTAGCGGGATCGATGCCCGCATTCTCCAATACAATCTTTGGATTCCTTTTTCAGTTGGCCGAGTGAATTGTTTATGCCACCTGCTCGTGGCACACACGTCCAAACCTTGAAGACTTTCAACAATGGCTAAATCAAGCCTTCGATAGCTCAGCTGGTAGAGCGGAGGACTGTAGATCTAAATTAGCAATCCTTAGGTCGCTGGTTCAATTCCGGCTCGAAGGAAGTTTTGTGTATTCTATCAGATGTTTTCAACCTTCTGGCAAATACCAGACAGCTATGCTCTTTCTGGACATGTAGACAGAAACACAACCGGAAAGTTTTTTCTCCAGTTTGCCTTGTGAATTCAAATCTTAGGCAGCAACAGTGCTTTTACTTTATGGAGATGCTGAGCACCAATGTGAAAACGTCTTCAACTGTAGCATGCTACCCAAGCAAAAGGAACCAACGTCCCTGGGTGGACTCGAACCACCAACCTTTCGGTTAACAGCCGAACGCGCTAACCGATTGCGCCACAGAGACACAAACGCCTGCCGAACTTTCGTCTAACAGCCGGACGCACCCACCAGTTTTAACCGGAACCTTAAACAATGGTCAGACACCATTTCCTCTAATGATTTTCAACAATAATATGACACAAGAAAGCAAAAAAAAACAAAGAAACAATTGCAGAACCCCAGGAGTACTCTAGTCGCCAACAAATATGTAATGGCTGAAAATTTACATGTCATCGACCTGAACACAAACAGTCATTAGAATTTTACTCTGTACATCTGTTAACACAAGCAGAGTGGCGCAGCGGAAGCGTGCTGGGCCCATAACCCAGAGGTCGATGGATCGAAACCATCCTCTGCTAAATTGTGCTGCATTGCATCTTTTTCTACAAACTAGCTAAGTTTTTTTTCACTTCCCCATTTTGGTTCTCTATATACAGAGAAATGGTTTGCTAGAAAATTGCTCGACTGTATTTGTAGACCATAATTCACATTGTGAAACCCAGCGGTCAATGGATTGAAACCAACCTCTGCTAAATAGTTGTGTTTTATAAACTTCATCATTGCATATCAACTGAACTTTTCTGTCAACAGCAAACGTGTCTCGGATCAAAAACACTAGTCAAAATCCTAAATCCCAGTACAACTCGTGCCAAAGGACCAGAAGGAGATTCGCGACCTCTCAGCATTTTCTATATTCAAACCAAACCATAAAAGATCAATCTTTTCGCTTGGGATTGTGCTGCATTACAACTTTTTTCTACAAACTAGGTAAGTTTTTTTTCATTCCCCCAGTTTGGTTCTCTATATACAGAGAAATGGTTTACTAGAAAATTGCTCGACTGTATTTGTAGGCCATAATTCACATTGTGAAACCCAGCGGTCGATGGATCGAAACCAACCTCTGCTAAATAGTTGTGTTTTATAAACTTCATCATTGCATATCAACTGAACTTTTCTGTCAACAGCAAACGTGTCTCGGATCAAAAACACTAGTCAAAATCCTAAATCCCAGTACAACTCGTGCCAAAGGACCAGAAGGAGATTCGCGACCTCTCAGCATTTTCTATATTCAAACCAAACCATAAAAGGTCAATCTTTTTGCTTGGGATTGTGCTGCATTACAACTTTTTTCTACAAACTAGGTAAGTTTTTTTTACTCCCCCAGTCTGGTTCTCTACATACATAGAAATGGTTTGCTAGAAAATTGCCCGACTGTATTTGTAGGCCATAATTCACATTGTGAAACCCAGCGGTCGATGGATCGAAACCAACCTCTGCTAAATAGTTGTGATTTATAAACTTCATCATTGCATATCAACTGAACTTTTCTGTCAACAGCAAACGTGTCTCGGATCAAAAACACTAGTCAAAATCCTAAATCCCAGTACAACTCGTGCCAAAGGACCAGAAGGAGATTCGCGACCTCTCAGCATTTTCTATATTCAAACCAAACCATAAAAGGTCAATCTTTTTGCTTGGGATTGTGCTGCATTACAACTTTTTTCTACAAACTAGGTAAGTTTTTTTTACTCCCCCAGTCTGGTTCTCTACATACGTAGAAATGGTTTGCTAGAAAATTGCTCGACTTTATTTGTAGGCCATAATTCACATTGTGAACTCCGTAGATGTTCTTCAAATATGGGAGAAAGGAATCTGTACTTAAAAAAAAAAAAAAAAAAAAAAAAAAAGCACTCAATGGCACATTTGACTATAAGTAAACTGTGACATGGTGTGGCGTGAAACTGATAATGGCGTTCGTCGGGCATGGGGGATTAGCTCAAGTGGTAGAGCGCTCGCTTAGCATGCGAGAGGTAGCGGGATCGATGCCCGCATTCTCCAATACAATCTTTGGATTCCTTTTTCAGTTGGCCGAGTGAATTGTTTATGCCACCTGCTCGTGGCACACACGTCCAAACCTTGAAGACTTTCAACAATGGCTAAATCAAGCCTTCGATAGCTCAGCTGGTAGAGCGGAGGACTGTAGATCTAAATTAGCAATCCTTAGGTCGCTGGTTCAATTCCGGCTCGAAGGAAGTTTTGTGTATTCTATCAGATGTTTTCAACCTTCTGGCAAATACCAGACAGCTATGCTCTTTCTGGACATGTAGACAGAAACACAACCGGAAAGTTTTTTCTCCAGTTTGCCTTGTGAATTCAAATCTTAGGCAGCAACAGTGCTTTTACTTTATGGAGATGCTGAGCACCAATGTGAAAACGTCTTCAACTGTAGCATGCTACCCAAGCAAAAGGAACCAACGTCCCTGGGTGGACTCGAACCACCAACCTTTCGGTTAACAGCCAAACGCGCTAACCGATTGCGCCACAGAGACACAAACGCCTGCCGAACTTTCGTCTAACAGCCGGACGCACCCACCAGTTTTAACCGGAACCTTAAACAATGGTCAGACACCATTTCCTCTAATGATTTTCAACAATAATATGACACAAGAAAGCAAAAAAAAACAAAGAAACAATTGCAGAACCCCAGGAGTACTCTAGTCGCCAACAAATATGTAATGGCTGAAAATTTACATGTCATCGACCTGAACACAAACAGTCATTAGAATTTTACTCTGTACATCTGTTAACACAAGCAGAGTGGCGCAGCGGAAGCGTGCTGGGCCCATAACCCAGAGGTCGATGGATCGAAACCATCCTCTGCTAAATTGTGCTGCATTGCATCTTTTTCTACAAACTAGCTAAGTTTTTTTTCACTTCCCCATTTTGGTTCTCTATATACAGAGAAATGGTTTGCTAGAAAATTGCTCGACTGTATTTGTAGACCATAATTCACATTGTGAAACCCAGCGGTCAATGGATTGAAACCAACCTCTGCTAAATAGTTGTGTTTTATAAACTTCATCATTGCATATCAACTGAACTTTTCTGTCAACAGCAAACGTGTCTCGGATCAAAAACACTAGTCAAAATCCTAAATCCCAGTACAACTCGTGCCAAAGGACCAGAAGGAGATTCGCGACCTCTCAGCATTTTCTATATTCAAACCAAACCATAAAAGATCAATCTTTTCGCTTGGGATTGTGCTGCATTACAACTTTTTTCTACAAACTAGGTAAGTTTTTTTTCATTCCCCCAGTTTGGTTCTCTATATACAGAGAAATGGTTTACTAGAAAATTGCTCGACTGTATTTGTAGGCCATAATTCACATTGTGAAACCCAGCGGTCGATGGATCGAAACCAACCTCTGCTAAATAGTTGTGTTTTATAAACTTCATCATTGCATATCAACTGAACTTTTCTGTCAACAGCAAACGTGTCTCGGATCAAAAACACTAGTCAAAATCCTAAATCCCAGTACAACTCGTGCCAAAGGACCAGAAGGAGATTCGCGACCTCTCAGCATTTTCTATATTCAAACCAAACCATAAAAGGTCAATCTTTTTGCTTGGGATTGTGCTGCATTACAACTTTTTTCTACAAACTAGGTAAGTTTTTTTTACTCCCCCAGTCTGGTTCTCTACATACATAGAAATGGTTTGCTAGAAAATTGCCCGACTGTATTTGTAGGCCATAATTCACATTGTGAAACCCAGCGGTCGATGGATCGAAACCAACCTCTGCTAAATAGTTGTGATTTATAAACTTCATCATTGCATATCAACTGAACTTTTCTGTCAACAGCAAACGTGTCTCGGATCAAAAACACTAGTCAAAATCCTAAATCCCAGTACAACTCGTGCCAAAGGACCAGAAGGAGATTCGCGACCTCTCAGCATTTTCTATATTCAAACCAAACCATAAAAGGTCAATCTTTTTGCTTGGGATTGTGCTGCATTACAACTTTTTTCTACAAACTAGGTAAGTTTTTTTTACTCCCCCAGTCTGGTTCTCTACATACGTAGAAATGGTTTGCTAGAAAATTGCTCGACTTTATTTGTAGGCCATAATTCACATTGTGAACTCCGTAGATGTTCTTCAAATATGGGAGAAAGGAATCTGTACTTAAAAAAAAAAAAAAAAAAAAAAAAAAAGCACTCAATGGCACATTTGACTATAAGTAAACTGTGACATGGTGTGGCGTGAAACTGATAATGGCGTTCGTCGGGCATGGGGGATTAGCTCAAGTGGTAGAGCGCTCGCTTAGCATGCGAGAGGTAGCGGGATCGATGCCCGCATTCTCCAATACAATCTTTGGATTCCTTTTTCAGTTGGCCGAGTGAATTGTTTATGCCACCTGCTCGTGGCACACACGTCCAAACCTTGAAGACTTTCAACAATGGCTAAATCAAGCCTTCGATAGCTCAGCTGGTAGAGCGGAGGACTGTAGATCTAAATTAGCAATCCTTAGGTCGCTGGTTCAATTCCGGCTCGAAGGAAGTTTTGTGTATTCTATCAGATGTTTTCAACCTTCTGGCAAATACCAGACAGCTATGCTCTTTCTGGACATGTAGACAGAAACACAACCGGAAAGTTTTTTCTCCAGTTTGCCTTGTGAATTCAAATCTTAGGCAGCAACAGTGCTTTTACTTTATGGAGATGCTGAGCACCAATGTGAAAACGTCTTCAACTGTAGCATGCTACCCAAGCAAAAGGAACCAACGTCCCTGGGTGGACTCGAACCACCAACCTTTCGGTTAACAGCCGAACGCGCTAACCGATTGCGCCACAGAGACACAAACGCCTGCCGAACTTTCGTCTAACAGCCGGACGCACCCACCAGTTTTAACCGGAACCTTAAACAATGGTCAGACACCATTTCCTCTAATGATTTTCAACAATAATATGACACAAGAAAGCAAAAAAAAACAAAGAAACAATTGCAGAACCCCAGGAGTACTCTAGTCGCCAACAAATATGTAATGGCTGAAAATTTACATGTCATCGACCTGAACACAAACAGTCATTAGAATTTTACTCTGTACATCTGTTAACACAAGCAGAGTGGCGCAGCGGAAGCGTGCTGGGCCCATAACCCAGAGGTCGATGGATCGAAACCATCCTCTGCTAAATTGTGCTGCATTGCATCTTTTTCTACAAACTAGCTAAGTTTTTTTTCACTTCCCCATTTTGGTTCTCTATATACAGAGAAATGGTTTGCTAGAAAATTGCTCGACTGTATTTGTAGACCATAATTCACATTGTGAAACCCAGCGGTCAATGGATTGAAACCAACCTCTGCTAAATAGTTGTGTTTTATAAACTTCATCATTGCATATCAACTGAACTTTTCTGTCAACAGCAAACGTGTCTCGGATCAAAAACACTAGTCAAAATCCTAAATCCCAGTACAACTCGTGCCAAAGGACCAGAAGGAGATTCGCGACCTCTCAGCATTTTCTATATTCAAACCAAACCATAAAAGATCAATCTTTTCGCTTGGGATTGTGCTGCATTACAACTTTTTTCTACAAACTAGGTAAGTTTTTTTTCACTTCCCCATTTTGGTTCTCTATATACAGAGAAATGGTTTGCTAGAAAATTGCTCAACTGTATTTGTAGACCATAATTCACATTGTGAAACCCAGCGGTCAATGGATTGAAACCAACCTCTGCTAAATAGTTGTGTTTTATAAACTTCATCATTGCATATCAACTGAACTTTTCTGTCAACAGCAAACGTGTCTCGGATCAAAAACACTAGTCAAAATCCTAAATCCCAGTACAACTCGTGCCAAAGGACCAGAAGGAGATTCGCGACCTCTCAGCATTTTCTATATTCAAACCAAACCATAAAAGATCAATCTTTTCGCTTGGGATTGTGCTGCATTACAACTTTTTTCTACAAACTAGGTAAGTTTTTTTTCATTCCCCCAGTTTGGTTCTCTATATACAGAGAAATGGTTTACTAGAAAATTGCTCGACTGTATTTGTAGGCCATAATTCACATTGTGAAACCCAGCGGTCGATGGATCGAAACCAACCTCTGCTAAATAGTTGTGTTTTATAAACTTCATCATTGCATATCAACTGAACTTTTCTGTCAACAGCAAACGTGTCTCGGATCAAAAACACTAGTCAAAATCCTAAATCCCAGTACAACTCGTGCCAAAGGACCAGAAGGAGATTCGCGACCTCTCAGCATTTTCTATATTCAAACCAAACCATAAAAGGTCAATCTTTTTGCTTGGGATTGTGCTGCATTACAACTTTTTTCTACAAACTAGGTAAGTTTTTTTTACTCCCCCAGTCTGGTTCTCTACATACATAGAAATGGTTTGCTAGAAAATTGCCCGACTGTATTTGTAGGCCATAATTCACATTGTGAAACCCAGCGGTCGATGGATCGAAACCAACCTCTGCTAAATAGTTGTGATTTATAAACTTCATCATTGCATATCAACTGAACTTTTCTGTCAACAGCAAACGTGTCTCGGATCAAAAACACTAGTCAAAATCCTAAATCCCAGTACAACTCGTGCCAAAGGACCAGAAGGAGATTCGCGACCTCTCAGCATTTTCTATATTCAAACCAAACCATAAAAGGTCAATCTTTTTGCTTGGGATTGTGCTGCATTACAACTTTTTTCTACAAACTAGGTAAGTTTTTTTTACTCCCCCAGTCTGGTTCTCTACATACGTAGAAATGGTTTGCTAGAAAATTGCTCGACTTTATTTGTAGGCCATAATTCACATTGTGAACTCCGTAGATGTTCTTCAAATATGGGAGAAAGGAATCTGTACTTAAAAAAAAAAAAAAAAAAAAAGCACTCAATGGCACATTTGACTATAAGTAAACTGTGACATGGTGTGGCGTGAAACTGATAATGGCGTTCGTCGGGCATGGGGGATTAGCTCAAGTGGTAGAGCGCTCGCTTAGCATGCGAGAGGTAGCGGGATCGATGCCCGCATTCTCCAATACAATCTTTGGATTCCTTTTTCAGTTGGCCGAGTGAATTGTTTATGCCACCTGCTCGTGGCACACACGTCCAAACCTTGAAGACTTTCAACAATGGCTAAATCAAGCCTTCGATAGCTCAGCTGGTAGAGCGGAGGACTGTAGATCTAAATTAGCAATCCTTAGGTCGCTGGTTCAATTCCGGCTCGAAGGAAGTTTTGTGTATTCTATCAGATGTTTTCAACCTTCTGGCAAATACCAGACAGCTATGCTCTTTCTGGACATGTAGACAGAAACACAACCGGAAAGTTTTTTCTCCAGTTTGCCTTGTGAATTCAAATCTTAGGCAGCAACAGTGCTTTTACTTTATGGAGATGCTGAGCACCAATGTGAAAACGTCTTCAACTGTAGCATGCTACCCAAGCAAAAGGAACCAACGTCCCTGGGTGGACTCGAACCACCAACCTTTCGGTTAACAGCCGAACGCGCTAACCGATTGCGCCACAGAGACACAAACGCCTGCCGAACTTTCGTCTAACAGCCGGACGCACCCACCAGTTTTAACCGGAACCTTAAACAATGGTCAGACACCATTTCCTCTAATGATTTTCAACAATAATATGACACAAGAAAGCAAAAAAAAACAAAGAAACAATTGCAGAACCCCAGGAGTACTCTAGTCGCCAACAAATATGTAATGGCTGAAAATTTACATGTCATCGACCTGAACACAAACAGTCATTAGAATTTTACTCTGTACATCTGTTAACACAAGCAGAGTGGCGCAGCGGAAGCGTGCTGGGCCCATAACCCAGAGGTCGATGGATCGAAACCATCCTCTGCTAAATTGTGCTGCATTGCATCTTTTTCTACAAACTAGCTAAGTTTTTTTTCACTTCCCCATTTTGGTTCTCTATATACAGAGAAATGGTTTGCTAGAAAATTGCTCGACTGTATTTGTAGACCATAATTCACATTGTGAAACCCAGCGGTCAATGGATTGAAACCAACCTCTGCTAAATAGTTGTGTTTTATAAACTTCATCATTGCATATCAACTGAACTTTTCTGTCAACAGCAAACGTGTCTCGGATCAAAAACACTAGTCAAAATCCTAAATCCCAGTACAACTCGTGCCAAAGGACCAGAAGGAGATTCGCGACCTCTCAGCATTTTCTATATTCAAACCAAACCATAAAAGATCAATCTTTTCGCTTGGGATTGTGCTGCATTACAACTTTTTTCTACAAACTAGGTAAGTTTTTTTTCATTCCCCCAGTTTGGTTCTCTATATACAGAGAAATGGTTTACTAGAAAATTGCTCGACTGTATTTGTAGGCCATAATTCACATTGTGAAACCCAGCGGTCGATGGATCGAAACCAACCTCTGCTAAATAGTTGTGTTTTATAAACTTCATCATTGCATATCAACTGAACTTTTCTGTCAACAGCAAACGTGTCTCGGATCAAAAACACTAGTCAAAATCCTAAATCCCAGTACAACTCGTGCCAAAGGACCAGAAGGAGATTCGCGACCTCTCAGCATTTTCTATATTCAAACCAAACCATAAAAGGTCAATCTTTTTGCTTGGGATTGTGCTGCATTACAACTTTTTTCTACAAACTAGGTAAGTTTTTTTTACTCCCCCAGTCTGGTTCTCTACATACATAGAAATGGTTTGCTAGAAAATTGCCCGACTGTATTTGTAGGCCATAATTCACATTGTGAAACCCAGCGGTCGATGGATCGAAACCAACCTCTGCTAAATAGTTGTGATTTATAAACTTCATCATTGCATATCAACTGAACTTTTCTGTCAACAGCAAACGTGTCTCGGATCAAAAACACTAGTCAAAATCCTAAATCCCAGTACAACTCGTGCCAAAGGACCAGAAGGAGATTCGCGACCTCTCAGCATTTTCTATATTCAAACCAAACCATAAAAGGTCAATCTTTTTGCTTGGGATTGTGCTGCATTACAACTTTTTTCTACAAACTAGGTAAGTTTTTTTTACTCCCCCAGTCTGGTTCTCTACATACGTAGAAATGGTTTGCTAGAAAATTGCTCGACTTTATTTGTAGGCCATAATTCACATTGTGAACTCCGTAGATGTTCTTCAAATATGGGAGAAAGGAATCTGTACTTAAAAAAAAAAAAAAAAAAAAAAAAAAAGCACTCAATGGCACATTTGACTATAAGTAAACTGTGACATGGTGTGGCGTGAAACTGATAATGGCGTTCGTCGGGCATGGGGGATTAGCTCAAGTGGTAGAGCGCTCGCTTAGCATGCGAGAGGTAGCGGGATCGATGCCCGCATTCTCCAATACAATCTTTGGATTCCTTTTTCAGTTGGCCGAGTGAATTGTTTATGCCACCTGCTCGTGGCACACACGTCCAAACCTTGAAGACTTTCAACAATGGCTAAATCAAGCCTTCGATAGCTCAGCTGGTAGAGCGGAGGACTGTAGATCTAAATTAGCAATCCTTAGGTCGCTGGTTCAATTCCGGCTCGAAGGAAGTTTTGTGTATTCTATCAGATGTTTTCAACCTTCTGGCAAATACCAGACAGCTATGCTCTTTCTGGACATGTAGACAGAAACACAACCGGAAAGTTTTTTCTCCAGTTTGCCTTGTGAATTCAAATCTTAGGCAGCAACAGTGCTTTTACTTTATGGAGATGCTGAGCACCAATGTGAAAACGTCTTCAACTGTAGCATGCTACCCAAGCAAAAGGAACCAACGTCCCTGGGTGGACTCGAACCACCAACCTTTCGGTTAACAGCCGAACGCGCTAACCGATTGCGCCACAGAGACACAAACGCCTGCCGAACTTTCGTCTAACAGCCGGACGCACCCACCAGTTTTAACCGGAACCTTAAACAATGGTCAGACACCATTTCCTCTAATGATTTTCAACAATAATATGACACAAGAAAGCAAAAAAAAACAAAGAAACAATTGCAGAACCCCAGGAGTACTCTAGTCGCCAACAAATATGTAATGGCTGAAAATTTACATGTCATCGACCTGAACACAAACAGTCATTAGAATTTTACTCTGTACATCTGTTAACACAAGCAGAGTGGCGCAGCGGAAGCGTGCTGGGCCCATAACCCAGAGGTCGATGGATCGAAACCATCCTCTGCTAAATTGTGCTGCATTGCATCTTTTTCTACAAACTAGCTAAGTTTTTTTTCACTTCCCCATTTTGGTTCTCTATATACAGAGAAATGGTTTGCTAGAAAATTGCTCGACTGTATTTGTAGACCATAATTCACATTGTGAAACCCAGCGGTCAATGGATTGAAACCAACCTCTGCTAAATAGTTGTGTTTTATAAACTTCATCATTGCATATCAACTGAACTTTTCTGTCAACAGCAAACGTGTCTCGGATCAAAAACACTAGTCAAAATCCTAAATCCCAGTACAACTCGTGCCAAAGGACCAGAAGGAGATTCGCGACCTCTCAGCATTTTCTATATTCAAACCAAACCATAAAAGGTCAATCTTTTTGCTTGGGATTGTGCTGCATTACAACTTTTTTCTACAAACTAGGTAAGTTTTTTTTACTCCCCCAGTCTGGTTCTCTACATACGTAGAAATGGTTTGCTAGAAAATTGCTCGACTTTATTTGTAGGCCATAATTCACATTGTGAACTCCGTAGATGTTCTTCAAATATGGGAGAAAGGAATCTGTACTTAAAAAAAAAAAAAAAAAAAAAAAAAAAAGCACTCAATGGCACATTTGACTATAAGTAAACTGTGACATGGTGTGGCGTGAAACTGATAATGGCGTTCGTCGGGCATGGGGGATTAGCTCAAGTGGTAGAGCGCTCGCTTAGCATGCGAGAGGTAGCGGGATCGATGCCCGCATTCTCCAATACAATCTTTGGATTCCTTTTTCAGTTGGCCGAGTGAATTGTTTATGCCACCTGCTCGTGGCACACACGTCCAAACCTTGAAGACTTTCAACAATGGCTAAATCAAGCCTTCGATAGCTCAGCTGGTAGAGCGGAGGACTGTAGATCTAAATTAGCAATCCTTAGGTCGCTGGTTCAATTCCGGCTCGAAGGAAGTTTTGTGTATTCTATCAGATGTTTTCAACCTTCTGGCAAATACCAGACAGCTATGCTCTTTCTGGACATGTAGACAGAAACACAACCGGAAAGTTTTTTCTCCAGTTTGCCTTGTGAATTCAAATCTTAGGCAGCAACAGTGCTTTTACTTTATGGAGATGCTGAGCACCAATGTGAAAACGTCTTCAACTGTAGCATGCTACCCAAGCAAAAGGAACCAACGTCCCTGGGTGGACTCGAACCACCAACCTTTCGGTTAACAGCCGAACGCGCTAACCGATTGCGCCACAGAGACACAAACGCCTGCCGAACTTTCGTCTAACAGCCGGACGCACCCACCAGTTTTAACCGGAACCTTAAACAATGGTCAGACACCATTTCCTCTAATGATTTTCAACAATAATATGACACAAGAAAGCAAAAAAAAACAAAGAAACAATTGCAGAACCCCAGGAGTACTCTAGTCGCCAACAAATATGTAATGGCTGAAAATTTACATGTCATCGACCTGAACACAAACAGTCATTAGAATTTTACTCTGTACATCTGTTAACACAAGCAGAGTGGCGCAGCGGAAGCGTGCTGGGCCCATAACCCAGAGGTCGATGGATCGAAACCATCCTCTGCTAAATTGTGCTGCATTGCATCTTTTTCTACAAACTAGCTAAGTTTTTTTTCACTTCCCCATTTTGGTTCTCTATATACAGAGAAATGGTTTGCTAGAAAATTGCTCGACTGTATTTGTAGACCATAATTCACATTGTGAAACCCAGCGGTCAATGGATTGAAACCAACCTCTGCTAAATAGTTGTGTTTTATAAACTTCATCATTGCATATCAACTGAACTTTTCTGTCAACAGCAAACGTGTCTCGGATCAAAAACACTAGTCAAAATCCTAAATCCCAGTACAACTCGTGCCAAAGGACCAGAAGGAGATTCGCGACCTCTCAGCATTTTCTATATTCAAACCAAACCATAAAAGGTCAATCTTTTTGCTTGGGATTGTGCTGCATTACAACTTTTTTCTACAAACTAGGTAAGTTTTTTTTACTCCCCCAGTCTGGTTCTCTACATACATAGAAATGGTTTGCTAGAAAATTGCCCGACTGTATTTGTAGGCCATAATTCACATTGTGAAACCCAGCGGTCGATGGATCGAAACCAACCTCTGCTAAATAGTTGTGATTTATAAACTTCATCATTGCATATCAACTGAACTTTTCTGTCAACAGCAAACGTGTCTCGGATCAAAAACACTAGTCAAAATCCTAAATCCCAGTACAACTCGTGCCAAAGGACCAGAAGGAGATTCGCGACCTCTCAGCATTTTCTATATTCAAACCAAACCATAAAAGGTCAATCTTTTTGCTTGGGATTGTGCTGCATTACAACTTTTTTCTACAAACTAGGTAAGTTTTTTTTACTCCCCCAGTCTGGTTCTCTACATACGTAGAAATGGTTTGCTAGAAAATTGCTCGACTTTATTTGTAGGCCATAATTCACATTGTGAACTCCGTAGATGTTCTTCAAATATGGGAGAAAGGAATCTGTACTTAAAAAAAAAAAAAAAAAAAAAGCACTCAATGGCACATTTGACTATAAGTAAACTGTGACATGGTGTGGCGTGAAACTGATAATGGCGTTCGTCGGGCATGGGGGATTAGCTCAAGTGGTAGAGCGCTCGCTTAGCATGCGAGAGGTAGCGGGATCGATGCCCGCATTCTCCAATACAATCTTTGGATTCCTTTTTCAGTTGGCCGAGTGAATTGTTTATGCCACCTGCTCGTGGCACACACGTCCAAACCTTGAAGACTTTCAACAATGGCTAAATCAAGCCTTCGATAGCTCAGCTGGTAGAGCGGAGGACTGTAGATCTAAATTAGCAATCCTTAGGTCGCTGGTTCAATTCCGGCTCGAAGGAAGTTTTGTGTATTCTATCAGATGTTTTCAACCTTCTGGCAAATACCAGACAGCTATGCTCTTTCTGGACATGTAGACAGAAACACAACCGGAAAGTTTTTTCTCCAGTTTGCCTTGTGAATTCAAATCTTAGGCAGCAACAGTGCTTTTACTTTATGGAGATGCTGAGCACCAATGTGAAAACGTCTTCAACTGTAGCATGCTACCCAAGCAAAAGGAACCAACGTCCCTGGGTGGACTCGAACCACCAACCTTTCGGTTAACAGCCGAACGCGCTAACCGATTGCGCCACAGAGACACAAACGCCTGCCGAACTTTCGTCTAACAGCCGGACGCACCCACCAGTTTTAACCGGAACCTTAAACAATGGTCAGACACCATTTCCTCTAATGATTTTCAACAATAATATGACACAAGAAAGCAAAAAAAAACAAAGAAACAATTGCAGAACCCCAGGAGTACTCTAGTCGCCAACAAATATGTAATGGCTGAAAATTTACATGTCATCGACCTGAACACAAACAGTCATTAGAATTTTACTCTGTACATCTGTTAACACAAGCAGAGTGGCGCAGCGGAAGCGTGCTGGGCCCATAACCCAGAGGTCGATGGATCGAAACCATCCTCTGCTAAATTGTGCTGCATTGCATCTTTTTCTACAAACTAGCTAAGTT
Organism: Dendrobates tinctorius; assembly: GCF_039654945.1. Classification (NCBI taxonomy): domain Eukaryota; kingdom Metazoa; phylum Chordata; class Amphibia; order Anura; family Dendrobatidae; genus Dendrobates; species Dendrobates tinctorius. Next base: position 11,587,540 of record NW_027361918.1, on the reverse strand, counting down.
TTTTTTCACTTCCCCATTTTGGTTCTCTATATACAGAGAAATGGTTTGCTAGAAAATTGCTCGACTGTATTTGTAGACCATAATTCACATTGTGAAACCCAGCGGTCAATGGATTGAAACCAACCTCTGCTAAATAGTTGTGTTTTATAAACTTCATCATTGCATATCAACTGAACTTTTCTGTCAACAGCAAACGTGTCTCGGATCAAAAACACTAGTCAAAATCCTAAATCCCAGTACAACTCGTGCCAAAGGACCAGAAGGAGATTCGCGACCTCTCAGCATTTTCTATATTCAAACCAAACCATAAAAGATCAATCTTTTCGCTTGGGATTGTGCTGCATTACAACTTTTTTCTACAAACTAGGTAAGTTTTTTTTCATTCCCCCAGTTTGGTTCTCTATATACAGAGAAATGGTTTACTAGAAAATTGCTCGACTGTATTTGTAGGCCATAATTCACATTGTGAAACCCAGCGGTCGATGGATCGAAACCAACCTCTGCTAAATAGTTGTGTTTTATAAACTTCATCATTGCATATCAACTGAACTTTTCTGTCAACAGCAAACGTGTCTCGGATCAAAAACACTAGTCAAAATCCTAAATCCCAGTACAACTCGTGCCAAAGGACCAGAAGGAGATTCGCGACCTCTCAGCATTTTCTATATTCAAACCAAACCATAAAAGGTCAATCTTTTTGCTTGGGATTGTGCTGCATTACAACTTTTTTCTACAAACTAGGTAAGTTTTTTTTACTCCCCCAGTCTGGTTCTCTACATACATAGAAATGGTTTGCTAGAAAATTGCTCGACTGTATTTGTAGGCCATAATTCACATTGTGAAACCCAGCGGTCGATGGATCGAAACCAACCTCTGCTAAATAGTTGTGATTTATAAACTTCATCATTGCATATCAACTGAACTTTTCTGTCAACAGCAAACGTGTCTCGGATCAAAAACACTAGTCAAAATCCTAAATCCCAGTACAACTCGTGCCAAAGGACCAGAAGGAGATTCGCGACCTCTCAGCATTTTCTATATTCAAACCAAACCATAAAAGGTCAATCTTTTTGCTTGGGATTGTGCTGCATTACAACTTTTTTCTACAAACTAGGTAAGTTTTTTTTACTCCCCCAGTCTGGTTCTCTACATACGTAGAAATGGTTTGCTAGAAAATTGCTCGACTTTATTTGTAGGCCATAATTCACATTGTGAACTCCGTAGATGTTCTTCAAATATGGGAGAAAGGAATCTGTACTTAAAAAAAAAAAAAAAAAAAAAGCACTCAATGGCACATTTGACTATAAGTAAACTGTGACATGGTGTGGCGTGAAACTGATAATGGCGTTCGTCGGGCATGGGGGATTAGCTCAAGTGGTAGAGCGCTCGCTTAGCATGCGAGAGGTAGCGGGATCGATGCCCGCATTCTCCAATACAATCTTTGGATTCCTTTTTCAGTTGGCCGAGTGAATTGTTTATGCCACCTGCTCGTGGCACACACGTCCAAACCTTGAAGACTTTCAACAATGGCTAAATCAAGCCTTCGATAGCTCAGCTGGTAGAGCGGAGGACTGTAGATCTAAATTAGCAATCCTTAGGTCGCTGGTTCAATTCCGGCTCGAAGGAAGTTTTGTGTATTCTATCAGATGTTTTCAACCTTCTGGCAAATACCAGACAGCTATGCTCTTTCTGGACATGTAGACAGAAACACAACCGGAAAGTTTTTTCTCCAGTTTGCCTTGTGAATTCAAATCTTAGGCAGCAACAGTGCTTTTACTTTATGGAGATGCTGAGCACCAATGTGAAAACGTCTTCAACTGTAGCATGCTACCCAAGCAAAAGGAACCAACGTCCCTGGGTGGACTCGAACCACCAACCTTTCGGTTAACAGCCGAACGCGCTAACCGATTGCGCCACAGAGACACAAACGCCTGCCGAACTTTCGTCTAACAGCCGGACGCACCCACCAGTTTTAACCGGAACCTTAAACAATGGTCAGACACCATTTCCTCTAATGATTTTCAACAATAATATGACACAAGAAAGCAAAAAAAAACAAAGAAACAATTGCAGAACCCCAGGAGTACTCTAGTCGCCAACAAATATGTAATGGCTGAAAATTTACATGTCATCGACCTGAACACAAACAGTCATTAGAATTTTACTCTGTACATCTGTTAACACAAGCAGAGTGGCGCAGCGGAAGCGTGCTGGGCCCATAACCCAGAGGTCGATGGATCGAAACCATCCTCTGCTAAATTGTGCTGCATTGCATCTTTTTCTACAAACTAGCTAAGTTTTTTTTCACTTCCCCATTTTGGTTCTCTATATACAGAGAAATGGTTTGCTAGAAAATTGCTCGACTGTATTTGTAGACCATAATTCACATTGTGAAACCCAGCGGTCAATGGATTGAAACCAACCTCTGCTAAATAGTTGTGTTTTATAAACTTCATCATTGCATATCAACTGAACTTTTCTGTCAACAGCAAACGTGTCTCGGATCAAAAACACTAGTCAAAATCCTAAATCCCAGTACAACTCGTGCCAAAGGACCAGAAGGAGATTCGCGACCTCTCAGCATTTTCTATATTCAAACCAAACCATAAAAGATCAATCTTTTCGCTTGGGATTGTGCTGCATTACAACTTTTTTCTACAAACTAGGTAAGTTTTTTTTCATTCCCCCAGTTTGGTTCTCTATATACAGAGAAATGGTTTACTAGAAAATTGCTCGACTGTATTTGTAGGCCATAATTCACATTGTGAAACCCAGCGGTCGATGGATCGAAACCAACCTCTGCTAAATAGTTGTGTTTTATAAACTTCATCATTGCATATCAACTGAACTTTTCTGTCAACAGCAAACGTGTCTCGGATCAAAAACACTAGTCAAAATCCTAAATCCCAGTACAACTCGTGCCAAAGGACCAGAAGGAGATTCGCGACCTCTCAGCATTTTCTATATTCAAACCAAACCATAAAAGATCAATCTTTTCGCTTGGGATTGTGCTGCATTACAACTTTTTTCTACAAACTAGGTAAGTTTTTTTTCATTCCCCCAGTTTGGTTCTCTATATACAGAGAAATGGTTTACTAGAAAATTGCTCGACTGTATTTGTAGGCCATAATTCACATTGTGAAACCCAGCGGTCGATGGATCGAAACCAACCTCTGCTAAATAGTTGTGTTTTATAAACTTCATCATTGCATATCAACTGAACTTTTCTGTCAACAGCAAACGTGTCTCGGATCAAAAACACTAGTCAAAATCCTAAATCCCAGTACAACTCGTGCCAAAGGACCAGAAGGAGATTCGCGACCTCTCAGCATTTTCTATATTCAAACCAAACCATAAAAGGTCAATCTTTTTGCTTGGGATTGTGCTGCATTACAACTTTTTTCTACAAACTAGGTAAGTTTTTTTTACTCCCCCAGTCTGGTTCTCTACATACATAGAAATGGTTTGCTAGAAAATTGCCCGACTGTATTTGTAGGCCATAATTCACATTGTGAAACCCAGCGGTCGATGGATCGAAACCAACCTCTGCTAAATAGTTGTGATTTATAAACTTCATCATTGCATATCAACTGAACTTTTCTGTCAACAGCAAACGTGTCTCGGATCAAAAACACTAGTCAAAATCCTAAATCCCAGTACAACTCGTGCCAAAGGACCAGAAGGAGATTCGCGACCTCTCAGCATTTTCTATATTCAAACCAAACCATAAAAGGTCAATCTTTTTGCTTGGGATTGTGCTGCATTACAACTTTTTTCTACAAACTAGGTAAGTTTTTTTTACTCCCCCAGTCTGGTTCTCTACATACATAGAAATGGTTTGCTAGAAAATTGCCCGACTGTATTTGTAGGCCATAATTCACATTGTGAACTCCGTAGATGTTCTTCAAATATGGGAGAAAGGAATCTGTACTTAAAAAAAAAAAAAAAAAAAGCACTCAATGGCACATTTGACTATAAGTAAACTGTGACATGGTGTGGCGTGAAACTGATAATGGCGTTCGTCGGGCATGGGGGATTAGCTCAAGTGGTAGAGCGCTCGCTTAGCATGTGAGAGTTAGCGGGATCGATGCCCGCATTCTCCAATACAATCTTTGGATTCCTTTTTCAGTTGGCCGAGTGAATTGTTTATGCCACCTGCTCGTGGCACACACGTCCAAACCTTGAAGACTTTCAACAATGGCTAAATCAAGCCTTCGATAGCTCAGCTGGTAGAGCGGAGGACTGTAGATCTAAATTAGCAATCCTTAGGTCGCTGGTTCAATTCCGGCTCGAAGGAAGTTTTGTGTATTCTATCAGATGTTTTCAACCTTCTGGCAAATACCAGACAGCTATGCTCTTTCTGGACATGTAGACAGAAACACAACCGGAAAGTTTTTTCTCCAGTTTGCCTTGTGAATTCAAATCTTAGGCAGCAACAGTGCTTTTACTTTATGGAGATGCTGAGCACCAATGTGAAAACGTCTTCAACTGTAGCATGCTACCCAAGCAAAAGGAACCAACGTCCCTGGGTGGACTCGAACCACCAACCTTTCGGTTAACAGCCGAACGCGCTAACCGATTGCGCCACAGAGACACAAACGCCTGCCGAACTTTCGTCTAACAGCCGGACGCACCCACCAGTTTTAACCGGAACCTTAAACAATGGTCAGACACCATTTCCTCTAATGATTTTCAACAATAATATGACACAAGAAAGCAAAAAAAAACAAAGAAACAATTGCAGAACCCCAGGAGTACTCTAGTCGCCAACAAATATGTAATGGCTGAAAATTTACATGTCATCGACCTGAACACAAACAGTCATTAGAATTTTACTCTGTACATCTGTTAACACAAGCAGAGTGGCGCAGCGGAAGCGTGCTGGGCCCATAACCCAGAGGTCGATGGATCGAAACCATCCTCTGCTAAATTGTGCTGCATTGCATCTTTTTCTACAAACTAGCTAAGTTTTTTTTCACTTCCCCATTTTGGTTCTCTATATACAGAGAAATGGTTTGCTAGAAAATTGCTCGACTGTATTTGTAGACCATAATTCACATTGTGAAACCCAGCGGTCAATGGATTGAAACCAACCTCTGCTAAATAGTTGTGTTTTATAAACTTCATCATTGCATATCAACTGAACTTTTCTGTCAACAGCAAACGTGTCTCGGATCAAAAACACTAGTCAAAATCCTAAATCCCAGTACAACTCGTGCCAAAGGACCAGAAGGAGATTCGCGACCTCTCAGCATTTTCTATATTCAAACCAAACCATAAAAGGTCAATCTTTTTGCTTGGGATTGTGCTGCATTACAACTTTTTTCTACAAACTAGGTAAGTTTTTTTTACTCCCCCAGTCTGGTTCTCTACATACATAGAAATGGTTTGCTAGAAAATTGCCCGACTGTATTTGTAGGCCATAATTCACATTGTGAAACCCAGCGGTCGATGGATCGAAACCAACCTCTGCTAAATAGTTGTGATTTATAAACTTCATCATTGCATATCAACTGAACTTTTCTGTCAACAGCAAACGTGTCTCGGATCAAAAACACTAGTCAAAATCCTAAATCCCAGTACAACTCGTGCCAAAGGACCAGAAGGAGATTCGCGACCTCTCAGCATTTTCTATATTCAAACCAAACCATAAAAGGTCAATCTTTTTGCTTGGGATTGTGCTGCATTACAACTTTTTTCTACAAACTAGGTAAGTTTTTTTTACTCCCCCAGTCTGGTTCTCTACATACGTAGAAATGGTTTGCTAGAAAATTGCTCGACTTTATTTGTAGGCCATAATTCACATTGTGAACTCCGTAGATGTTCTTCAAATATGGGAGAAAGGAATCTGTACTTAAAAAAAAAAAAAAAAAAAAAAAAAAAGCACTCAATGGCACATTTGACTATAAGTAAACTGTGACATGGTGTGGCGTGAAACTGATAATGGCGTTCGTCGGGCATGGGGGATTAGCTCAAGTGGTAGAGCGCTCGCTTAGCATGCGAGAGGTAGCGGGAGCGATGCCCGCATTCTCCAATACAATCTTTGGATTCCTTTTTCAGTTGGCCGAGTGAATTGTTTATGCCACCTGCTCGTGGCACACACGTCCAAACCTTGAAGACTTTCAACAATGGCTAAATCAAGCCTTCGATAGCTCAGCTGGTAGAGCGGAGGACTGTAGATCTAAATTAGCAATCCTTAGGTCGCTGGTTCAATTCCGGCTCGAAGGAAGTTTTGTGTATTCTATCAGATGTTTTCAACCTTCTGGCAAATACCAGACAGCTATGCTCTTTCTGGACATGTAGACAGAAACACAACCGGAAAGTTTTTTCTCCAGTTTGCCTTGTGAATTCAAATCTTAGGCAGCAACAGTGCTTTTACTTTATGGAGATGCTGAGCACCAATGTGAAAACGTCTTCAACTGTAGCATGCTACCCAAGCAAAAGGAACCAACGTCCCTGGGTGGACTCGAACCACCAACCTTTCGGTTAACAGCCGAACGCGCTAACCGATTGCGCCACAGAGACACAAACGCCTGCCGAACTTTCGTCTAACAGCCGGACGCACCCACCAGTTTTAACCGGAACCTTAAACAATGGTCAGACACCATTTCCTCTAATGATTTTCAACAATAATATGACACAAGAAAGCAAAAAAAAACAAAGAAACAATTGCAGAACCCCAGGAGTACTCTAGTCGCCAACAAATATGTAATGGCTGAAAATTTACATGTCATCGACCTGAACACAAACAGTCATTAGAATTTTACTCTGTACATCTGTTAACACAAGCAGAGTGGCGCAGCGGAAGCGTGCTGGGCCCATAACCCAGAGGTCGATGGATCGAAACCATCCTCTGCTAAATTGTGCTGCATTGCATCTTTTTCTACAAACTAGCTAAGTTTTTTTTCACTTCCCCATTTTGGTTCTCTATATACAGAGAAATGGTTTGCTAGAAAATTGCTCGACTGTATTTGTAGACCATAATTCACATTGTGAAACCCAGCGGTCAATGGATTGAAACCAACCTCTGCTAAATAGTTGTGTTTTATAAACTTCATCATTGCATATCAACTGAACTTTTCTGTCAACAGCAAACGTGTCTCGGATCAAAAACACTAGTCAAAATCCTAAATCCCAGTACAACTCGTGCCAAAGGACCAGAAGGAGATTCGCGACCTCTCAGCATTTTCTATATTCAAACCAAACCATAAAAGATCAATCTTTTCGCTTGGGATTGTGCTGCATTACAACTTTTTTCTACAAACTAGGTAAGTTTTTTTTCATTCCCCCAGTTTGGTTCTCTATATACAGAGAAATGGTTTACTAGAAAATTGCTCGACTGTATTTGTAGGCCATAATTCACATTGTGAAACCCAGCGGTTGATGGATCGAAACCAACCTCTGCTAAATAGTTGTGTTTTATAAACTTCATCATTGCATATCAACTGAACTTTTCTGTCAACAGCAAACGTGTCTCGGATCAAAAACACTAGTCAAAATCCTAAATCCCAGTACAACTCGTGCCAAAGGACCAGAAGGAGATTCGCGACCTCTCAGCATTTTCTATATTCAAACCAAACCATAAAAGGTCAATCTTTTTGCTTGGGATTGTGCTGCATTACAACTTTTTTCTACAAACTAGGTAAGTTTTTTTTACTCCCCCAGTCTGGTTCTCTACATACATAGAAATGGTTTGCTAGAAAATTGCCCGACTGTATTTGTAGGCCATAATTCACATTGTGAAACCCAGCGGTCGATGGATCGAAACCAACCTCTGCTAAATAGTTGTGATTTATAAACTTCATCATTGCATATCAACTGAACTTTTCTGTCAACAGCAAACGTGTCTCGGATCAAAAACACTAGTCAAAATCCTAAATCCCAGTACAACTCGTGCCAAAGGACCAGAAGGAGATTCGCGACCTCTCAGCATTTTCTATATTCAAACCAAACCATAAAAGGTCAATCTTTTTGCTTGGGATTGTGCTGCATTACAACTTTTTTCTACAAACTAGGTAAGTTTTTTTTACTCCCCCAGTCTGGTTCTCTACATACATAGAAATGGTTTGCTATAAAATTGCCCGACTGTATTTGTAGGCCATAATTCACATTGTGAACTCCGTAGATGTTCTTCAAATATGGGAGAAAGGAATCTGTACTTAAAAAAAAAAAAAAAAAAAAAAAAAAAAGCACTCAATGGCACATTTGACTATAAGTAAACTGTGACATGGTGTGGCGTGAAACTGATAATGGCGTTCGTCGGGCATGGGGGATTAGCTCAAGTGGTAGAGCGCTCGCTTAGCATGCGAGAGGTAGCGGGATCGATGCCCGCATTCTCCAATACAATCTTTGGATTCCTTTTTCAGTTGGCCGAGTGAATTGTTTTTGCCACCTGCTCGTGGCACACACGTCCAAACCTTGAAGACTTTCAACAATGGCTAAATCAAGCCTTCGAGTTTTTTTTACTCCCCCAGTCTGGTTCTCTACATACATAGAAATGGTTTGCTAGAAAATTGCCCGACTGTATTTGTAGGCCATAATTCACATTGTGAAACCCAGCGGTCGATGGATCGAAACCAACCTCTGCTAAATAGTTGTGATTTATAAACTTCATCATTGCATATCAACTGAACTTTTCTGTCAACAGCAAACGTGTCTCGGATCAAAAACACTAGTCAAAATCCTAAATCCCAGTACAACTCGTGCCAAAGGACCAGAAGGAGATTCGCGACCTCTCAGCATTTTCTATATTCAAACCAAACCATAAAAGGTCAATCTTTTTGCTTGGGATTGTGCTGCATTACAACTTTTTTCTACAAACTAGGTAAGTTTTTTTTACTCCCCCAGTCTGGTTCTCTACATACGTAGAAATGGTTTGCTAGAAAATTGCTCGACTTTATTTGTAGGCCATAATTCACATTGTGAACTCCGTAGATGTTCTTCAAATATGGGAGAAAGGAATCTGTACTTAAAAAAAAAAAAAAAAAAAAAGCACTCAATGGCACATTTGACTATAAGTAAACTGTGACATGGTGTGGCGTGAAACTGATAATGGCGTTCGTCGGGCATGGGGGATTAGCTCAAGTGGTAGAGCGCTCGCTTAGCATGCGAGAGGTAGCGGGATCTGATGCCCGCATTCTCCAATACAATCTTTGGATTCCTTTTTCAGTTGGCCGAGTGAATTGTTTTTGCCACCTGCTCGTGGCACACACGTCCAAACCTTGAAGACTTTCAACAATGGCTAAATCAAGCCTTCGATAGCTCAGCTGGTAGAGCGGAGGACTGTAGATCTAAATTAGCAATCCTTAGGTCGCTGGTTCAATTCCGGCTCGAAGGAAGTTTTGTGTATTCTATCAGATGTTTTCAACCTTCTGGCAAATACCAGACAGCTATGCTCTTTCTGGACATGTAGACAGAAACACAACCGGAAAGTTTTTTCTCCAGTTTGCCTTGTGAATTCAAATCTTAGGCAGCAACAGTGCTTTTACTTTATGGAGATGCTGAGCACCAATGTGAAAACGTCTTCAACTGTAGCATGCTACCCAAGCAAAAGGAACCAACGTCCCTGGGTGGACTCGAACCACCAACCTTTCGGTTAACAGCCGAACGCGCTAACCGATTGCGCCACAGAGACACAAACGCCTGCCGAACTTTCGTCTAACAGCCGGACGCACCCACCAGTTTTAACCGGAACCTTAAACAATGGTCAGACACCATTTCCTCTAATGATTTTCAACAATAATATGACACAAGAAAGCAAAAAAAAACAAAGAAACAATTGCAGAACCCCAGGAGTACTCTAGTCGCCAACAAATATGTAATGGCTGAAAATTTACATGTCATCGACATGAACACAAACAGTCATTAGAATTTTACTCTGTACATCTGTTAACACAAGCAGAGTGGCGCAGCGGAAGCGTGCTGGGCCCATAACCCAGAGGTCGATGGATCAAAACCATCCTCTGCTAAATTGTGCTGCATTACAACTTTTTTCTACAAACTAGGTAAGTTTTTTTTCATTCCCCCAGTTTGGTTCTCTATATACAGAGAAATGGTTTACTAGAAAATTGCACGACTGTATTTGTAGGCCATAATTCACATTGTGAAACCCAGCGGTCAATGGATTGAAACCAACCTCTTCTAAATAGTTGTGTTTTATAAACTTCATCATTGCATATCAACTGAACTTTTCTGTCAACAGCAAACGTGTCTCGGATCAAAAACACTAGTCAAAATCCTAAATCCCAGTACAACTCGTGCCAAAGGACCAGAAGGAGATTCGCGACCTCTCAGCATTTTCTATATTCAAACCAAACCATAAAAGATCAATCTTTTCGCTTGGGATTGTGCTGCATTACAACTTTTTTCTACAAACTAGGTAAGTTTTTTTTCATTCCCCCAGTTTGGTTCTCTATATACAGAGAAATGGTTTACTAGAAAATTGCTCGACTGTATTTGTAGGCCATAATTCACATTGTGAAACCCAGCGGTCGATGGATCGAAACCAACCTCTGCTAAATAGTTGTGTTTTATAAACTTCATCATTGCATATCAACTGAACTTTTCTGTCAACAGCAAACGTGTCTCGGATCAAAAACACTAGTCAAAATCCTAAATCCCAGTACAACTCGTGCCAAAGGACCAGAAGGAGATTCGCGACCTCTCAGCATTTTCTATATTCAAACCAAACCATAAAAGGTCAATCTTTTTGCTTGGGATTGTGCTGCATTACAACTTTTTTCTACAAACTAGGTAAGTTTTTTTTACTCCCCCAGTCTGGTTCTCTACATACATAGAAATGGTTTGCTAGAAAATTGCCCGACTGTATTTGTAGGCCATAATTCACATTGTGAAACCCAGCGGTCGATGGATCGAAACCAACCTCTGCTAAATAGTTGTGTTTTATAAACTTCATCATTGCATATCAACTGAACTTTTCTGTCAACAGCAAACGTGTCTCGGATCAAAAACACTAGTCAAAATCCTAAATCCCAGTACAACTCGTGCCAAAGGACCAGAAGGAGATTCGCGACCTCTCAGCATTTTCTATATTCAAACCAAACCATAAAAGGTCAATCTTTTTGCTTGGGATTGTGCTGCATTACAACTTTTTTCTACAAACTAGGTAAGTTTTTTTTACTCCCCCAGTCTGGTTCTCTACATACATAGAAATGGTTTGCTAGAAAATTGCCCGACTGTATTTGTAGGCCATAATTCACATTGTGAAACCCAGCGGTCGATGGATCGAAACCAACCTCTGCTAAATAGTTGTGATTTATAAACTTCATCATTGCATATCAACTGAACTTTTCTGTCAACAGCAAACGTGTCTCGGATCAAAAACACTAGTCAAAATCCTAAATCCCAGTACAACTCGTGCCAAAGGACCAGAAGGAGATTCGCGACCTCTCAGCATTTTCTATATTCAAACCAAACCATAAAAGGTCAATCTTTTTGCTTGGGATTGTGCTGCATTACAACTTTTTTCTACAAACTAGGTAAGTTTTTTTTACTCCCCCAGTCTGGTTCTCTACATACATAGAAATGGTTTGCTAGAAAATTGCCCGACTGTATTTGTAGGCCATAATTCACATTGTGAAACCCAGCGGTCGATGGATCGAAACCAACCTCTGCTAAATAGTTGTGATTTATAAACTTCATCATTGCATATCAACTGAACTTTTCTGTCAACAGCAAATGTGTCTCGGATCAAAAACACTAGTCAAAATCCTAAATCCCAGTACAACTCGTGCCAAAGGACCAGAAGGAGATTCGCGACCTCTCAGCATTTTCTATATTCAAACCAAACCATAAAAGGTCAATCTTTTTGCTTGGGATTGTGCTGCATTACAACTTTTTTCTACAAACTAGGTAAGTTTTTTTTACTCCCCCAGTCTGGTTCTCTACATACATAGAAATGGTTTGCTAGAAAATTGCCCGACTGTATTTGTAGGCCATAATTCACATTGTGAACTCCGTAGATGTTCTTCAAATATGGGAGAAAGGAATCTGTACTTAAAAAAAAAAAAAAAAAAAGCACTCAATGGCACATTTGACTATAAGTAAACTGTGACATGGTGTGGCGTGAAACTGATAATGGCGTTCGTCGGGCATGGGGGATTAGCTCAAGTGGTAGAGCGCTCGCTTAGCATGCGAGAGGTAGCGGGATCGATGCCCGCATTCTCCAATACAATCTTTGGATTCCTTTTTCAGTTGGCCGAGTGAATTGTTTATGCCACCTGCTCGTGGCACACACGTCCAAACCTTGAAGACTTTCAACAATGGCTAAATCAAGCCTTCGATAGCTCAGCTGGTAGAGCGGAGGACTGTAGATCTAAATTAGCAATCCTTAGGTCGCTGGTTCAATTCCGGCTCGAAGGAAGTTTTGTGTATTCTATCAGATGTTTTCAACCTTCTGGCAAATACCAGACAGCTATGCTCTTTCTGGACATGTAGACAGAAACACAACCGGAAAGTTTTTTCTCCAGTTTGCCTTGTGAATTCAAATCTTAGGCAGCAACAGTGCTTTTACTTTATGGAGATGCTGAGCACCAATGTGAAAACGTCTTCAACTGTAGCATGCTACCCAAGCAAAAGGAACCAACGTCCCTGGGTGGACTCGAACCACCAACCTTTCGGTTAACAGCCGAACGCGCTAACCGATTGCGCCACAGAGACACAAACGCCTGCCGAACTTTCGTCTAACAGCCGGACGCACCCACCAGTTTTAACCGGAACCTTAAACAATGGTCAGACACCATTTCCTCTAATGATTTTCAACAATAATATGACACAAGAAAGCAAAAAAAAACAAAGAAACAATTGCAGAACCCCAGGAGTACTCTAGTCGCCAACAAATATGTAATGGCTGAAAATTTACATGTCATCGACATGAACACAAACAGTCATTAGAATTTTACTCTGTACATCTGTTAACACAAGCAGAGTGGCGCAGCGGAAGCGTGCTGGGCCCATAACCCAGAGGTCGATGGATCGAAACCATCCTCTGCTAAATTGTGCTGCATTACAACTTTTTTCTACAAACTAGGTAAGTTTTTTTTCATTCCCCCAGTTTGGTTCTCTATATACAGAGAAATGGTTTACTAGAAAATTGCACGACTGTATTTGTAGGCCATAATTCACATTGTGAAACCCAGCGGTCAATGGATTGAAACCAACCTCTTCTAAATAGTTGTGTTTTATAAACTTCATCATTGCATATCAACTGAACTTTTCTGTCAACAGCAAACGTGTCTCGGATCAAAAACACTAGTCAAAATCCTAAATCCCAGTACAACTCGTGCCAAAGGACCAGAAGGAGATTCGCGACCTCTCAGCATTTTCTATATTCAAACCAAACCATAAAAGATCAATCTTTTCGCTTGGGATTGTGCTGCATTACAACTTTTTTCTACAAACTAGGTAAGTTTTTTTTCATTCCCCCAGTTTGGTTCTCTATATACAGAGACATGGTTTACTAGAAAATTGCTCGACTGTATTTGTAGGCCATAATTCACATTGTGAAACCCAGCGGTCGATGGATCGAAACCAACCTCTGCTAAATAGTTGTGTTTTATAAACTTCATCATTGCATATCAACTGAACTTTTCTGTCAACAGCAAACGTGTCTCGGATCAAAAACACTAGTCAAAATCCTAAATCCCAGTACAACTCGTGCCAAAGGACCAGAAGGAGATTCGCGACCTCTCAGCATTTTCTATATTCAAACCAAACCATAAAAGGTCAATCTTTTTGCTTGGGATTGTGCTGCATTACAACTTTTTTCTACAAACTAGGTAAGTTTTTTTTACTCCCCCAGTCTGGTTCTCTACATACATAGAAATGGTTTGCTAGAAAATTGCCCGACTGTATTTGTAGGCCATAATTCACATTGTGAAACCCAGCGGTCGATGGATCGAAACCAACCTCTGCTAAATAGTTGTGATTTATAAACTTCATCATTGCATATCAACTGAACTTTTCTGTCAACAGCAAACGTGTCTCGGATCAAAAACACTAGTCAAAATCCTAAATCCCAGTACAACTCGTGCCAAAGGACCAGAAGGAGATTCGCGACCTCTCAGCATTTTCTATATTCAAACCAAACCATAAAAGGTCAATCTTTTTGCTTGGGATTGTGCTGCATTACAACTTTTTTCTACAAACTAGGTAAGTTTTTTTTACTCCCCCAGTCTGGTTCTCTACATACATAGAAATGGTTTGCTATAAAATTGCCCGACTGTATTTGTAGGCCATAATTCACATTGTGAACTCCGTAGATGTTCTTCAAATATGGGAGAAAGGAATCTGTACTTAAAAAAAAAAAAAAAAAAAAAAAAAAAAGCACTCAATGGCACATTTGACTATAAGTAAACTGTGACATGGTGTGGCTTGAAACTGATAATGGCGTTCGTCGGGCATGGGGGATTAGCTCAAGTGGTAGAGCGCTCGCTTAGCATGCGAGAGGTAGCGGGATCGATGCCCGCATTCTCCAATACAATCTTTGGATTCCTTTTTCAGTTGGCCGAGTGAATTGTTTTTGCCACCTGCTCGTGGCACACACGTCCAAACCTTGAAGACTTTCAACAATGGCTAAATCAAGCCTTCGAGTTTTTTTTACTCCCCCAGTCTGGTTCTCTTCATACATAGAAATGGTTTGCTAGAAAATTGCCCGACTGTATTTGTAGGCCATAATTCACATTGTGAAACCCAGCGGTCGATGGATCGAAACCAACCTCTGCTAAATAGTTGTGATTTATAAACTTCATCATTGCATATCAACTGAACTTTTCTGTCAACAGCAAACGTGTCTCGGATCAAAAACACTAGTCAAAATCCTAAATCCCAGTACAACTCGTGCCAAAGGACCAGAAGGAGATTCGCGACCTCTCAGCATTTTCTATATTCAAACCAAACCATAAAAGGTCAATCTTTTTGCTTGGGATTGTGCTGCATTACAACTTTTTTCTACAAACTAGGTAAGTTTTTTTTACTCCCCCAGTCTGGTTCTCTACATACGTAGAAATGGTTTGCTAGAAAATTGCTCGACTTTATTTGTAGGCCATAATTCACATTGTGAACTCCGTAGATGTTCTTCAAATATGGGAGAAAGGAATCTGTACTTAAAAAAAAAAAAAAAAAAAAAGCACTCAATGGCACATTTGACTATAAGTAAACTGTGACATGGTGTGGCGTGAAACTGATAATGGCGTTCGTCGGGCATGGGGGATTAGCTCAAGTGGTAGAGCGCTCGCTTAGCATGCGAGAGGTAGCGGGATCTGATGCCCGCATTCTCCAATACAATCTTTGGATTCCTTTTTCAGTTGGCCGAGTGAATTGTTTTTGCCACCTGCTCGTGGCACACACGTCCAAACCTTGAAGACTTTCAACAATGGCTAAATCAAGCCTTCGATAGCTCAGCTGGTAGAGCGGAGGACTGTAGATCTAAATTAGCAATCCTTAGGTCGCTGGTTCAATTCCGGCTCGAAGGAAGTTTTGTGTATTCTATCAGATGTTTTCAACCTTCTGGCAAATACCAGACAGCTATGCTCTTTCTGGACATGTAGACAGAAACACAACCGGAAAGTTTTTTCTCCAGTTTGCCTTGTGAATTCAAATCTTAGGCAGCAACAGTGCTTTTACTTTATGGAGATGCTGAGCACCAATGTGAAAACGTCTTCAACTGTAGCATGCTACCCAAGCAAAAGGAACCAACGTCCCTGGGTGGACTCGAACCACCAACCTTTCGGTTAACAGCCGAACGCGCTAACCGATTGCGCCACAGAGACACAAACGCCTGCCGAACTTTCGTCTAACAGCCGGACGCACCCACCAGTTTTAACCGGAACCTTAAACAATGGTCAGACACCATTTCCTCTAATGATTTTCAACAATAATATGACACAAGAAAGCAAAAAAAAACAAAGAAACAATTGCAGAACCCCAGGAGTACTCTAGTCGCCAACAAATATGTAATGGCTGAAAATTTACATGTCATCGACATGAACACAAACAGTCATTAGAATTTTACTCTGTACATCTGTTAACACAAGCAGAGTGGCGCAGCGGAAGCGTGCTGGGCCCATAACCCAGAGGTCGATGGATCAAAACCATCCTCTGCTAAATTGTGCTGCATTACAACTTTTTTCTACAAACTAGGTAAGTTTTTTTTCATTCCCCCAGTTTGGTTCTCTATATACAGAGAAATGGTTTACTAGAAAATTGCACGACTGTATTTGTAGGCCATAATTCACATTGTGAAACCCAGCGGTCAATGGATTGAAACCAACCTCTTCTAAATAGTTGTGTTTTATAAACTTCATCATTGCATATCAACTGAACTTTTCTGTCAACAGCAAACGTGTCTCGGATCAAAAACACTAGTCAAAATCCTAAATCCCAGTACAACTCGTGCCAAAGGACCAGAAGGAGATTCGCGACCTCTCAGCATTTTCTATATTCAAACCAAACCATAAAAGATCAATCTTTTCGCTTGGGATTGTGCTGCATTACAACTTTTTTCTACAAACTAGGTAAGTTTTTTTTCATTCCCCCAGTTTGGTTCTCTATATACAGAGAAATGGTTTACTAGAAAATTGCTCGACTGTATTTGTAGGCCATAATTCACATTGTGAAACCCAGCGGTCGATGGATCGAAACCAACCTCTGCTAAATAGTTGTGTTTTATAAACTTCATCATTGCATATCAACTGAACTTTTCTGTCAACAGCAAACGTGTCTCGGATCAAAAACACTAGTCAAAATCCTAAATCCCAGTACAACTCGTGCCAAAGGACCAGAAGGAGATTCGCGACCTCTCAGCATTTTCTATATTCAAACCAAACCATAAAAGGTCAATCTTTTTGCTTGGGATTGTGCTGCATTACAACTTTTTTCTACAAACTAGGTAAGTTTTTTTTACTCCCCCAGTCTGGTTCTCTACATACATAGAAATGGTTTGCTAGAAAATTGCCCGACTGTATTTGTAGGCCATAATTCACATTGTGAAACCCAGCGGTCGATGGATCGAAACCAACCTCTGCTAAATAGTTGTGTTTTATAAACTTCATCATTGCATATCAACTGAACTTTTCTGTCAACAGCAAACGTGTCTCGGATCAAAAACACTAGTCAAAATCCTAAATCCCAGTACAACTCGTGCCAAAGGACCAGAAGGAGATTCGCGACCTCTCAGCATTTTCTATATTCAAACCAAACCATAAAAGGTCAATCTTTTTGCTTGGGATTGTGCTGCATTACAACTTTTTTCTACAAACTAGGTAAGTTTTTTTTACTCCCCCAGTCTGGTTCTCTACATACATAGAAATGGTTTGCTAGAAAATTGCCCGACTGTATTTGTAGGCCATAATTCACATTGTGAAACCCAGCGGTCGATGGATCGAAACCAACCTCTGCTAAATAGTTGTGATTTATAAACTTCATCATTGCATATCAACTGAACTTTTCTGTCAACAGCAAACGTGTCTCGGATCAAAAACACTAGTCAAAATCCTAAATCCCAGTACAACTCGTGCCAAAGGACCAGAAGGAGATTCGCGACCTCTCAGCATTTTCTATATTCAAACCAAACCATAAAAGGTCAATCTTTTTGCTTGGGATTGTGCTGCATTACAACTTTTTTCTACAAACTAGGTAAGTTTTTTTTACTCCCCCAGTCTGGTTCTCTACATACATAGAAATGGTTTGCTAGAAAATTGCCCGACTGTATTTGTAGGCCATAATTCACATTGTGAAACCCAGCGGTCGATGGATCGAAACCAACCTCTGCTAAATAGTTGTGATTTATAAACTTCATCATTGCATATCAACTGAACTTTTCTGTCAACAGCAAATGTGTCTCGGATCAAAAACACTAGTCAAAATCCTAAATCCCAGTACAACTCGTGCCAAAGGACCAGAAGGAGATTCGCGACCTCTCAGCATTTTCTATATTCAAACCAAACCATAAAAGGTCAATCTTTTTGCTTGGGATTGTGCTGCATTACAACTTTTTTCTACAAACTAGGTAAGTTTTTTTTACTCCCCCAGTCTGGTTCTCTACATACATAGAAATGGTTTGCTAGAAAATTGCCCGACTGTATTTGTAGGCCATAATTCACATTGTGAACTCCGTAGATGTTCTTCAAATATGGGAGAAAGGAATCTGTACTTAAAAAAAAAAAAAAAAAAAGCACTCAATGGCACATTTGACTATAAGTAAACTGTGACATGGTGTGGCGTGAAACTGATAATGGCGTTCGTCGGGCATGGGGGATTAGCTCAAGTGGTAGAGCGCTCGCTTAGCATGCGAGAGGTAGCGGGATCGATGCCCGCATTCTCCAATACAATCTTTGGATTCCTTTTTCAGTTGGCCGAGTGAATTGTTTATGCCACCTGCTCGTGGCACACACGTCCAAACCTTGAAGACTTTCAACAATGGCTAAATCAAGCCTTCGATAGCTCAGCTGGTAGAGCGGAGGACTGTAGATCTAAATTAGCAATCCTTAGGTCGCTGGTTCAATTCCGGCTCGAAGGAAGTTTTGTGTATTCTATCAGATGTTTTCAACCTTCTGGCAAATACCAGACAGCTATGCTCTTTCTGGACATGTAGACAGAAACACAACCGGAAAGTTTTTTCTCCAGTTTGCCTTGTGAATTCAAATCTTAGGCAGCAACAGTGCTTTTACTTTATGGAGATGCTGAGCACCAATGTGAAAACGTCTTCAACTGTAGCATGCTACCCAAGCAAAAGGAACCAACGTCCCTGGGTGGACTCGAACCACCAACCTTTCGGTTAACAGCCGAACGCGCTAACCGATTGCGCCACAGAGACACAAACGCCTGCCGAACTTTCGTCTAACAGCCGGACGCACCCACCAGTTTTAACCGGAACCTTAAACAATGGTCAGACACCATTTCCTCTAATGATTTTCAACAATAATATGACACAAGAAAGCAAAAAAAAACAAAGAAACAATTGCAGAACCCCAGGAGTACTCTAGTCGCCAACAAATATGTAATGGCTGAAAATTTACATGTCATCGACATGAACACAAACAGTCATTAGAATTTTACTCTGTACATCTGTTAACACAAGCAGAGTGGCGCAGCGGAAGCGTGCTGGGCCCATAACCCAGAGGTCGATGGATCGAAACCATCCTCTGCTAAATTGTGCTGCATTACAACTTTTTTCTACAAACTAGGTAAGTTTTTTTTCATTCCCCCAGTTTGGTTCTCTATATACAGAGAAATGGTTTACTAGAAAATTGCACGACTGTATTTGTAGGCCATAATTCACATTGTGAAACCCAGCGGTCAATGGATTGAAACCAACCTCTTCTAAATAGTTGTGTTTTATAAACTTCATCATTGCATATCAACTGAACTTTTCTGTCAACAGCAAACGTGTCTCGGATCAAAAACACTAGTCAAAATCCTAAATCCCAGTACAACTCGTGCCAAAGGACCAGAAGGAGATTCGCGACCTCTCAGCATTTTCTATATTCAAACCAAACCATAAAAGATCAATCTTTTCGCTTGGGATTGTGCTGCATTACAACTTTTTTCTACAAACTAGGTAAGTTTTTTTTCATTCCCCCAGTTTGGTTCTCTATATACAGAGACATGGTTTACTAGAAAATTGCTCGACTGTATTTGTAGGCCATAATTCACATTGTGAAACCCAGCGGTCGATGGATCGAAACCAACCTCTGCTAAATAGTTGTGTTTTATAAACTTCATCATTGCATATCAACTGAACTTTTCTGTCAACAGCAAACGTGTCTCGGATCAAAAACACTAGTCAAAATCCTAAATCCCAGTACAACTCGTGCCAAAGGACCAGAAGGAGATTCGCGACCTCTCAGCATTTTCTATATTCAAACCAAACCATAAAAGGTCAATCTTTTTGCTTGGGATTGTGCTGCATTACAACTTTTTTCTACAAACTAGGTAAGTTTTTTTTACTCCCCCAGTCTGGTTCTCTACATACATAGAAATGGTTTGCTAGAAAATTGCCCGACTGTATTTGTAGGCCATAATTCACATTGTGAAACCCAGCGGTCGATGGATCGAAACCAACCTCTGCTAAATAGTTGTGATTTATAAACTTCATCATTGCATATCAACTGAACTTTTCTGTCAACAGCAAACGTGTCTCGGATCAAAAACACTAGTCAAAATCCTAAATCCCAGTACAACTCGTGCCAAAGGACCAGAAGGAGATTCGCGACCTCTCAGCATTTTCTATATTCAAACCAAACCATAAAAGGTCAATCTTTTTGCTTGGGATTGTGCTGCATTACAACTTTTTTCTACAAACTAGGTAAGTTTTTTTTACTCCCCCAGTCTGGTTCTCTACATACATAGAAATGGTTTGCTATAAAATTGCCCGACTGTATTTGTAGGCCATAATTCACATTGTGAACTCCGTAGATGTTCTTCAAATATGGGAGAAAGGAATCTGTACTTAAAAAAAAAAAAAAAAAAAAAAAAAAAAGCACTCAATGGCACATTTGACTATAAGTAAACTGTGACATGGTGTGGCTTGAAACTGATAATGGCGTTCGTCGGGCATGGGGGATTAGCTCAAGTGGTAGAGCGCTCGCTTAGCATGCGAGAGGTAGCGGGATCGATGCCCGCATTCTCCAATACAATCTTTGGATTCCTTTTTCAGTTGGCCGAGTGAATTGTTTTTGCCACCTGCTCGTGGCACACACGTCCAAACCTTGAAGACTTTCAACAATGGCTAAATCAAGCCTTCGAGTTTTTTTTACTCCCCCAGTCTGGTTCTCTTCATACATAGAAATGGTTTGCTAGAAAATTGCCCGACTGTATTTGTAGGCCATAATTCACATTGTGAAACCCAGCGGTCGATGGATCGAAACCAACCTCTGCTAAATAGTTGTGATTTATAAACTTCATCATTGCATATCAACTGAACTTTTCTGTCAACAGCAAACGTGTCTCGGATCAAAAACACTAGTCAAAATCCTAAATCCCAGTACAACTCGTGCCAAAGGACCAGAAGGAGATTCGCGACCTCTCAGCATTTTCTATATTCAAACCAAACCATAAAAGGTCAATCTTTTTGCTTGGGATTGTGCTGCATTACAACTTTTTTCTACAAACTAGGTAAGTTTTTTTTACTCCCCCAGTCTGGTTCTCTACATACGTAGAAATGGTTTGCTAGAAAATTGCTCGACTTTATTTGTAGGCCATAATTCACATTGTGAACTCCGTAGATGTTCTTCAAATATGGGAGAAAGGAATCTGTACTTAAAAAAAAAAAAAAAAAAAAAGCACTCAATGGCACATTTGACTATAAGTAAACTGTGACATGGTGTGGCGTGAAACTGATAATGGCGTTCGTCGGGCATGGGGGATTAGCTCAAGTGGTAGAGCGCTCGCTTAGCATGCGAGAGGTAGCGGGATCTGATGCCCGCATTCTCCAATACAATCTTTGGATTCCTTTTTCAGTTGGCCGAGTGAATTGTTTTTGCCACCTGCTCGTGGCACACACGTCCAAACCTTGAAGACTTTCAACAATGGCTAAATCAAGCCTTCGATAGCTCAGCTGGTAGAGCGGAGGACTGTAGATCTAAATTAGCAATCCTTAGGTCGCTGGTTCAATTCCGGCTCGAAGGAAGTTTTGTGTATTCTATCAGATGTTTTCAACCTTCTGGCAAATACCAGACAGCTATGCTCTTTCTGGACATGTAGACAGAAACACAACCGGAAAGTTTTTTCTCCAGTTTGCCTTGTGAATTCAAATCTTAGGCAGCAACAGTGCTTTTACTTTATGGAGATGCTGAGCACCAATGTGAAAACGTCTTCAACTGTAGCATGCTACCCAAGCAAAAGGAACCAACGTCCCTGGGTGGACTCGAACCACCAACCTTTCGGTTAACAGCCGAACGCGCTAACCGATTGCGCCACAGAGACACAAACGCCTGCCGAACTTTCGTCTAACAGCCGGACGCACCCACCAGTTTTAACCGGAACCTTAAACAATGGTCAGACACCATTTCCTCTAATGATTTTCAACAATAATATGACACAAGAAAGCAAAAAAAAACAAAGAAACAATTGCAGAACCCCAGGAGTACTCTAGTCGCCAACAAATATGTAATGGCTGAAAATTTACATGTCATCGACATGAACACAAACAGTCATTAGAATTTTACTCTGTACATCTGTTAACACAAGCAGAGTGGCGCAGCGGAAGCGTGCTGGGCCCATAACCCAGAGGTCGATGGATCAAAACCATCCTCTGCTAAATTGTGCTGCATTACAACTTTTTTCTACAAACTAGGTAAGTTTTTTTTCATTCCCCCAGTTTGGTTCTCTATATACAGAGAAATGGTTTACTAGAAAATTGCACGACTGTATTTGTAGGCCATAATTCACATTGTGAAACCCAGCGGTCAATGGATTGAAACCAACCTCTTCTAAATAGTTGTGTTTTATAAACTTCATCATTGCATATCAACTGAACTTTTCTGTCAACAGCAAACGTGTCTCGGATCAAAAACACTAGTCAAAATCCTAAATCCCAGTACAACTCGTGCCAAAGGACCAGAAGGAGATTCGCGACCTCTCAGCATTTTCTATATTCAAACCAAACCATAAAAGATCAATCTTTTCGCTTGGGATTGTGCTGCATTACAACTTTTTTCTACAAACTAGGTAAGTTTTTTTTCATTCCCCCAGTTTGGTTCTCTATATACAGAGAAATGGTTTACTAGAAAATTGCTCGACTGTATTTGTAGGCCATAATTCACATTGTGAAACCCAGCGGTCGATGGATCGAAACCAACCTCTGCTAAATAGTTGTGTTTTATAAACTTCATCATTGCATATCAACTGAACTTTTCTGTCAACAGCAAACGTGTCTCGGATCAAAAACACTAGTCAAAATCCTAAATCCCAGTACAACTCGTGCCAAAGGACCAGAAGGAGATTCGCGACCTCTCAGCATTTTCTATATTCAAACCAAACCATAAAAGGTCAATCTTTTTGCTTGGGATTGTGCTGCATTACAACTTTTTTCTACAAACTAGGTAAGTTTTTTTTACTCCCCCAGTCTGGTTCTCTACATACATAGAAATGGTTTGCTAGAAAATTGCCCGACTGTATTTGTAGGCCATAATTCACATTGTGAAACCCAGCGGTCGATGGATCGAAACCAACCTCTGCTAAATAGTTGTGTTTTATAAACTTCATCATTGCATATCAACTGAACTTTTCTGTCAACAGCAAACGTGTCTCGGATCAAAAACACTAGTCAAAATCCTAAATCCCAGTACAACTCGTGCCAAAGGACCAGAAGGAGATTCGCGACCTCTCAGCATTTTCTATATTCAAACCAAACCATAAAAGGTCAATCTTTTTGCTTGGGATTGTGCTGCATTACAACTTTTTTCTACAAACTAGGTAAGTTTTTTTTACTCCCCCAGTCTGGTTCTCTACATACATAGAAATGGTTTGCTAGAAAATTGCCCGACTGTATTTGTAGGCCATAATTCACATTGTGAAACCCAGCGGTCGATGGATCGAAACCAACCTCTGCTAAATAGTTGTGATTTATAAACTTCATCATTGCATATCAACTGAACTTTTCTGTCAACAGCAAACGTGTCTCGGATCAAAAACACTAGTCAAAATCCTAAATCCCAGTACAACTCGTGCCAAAGGACCAGAAGGAGATTCGCGACCTCTCAGCATTTTCTATATTCAAACCAAACCATAAAAGGTCAATCTTTTTGCTTGGGATTGTGCTGCATTACAACTTTTTTCTACAAACTAGGTAAGTTTTTTTTACTCCCCCAGTCTGGTTCTCTACATACATAGAAATGGTTTGCTAGAAAATTGCCCGACTGTATTTGTAGGCCATAATTCACATTGTGAAACCCAGCGGTCGATGGATCGAAACCAACCTCTGCTAAATAGTTGTGATTTATAAACTTCATCATTGCATATCAACTGAACTTTTCTGTCAACAGCAAACGTGTCTCGGATCAAAAACACTAGTCAAAATCCTAAATCCCAGTACAACTCGTGCCAAAGGACCAGAAGGAGATTCGCGACCTCTCAGCATTTTCTATATTCAAACCAAACCATAAAAGGTCAATCTTTTTGCTTGGGATTGTGCTGCATTACAACTTTTTTCTACAAACTAGGTAAGTTTTTTTTACTCCCCCAGTCTGGTTCTCTACATACATAGAAATGGTTTGCTAGAAAATTGCCCGACTGTATTTGTAGGCCATAATTCACATTGTGAACTCCGTAGATGTTCTTCAAATATGGGAGAAAGGAATCTGTACTTAAAAAAAAAAAAAAAAAAAGCACTCAATGGCACATTTGACTATAAGTAAACTGTGACATGGTGTGGCGTGAAACTGATAATGGCGTTCGTCGGGCATGGGGGATTAGCTCAAGTGGTAGAGCGCTCGCTTAGCATGCGAGAGGTAGCGGGATCGATGCCCGCATTCTCCAATACAATCTTTGGATTCCTTTTTCAGTTGGCCGAGTGAATTGTTTATGCCACCTGCTCGTGGCACACACGTCCAAACCTTGAAGACTTTCAACAATGGCTAAATCAAGCCTTCGATAGCTCAGCTGGTAGAGCGGAGGACTGTAGATCTAAATTAGCAATCCTTAGGTCGCTGGTTCAATTCCGGCTCGAAGGAAGTTTTGTGTATTCTATCAGATGTTTTCAACCTTCTGGCAAATACCAGACAGCTATGCTCTTTCTGGACATGTAGACAGAAACACAACCGGAAAGTTTTTTCTCCAGTTTGCCTTGTGAATTCAAATCTTAGGCAGCAACAGTGCTTTTACTTTATGGAGATGCTGAGCACCAATGTGAAAACGTCTTCAACTGTAGCATGCTACCCAAGCAAAAGGAACCAACGTCCCTGGGTGGACTCGAACCACCAACCTTTCGGTTAACAGCCGAACGCGCTAACCGATTGCGCCACAGAGACACAAACGCCTGCCGAACTTTCGTCTAACAGCCGGACGCACCCACCAGTTTTAACCGGAACCTTAAACAATGGTCAGACACCATTTCCTCTAATGATTTTCAACAATAATATGACACAAGAAAGCAAAAAAAAACAAAGAAACAATTGCAGAACCCCAGGAGTACTCTAGTCGCCAACAAATATGTAATGGCTGAAAATTTACATGTCATCGACATGAACACAAACAGTCATTAGAATTTTACTCTGTACATCTGTTAACACAAGCAGAGTGGCGCAGCGGAAGCGTGCTGGGCCCATAACCCAGAGGTTGATGGATCGAAACCATCCTCTGCTAAATTGTGCTGCATTGCATCTTTTTCTACAAACTAGCTAAGTTTTTTTTCACTTCCCCATTTTGGTTCTCTATATACAGAGAAATGGTTTGCTAGAAAATTGCTCGACTGTATTTGTAGACCATAATTCACATTGTGAAACCCAGCGGTCAATGGATTGAAACCAACCTCTGCTAAATAGTTGTGTTTTATAAACTTCATCATTGCATATCAACTGAACTTTTCTGTCAACAGCAAACGTGTCTCGGATCAAAAACACTAGTCAAAATCCTAAATCCCAGTACAACTCGTGCCAAAGGACCAGAAGGAGATTCGCGACCTCTCAGCATTTTCTATATTCAAACCAAACCATAAAAGATCAATCTTTTCGCTTGGGATTGTGCTGCATTACAACTTTTTTCTACAAACTAGGTAAGTTTTTTTTCATTCCCCCAGTTTGGTTCTCTATATACAGAGAAATGGTTTACTAGAAAATTGCTCGACTGTATTTGTAGGCCATAATTCACATTGTGAAACCCAGCGGTTGATGGATCGAAACCAACCTCTGCTAAATAGTTGTGTTTTATAAACTTCATCATTGCATATCAACTGAACTTTTCTGTCAACAGCAAACGTGTCTCGGATCAAAAACACTAGTCAAAATCCTAAATCCCAGTACAACTCGTGCCAAAGGACCAGAAGGAGATTCGCGACCTCTCAGCATTTTCTATATTCAAACCAAACCATAAAAGGTCAATCTTTTTGCTTGGGATTGTGCTGCATTACAACTTTTTTCTACAAACTAGGTAAGTTTTTTTTACTCCCCCAGTCTGGTTCTCTACATACATAGAAATGGTTTGCTAGAAAATTGCCCGACTGTATTTGTAGGCCATAATTCACATTGTGAAACCCAGCGGTCGATGGATCGAAACCAACCTCTGCTAAATAGTTGTGATTTATAAACTTCATCATTGCATATCAACTGAACTTTTCTGTCAACAGCAAACGTGTCTCGGATCAAAAACACTAGTCAAAATCCTAAATCCCAGTACAACTCGTGCCAAAGGACCAGAAGGAGATTCGCGACCTCTCAGTATTTTCTATATTCAAACCAAACCATAAAAGGTCAATCTTTTTGCTTGGGATTGTGCTGCATTACAACTTTTTTCTACAAACTAGGTAAGTTTTTTTTACTCCCCCAGTCTGGTTCTCTACATACATAGAAATGGTTTGCTAGAAAATTGCTCGACTTTATTTGTAGGCCATAATTCACATTGTGAACTCCGTAGATGTTCTTCAAATATGGGAGAAAGGAATCTGTACTTAAAAAAAAAAAAAAAAAAAAAGCACTCAATGGCACATTTGACTATAAGTAAACTGTGACATGGTGTGGCGTGAAACTGATAATGGCGTTCGTCGGGCATGGGGGATTAGCTCAAGTGGTAGAGCGCTCGCTTAGCATGCGAGAGGTAGCGGGATCGATGCCCGCATTCTCCAATACAATCTTTGGATTCCTTTTTCAGTTGGCCGAGTGAATTGTTTTTGCCACCTGCTCGTGGCACACACGTCCAAACCTTGAAGACTTTCAACAATGGCTAAATCAAGCCTTCGATAGCTCAGCTGGTAGAGCGGAGGACTGTAGATCTAAATTAGCAATCCTTAGGTCGCTGGTTCAATTCCGGCTCGAAGGAAGTTTTGTGTATTCTATCAGATGTTTTCAACCTTCTGGCAAATACCAGACAGCTATGCTCTTTCTGGACATGTAGACAGAAACACAACCGGAAAGTTTTTTCTCCAGTTTGCCTTGTGAATTCAAATCTTAGGCAGCAACAGTGCTTTTACTTTATGGAGATGCTGAGCACCAATGTGAAAACGTCTTCAACTGTAGCATGCTACCCAAGCAAAAGGAACCAACGTCCCTGGGTGGACTCGAACCACCAACCTTTCGGTTAACAGCCGAACGCGCTAACCGATTGCGCCACAGAGACACAAACGCCTGCCGAACTTTCGTCTAACAGCCGGACGCACCCACCAGTTTTAACCGGAACCTTAAACAATGGTCAGACACCATTTCCTCTAATGATTTTCAACAATAATATGACACAAGAAAGCAAAAAAAAACAAAGAAACAATTGCAGAACCCCAGGAGTACTCTAGTCGCCAACAAATATGTAATGGCTGAAAATTTACATGTCATCGACATGAACACAAACAGTCATTAGAATTTTACTCTGTACATCTGTTAACACAAGCAGAGTGGCGCAGCGGAAGCGTGCTGGGCCCATAACCCAGAGGTCGATGGATCGAAACCATCCTCTGCTAAATTGTGCTGCATTGCATCTTTTTCTACAAACTAGCTAAGTTTTTTTTCACTTCCCCATTTTGGTTCTCTATATACAGAGAAATGGTTTGCTAGAAAATTGCTCGACTGTATTTGTAGACCATAATTCACATTGTGAAACCCAGCGGTCAATGGATTGAAACCAACCTCTGCTAAATAGTTGTGTTTTATAAACTTCATCATTGCATATCAACTGAACTTTTCTGTCAACAGCAAACGTGTCTCGGATCAAAAACACTAGTCAAAATCCTAAATCCCAGTACAACTCGTGCCAAAGGACCAGAAGGAGATTCGCGACCTCTCAGCATTTTCTATATTCAAACCAAACCATAAAAGATCAATCTTTTCGCTTGGGATTGTGCTGCATTACAACTTTTTTCTACAAACTAGGTAAGTTTTTTTTCATTCCCCCAGTTTGGTTCTCTATATACAGAGAAATGGTTTACTAGAAAATTGCTCGACTGTATTTGTAGGCCATAATTCACATTGTGAAACCCAGCGGTTGATGGATCGAAACCAACCTCTGCTAAATAGTTGTGTTTTATAAACTTCATCATTGCATATCAACTGAACTTTTCTGTCAACAGCAAACGTGTCTCGGATCAAAAACACTAGTCAAAATCCTAAATCCCAGTACAACTCGTGCCAAAGGACCAGAAGGAGATTCGCGACCTCTCAGCATTTTCTATATTCAAACCAAACCATAAAAGGTCAATCTTTTTGCTTGGGATTGTGCTGCATTACAACTTTTTTCTACAAACTAGGTAAGTTTTTTTTACTCCCCCAGTCTGGTTCTCTACATACATAGAAATGGTTTGCTAGAAAATTGCCCGACTGTATTTGTAGGCCATAATTCACATTGTGAAACCCAGCGGTCGATGGATCGAAACCAACCTCTGCTAAATAGTTGTGATTTATAAACTTCATCATTGCATATCAACTGAACTTTTCTGTCAACAGCAAACGTGTCTCGGATCAAAAACACTAGTCAAAATCCTAAATCCCAGTACAACTCGTGCCAAAGGACCAGAAGGAGATTCGCGACCTCTCAGCATTTTCTATATTCAAACCAAACCATAAAAGGTCAATCTTTTTGCTTGGGATTGTGCTGCATTACAACTTTTTTCTACAAACTAGGTAAGTTTTTTTTACTCCCCCAGTCTGGTTCTCTACATACGTAGAAATGGTTTGCTAGAAAATTGCTCGACTTTATTTGTAGGCCATAATTCACATTGTGAACTCCGTAGATGTTCTTCAAATATGGGAGAAAGGAATCTGTACTTAAAAAAAAAAAAAAAAAAAAAGCACTCAATGGCACATTTGACTATAAGTAAACTGTGACATGGTGTGGCGTGAAACTGATAATGGCGTTCGTCGGGCATGGGGGATTAGCTCAAGTGGTAGAGCGCTCGCTTAGCATGCGAGAGGTAGCGGGATCGATGCCCGCATTCTCCAATACAATCTTTGGATTCCTTTTTCAGTTGGCCGAGTGAATTGTTTTTGCCACCTGCTCGTGGCACACACGTCCAAACCTTGAAGACTTTCAACAATGGCTAAATCAAGCCTTCGAGTTTTTTTTACTCCCCCAGTCTGGTTCTCTACATACATAGAAATGGTTTGCTAGAAAATTGCCCGACTGTATTTGTAGGCCATAATTCACATTGTGAAACCCAGCGGTCGATGGATCGAAACCAACCTCTGCTAAATAGTTGTGATTTATAAACTTCATCATTGCATATCAACTGAACTTTTCTGTCAACAGCAAACGTGTCTCGGATCAAAAACACTAGTCAAAATCCTAAATCCCAGTACAACTCGTGCCAAAGGACCAGAAGGAGATTCGCGACCTCTCAGCATTTTCTATATTCAAACCAAACCATAAAAGGTCAATCTTTTTGCTTGGGATTGTGCTGCATTACAACTTTTTTCTACAAACTAGGTAAGTTTTTTTTACTCCCCCAGTCTGGTTCTCTACATACGTAGAAATAGTTTGCTAGAAAATTGCTCGACTTTATTTGTAGGCCATAATTCACATTGTGAACTCCGTAGATGTTCTTCAAATATGGGAGAAAGGAATCTGTACTTAAAAAAAAAAAAAAAAAAAAGCACTCAATGGCACATTTGACTATAAGTAAACTGTGACATGGTGTGGCGTGAAACTGATAATGGCGTTCGTCGGGCATGGGGGATTAGCTCAAGTGGTAGAGCGCTCGCTTAGCATGCGAGAGGTAGCGGGATCGATGCCCGCATTCTCCAATACAATCTTTGGATTCCTTTTTCAGTTGGCCGAGTGAATTGTTTTTGCCACCTGCTCGTGGCACACACGTCCAAACCTTGAAGACTTTCAACAATGGCTAAATCAAGCCTTCGAGTTTTTTTTACTCCCCCAGTCTGGTTCTCTACATACATAGAAATGGTTTGCTAGAAAATTGCCCGACTGTATTTGTAGGCCATAATTCACATTGTGAAACCCAGCGGTCGATGGATCGAAACCAACCTCTGCTAAATAGTTGTGATTTATAAACTTCATCATTGCATATCAACTGAACTTTTCTGTCAACAGCAAACGTGTCTCGGATCAAAAACACTAGTCAAAATCCTAAATCCCAGTACAACTCGTGCCAAAGGACCAGAAGGAGATTCGCGACCTCTCAGCATTTTCTATATTCAAACCAAACCATAAAAGGTCAATCTTTTTGCTTGGGATTGTGCTGCATTACAACTTTTTTCTACAAACTAGGTAAGTTTTTTTTACTCCCCCAGTCTGGTTCTCTACATACGTAGAAATGGTTTGCTAGAAAATTGCTCGACTTTATTTGTAGGCCATAATTCACATTGTGAACTCCGTAGATGTTCTTCAAATATGGGAGAAAGGAATCTGTACTTAAAAAAAAAAAAAAAAAAAAAGCACTCAATGGCACATTTGACTATAAGTAAACTGTGACATGGTGTGGCGTGAAACTGATAATGGCGTTCGTCGGGCATGGGGGATTAGCTCAAGTGGTAGAGCGCTCGCTTAGCATGCGAGAGGTAGCGGGATCTGATGCCCGCATTCTCCAATACAATCTTTGGATTCCTTTTTCAGTTGGCCGAGTGAATTGTTTTTGCCACCTGCTCGTGGCACACACGTCCAAACCTTGAAGACTTTTAACAATGGCTAAATCAAGCCTTCGATAGCTCAGCTGGTAGAGCGGAGGACTGTAGATCTAAATTAGCAATCCTTAGGTCGCTGGTTCAATTCCGGCTCGAAGGAAGTTTTGTGTATTCTATCAGATGTTTTCAACCTTCTGGCAAATACCAGACAGCTATGCTCTTTCTGGACATGTAGACAGAAACACAACCGGAAAGTTTTTTCTCCAGTTTGCCTTGTGAATTCAAATCTTAGGCAGCAACAGTGCTTTTACTTTATGGAGATGCTGAGCACCAATGTGAAAACGTCTTCAACTGTAGCATGCTACCCAAGCAAAAGGAACCAACGTCCCTGGGTGGACTCGAACCACCAACCTTTCGGTTAACAGCCGAACGCGCTAACCGATTGCGCCACAGAGACACAAACGCCTGCCGAACTTTCGTCTAACAGCCGGACGCACCCACCAGTTTTAACCGGAACCTTAAACAATGGTCAGACACCATTTCCTCTAATGATTTTCAACAATAATATGACACAAGAAAGCAAAAAAAAACAAAGAAACAATTGCAGAACCCCAGGAGTACTCTAGTCGCCAACAAATATGTAATGGCTGAAAATTTACATGTCATCGACATGAACACAAACAGTCATTAGAATTTTACTCTGTACATCTGTTAACACAAGCAGAGTGGCGCAGCGGAAGCGTGCTGGGCCCATAACCCAGAGGTCGATGGATCAAAACCATCCTCTGCTAAATTGTGCTGCATTACAACTTTTTTCTACAAACTAGGTAAGTTTTTTTTCATTCCCCCAGTTTGGTTCTCTATATACAGAGAAATGGTTTACTAGAAAATTGCACGACTGTATTTGTAGGCCATAATTCACATTGTGAAACCCAGCGGTCAATGGATTGAAACCAACCTCTTCTAAATAGTTGTGTTTTATAAACTTCATCATTGCATATCAACTGAACTTTTCTGTCAACAGCAAACGTGTCTCGGATCAAAAACACTAGTCAAAATCCTAAATCCCAGTACAACTCGTGCCAAAGGACCAGAAGGAGATTCGCGACCTCTCAGCATTTTCTATATTCAAACCAAACCATAAAAGATCAATCTTTTCGCTTGGGATTGTGCTGCATTACAACTTTTTTCTACAAACTAGGTAAGTTTTTTTTCATTCCCCCAGTTTGGTTCTCTATATACAGAGAAATGGTTTACTAGAAAATTGCTCGACTGTATTTGTAGGCCATAATTCACATTGTGAAACCCAGCGGTTGATGGATCGAAACCAACCTCTGCTAAATAGTTGTGTTTTATAAACTTCATCATTGCATATCAACTGAACTTTTCTGTCAACAGCAAACGTGTCTCGGATCAAAAACACTAGTCAAAATCCTAAATCCCAGTACAACTCGTGCCAAAGGACCAGAAGGAGATTCGCGACCTCTCAGCATTTTCTATATTCAAACCAAACCATAAAAGGTCAATCTTTTTGCTTGGGATTGTGCTGCATTACAACTTTTTTCTACAAACTAGGTAAGTTTTTTTTACTCCCCCAGTCTGGTTCTCTACATACATAGAAATGGTTTGCTAGAAAATTGCCCGACTGTATTTGTAGGCCATAATTCACATTGTGAAACCCAGCGGTCGATGGATCGAAACCAACCTCTGCTAAATAGTTGTGATTTATAAACTTCATCATTGCATATCAACTGAACTTTTCTGTCAACAGCAAACGTGTCTCGGATCAAAAACACTAGTCAAAATCCTAAATCCCAGTACAACTCGTGCCAAAGGACCAGAAGGAGATTCGCGACCTCTCAGCATTTTCTATATTCAAACCAAACCATAAAAGGTCAATCTTTTTGCTTGGGATTGTGCTGCATTACAACTTTTTTCTACAAACTAGGTAAGTTTTTTTTACTCCCCCAGTCTGGTTCTCTACATACGTAGAAATGGTTTGCTAGAAAATTGCTCGACTTTATTTGTAGGCCATAATTCACATTGTGAACTCCGTAGATGTTCTTCAAATATGGGAGAAAGGAATCTGTACTTAAAAAAAAAAAAAAAAAAAAAGCACTCAATGGCACATTTGACTATAAGTAAACTGTGACATGGTGTGGCGTGAAACTGATAATGGCGTTCGTCGGGCATGGGGGATTAGCTCAAGTGGTAGAGCGCTCGCTTAGCATGCGAGAGGTAGCGGGATCGATGCCCGCATTCTCCAATACAATCTTTGGATTCCTTTTTCAGTTGGCCGAGTGAATTGTTTTTGCCACCTGCTCGTGGCACACACGTCCAAACCTTGAAGACTTTCAACAATGGCTAAATCAAGCCTTCGAGTTTTTTTTACTCCCCCAGTCTGGTTCTCTACATACATAGAAATGGTTTGCTAGAAAATTGCCCGACTGTATTTGTAGGCCATAATTCACATTGTGAAACCCAGCGGTCGATGGATCGAAACCAACCTCTGCTAAATAGTTGTGATTTATAAACTTCATCATTGCATATCAACTGAACTTTTCTGTCAACAGCAAACGTGTCTCGGATCAAAAACACTAGTCAAAATCCTAAATCCCAGTACAACTCGTGCCAAAGGACCAGAAGGAGATTCGCGACCTCTCAGCATTTTCTATATTCAAACCAAACCATAAAAGGTCAATCTTTTTGCTTGGGATTGTGCTGCATTACAACTTTTTTCTACAAACTAGGTAAGTTTTTTTTACTCCCCCAGTCTGGTTCTCTACATACGTAGAAATAGTTTGCTAGAAAATTGCTCGACTTTATTTGTAGGCCATAATTCACATTGTGAACTCCGTAGATGTTCTTCAAATATGGGAGAAAGGAATCTGTACTTAAAAAAAAAAAAAAAAAAAAGCACTCAATGGCACATTTGACTATAAGTAAACTGTGACATGGTGTGGCGTGAAACTGATAATGGCGTTCGTCGGGCATGGGGGATTAGCTCAAGTGGTAGAGCGCTCGCTTAGCATGCGAGAGGTAGCGGGATCGATGCCCGCATTCTCCAATACAATCTTTGGATTCCTTTTTCAGTTGGCCGAGTGAATTGTTTTTGCCACCTGCTCGTGGCACACACGTCCAAACCTTGAAGACTTTCAACAATGGCTAAATCAAGCCTTCGAGTTTTTTTTACTCCCCCAGTCTGGTTCTCTACATACATAGAAATGGTTTGCTAGAAAATTGCCCGACTGTATTTGTAGGCCATAATTCACATTGTGAAACCCAGCGGTCGATGGATCGAAACCAACCTCTGCTAAATAGTTGTGATTTATAAACTTCATCATTGCATATCAACTGAACTTTTCTGTCAACAGCAAACGTGTCTCGGATCAAAAACACTAGTCAAAATCCTAAATCCCAGTACAACTCGTGCCAAAGGACCAGAAGGAGATTCGCGACCTCTCAGCATTTTCTATATTCAAACCAAACCATAAAAGGTCAATCTTTTTGCTTGGGATTGTGCTGCATTACAACTTTTTTCTACAAACTAGGTAAGTTTTTTTTACTCCCCCAGTCTGGTTCTCTACATACGTAGAAATGGTTTGCTAGAAAATTGCTCGACTTTATTTGTAGGCCATAATTCACATTGTGAACTCCGTAGATGTTCTTCAAATATGGGAGAAAGGAATCTGTACTTAAAAAAAAAAAAAAAAAAAAAGCACTCAATGGCACATTTGACTATAAGTAAACTGTGACATGGTGTGGCGTGAAACTGATAATGGCGTTCGTCGGGCATGGGGGATTAGCTCAAGTGGTAGAGCGCTCGCTTAGCATGCGAGAGGTAGCGGGATCTGATGCCCGCATTCTCCAATACAATCTTTG
The DNA here is from genome assembly GCF_039654945.1 of Dendrobates tinctorius. Classification (NCBI taxonomy): domain Eukaryota; kingdom Metazoa; phylum Chordata; class Amphibia; order Anura; family Dendrobatidae; genus Dendrobates; species Dendrobates tinctorius. Next base: position 11,552,927 of record NW_027361918.1, on the reverse strand, counting down.
GATTCCTTTTTCAGTTGGCCGAGTGAATTGTTTTTGCCACCTGCTCGTGGCACACACGTCCAAACCTTGAAGACTTTTAACAATGGCTAAATCAAGCCTTCGATAGCTCAGCTGGTAGAGCGGAGGACTGTAGATCTAAATTAGCAATCCTTAGGTCGCTGGTTCAATTCCGGCTCGAAGGAAGTTTTGTGTATTCTATCAGATGTTTTCAACCTTCTGGCAAATACCAGACAGCTATGCTCTTTCTGGACATGTAGACAGAAACACAACCGGAAAGTTTTTTCTCCAGTTTGCCTTGTGAATTCAAATCTTAGGCAGCAACAGTGCTTTTACTTTATGGAGATGCTGAGCACCAATGTGAAAACGTCTTCAACTGTAGCATGCTACCCAAGCAAAAGGAACCAACGTCCCTGGGTGGACTCGAACCACCAACCTTTCGGTTAACAGCCGAACGCGCTAACCGATTGCGCCACAGAGACACAAACGCCTGCCGAACTTTCGTCTAACAGCCGGACGCACCCACCAGTTTTAACCGGAACCTTAAACAATGGTCAGACACCATTTCCTCTAATGATTTTCAACAATAATATGACACAAGAAAGCAAAAAAAAACAAAGAAACAATTGCAGAACCCCAGGAGTACTCTAGTCGCCAACAAATATGTAATGGCTGAAAATTTACATGTCATCGACATGAACACAAACAGTCATTAGAATTTTACTCTGTACATCTGTTAACACAAGCAGAGTGGCGCAGCGGAAGCGTGCTGGGCCCATAACCCAGAGGTCGATGGATCAAAACCATCCTCTGCTAAATTGTGCTGCATTACAACTTTTTTCTACAAACTAGGTAAGTTTTTTTTCATTCCCCCAGTTTGGTTCTCTATATACAGAGAAATGGTTTACTAGAAAATTGCACGACTGTATTTGTAGGCCATAATTCACATTGTGAAACCCAGCGGTCAATGGATTGAAACCAACCTCTTCTAAATAGTTGTGTTTTATAAACTTCATCATTGCATATCAACTGAACTTTTCTGTCAACAGCAAACGTGTCTCGGATCAAAAACACTAGTCAAAATCCTAAATCCCAGTACAACTCGTGCCAAAGGACCAGAAGGAGATTCGCGACCTCTCAGCATTTTCTATATTCAAACCAAACCATAAAAGATCAATCTTTTCGCTTGGGATTGTGCTGCATTACAACTTTTTTCTACAAACTAGGTAAGTTTTTTTTCATTCCCCCAGTTTGGTTCTCTATATACAGAGAAATGGTTTACTAGAAAATTGCTCGACTGTATTTGTAGGCCATAATTCACATTGTGAAACCCAGCGGTCGATGGATCGAAACCAACCTCTGCTAAATAGTTGTGTTTTATAAACTTCATCATTGCATATCAACTGAACTTTTCTGTCAACAGCAAACGTGTCTCGGATCAAAAACACTAGTCAAAATCCTAAATCCCAGTACAACTCGTGCCAAAGGACCAGAAGGAGATTCGCGACCTCTCAGCATTTTCTATATTCAAACCAAACCATAAAAGGTCAATCTTTTTGCTTGGGATTGTGCTGCATTACAACTTTTTTCTACAAACTAGGTAAGTTTTTTTTACTCCCCCAGTCTGGTTCTCTACATACATAGAAATGGTTTGCTAGAAAATTGCCCGACTGTATTTGTAGGCCATAATTCACATTGTGAAACCCAGCGGTCGATGGATCGAAACCAACCTCTGCTAAATAGTTGTGTTTTATAAACTTCATCATTGCATATCAACTGAACTTTTCTGTCAACAGCAAACGTGTCTCGGATCAAAAACACTAGTCAAAATCCTAAATCCCAGTACAACTCGTGCCAAAGGACCAGAAGGAGATTCGCGACCTCTCAGCATTTTCTATATTCAAACCAAACCATAAAAGGTCAATCTTTTTGCTTGGGATTGTGCTGCATTACAACTTTTTTCTACAAACTAGGTAAGTTTTTTTTACTCCCCCAGTCTGGTTCTCTACATACATAGAAATGGTTTGCTAGAAAATTGCCCGACTGTATTTGTAGGCCATAATTCACATTGTGAAACCCAGCGGTCGATGGATCGAAACCAACCTCTGCTAAATAGTTGTGATTTATAAACTTCATCATTGCATATCAACTGAACTTTTCTGTCAACAGCAAACGTGTCTCGGATCAAAAACACTAGTCAAAATCCTAAATCCCAGTACAACTCGTGCCAAAGGACCAGAAGGAGATTCGCGACCTCTCAGCATTTTCTATATTCAAACCAAACCATAAAAGGTCAATCTTTTTGCTTGGGATTGTGCTGCATTACAACTTTTTTCTACAAACTAGGTAAGTTTTTTTTACTCCCCCAGTCTGGTTCTCTACATACGTAGAAATGGTTTGCTAGAAAATTGCTCGACTTTATTTGTAGGCCATAATTCACATTGTGAACTCCGTAGATGTTCTTCAAATATGGGAGAAAGGAATCTGTACTTAAAAAAAAAAAAAAAAAAAAAGCACTCAATGGCACATTTGACTATAAGTAAACTGTGACATGGTGTGGCGTGAAACTGATAATGGCGTTAGTCGGGCATGGGGGATTAGCTCAAGTGGTAGAGCGCTCGCTTAGCATGCGAGAGGTAGCGGGATCTGATGCCCGCATTCTCCAATACAATCTTTGGATTCCTTTTTCAGTTGGCCGAGTGAATTGTTTTTGCCACCTGCTCGTGGCACACACGTCCAAACCTTGAAGACTTTCAACAATGGCTAAATCAAGCCTTCGATAGCTCAGCTGGTAGAGCGGAGGACTGTAGATCTAAATTAGCAATCCTTAGGTCGCTGGTTCAATTCCGGCTCGAAGGAAGTTTTGTGTATTCTATCAGATGTTTTCAACCTTCTGGCAAATACCAGACAGCTATGCTCTTTCTGGACATGTAGACAGAAACACAACCGGAAAGTTTTTTCTCCAGTTTGCCTTGTGAATTCAAATCTTAGGCAGCAACAGTGCTTTTACTTTATGGAGATGCTGAGCACCAATGTGAAAACGTCTTCAACTGTAGCATGCTACCCAAGCAAAAGGAACCAACGTCCCTGGGTGGACTCGAACCACCAACCTTTCGGTTAACAGCCGAACGCGCTAACCGATTGCGCCACAGAGACACAAACGCCTGCCGAACTTTCGTCTAACAGCCGGACGCACCCACCAGTTTTAACCGGAACCTTAAACAATGGTCAGACACCATTTCCTCTAATGATTTTCAACAATAATATGACACAAGAATGCAAAAAAAAACAAAGAAACAATTGCAGAACCCCAGGAGTACTCTAGTCGCCAACAAATATGTAATGGCTGAAAATTTACATGTCATCGACATGAACACAAACAGTCATTAGAATTTTACTCTGTACATCTGTTAACACAAGCAGAGTGGCGCAGCGGAAGCGTGCTGGGCCCATAACCCAGAGGTCGATGGATCAAAACCATCCTCTGCTAAATTGTGCTGCATTACAACTTTTTTCTACAAACTAGGTAAGTTTTTTTTCATTCCCCCAGTTTGGTTCTCTATATACAGAGAAATGGTTTACTAGAAAATTGCACGACTGTATTTGTAGGCCATAATTCACATTGTGAAACCCATCGGTCAATGGATTGAAACCAACCTCTTCTAAATAGTTGTGTTTTATAAACTTCATCATTGCATATCAACTGAACTTTTCTGTCAACAGCAAACGTGTCTCGGATCAAAAACACTAGTCAAAATCCTAAATCCCAGTACAACTCGTGCCAAAGGACCAGAAGGAGATTCGCGACCTCTCAGCATTTTCTATATTCAAACCAAACCATAAAAGATCAATCTTTTCGCTTGGGATTGTGCTGCATTACAACTTTTTTCTACAAACTAGGTAAGTTTTTTTTCATTCCCCCAGTTTGGTTCTCTATATACAGAGAAATGGTTTACTAGAAAATTGCTCGACTGTATTTGTAGGCCATAATTCACATTGTGAAACCCAGCGGTCGATGGATCGAAACCAACCTCTGCTAAATAGTTGTGTTTTATAAACTTCATCATTGCATATCAACTGAACTTTTCTGTCAACAGAAAACGTGTCTCGGATCAAAAACACTAGTCAAAATCCTAAATCCCAGTACAACTCGTGCCAAAGGACCAGAAGGAGATTCGCGACCTCTCAGCATTTTCTATATTCAAACCAAACCATAAAAGGTCAATCTTTTTGCTTGGGATTGTGCTGCATTACAACTTTTTTCTACAAACTAGGTAAGTTTTTTTTACTCCCCCAGTCTGGTTCTCTACATACATAGAAATGGTTTGCTAGAAAATTGCCCGACTGTATTTGTAGGCCATAATTCACATTGTGAAACCCAGCGGTCGATGGATCGAAACCAACCTCTGCTAAATAGTTGTGTTTTATAAACTTCATCATTGCATATCAACTGAACTTTTCTGTCAACAGCAAACGTGTCTCGGATCAAAAACACTAGTCAAAATCCTAAATCCCAGTACAACTCGTGCCAAAGGACCAGAAGGAGATTCGCGACCTCTCAGCATTTTCTATATTCAAACCAAACCATAAAAGGTCAATCTTTTTGCTTGGGATTGTGCTGCATTACAACTTTTTTCTACAAACTAGGTAAGTTTTTTTTACTCCCCCAGTCTGGTTCTCTACATACATAGAAATGGTTTGCTAGAAAATTGCCCGACTGTATTTGTAGGCCATAATTCACATTGTGAAACCCAGCGGTCGATGGATCGAAACCAACCTCTGCTAAATAGTTGTGATTTATAAACTTCATCATTGCATATCAACTGAACTTTTCTGTCAACAGCAAACGTGTCTCGGATCAAAAACACTAGTCAAAATCCTAAATCCCAGTACAACTCGTGCCAAAGGACCAGAAGGAGATTCGCGACCTCTCAGCATTTTCTATATTCAAACCAAACCATAAAAGGTCAATCTTTTTGCTTGGGATTGTGCTGCATTACAACTTTTTTCTACAAACTAGGTAAGTTTTTTTTACTCCCCCAGTCTGGTTCTCTACATACATAGAAATGGTTTGCTAGAAAATTGCCCGACTGTATTTGTAGGCCATAATTCACATTGTGAAACCCAGCGGTCGATGGATCGAAACCAACCTCTGCTAAATAGTTGTGATTTATAAACTTCATCATTGCATATCAACTGAACTTTTCTGTCAACAGCAAATGTGTCTCGGATCAAAAACACTAGTCAAAATCCTAAATCCCAGTACAACTCGTGCCAAAGGACCAGAAGGAGATTCGCGACCTCTCAGCATTTTCTATATTCAAACCAAACCATAAAAGGTCAATCTTTTTGCTTGGGATTGTGCTGCATTACAACTTTTTTCTACAAACTAGGTAAGTTTTTTTTACTCCCCCAGTCTGGTTCTCTACATACATAGAAATGGTTTGCTATAAAATTGCCCGACTGTATTTGTAGGCCATAATTCACATTGTGAACTCCGTAGATGTTCTTCAAATATGGGAGAAAGGAATCTGTACTTAAAAAAAAAAAAAAAAAAAAAAAAAAAAGCACTCAATGGCACATTTGACTATAAGTAAACTGTGACATGGTGTGGCGTGAAACTGATAATGGCGTTCGTCGGGCATGGGGGATTAGCTCAAGTGGTAGAGCGCTCGCTTAGCATGCGAGAGGTAGCGGGATCGATGCCCGCATTCTCCAATACAATCTTTGGATTCCTTTTTCAGTTGGCCGAGTGAATTGTTTATGCCACCTGCTCGTGGCACACACGTCCAAACCTTGAAGACTTTCAACAATGGCTAAATCAAGCCTTCGATAGCTCAGCTGGTAGAGCGGAGGACTGTAGATCTAAATTAGCAATCCTTAGGTCGCTGGTTCAATTCCAGCTCGAAGGAAGTTTTGTGTATTCTATCAGATGTTTTCAACCTTCTGGCAAATACCAGACAGCTATGCTCTTTCTGGACATGTAGACAGAAACACAACCGGAAAGTTTTTTCTCCAGTTTGCCTTGTGAATTCAAATCTTAGGCAGCAACAGTGCTTTTACTTTATGGAGATGCTGAGCACCAATGTGAAAACGTCTTCAACTGTAGCATGCTACCCAAGCAAAAGGAACCAACGTCCCTGGGTGGACTCAAACCACCAACCTTTCGGTTAACAGCCGAACGCGCTAACCGATTGCGCCACAGAGACACAAAAGCCTGCCGAACTTTCGTCTAACAGCCGGACGCACCCACCAGTTTTAACCGGAACCTTAAACAATGGTCAGACACCATTTCCTCTAATGATTTTCAACAATAATATGACACAAGAAAGCAAAAAAAAACAAAGAAACAATTGCAGAACCCCAGGAGTACTCTAGTCGCCAACAAATATGTAATGGCTGAAAATTTACATGTCATCGACATGAACACAAACAGTCATTAGAATTTTACTCTGTACATCTGTTAACACAAGCAGAGTGGCGCAGCGGAAGCGTGCTGGGCCCATAACCCAGAGGTCGATGGATCAAAACCATCCTCTGCTAAATTGTGCTGCATTACAACTTTTTTCTACAAACTAGGTAAGTTTTTTTTCATTCCCCCAGTTTGGTTCTCTATATACAGAGAAATGGTTTACTAGAAAATTGCACGACTGTATTTGTAGGCCATAATTCACATTGTGAAACCCAGCGGTCAATGGATTGAAACCAACCTCTTCTAAATAGTTGTGTTTTATAAACTTCATCATTGCATATCAACTGAACTTTTCTGTCAACAGCAAACGTGTCTCGGATCAAAAACACTAGTCAAAATCCTAAATCCCAGTACAACTCGTGCCAAAGGACCAGAAGGAGATTCGCGACCTCTCAGCATTTTCTATATTCAAACCAAACCATAAAAGATCAATCTTTTCGCTTGGGATTGTGCTGCATTACAACTTTTTTCTACAAACTAGGTAAGTTTTTTTTCATTCCCCCAGTTTGGTTCTCTATATACAGAGAAATGGTTTACTAGAAAATTGCTCGACTGTATTTGTAGGCCATAATTCACATTGTGAAACCCAGCGGTCGATGGATCGAAACCAACCTCTGCTAAATAGTTGTGTTTTATAAACTTCATCATTGCATATCAACTGAACTTTTCTGTCAACAGAAAACGTGTCTCGGATCAAAAACACTAGTCAAAATCCTAAATCCCAGTACAACTCGTGCCAAAGGACCAGAAGGAGATTCGCGACCTCTCAGCATTTTCTATATTCAAACCAAACCATAAAAGGTCAATCTTTTTGCTTGGGATTGTGCTGCATTACAACTTTTTTCTACAAACTAGGTAAGTTTTTTTTACTCCCCCAGTCTGGTTCTCTACATACATAGAAATGGTTTGCTAGAAAATTGCCCGACTGTATTTGTAGGCCATAATTCACATTGTGAAACCCAGCGGTCGATGGATCGAAACCAACCTCTGCTAAATAGTTGTGTTTTATAAACTTCATCATTGCATATCAACTGAACTTTTCTGTCAACAGCAAACGTGTCTCGGATCAAAAACACTAGTCAAAATCCTAAATCCCAGTACAACTCGTGCCAAAGGACCAGAAGGAGATTCGCGACCTCTCAGCATTTTCTATATTCAAACCAAACCATAAAAGGTCAATCTTTTTGCTTGGGATTGTGCTGCATTACAACTTTTTTCTACAAACTAGGTAAGTTTTTTTTACTCCCCCAGTCTGGTTCTCTACATACATAGAAATGGTTTGCTAGAAAATTGCCCGACTGTATTTGTAGGCCATAATTCACATTGTGAAACCCAGCGGTCGATGGATCGAAACCAACCTCTGCTAAATAGTTGTGATTTATAAACTTCATCATTGCATATCAACTGAACTTTTCTGTCAACAGCAAACGTGTCTCGGATCAAAAACACTAGTCAAAATCCTAAATCCCAGTACAACTCGTGCCAAAGGACCAGAAGGAGATTCGCGACCTCTCAGCATTTTCTATATTCAAACCAAACCATAAAAGGTCAATCTTTTTGCTTGGGATTGTGCTGCATTACAACTTTTTTCTACAAACTAGGTAAGTTTTTTTTACTCCCCCAGTCTGGTTCTCTACATACATAGAAATGGTTTGCTAGAAAATTGCCCGACTGTATTTGTAGGCCATAATTCACATTGTGAACTCCGTAGATGTTCTTCAAATATGGGAGAAAGGAATCTGTACTTAAAAAAAAAAAAAAAAAAGCACTCAATGGCACATTTGACTATAAGTAAACTGTGACATGGTGTGGCGTGAAACTGATAATGGCGTTCGTCGGGCATGGGGGATTAGCTCAAGTGGTAGAGCGCTCGCTTAGCATGCGAGAGGTAGCGGGATCGATGCCCGCATTCTCCAATACAATCTTTGGATTCCTTTTTCAGTTGGCCGAGTGAATTGTTTATGCCACCTGCTCGTGGCACACACGTCCAAACCTTGAAGACTTTCAACAATGGCTAAATCAAGCCTTCGATAGCTCAGCTGGTAGAGCGGAGGACTGTAGATCTAAATTAGCAATCCTTAGGTCGCTGGTTCAATTCCGGCTCGAAGGAAGTTTTGTGTATTCTATCAGATGTTTTCAACCTTCTGGCAAATACCAGACAGCTATGCTCTTTCTGGACATGTAGACAGAAACACAACCGGAAAGTTTTTTCTCCAGTTTGCCTTGTGAATTCAAATCTTAGGCAGCAACAGTGCTTTTACTTTATGGAGATGCTGAGCACCAATGTGAAAACGTCTTCAACTGTAGCATGCTACCCAAGCAAAAGGAACCAACGTCCCTGGGTGGACTCGAACCACCAACCTTTCGGTTAACAGCCGAACGCGCTAACCGATTGCGCCACAGAGACACAAACACCTGCCGAACTTTCGTCTAACAGCCGGACGCACCCACCAGTTTTAACCGGAACCTTAAACAATGGTCAGACACCATTTCCTCTAATGATTTTCAACAATAATATGACACAAGAAAGCAAAAAAAAACAAAGAAACAATTGCAGAACCCCAGGAGTACTCTAGTCGCCAACAAATATGTAATGGCTGAAAATTTACATGTCATCGACATGAACACAAACAGTCATTAGAATTTTACTCTGTACATCTGTTAACACAAGCAGAGTGGCGCAGCGGAAGCGTGCTGGGCCCATAACCCAGAGGTCGATGGATCGAAACCATCCTCTGCTAAATTGTGCTGCATTACAACTTTTTTCTACAAACTAGGTAAGTTTTTTTTCATTCCCCCAGTTTGGTTCTCTATATACAGAGAAATGGTTTACTAGAAAATTGCACGACTGTATTTGTAGGCCATAATTCACATTGTGAAACCCAGCGGTCAATGGATTGAAACCAACCTCTTCTAAATAGTTGTGTTTTATAAACTTCATCATTGCATATCAACTGAACTTTTCTGTCAACAGCAAACGTGTCTCGGATCAAAAACACTAGTCAAAATCCTAAATCCCAGTACAACTCGTGCCAAAGGACCAGAAGGAGATTCGCGACCTCTCAGCATTTTCTATATTCAAACCAAACCATAAAAGATCAATCTTTTCGCTTGGGATTGTGCTGCATTACAACTTTTTTCTACAAACTAGGTAAGTTTTTTTTCATTCCCCCAGTTTGGTTCTCTATATACAGAGAAATGGTTTACTAGAAAATTGCTCGACTGTATTTGTAGGCCATAATTCACATTGTGAAACCCAGCGGTCGATGGATCGAAACCAACCTCTGCTAAATAGTTGTGTTTTATAAACTTCATCATTGCATATCAACTGAACTTTTCTGTCAACAGCAAACGTGTCTCGGATCAAAAACACTAGTCAAAATCCTAAATCCCAGTACAACTCGTGCCAAAGGACCAGAAGGAGATTCGCGACCTCTCAGCATTTTCTATATTCAAACCAAACCATAAAAGGTCAATCTTTTTGCTTGGGATTGTGCTGCATTACAACTTTTTTCTACAAACTAGGTAAGTTTTTTTTACTCCCCCAGTCTGGTTCTCTACATACATAGAAATGGTTTGCTAGAAAATTGCCCGACTGTATTTGTAGGCCATAATTCACATTGTGAAACCCAGCGGTCGATGGATCGAAACCAACCTCTGCTAAATAGTTGTGATTTATAAACTTCATCATTGCATATCAACTGAACTTTTCTGTCAACAGCAAACGTGTCTCGGATCAAAAACACTAGTCAAAATCCTAAATCCCAGTACAACTCGTGCCAAAGGACCAGAAGGAGATTCGCGACCTCTCAGCATTTTCTATATTCAAACCAAACCATAAAAGGTCAATCTTTTTGCTTGGGATTGTGCTGCATTACAACTTTTTTCTACAAACTAGGTAAGTTTTTTTTACTCCCCCAGTCTGGTTCTCTACATACATAGAAATGGTTTGCTAGAAAATTGCCCGACTGTATTTGTAGGCCATAATTCACATTGTGAACTCCGTAGATGTTCTTCAAATATGGGAGAAAGGAATCTGTACTTAAAAAAAAAAAAAAAAAAAGCACTCAATGGCACATTTGACTATAAGTAAACTGTGACATGGTGTGGCGTGAAACTGATAATGGCGTTCGTCGGGCATGGGGGATTAGCTCAAGTGGTAGAGCGCTCGCTTAGCATGCGAGAGGTAGCGGGATCGATGCCCGCATTCTCCAATACAATCTTTGGATTCCTTTTTCAGTTGGCCGAGTGAATTGTTTATGCCACCTGCTCGTGGCACACACGTCCAAACCTTGAAGACTTTCAACAATGGCTAAATCAAGCCTTCGATAGCTCAGCTGGTAGAGCGGAGGACTGTAGATCTAAATTAGCAATCCTTAGGTCGCTGGTTCAATTCCAGCTCGAAGGAAGTTTTGTGTATTCTATCAGATGTTTTCAACCTTCTGGCAAATACCAGACAGCTATGCTCTTTCTGGACATGTAGACAGAAACACAACCGGAAAGTTTTTTCTCCAGTTTGCCTTGTGAATTCAAATCTTAGGCAGCAACAGTGCTTTTACTTTATGGAGATGCTGAGCACCAATGTGAAAACGTCTTCAACTGTAGCATGCTACCCAAGCAAAAGGAACCAACGTCCCTGGGTGGACTCAAACCACCAACCTTTCGGTTAACAGCCGAACGCGCTAACCGATTGCGCCACAGAGACACAAAAGCCTGCCGAACTTTCGTCTAACAGCCGGACGCACCCACCAGTTTTAACCGGAACCTTAAACAATGGTCAGACACCATTTCCTCTAATGATTTTCAACAATAATATGACACAAGAAAGCAAAAAAAAACAAAGAAACAATTGCAGAACCCCAGGAGTACTCTAGTCGCCAACAAATATGTAATGGCTGAAAATTTACATGTCATCGACATGAACACAAACAGTCATTAGAATTTTACTCTGTACATCTGTTAACACAAGCAGAGTGGCGCAGCGGAAGCGTGCTGGGCCCATAACCCAGAGGTCGATGGATCAAAACCATCCTCTGCTAAATTGTGCTGCATTACAACTTTTTTCTACAAACTAGGTAAGTTTTTTTTCATTCCCCCAGTTTGGTTCTCTATATACAGAGAAATGGTTTACTAGAAAATTGCACGACTGTATTTGTAGGCCATAATTCACATTGTGAAACCCAGCGGTCAATGGATTGAAACCAACCTCTTCTAAATAGTTGTGTTTTATAAACTTCATCATTGCATATCAACTGAACTTTTCTGTCAACAGCAAACGTGTCTCGGATCAAAAACACTAGTCAAAATCCTAAATCCCAGTACAACTCGTGCCAAAGGACCAGAAGGAGATTCGCGACCTCTCAGCATTTTCTATATTCAAACCAAACCATAAAAGATCAATCTTTTCGCTTGGGATTGTGCTGCATTACAACTTTTTTCTACAAACTAGGTAAGTTTTTTTTCATTCCCCCAGTTTGGTTCTCTATATACAGAGAAATGGTTTACTAGAAAATTGCTCGACTGTATTTGTAGGCCATAATTCACATTGTGAAACCCAGCGGTCGATGGATCGAAACCAACCTCTGCTAAATAGTTGTGTTTTATAAACTTCATCATTGCATATCAACTGAACTTTTCTGTCAACAGAAAACGTGTCTCGGATCAAAAACACTAGTCAAAATCCTAAATCCCAGTACAACTCGTGCCAAAGGACCAGAAGGAGATTCGCGACCTCTCAGCATTTTCTATATTCAAACCAAACCATAAAAGGTCAATCTTTTTGCTTGGGATTGTGCTGCATTACAACTTTTTTCTACAAACTAGGTAAGTTTTTTTTACTCCCCCAGTCTGGTTCTCTACATACATAGAAATGGTTTGCTAGAAAATTGCCCGACTGTATTTGTAGGCCATAATTCACATTGTGAAACCCAGCGGTCGATGGATCGAAACCAACCTCTGCTAAATAGTTGTGTTTTATAAACTTCATCATTGCATATCAACTGAACTTTTCTGTCAACAGCAAACGTGTCTCGGATCAAAAACACTAGTCAAAATCCTAAATCCCAGTACAACTCGTGCCAAAGGACCAGAAGGAGATTCGCGACCTCTCAGCATTTTCTATATTCAAACCAAACCATAAAAGGTCAATCTTTTTGCTTGGGATTGTGCTGCATTACAACTTTTTTCTACAAACTAGGTAAGTTTTTTTTACTCCCCCAGTCTGGTTCTCTACATACATAGAAATGGTTTGCTAGAAAATTGCCCGACTGTATTTGTAGGCCATAATTCACATTGTGAAACCCAGCGGTCGATGGATCGAAACCAACCTCTGCTAAATAGTTGTGATTTATAAACTTCATCATTGCATATCAACTGAACTTTTCTGTCAACAGCAAACGTGTCTCGGATCAAAAACACTAGTCAAAATCCTAAATCCCAGTACAACTCGTGCCAAAGGACCAGAAGGAGATTCGCGACCTCTCAGCATTTTCTATATTCAAACCAAACCATAAAAGGTCAATCTTTTTGCTTGGGATTGTGCTGCATTACAACTTTTTTCTACAAACTAGGTAAGTTTTTTTTACTCCCCCAGTCTGGTTCTCTACATACATAGAAATGGTTTGCTAGAAAATTGCCCGACTGTATTTGTAGGCCATAATTCACATTGTGAACTCCGTAGATGTTCTTCAAATATGGGAGAAAGGAATCTGTACTTAAAAAAAAAAAAAAAAAAAGCACTCAATGGCACATTTGACTATAAGTAAACTGTGACATGGTGTGGCGTGAAACTGATAATGGCGTTCGTCGGGCATGGGGGATTAGCTCAAGTGGTAGAGCGCTCGCTTAGCATGCGAGAGGTAGCGGGATCGATGCCCGCATTCTCCAATACAATCTTTGGATTCCTTTTTCAGTTGGCCGAGTGAATTGTTTATGCCACCTGCTCGTGGCACACACGTCCAAACCTTGAAGACTTTCAACAATGGCTAAATCAAGCCTTCGATAGCTCAGCTGGTAGAGCGGAGGACTGTAGATCTAAATTAGCAATCCTTAGGTCGCTGGTTCAATTCCGGCTCGAAGGAAGTTTTGTGTATTCTATCAGATGTTTTCAACCTTCTGGCAAATACCAGACAGCTATGCTCTTTCTGGACATGTAGACAGAAACACAACCGGAAAGTTTTTTCTCCAGTTTGCCTTGTGAATTCAAATCTTAGGCAGCAACAGTGCTTTTACTTTATGGAGATGCTGAGCACCAATGTGAAAACGTCTTCAACTGTAGCATGCTACCCAAGCAAAAGGAACCAACGTCCCTGGGTGGACTCGAACCACCAACCTTTCGGTTAACAGCCGAACGCGCTAACCGATTGCGCCACAGAGACACAAACACCTGCCGAACTTTCGTCTAACAGCCGGACGCACCCACCAGTTTTAACCGGAACCTTAAACAATGGTCAGACACCATTTCCTCTAATGATTTTCAACAATAATATGACACAAGAAAGCAAAAAAAAACAAAGAAACAATTGCAGAACCCCAGGAGTACTCTAGTCGCCAACAAATATGTAATGGCTGAAAATTTACATGTCATCGACATGAACACAAACAGTCATTAGAATTTTACTCTGTACATCTGTTAACACAAGCAGAGTGGCGCAGCGGAAGCGTGCTGGGCCCATAACCCAGAGGTCGATGGATCGAAACCATCCTCTGCTAAATTGTGCTGCATTACAACTTTTTTCTACAAACTAGGTAAGTTTTTTTTCATTCCCCCAGTTTGGTTCTCTATATACAGAGAAATGGTTTACTAGAAAATTGCACGACTGTATTTGTAGGCCATAATTCACATTGTGAAACCCAGCGGTCAATGGATTGAAACCAACCTCTTCTAAATAGTTGTGTTTTATAAACTTCATCATTGCATATCAACTGAACTTTTCTGTCAACAGCAAACGTGTCTCGGATCAAAAACACTAGTCAAAATCCTAAATCCCAGTACAACTCGTGCCAAAGGACCAGAAGGAGATTCGCGACCTCTCAGCATTTTCTATATTCAAACCAAACCATAAAAGATCAATCTTTTCGCTTGGGATTGTGCTGCATTACAACTTTTTTCTACAAACTAGGTAAGTTTTTTTTCATTCCCCCAGTTTGGTTCTCTATATACAGAGAAATGGTTTACTAGAAAATTGCTCGACTGTATTTGTAGGCCATAATTCACATTGTGAAACCCAGCGGTCGATGGATCGAAACCAACCTCTGCTAAATAGTTGTGTTTTATAAACTTCATCATTGCATATCAACTGAACTTTTCTGTCAACAGCAAACGTGTCTCGGATCAAAAACACTAGTCAAAATCCTAAATCCCAGTACAACTCGTGCCAAAGGACCAGAAGGAGATTCGCGACCTCTCAGCATTTTCTATATTCAAACCAAACCATAAAAGGTCAATCTTTTTGCTTGGGATTGTGCTGCATTACAACTTTTTTCTACAAACTAGGTAAGTTTTTTTTACTCCCCCAGTCTGGTTCTCTACATACATAGAAATGGTTTGCTAGAAAATTGCCCGACTGTATTTGTAGGCCATAATTCACATTGTGAAACCCAGCGGTCGATGGATCGAAACCAACCTCTGCTAAATAGTTGTGATTTATAAACTTCATCATTGCATATCAACTGAACTTTTCTGTCAACAGCAAACGTGTCTCGGATCAAAAACACTAGTCAAAATCCTAAATCCCAGTACAACTCGTGCCAAAGGACCAGAAGGAGATTCGCGACCTCTCAGCATTTTCTATATTCAAACCAAACCATAAAAGGTCAATCTTTTTGCTTGGGATTGTGCTGCATTACAACTTTTTTCTACAAACTAGGTAAGTTTTTTTTACTCCCCCAGTCTGGTTCTCTACATACATAGAAATGGTTTGCTAGAAAATTGCCCGACTGTATTTGTAGGCCATAATTCACATTGTGAACTCCGTAGATGTTCTTCAAATATGGGAGAAAGGAATCTGTACTTAAAAAAAAAAAAAAAAAAAGCACTCAATGGCACATTTGACTATAAGTAAACTGTGACATGGTGTGGCGTGAAACTGATAATGGCGTTCGTCGGGCATGGGGGATTAGCTCAAGTGGTAGAGCGCTCGCTTAGCATGCGAGAGGTAGCGGGATCGATGCCCGCATTCTCCAATACAATCTTTGGATTCCTTTTTCAGTTGGCCGAGTGAATTGTTTATGCCACCTGCTCGTGGCACACACGTCCAAACCTTGAAGACTTTCAACAATGGCTAAATCAAGCCTTCGATAGCTCAGCTGGTAGAGCGGAGGACTGTAGATCTAAATTAGCAATCCTTAGGTCGCTGGTTCAATTCCAGCTCGAAGGAAGTTTTGTGTATTCTATCAGATGTTTTCAACCTTCTGGCAAATACCAGACAGCTATGCTCTTTCTGGACATGTAGACAGAAACACAACCGGAAAGTTTTTTCTCCAGTTTGCCTTGTGAATTCAAATCTTAGGCAGCAACAGTGCTTTTACTTTATGGAGATGCTGAGCACCAATGTGAAAACGTCTTCAACTGTAGCATGCTACCCAAGCAAAAGGAACCAACGTCCCTGGGTGGACTCAAACCACCAACCTTTCGGTTAACAGCCGAACGCGCTAACCGATTGCGCCACAGAGACACAAAAGCCTGCCGAACTTTCGTCTAACAGCCGGACGCACCCACCAGTTTTAACCGGAACCTTAAACAATGGTCAGACACCATTTCCTCTAATGATTTTCAACAATAATATGACACAAGAAAGCAAAAAAAAACAAAGAAACAATTGCAGAACCCCAGGAGTACTCTAGTCGCCAACAAATATGTAATGGCTGAAAATTTACATGTCATCGACATGAACACAAACAGTCATTAGAATTTTACTCTGTACATCTGTTAACACAAGCAGAGTGGCGCAGCGGAAGCGTGCTGGGCCCATAACCCAGAGGTCGATGGATCAAAACCATCCTCTGCTAAATTGTGCTGCATTACAACTTTTTTCTACAAACTAGGTAAGTTTTTTTTCATTCCCCCAGTTTGGTTCTCTATATACAGAGAAATGGTTTACTAGAAAATTGCACGACTGTATTTGTAGGCCATAATTCACATTGTGAAACCCAGCGGTCAATGGATTGAAACCAACCTCTTCTAAATAGTTGTGTTTTATAAACTTCATCATTGCATATCAACTGAACTTTTCTGTCAACAGCAAACGTGTCTCGGATCAAAAACACTAGTCAAAATCCTAAATCCCAGTACAACTCGTGCCAAAGGACCAGAAGGAGATTCGCGACCTCTCAGCATTTTCTATATTCAAACCAAACCATAAAAGATCAATCTTTTCGCTTGGGATTGTGCTGCATTACAACTTTTTTCTACAAACTAGGTAAGTTTTTTTTCATTCCCCCAGTTTGGTTCTCTATATACAGAGAAATGGTTTACTAGAAAATTGCTCGACTGTATTTGTAGGCCATAATTCACATTGTGAAACCCAGCGGTCGATGGATCGAAACCAACCTCTGCTAAATAGTTGTGTTTTATAAACTTCATCATTGCATATCAACTGAACTTTTCTGTCAACAGCAAACGTGTCTCGGATCAAAAACACTAGTCAAAATCCTAAATCCCAGTACAACTCGTGCCAAAGGACCAGAAGGAGATTCGCGACCTCTCAGCATTTTCTATATTCAAACCAAACCATAAAAGGTCAATCTTTTTGCTTGGGATTGTGCTGCATTACAACTTTTTTCTACAAACTAGGTAAGTTTTTTTTACTCCCCCAGTCTGGTTCTCTACATACATAGAAATGGTTTGCTAGAAAATTGCCCGACTGTATTTGTAGGCCATAATTCACATTGTGAAACCCAGCGGTCGATGGATCGAAACCAACCTCTGCTAAATAGTTGTGTTTTATAAACTTCATCATTGCATATCAACTGAACTTTTCTGTCAACAGCAAACGTGTCTCGGATCAAAAACACTAGTCAAAATCCTAAATCCCAGTACAACTCGTGCCAAAGGACCAGAAGGAGATTCGCGACCTCTCAGCATTTTCTATATTCAAACCAAACCATAAAAGGTCAATCTTTTTGCTTGGGATTGTGCTGCATTACAACTTTTTTCTACAAACTAGGTAAGTTTTTTTTACTCCCCCAGTCTGGTTCTCTACATACATAGAAATGGTTTGCTAGAAAATTGCCCGACTGTATTTGTAGGCCATAATTCACATTGTGAAACCCAGCGGTCGATGGATCGAAACCAACCTCTGCTAAATAGTTGTGATTTATAAACTTCATCATTGCATATCAACTGAACTTTTCTGTCAACAGCAAACGTGTCTCGGATCAAAAACACTAGTCAAAATCCTAAATCCCAGTACAACTCGTGCCAAAGGACCAGAAGGAGATTCGCGACCTCTCAGCATTTTCTATATTCAAACCAAACCATAAAAGGTCAATCTTTTTGCTTGGGATTGTGCTGCATTACAACTTTTTTCTACAAACTAGGTAAGTTTTTTTTACTCCCCCAGTCTGGTTCTCTACATACATAGAAATGGTTTGCTAGAAAATTGCCCGACTGTATTTGTAGGCCATAATTCACATTGTGAACTCCGTAGATGTTCTTCAAATATGGGAGAAAGGAATCTGTACTTAAAAAAAAAAAAAAAAAAAGCACTCAATGGCACATTTGACTATAAGTAAACTGTGACATGGTGTGGCGTGAAACTGATAATGGCGTTCGTCGGGCATGGGGGATTAGCTCAAGTGGTAGAGCGCTCGCTTAGCATGCGAGAGGTAGCGGGATCGATGCCCGCATTCTCCAATACAATCTTTGGATTCCTTTTTCAGTTGGCCGAGTGAATTGTTTATGCCACCTGCTCGTGGCACACACGTCCAAACCTTGAAGACTTTCAACAATGGCTAAATCAAGCCTTCGATAGCTCAGCTGGTAGAGCGGAGGACTGTAGATCTAAATTAGCAATCCTTAGGTCGCTGGTTCAATTCCGGCTCGAAGGAAGTTTTGTGTATTCTATCAGATGTTTTCAACCTTCTGGCAAATACCAGACAGCTATGCTCTTTCTGGACATGTAGACAGAAACACAACCGGAAAGTTTTTTCTCCAGTTTGCCTTGTGAATTCAAATCTTAGGCAGCAACAGTGCTTTTACTTTATGGAGATGCTGAGCACCAATGTGAAAACGTCTTCAACTGTAGCATGCTACCCAAGCAAAAGGAACCAACGTCCCTGGGTGGACTCGAACCACCAACCTTTCGGTTAACAGCCGAACGCGCTAACCGATTGCGCCACAGAGACACAAACACCTGCCGAACTTTCGTCTAACAGCCGGACGCACCCACCAGTTTTAACCGGAACCTTAAACAATGGTCAGACACCATTTCCTCTAATGATTTTCAACAATAATATGACACAAGAAAGCAAAAAAAAACAAAGAAACAATTGCAGAACCCCAGGAGTACTCTAGTCGCCAACAAATATGTAATGGCTGAAAATTTACATGTCATCGACATGAACACAAACAGTCATTAGAATTTTACTCTGTACATCTGTTAACACAAGCAGAGTGGCGCAGCGGAAGCGTGCTGGGCCCATAACCCAGAGGTCGATGGATCGAAACCATCCTCTGCTAAATTGTGCTGCATTACAACTTTTTTCTACAAACTAGGTAAGTTTTTTTTCATTCCCCCAGTTTGGTTCTCTATATACAGAGAAATGGTTTACTAGAAAATTGCACGACTGTATTTGTAGGCCATAATTCACATTGTGAAACCCAGCGGTCAATGGATTGAAACCAACCTCTTCTAAATAGTTGTGTTTTATAAACTTCATCATTGCATATCAACTGAACTTTTCTGTCAACAGCAAACGTGTCTCGGATCAAAAACACTAGTCAAAATCCTAAATCCCAGTACAACTCGTGCCAAAGGACCAGAAGGAGATTCGCGACCTCTCAGCATTTTCTATATTCAAACCAAACCATAAAAGATCAATCTTTTCGCTTGGGATTGTGCTGCATTACAACTTTTTTCTACAAACTAGGTAAGTTTTTTTTCATTCCCCCAGTTTGGTTCTCTATATACAGAGAAATGGTTTACTAGAAAATTGCTCGACTGTATTTGTAGGCCATAATTCACATTGTGAAACCCAGCGGTCGATGGATCGAAACCAACCTCTGCTAAATAGTTGTGTTTTATAAACTTCATCATTGCATATCAACTGAACTTTTCTGTCAACAGCAAACGTGTCTCGGATCAAAAACACTAGTCAAAATCCTAAATCCCAGTACAACTCGTGCCAAAGGACCAGAAGGAGATTCGCGACCTCTCAGCATTTTCTATATTCAAACCAAACCATAAAAGGTCAATCTTTTTGCTTGGGATTGTGCTGCATTACAACTTTTTTCTACAAACTAGGTAAGTTTTTTTTACTCCCCCAGTCTGGTTCTCTACATACATAGAAATGGTTTGCTAGAAAATTGCCCGACTGTATTTGTAGGCCATAATTCACATTGTGAAACCCAGCGGTCGATGGATCGAAACCAACCTCTGCTAAATAGTTGTGATTTATAAACTTCATCATTGCATATCAACTGAACTTTTCTGTCAACAGCAAACGTGTCTCGGATCAAAAACACTAGTCAAAATCCTAAATCCCAGTACAACTCGTGCCAAAGGACCAGAAGGAGATTCGCGACCTCTCAGCATTTTCTATATTCAAACCAAACCATAAAAGGTCAATCTTTTTGCTTGGGATTGTGCTGCATTACAACTTTTTTCTACAAACTAGGTAAGTTTTTTTTACTCCCCCAGTCTGGTTCTCTACATACATAGAAATGGTTTGCTAGAAAATTGCCCGACTGTATTTGTAGGCCATAATTCACATTGTGAAACCCAGCGGTCGATGGATCGAAACCAACCTCTGCTAAATAGTTGTGATTTATAAACTTCATCATTGCATATCAACTGAACTTTTCTGTCAACAGCAAACGTGTCTCGGATCAAAAACACTAGTCAAAATCCTAAATCCCAGTACAACTCGTGCCAAAGGACCAGAAGGAGATTCGCGACCTCTCAGCATTTTCTATATTCAAACCAAACCATAAAAGGTCAATCTTTTTGCTTGGGATTGTGCTGCATTACAACTTTTTTCTACAAACTAGGTAAGTTTTTTTTACTCCCCCAGTCTGGTTCTCTACATACATAGAAATGGTTTGCTAGAAAATTGCCCGACTGTATTTGTAGGCCATAATTCACATTGTGAACTCCGTAGATGTTCTTCAAATATGGGAGAAAGGAATCTGTACTTAAAAAAAAAAAAAAAAAAAGCACTCAATGGCACATTTGACTATAAGTAAACTGTGACATGGTGTGGCGTGAAACTGATAATGGCGTTCGTCGGGCATGGGGGATTAGCTCAAGTGGTAGAGCGCTCGCTTAGCATGCGAGAGGTAGCGGGATCGATGCCCGCATTCTCCAATACAATCTTTGGATTCCTTTTTCAGTTGGCCGAGTGAATTGTTTATGCCACCTGCTCGTGGCACACACGTCCAAACCTTGAAGACTTTCAACAATGGCTAAATCAAGCCTTCGATAGCTCAGCTGGTAGAGCGGAGGACTGTAGATCTAAATTAGCAATCCTTAGGTCGCTGGTTCAATTCCGGCTCGAAGGAAGTTTTGTGTATTCTATCAGATGTTTTCAACCTTCTGGCAAATACCAGACAGCTATGCTCTTTCTGGACATGTAGACAGAAACACAACCGGAAAGTTTTTTCTCCAGTTTGCCTTGTGAATTCAAATCTTAGGCAGCAACAGTGCTTTTACTTTATGGAGATGCTGAGCACCAATGTGAAAACGTCTTCAACTGTAGCATGCTACCCAAGCAAAAGAAACCAACGTCCCTGGGTGGACTCGAACCACCAACCTTTCGGTTAACAGCCGAACGCGCTAACCGATTGCGCCACAGAGACACAAACACCTGCCGAACTTTCGTCTAACAGCCGGACGCACCCACCAGTTTTAACCGGAACCTTAAACAATGGTCAGACACCATTTCCTCTAATGATTTTCAACAATAATATGACACAAGAAAGCAAAAAAAAACAAAGAAACAATTGCAGAACCCCAGGAGTACTCTAGTCGCCAACAAATATGTAATGGCTGAAAATTTACATGTCATCGACATGAACACAAACAGTCATTAGAATTTTACTCTGTACATCTGTTAACACAAGCAGAGTGGCGCAGCGGAAGCGTGCTGGGCCCATAACCCAGAGGTCGATGGATCAAAACCATCCTCTGCTAAATTGTGCTGCATTACAACTTTTTTCTACAAACTAGGTAAGTTTTTTTTCATTCCCCCAGTTTGGTTCTCTATATACAGAGAAATGGTTTACTAGAAAATTGCACGACTGTATTTGTAGGCCATAATTCACATTGTGAAACCCAGCGGTCAATGGATTGAAACCAACCTCTTCTAAATAGTTGTGTTTTATAAACTTCATCATTGCATATCAACTGAACTTTTCTGTCAACAGCAAACGTGTCTCGGATCAAAAACACTAGTCAAAATCCTAAATCCCAGTACAACTCGTGCCAAAGGACCAGAAGGAGATTCGCGACCTCTCAGCATTTTCTATATTCAAACCAAACCATAAAAGATCAATCTTTTCGCTTGGGATTGTGCTGCATTACAACTTTTTTCTACAAACTAGGTAAGTTTTTTTTCATTCCCCCAGTTTGGTTCTCTATATACAGAGAAATGGTTTACTAGAAAATTGCTCGACTGTATTTGTAGGCCATAATTCACATTGTGAAACCCAGCGGTCGATGGATCGAAACCAACCTCTGCTAAATAGTTGTGTTTTATAAACTTCATCATTGCATATCAACTGAACTTTTCTGTCAACAGCAAACGTGTCTCGGATCAAAAACACTAGTCAAAATCCTAAATCCCAGTACAACTCGTGCCAAAGGACCAGAAGGAGATTCGCGACCTCTCAGCATTTTCTATATTCAAACCAAACCATAAAAGGTCAATCTTTTTGCTTGGGATTGTGCTGCATTACAACTTTTTTCTACAAACTAGGTAAGTTTTTTTTACTCCCCCAGTCTGGTTCTCTACATACATAGAAATGGTTTGCTAGAAAATTGCCCGACTGTATTTGTAGGCCATAATTCACATTGTGAAACCCAGCGGTCGATGGATCGAAACCAACCTCTGCTAAATAGTTGTGATTTATAAACTTCATCATTGCATATCAACTGAACTTTTCTGTCAACAGCAAACGTGTCTCGGATCAAAAACACTAGTCAAAATCCTAAATCCCAGTACAACTCGTGCCAAAGGACCAGAAGGAGATTCGCGACCTCTCAGCATTTTCTATATTCAAACCAAACCATAAAAGGTCAATCTTTTTGCTTGGGATTGTGCTGCATTACAACTTTTTTCTACAAACTAGGTAAGTTTTTTTTACTCCCCCAGTCTGGTTCTCTACATACATAGAAATGGTTTGCTAGAAAATTGCCCGACTGTATTTGTAGGCCATAATTCACATTGTGAAACCCAGCGGTCGATGGATCGAAACCAACCTCTGCTAAATAGTTGTGATTTATAAACTTCATCATTGCATATCAACTGAACTTTTCTGTCAACAGCAAACGTGTCTCGGATCAAAAACACTAGTCAAAATCCTAAATCCCAGTACAACTCGTGCCAAAGGACCAGAAGGAGATTCGCGACCTCTCAGCATTTTCTATATTCAAACCAAACCATAAAAGGTCAATCTTTTTGCTTGGGATTGTGCTGCATTACAACTTTTTTCTACAAACTAGGTAAGTTTTTTTTACTCCCCCAGTCTGGTTCTCTACATACATAGAAATGGTTTGCTAGAAAATTGCCCGACTGTATTTGTAGGCCATAATTCACATTGTGAACTCCGTAGATGTTCTTCAAATATGGGAGAAAGGAATCTGTACTTAAAAAAAAAAAAAAAAAAAGCACTCAATGGCACATTTGACTATAAGTAAACTGTGACATGGTGTGGCGTGAAACTGATAATGGCGTTCGTCGGGCATGGGGGATTAGCTCAAGTGGTAGAGCGCTCACTTAGCATGCGAGAGGTAGCGGGATCGATGCCCGCATTCTCCAATACAATCTTTGGATTCCTTTTTCAGTTGGCCGAGTGAATTGTTTATGCCACCTGCTCGTGGCACACACGTCCAAACCTTGAAGACTTTCAACAATGGCTAAATCAAGCCTTCGATAGCTCAGCTGGTAGAGCGGAGGACTGTAGATCTAAATTAGCAATCCTTAGGTCGCTGGTTCAATTCCGGCTCGAAGGAAGTTTTGTGTATTCTATCAGATGTTTTCAACCTTCTGGCAAATACCAGACAGCTATGCTCTTTCTGGACATGTAGACAGAAACACAACCGGAAAGTTTTTTCTCCAGTTTGCCTTGTGAATTCAAATCTTAGGCAGCAACAGTGCTTTTACTTTATGGAGATGCTGAGCACCAATGTGAAAACGTCTTCAACTGTAGCATGCTACCCAAGCAAAAGGAACCAACGTCCCTGGGTGGACTCGAACCACCAACCTTTCGGTTAACAGCCGAACGCGCTAACCGATTGCGCCACAGAGACACAAACGCCTGCCGAACTTTCGTCTAACAGCCGGACGCACCCACCAGTTTTAACCGGAACCTTAAACAATGGTCAGACACCATTTCCTCTAATGATTTTCAACAATAATATGACACAAGAAAGCAAAAAAAAACAAAGAAACAATTGCAGAACCCCAGGAGTACTCTAGTCGCCAACAAATATGTAATGGCTGAAAATTTACATGTCATCGACATGAACACAAACAGTCATTAGAATTTTACTCTGTACATCTGTTAACACAAGCAGAGTGGCGCAGCGGAAGCGTGCTGGGCCCATAACCCAGAGGTCGATGGATCAAAACCATCCTCTGCTAAATTGTGCTGCATTACAACTTTTTTCTACAAACTAGGTAAGTTTTTTTTCATTCCCCCAGTTTGGTTCTCTATATACAGAGAAATGGTTTACTAGAAAATTGCACGACTGTATTTGTAGGCCATAATTCACATTGTGAAACCCAGCGGTCAATGGATTGAAACCAACCTCTTCTAAATAGTTGTGTTTTATAAACTTCATCATTGCATATCAACTGAACTTTTCTGTCAACAGCAAACGTGTCTCGGATCAAAAACACTAGTCAAAATCCTAAATCCCAGTACAACTCGTGCCAAAGGACCAGAAGGAGATTCGCGACCTCTCAGCATTTTCTATATTCAAACCAAACCATAAAAGATCAATCTTTTCGCTTGGGATTGTGCTGCATTACAACTTTTTTCTACAAACTAGGTAAGTTTTTTTTCATTCCCCCAGTTTGGTTCTCTATATACAGAGAAATGGTTTACTAGAAAATTGCTCGACTGTATTTGTAGGCCATAATTCACATTGTGAAACCCAGCGGTCGATGGATCGAAACCAACCTCTGCTAAATAGTTGTGTTTTATAAACTTCATCATTGCATATCAACTGAACTTTTCTGTCAACAGCAAACGTGTCTCGGATCAAAAACACTAGTCAAAATCCTAAATCCCAGTACAACTCGTGCCAAAGGACCAGAAGGAGATTCGCGACCTCTCAGCATTTTCTATATTCAAACCAAACCATAAAAGGTCAATCTTTTTGCTTGGGATTGTGCTGCATTACAACTTTTTTCTACAAACTAGGTAAGTTTTTTTTACTCCCCCAGTCTGGTTCTCTACATACATAGAAATGGTTTGCTAGAAAATTGCCCGACTGTATTTGTAGGCCATAATTCACATTGTGAAACCCAGCGGTCGATGGATCGAAACCAACCTCTGCTAAATAGTTGTGTTTTATAAACTTCATCATTGCATATCAACTGAACTTTTCTGTCAACAGCAAACGTGTCTCGGATCAAAAACACTAGTCAAAATCCTAAATCCCAGTACAACTCGTGCCAAAGGACCAGAAGGAGATTCGCGACCTCTCAGCATTTTCTATATTCAAACCAAACCATAAAAGGTCAATCTTTTTGCTTGGGATTGTGCTGCATTACAACTTTTTTCTACAAACTAGGTAAGTTTTTTTTACTCCCCCAGTCTGGTTCTCTACATACATAGAAATGGTTTGCTAGAAAATTGCCCGACTGTATTTGTAGGCCATAATTCACATTGTGAAACCCAGCGGTCGATGGATCGAAACCAACCTCTGCTAAATAGTTGTGATTTATAAACTTCATCATTGCATATCAACTGAACTTTTCTGTCAACAGCAAACGTGTCTCGGATCAAAAACACTAGTCAAAATCCTAAATCCCAGTACAACTCGTGCCAAAGGACCAGAAGGAGATTCGCGACCTCTCAGCATTTTCTATATTCAAACCAAACCATAAAAGGTCAATCTTTTTGCTTGGGATTGTGCTGCATTACAACTTTTTTCTACAAACTAGGTAAGTTTTTTTTACTCCCCCAGTCTGGTTCTCTACATACATAGAAATGGTTTGCTAGAAAATTGCCCGACTGTATTTGTAGGCCATAATTCACATTGTGAAACCCAGCGGTCGATGGATCGAAACCAACCTCTGCTAAATAGTTGTGATTTATAAACTTCATCATTGCATATCAACTGAACTTTTCTGTCAACAGCAAACGTGTCTCGGATCAAAAACACTAGTCAAAATCCTAAATCCCAGTACAACTCGTGCCAAAGGACCAGAAGGAGATTCGCGACCTCTCAGCATTTTCTATATTCAAACCAAACCATAAAAGGTCAATCTTTTTGCTTGGGATTGTGCTGCATTACAACTTTTTTCTACAAACTAGGTAAGTTTTTTTTACTCCCCCAGTCTGGTTCTCTACATACATAGAAATGGTTTGCTAGAAAATTGCCCGACTGTATTTGTAGGCCATAATTCACATTGTGAACTCCGTAGATGTTCTTCAAATATGGGAGAAAGGAATCTGTACTTAAAAAAAAAAAAAAAAAAAGCACTCAATGGCACATTTGACTATAAGTAAACTGTGACATGGTGTGGCGTGAAACTGATAATGGCGTTCGTCGGGCATGGGGGATTAGCTCAAGTGGTAGAGCGCTCGCTTAGCATGCGAGAGGTAGCGGGATCGATGCCCGCATTCTCCAATACAATCTTTGGATTCCTTTTTCAGTTGGCCGAGTGAATTGTTTATGCCACCTGCTCGTGGCACACACGTCCAAACCTTGAAGACTTTCAACAATGGCTAAATCAAGCCTTCGATAGCTCAGCTGGTAGAGCGGAGGACTGTAGATCTAAATTAGCAATCCTTAGGTCGCTGGTTCAATTCCGGCTCGAAGGAAGTTTTGTGTATTCTATCAGATGTTTTCAACCTTCTGGCAAATACCAGACAGCTATGCTCTTTCTGGACATGTAGACAGAAACACAACCGGAAAGTTTTTTCTCCAGTTTGCCTTGTGAATTCAAATCTTAGGCAGCAACAGTGCTTTTACTTTATGGAGATGCTGAGCACCAATGTGAAAACGTCTTCAACTGTAGCATGCTACCCAAGCAAAAGGAACCAACGTCCCTGGGTGGACTCGAACCACCAACCTTTCGGTTAACAGCCGAACGCGCTAACCGATTGCGCCACAGAGACACAAACGCCTGCCGAACTTTCGTCTAACAGCCGGACGCACCCACCAGTTTTAACCGGAACCTTAAACAATGGTCAGACACCATTTCCTCTAATGATTTTCAACAATAATATGACACAAGAAAGCAAAAAAAAACAAAGAAACAATTGCAGAACCCCAGGAGTACTCTAGTCGCCAACAAATATGTAATGGCTGAAAATTTACATGTCATCGACATGAACACAAACAGTCATTAGAATTTTACTCTGTACATCTGTTAACACAAGCAGAGTGGCGCAGCGGAAGCGTGCTGGGCCCATAACCCAGAGGTCGATGGATCGAAACCATCCTCTGCTAAATTGTGCTGCATTGCATCTTTTTCTACAAACTAGCTAAGTTTTTTTTCACTTCCCCATTTTGGTTCTCTATATACAGAGAAATGGTTTGCTAGAAAATTGCTCGACTGTATTTGTAGACCATAATTCACATTGTGAAACCCAGCGGTCAATGGATTGAAACCAACCTCTGCTAAATAGTTGTGTTTTATAAACTTCATCATTGCATATCAACTGAACTTTTCTGTCAACAGCAAACGTGTCTCGGATCAAAAACACTAGTCAAAATCCTAAATCCCAGTACAACTCGTGCCAAAGGACCAGAAGGAGATTCGCGACCTCTCAGCATTTTCTATATTCAAACCAAACCATAAAAGATCAATCTTTTCGCTTGGGATTGTGCTGCATTACAACTTTTTTCTACAAACTAGGTAAGTTTTTTTTCATTCCCCCAGTTTGGTTCTCTATATACAGAGAAATGGTTTACTAGAAAATTGCTCGACTGTATTTGTAGGCCATAATTCACATTGTGAAACCCAGCGGTTGATGGATCGAAACCAACCTCTGCTAAATAGTTGTGTTTTATAAACTTCATCATTGCATATCAACTGAACTTTTCTGTCAACAGCAAACGTGTCTCGGATCAAAAACACTAGTCAAAATCCTAAATCCCAGTACAACTCGTGCCAAAGGACCAGAAGGAGATTCGCGACCTCTCAGCATTTTCTATATTCAAACCAAACCATAAAAGGTCAATCTTTTTGCTTGGGATTGTGCTGCATTACAACTTTTTTCTACAAACTAGGTAAGTTTTTTTTACTCCCCCAGTCTGGTTCTCTACATACATAGAAATGGTTTGCTAGAAAATTGCCCGACTGTATTTGTAGGCCATAATTCACATTGTGAAACCCAGCGGTCGATGGATCGAAACCAACCTCTGCTAAATAGTTGTGATTTATAAACTTCATCATTGCATATCAACTGAACTTTTCTGTCAACAGCAAACGTGTCTCGGATCAAAAACACTAGTCAAAATCCTAAATCCCAGTACAACTCGTGCCAAAGGACCAGAAGGAGATTCGCGACCTCTCAGCATTTTCTATATTCAAACCAAACCATAAAAGGTCAATCTTTTTGCTTGGGATTGTGCTGCATTACAACTTTTTTCTACAAACTAGGTAAGTTTTTTTTACTCCCCCAGTCTGGTTCTCTACATACGTAGAAATGGTTTGCTAGAAAATTGCTCGACTTTATTTGTAGGCCATAATTCACATTGTGAACTCCGTAGATGTTCTTCAAATATGGGAGAAAGGAATCTGTACTTAAAAAAAAAAAAAAAAAAAAAGCACTCAATGGCACATTTGACTATAAGTAAACTGTGACATGGTGTGGCGTGAAACTGATAATGGCGTTCGTCGGGCATGGGGGATTAGCTCAAGTGGTAGAGCGCTCGCTTAGCATGCGAGAGGTAGCGGGATCGATGCCCGCATTCTCCAATACAATCTTTGGATTCCTTTTTCAGTTGGCCGAGTGAATTGTTTTTGCCACCTGCTCGTGGCACACACGTCCAAACCTTGAAGACTTTCAACAATGGCTAAATCAAGCCTTCGAGTTTTTTTTACTCCCCCAGTCTGGTTCTCTACATACATAGAAATGGTTTGCTAGAAAATTGCCCGACTGTATTTGTAGGCCATAATTCACATTGTGAAACCCAGCGGTCGATGGATCGAAACCAACCTCTGCTAAATAGTTGTGATTTATAAACTTCATCATTGCATATCAACTGAACTTTTCTGTCAACAGCAAACGTGTCTCGGATCAAAAACACTAGTCAAAATCCTAAATCCCAGTACAACTCGTGCCAAAGGACCAGAAGGAGATTCGCGACCTCTCAGCATTTTCTATATTCAAACCAAACCATAAAAGGTCAATCTTTTTGCTTGGGATTGTGCTGCATTACAACTTTTTTCTACAAACTAGGTAAGTTTTTTTTACTCCCCCAGTCTGGTTCTCTACATACGTAGAAATGGTTTGCTAGAAAATTGCTCGACTTTATTTGTAGGCCATAATTCACATTGTGAACTCCGTAGATGTTCTTCAAATATGGGAGAAAGGAATCTGTACTTAAAAAAAAAAAAAAAAAAAAGCACTCAATGGCACATTTGACTATAAGTAAACTGTGACATGGTGTGGCGTGAAACTGATAATGGCGTTCGTCGGGCATGGGGGATTAGCTCAAGTGGTAGAGCGCTCGCTTAGCATGCGAGAGGTAGCGGGATCGATGCCCGCATTCTCCAATACAATCTTTGGATTCCTTTTTCAGTTGGCCGAGTGAATTGTTTTTGCCACCTGCTCGTGGCACACACGTCCAAACCTTGAAGACTTTCAACAATGGCTAAATCAAGCCTTCGAGTTTTTTTTACTCCCCCAGTCTGGTTCTCTACATACATAGAAATGGTTTGCTAGAAAATTGCCCGACTGTATTTGTAGGCCATAATTCACATTGTGAAACCCAGCGGTCGATGGATCGAAACCAACCTCTGCTAAATAGTTGTGATTTATAAACTTCATCATTGCATATCAACTGAACTTTTCTGTCAACAGCAAACGTGTCTCGGATCAAAAACACTAGTCAAAATCCTAAATCCCAGTACAACTCGTGCCAAAGGACCAGAAGGAGATTCGCGACCTCTCAGCATTTTCTATATTCAAACCAAACCATAAAAGGTCAATCTTTTTGCTTGGGATTGTGCTGCATTACAACTTTTTTCTACAAACTAGGTAAGTTTTTTTTACTCCCCCAGTCTGGTTCTCTACATACGTAGAAATGGTTTGCTAGAAAATTGCTCGACTTTATTTGTAGGCCATAATTCACATTGTGAACTCCGTAGATGTTCTTCAAATATGGGAGAAAGGAATCTGTACTTAAAAAAAAAAAAAAAAAAAAAGCACTCAATGGCACATTTGACTATAAGTAAACTGTGACATGGTGTGGCGTGAAACTGATAATGGCGTTCGTCGGGCATGGGGGATTAGCTCAAGTGGTAGAGCGCTCGCTTAGCATGCGAGAGGTAGCGGGATCTGATGCCCGCATTCTCCAATACAATCTTTGGATTCCTTTTTCAGTTGGCCGAGTGAATTGTTTTTGCCACCTGCTCGTGGCACACACGTCCAAACCTTGAAGACTTTTAACAATGGCTAAATCAAGCCTTCGATAGCTCAGCTGGTAGAGCGGAGGACTGTAGATCTAAATTAGCAATCCTTAGGTCGCTGGTTCAATTCCGGCTCGAAGGAAGTTTTGTGTATTCTATCAGATGTTTTCAACCTTCTGGCAAATACCAGACAGCTATGCTCTTTCTGGACATGTAGACAGAAACACAACCGGAAAGTTTTTTCTCCAGTTTGCCTTGTGAATTCAAATCTTAGGCAGCAACAGTGCTTTTACTTTATGGAGATGCTGAGCACCAATGTGAAAACGTCTTCAACTGTAGCATGCTACCCAAGCAAAAGGAACCAACGTCCCTGGGTGGACTCAAACCACCAACCTTTCGGTTAACAGCCGAACGCGCTAACCGATTGCGCCACAGAGACACAAAAGCCTGCCGAACTTTCGTCTAACAGCCGGACGCACCCACCAGTTTTAACCGGAACCTTAAACAATGGTCAGACACCATTTCCTCTAATGATTTTCAACAATAATATGACACAAGAAAGCAAAAAAAAACAAAGAAACAATTGCAGAACCCCAGGAGTACTCTAGTCGCCAACAAATATGTAATGGCTGAAAATTTACATGTCATCGACATGAACACAAACAGTCATTAGAATTTTACTCTGTACATCTGTTAACACAAGCAGAGTGGCGCAGCGGAAGCGTGCTGGGCCCATAACCCAGAGGTCGATGGATCAAAACCATCCTCTGCTAAATTGTGCTGCATTACAACTTTTTTCTACAAACTAGGTAAGTTTTTTTTCATTCCCCCAGTTTGGTTCTCTATATACAGAGAAATGGTTTACTAGAAAATTGCACGACTGTATTTGTAGGCCATAATTCACATTGTGAAACCCAGCGGTCAATGGATTGAAACCAACCTCTTCTAAATAGTTGTGTTTTATAAACTTCATCATTGCATATCAACTGAACTTTTCTGTCAACAGCAAACGTGTCTCGGATCAAAAACACTAGTCAAAATCCTAAATCCCAGTACAACTCGTGCCAAAGGACCAGAAGGAGATTCGCGACCTCTCAGCATTTTCTATATTCAAACCAAACCATAAAAGATCAATCTTTTCGCTTGGGATTGTGCTGCATTACAACTTTTTTCTACAAACTAGGTAAGTTTTTTTTCATTCCCCCAGTTTGGTTCTCTATATACAGAGAAATGGTTTACTAGAAAATTGCTCGACTGTATTTGTAGGCCATAATTCACATTGTGAAACCCAGCGGTCGATGGATCGAAACCAACCTCTGCTAAATAGTTGTGTTTTATAAACTTCATCATTGCATATCAACTGAACTTTTCTGTCAACAGCAAACGTGTCTCGGATCAAAAACACTAGTCAAAATCCTAAATCCCAGTACAACTCGTGCCAAAGGACCAGAAGGAGATTCGCGACCTCTCAGCATTTTCTATATTCAAACCAAACCATAAAAGGTCAATCTTTTTGCTTGGGATTGTGCTGCATTACAACTTTTTTCTACAAACTAGGTAAGTTTTTTTTACTCCCCCAGTCTGGTTCTCTACATACATAGAAATGGTTTGCTAGAAAATTGCCCGACTGTATTTGTAGGCCATAATTCACATTGTGAAACCCAGCGGTCGATGGATCGAAACCAACCTCTGCTAAATAGTTGTGTTTTATAAACTTCATCATTGCATATCAACTGAACTTTTCTGTCAACAGCAAACGTGTCTCGGATCAAAAACACTAGTCAAAATCCTAAATCCCAGTACAACTCGTGCCAAAGGACCAGAAGGAGATTCGCGACCTCTCAGCATTTTCTATATTCAAACCAAACCATAAAAGGTCAATCTTTTTGCTTGGGATTGTGCTGCATTACAACTTTTTTCTACAAACTAGGTAAGTTTTTTTTACTCCCCCAGTCTGGTTCTCTACATACATAGAAATGGTTTGCTAGAAAATTGCCCGACTGTATTTGTAGGCCATAATTCACATTGTGAAACCCAGCGGTCGATGGATCGAAACCAACCTCTGCTAAATAGTTGTGATTTATAAACTTCATCATTGCATATCAACTGAACTTTTCTGTCAACAGCAAACGTGTCTCGGATCAAAAACACTAGTCAAAATCCTAAATCCCAGTACAACTCGTGCCAAAGGACCAGAAGGAGATTCGCGACCTCTCAGCATTTTCTATATTCAAACCAAACCATAAAAGGTCAATCTTTTTGCTTGGGATTGTGCTGCATTACAACTTTTTTCTACAAACTAGGTAAGTTTTTTTTACTCCCCCAGTCTGGTTCTCTACATACATAGAAATGGTTTGCTAGAAAATTGCCCGACTGTATTTGTAGGCCATAATTCACATTGTGAACTCCGTAGATGTTCTTCAAATATGGGAGAAAGGAATCTGTACTTAAAAAAAAAAAAAAAAAAAGCACTCAATGGCACATTTGACTATTTGACTATAAGTAAACTGTGACATGGTGTGGCGTGAAACTGATAATGGCGTTCGTCGGGCATGGGGGATTAGCTCAAGTGGTAGAGCGCTCGCTTAGCATGCGAGAGGTAGCGGGATCGATGCCCGCATTCTCCAATACAATCTTTGGATTCCTTTTTCAGTTGGCCGAGTGAATTGTTTATGCCACCTGCTCGTGGCACACACGTCCAAACCTTGAAGACTTTCAACAATGGCTAAATCAAGCCTTCGATAGCTCAGCTGGTAGAGCGGAGGACTGTAGATCTAAATTAGCAATCCTTAGGTCGCTGGTTCAATTCCGGCTCGAAGGAAGTTTTGTGTATTCTATCAGATGTTTTCAACCTTCTGGCAAATACCAGACAGCTATGCTCTTTCTGGACATGTAGACAGAAACACAACCGGAAAGTTTTTTCTCCAGTTTGCCTTGTGAATTCAAATCTTAGGCAGCAACAGTGCTTTTACTTTATGGAGATGCTGAGCACCAATGTGAAAACGTCTTCAACTGTAGCATGCTACCCAAGCAAAAGGAACCAACGTCCCTGGGTGGACTCGAACCACCAACCTTTCGGTTAACAGCCGAACGCGCTAACCGATTGCGCCACAGAGACACAAACACCTGCCGAACTTTCGTCTAACAGCCGGACGCACCCACCAGTTTTAACCGGAACCTTAAACAATGGTCAGACACCATTTCCTCTAATGATTTTCAACAATAATATGACACAAGAAAGCAAAAAAAAACAAAGAAACAATTGCAGAACCCCAGGAGTACTCTAGTCGCCAACAAATATGTAATGGCTGAAAATTTACATGTCATCGACATGAACACAAACAGTCATTAGAATTTTACTCTGTACATCTGTTAACACAAGCAGAGTGGCGCAGCGGAAGCGTGCTGGGCCCATAACCCAGAGGTCGATGGATCGAAACCATCCTCTGCTAAATTGTGCTGCATTACAACTTTTTTCTACAAACTAGGTAAGTTTTTTTTCATTCCCCCAGTTTGGTTCTCTATATACAGAGAAATGGTTTACTAGAAAATTGCACGACTGTATTTGTAGGCCATAATTCACATTGTGAAACCCAGCGGTCAATGGATTGAAACCAACCTCTTCTAAATAGTTGTGTTTTATAAACTTCATCATTGCATATCAACTGAACTTTTCTGTCAACAGCAAACGTGTCTCGGATCAAAAACACTAGTCAAAATCCTAAATCCCAGTACAACTCGTGCCAAAGGACCAGAAGGAGATTCGCGACCTCTCAGCATTTTCTATATTCAAACCAAACCATAAAAGATCAATCTTTTCGCTTGGGATTGTGCTGCATTACAACTTTTTTCTACAAACTAGGTAAGTTTTTTTTCATTCCCCCAGTTTGGTTCTCTATATACAGAGAAATGGTTTACTAGAAAATTGCTCGACTGTATTTGTAGGCCATAATTCACATTGTGAAACCCAGCGGTCGATGGATCGAAACCAACCTCTGCTAAATAGTTGTGTTTTATAAACTTCATCATTGCATATCAACTGAACTTTTCTGTCAACAGCAAACGTGTCTCGGATCAAAAACACTAGTCAAAATCCTAAATCCCAGTACAACTCGTGCCAAAGGACCAGAAGGAGATTCGCGACCTCTCAGCATTTTCTATATTCAAACCAAACCATAAAAGGTCAATCTTTTTGCTTGGGATTGTGCTGCATTACAACTTTTTTCTACAAACTAGGTAAGTTTTTTTTACTCCCCCAGTCTGGTTCTCTACATACATAGAAATGGTTTGCTAGAAAATTGCCCGACTGTATTTGTAGGCCATAATTCACATTGTGAAACCCAGCGGTCGATGGATCGAAACCAACCTCTGCTAAATAGTTGTGATTTATAAACTTCATCATTGCATATCAACTGAACTTTTCTGTCAACAGCAAACGTGTCTCGGATCAAAAACACTAGTCAAAATCCTAAATCCCAGTACAACTCGTGCCAAAGGACCAGAAGGAGATTCGCGACCTCTCAGCATTTTCTATATTCAAACCAAACCATAAAAGGTCAATCTTTTTGCTTGGGATTGTGCTGCATTACAACTTTTTTCTACAAACTAGGTAAGTTTTTTTTACTCCCCCAGTCTGGTTCTCTACATACATAGAAATGGTTTGCTAGAAAATTGCCCGACTGTATTGGTAGGCCATAATTCACATTGTGAACTCCGTAGATGTTCTTCAAATATGGGAGAAAGGAATCTGTACTTAAAAAAAAAAAAAAAAAAAGCACTCAATGGCACATTTGACTATAAGTAAACTGTGACATGGTGTGGCGTGAAACTGATAATGGCGTTCGTCGGGCATGGGGGATTAGCTCAAGTGGTAGAGCGCTCGCTT
Source organism: Dendrobates tinctorius (assembly GCF_039654945.1). Lineage (NCBI taxonomy): Eukaryota > Metazoa > Chordata > Amphibia > Anura > Dendrobatidae > Dendrobates > Dendrobates tinctorius. The sequence goes on along the minus strand of NW_027361918.1, from coordinate 11,517,378 downwards.
AGCATGCGAGAGGTAGCGGGATCGATGCCCGCATTCTCCAATACAATCTTTGGATTCCTTTTTCAGTTGGCCGAGTGAATTGTTTATGCCACCTGCTCGTGGCACACACGTCCAAACCTTGAAGACTTTCAACAATGGCTAAATCAAGCCTTCGATAGCTCAGCTGGTAGAGCGGAGGACTGTAGATCTAAATTAGCAATCCTTAGGTCGCTGGTTCAATTCCGGCTTGAAGGAAGTTTTGTGTATTCTATCAGATGTTTTCAACCTTCTGGCAAATACCAGACAGCTATGCTCTTTCTGGACATGTAGACAGAAACACAACCGGAAAGTTTTTTCTCCAGTTTGCCTTGTGAATTCAAATCTTAGGCAGCAACAGTGCTTTTACTTTATGGAGATGCTGAGCACCAATGTGAAAACGTCTTCAACTGTAGCATGCTACCCAAGCAAAAGGAACCAACGTCCCTGGGTGGACTCGAACCACCAACCTTTCGGTTAACAGCCGAACGCGCTAACCGATTGCGCCACAGAGACACAAACACCTGCCGAACTTTCGTCTAACAGCCGGACGCACCCACCAGTTTTAACCGGAACCTTAAACAATGGTCAGACACCATTTCCTCTAATGATTTTCAACAATAATATGACACAAGAAAGCAAAAAAAAACAAAGAAACAATTGCAGAACCCCAGGAGTACTCTAGTCGCCAACAAATATGTAATGGCTGAAAATTTACATGTCATCGACATGAACACAAACAGTCATTAGAATTTTACTCTGTACATCTGTTAACACAAGCAGAGTGGCGCAGCGGAAGCGTGCTGGGCCCATAACCCAGAGGTCGATGGATCGAAACCATCCTCTGCTAAATTGTGCTGCATTACAACTTTTTTCTACAAACTAGGTAAGTTTTTTTTCATTCCCCCAGTTTGGTTCTCTATATACAGAGAAATGGTTTACTAGAAAATTGCACGACTGTATTTGTAGGCCATAATTCACATTGTGAAACCCAGCGGTCAATGGATTGAAACCAACCTCTTCTAAATAGTTGTGTTTTATAAACTTCATCATTGCATATCAACTGAACTTTTCTGTCAACAGCAAACGTGTCTCGGATCAAAAACACTAGTCAAAATCCTAAATCCCAGTACAACTCGTGCCAAAGGACCAGAAGGAGATTCGCGACCTCTCAGCATTTTCTATATTCAAACCAAACCATAAAAGATCAATCTTTTCGCTTGGGATTGTGCTGCATTACAACTTTTTTCTACAAACTAGGTAAGTTTTTTTTCATTCCCCCAGTTTGGTTCTCTATATACAGAGAAATGGTTTACTAGAAAATTGCTCGACTGTATTTGTAGGCCATAATTCACATTGTGAAACCCAGCGGTCGATGGATCGAAACCAACCTCTGCTAAATAGTTGTGTTTTATAAACTTCATCATTGCATATCAACTGAACTTTTCTGTCAACAGCAAACGTGTCTCGGATCAAAAACACTAGTCAAAATCCTAAATCCCAGTACAACTCGTGCCAAAGGACCAGAAGGAGATTCGCGACCTCTCAGCATTTTCTATATTCAAACCAAACCATAAAAGGTCAATCTTTTTGCTTGGGATTGTGCTGCATTACAACTTTTTTCTACAAACTAGGTAAGTTTTTTTTACTCCCCCAGTCTGGTTCTCTACATACATAGAAATGGTTTGCTAGAAAATTGCCCGACTGTATTTGTAGGCCATAATTCACATTGTGAAACCCAGCGGTCGATGGATCGAAACCAACCTCTGCTAAATAGTTGTGTTTTATAAACTTCATCATTGCATATCAACTGAACTTTTCTGTCAACAGCAAACGTGTCTCGGATCAAAAACACTAGTCAAAATCCTAAATCCCAGTACAACTCGTGCCAAAGGACCAGAAGGAGATTCGCGACCTCTCAGCATTTTCTATATTCAAACCAAACCATAAAAGGTCAATCTTTTTGCTTGGGATTGTGCTGCATTACAACTTTTTTCTACAAACTAGGTAAGTTTTTTTTACTCCCCCAGTCTGGTTCTCTACATACATAGAAATGGTTTGCTAGAAAATTGCCCGACTGTATTTGTAGGCCATAATTCACATTGTGAAACCCAGCGGTCGATGGATCGAAACCAACCTCTGCTAAATAGTTGTGATTTATAAACTTCATCATTGCATATCAACTGAACTTTTCTGTCAACAGCAAACGTGTCTCGGATCAAAAACACTAGTCAAAATCCTAAATCCCAGTACAACTCGTGCCAAAGGACCAGAAGGAGATTCGCGACCTCTCAGCATTTTCTATATTCAAACCAAACCATAAAAGGTCAATCTTTTTGCTTGGGATTGTGCTGCATTACAACTTTTTTCTACAAACTAGGTAAGTTTTTTTTACTCCCCCAGTCTGGTTCTCTACATACATAGAAATGGTTTGCTAGAAAATTGCCCGACTGTATTTGTAGGCCATAATTCACATTGTGAACTCCGTAGATGTTCTTCAAATATGGGAGAAAGGAATCTGTACTTAAAAAAAAAAAAAAAAAAAGCACTCAATGGCACATTTGACTATAAGTAAACTGTGACATGGTGTGGCGTGAAACTGATAATGGCGTTCGTCGGGCATGGGGGATTAGCTCAAGTGGTAGAGCGCTCGCTTAGCATGCGAGAGGTAGCGGGATCGATGCCCGCATTCTCCAATACAATCTTTGGATTCCTTTTTCAGTTGGCCGAGTGAATTGTTTATGCCACCTGCTCGTGGCACACACGTCCAAACCTTGAAGACTTTCAACAATGGCTAAATCAAGCCTTCGATAGCTCAGCTGGTAGAGCGGAGGACTGTAGATCTAAATTAGCAATCCTTAGGTCGCTGGTTCAATTCCGGCTCGAAGGAAGTTTTGTGTATTCTATCAGATGTTTTCAACCTTCTGGCAAATACCAGACAGCTATGCTCTTTCTGGACATGTAGACAGAAACACAACCGGAAAGTTTTTTCTCCAGTTTGCCTTGTGAATTCAAATCTTAGGCAGCAACAGTGCTTTTACTTTATGGAGATGCTGAGCACCAATGTGAAAACGTCTTCAACTGTAGCATGCTACCCAAGCAAAAGGAACCAACGTCCCTGGGTGGACTCGAACCACCAACCTTTCGGTTAACAGCCGAACGCGCTAACCGATTGCGCCACAGAGACACAAACACCTGCCGAACTTTCGTCTAACAGCCGGACGCACCCACCAGTTTTAACCGGAACCTTAAACAATGGTCAGACACCATTTCCTCTAATGATTTTCAACAATAATATGACACAAGAAAGCAAAAAAAAACAAAGAAACAATTGCAGAACCCCAGGAGTACTCTAGTCGCCAACAAATATGTAATGGCTGAAAATTTACATGTCATCGACATGAACACAAACAGTCATTAGAATTTTACTCTGTACATCTGTTAACACAAGCAGAGTGGCGCAGCGGAAGCGTGCTGGGCCCATAACCCAGAGGTCGATGGATCAAAACCATCCTCTGCTAAATTGTGCTGCATTACAACTTTTTTCTACAAACTAGGTAAGTTTTTTTTCATTCCCCCAGTTTGGTTCTCTATATACAGAGAAATGGTTTACTAGAAAATTGCACGACTGTATTTGTAGGCCATAATTCACATTGTGAAACCCAGCGGTCAATGGATTGAAACCAACCTCTTCTAAATAGTTGTGTTTTATAAACTTCATCATTGCATATCAACTGAACTTTTCTGTCAACAGCAAACGTGTCTCGGATCAAAAACACTAGTCAAAATCCTAAATCCCAGTACAACTCGTGCCAAAGGACCAGAAGGAGATTCGCGACCTCTCAGCATTTTCTATATTCAAACCAAACCATAAAAGATCAATCTTTTCGCTTGGGATTGTGCTGCATTACAACTTTTTTCTACAAACTAGGTAAGTTTTTTTTCATTCCCCCAGTTTGGTTCTCTATATACAGAGAAATGGTTTACTAGAAAATTGCTCGACTGTATTTGTAGGCCATAATTCACATTGTGAAACCCAGCGGTCGATGGATCGAAACCAACCTCTGCTAAATAGTTGTGTTTTATAAACTTCATCATTGCATATCAACTGAACTTTTCTGTCAACAGCAAACGTGTCTCGGATCAAAAACACTAGTCAAAATCCTAAATCCCAGTACAACTCGTGCCAAAGGACCAGAAGGAGATTCGCGACCTCTCAGCATTTTCTATATTCAAACCAAACCATAAAAGGTCAATCTTTTTGCTTGGGATTGTGCTGCATTACAACTTTTTTCTACAAACTAGGTAAGTTTTTTTTACTCCCCCAGTCTGGTTCTCTACCTACATAGAAATGGTTTGCTAGAAAATTGCCCGACTGTATTTGTAGGCCATAATTCACATTGTGAAACCCAGCGGTCGATGGATCGAAACCAACCTCTGCTAAATAGTTGTGATTTATAAACTTCATCATTGCATATCAACTGAACTTTTCTGTCAACAGCAAACGTGTCTCGGATCAAAAACACTAGTCAAAATCCTAAATCCCAGTACAACTCGTGCCAAAGGACCAGAAGGAGATTCGCGACCTCTCAGCATTTTCTATATTCAAACCAAACCATAAAAGGTCAATCTTTTTGCTTGGGATTGTGCTGCATTACAACTTTTTTCTACAAACTAGGTAAGTTTTTTTTACTCCCCCAGTCTGGTTCTCTACATACATAGAAATGGTTTGCTAGAAAATTGCCCGACTGTATTTGTAGGCCATAATTCACATTGTGAAACCCAGCGGTCGATGGATCGAAACCAACCTCTGCTAAATAGTTGTGATTTATAAACTTCATCATTGCATATCAACTGAACTTTTCTGTCAACAGCAAACGTGTCTCGGATCAAAAACACTAGTCAAAATCCTAAATCCCAGTACAACTCGTGCCAAAGGACCAGAAGGAGATTCGCGACCTCTCAGCATTTTCTATATTCAAACCAAACAATAAAAGGTCAATCTTTTTGCTTGGGATTGTGCTGCATTACAACTTTTTTCTACAAACTAGGTAAGTTTTTTTTACTCCCCCAGTCTGGTTCTCTACATACATAGAAATGGTTTGCTAGAAAATTGCCCGACTGTATTTGTAGGCCATAATTCACATTGTGAACTCCGTAGATGTTCTTCAAATATGGGAGAAAGGAATCTGTACTTAAAAAAAAAAAAAAAAAAAGCACTCAATGGCACATTTGACTATAAGTAAACTGTGACATGGTGTGGCGTGAAACTGATAATGGCGTTCGTCGGGCATGGGGGATTAGCTCAAGTGGTAGAGCGCTCACTTAGCATGCGAGAGGTAGCGGGATCGATGCCCGCATTCTCCAATACAATCTTTGGATTCCTTTTTCAGTTGGCCGAGTGAATTGTTTATGCCACCTGCTCGTGGCACACACGTCCAAACCTTGAAGACTTTCAACAATGGCTAAATCAAGCCTTCGATAGCTCAGCTGGTAGAGCGGAGGACTGTAGATCTAAATTAGCAATCCTTAGGTCGCTGGTTCAATTCCGGCTCGAAGGAAGTTTTGTGTATTCTATCAGATGTTTTCAACCTTCTGGCAAATACCAGACAGCTATGCTCTTTCTGGACATGTAGACAGAAACACAACCGGAAAGTTTTTTCTCCAGTTTGCCTTGTGAATTCAAATCTTAGGCAGCAACAGTGCTTTTACTTTATGGAGATGCTGAGCACCAATGTGAAAACGTCTTCAACTGTAGCATGCTACCCAAGCAAAAGGAACCAACGTCCCTGGGTGGACTCGAACCACCAACCTTTCGGTTAACAGCCGAACGCGCTAACCGATTGCGCCACAGAGACACAAACGCCTGCCGAACTTTCGTCTAACAGCCGGACGCACCCACCAGTTTTAACCGGAACCTTAAACAATGGTCAGACACCATTTCCTCTAATGATTTTCAACAATAATATGACACAAGAAAGCAAAAAAAAACAAAGAAACAATTGCAGAACCCCAGGAGTACTCTAGTCGCCAACAAATATGTAATGGCTGAAAATTTACATGTCATCGACATGAACACAAACAGTCATTAGAATTTTACTCTGTAAATCTGTTAACACAAGCAAAGTGGCGCAGCGGAAGCGTTCTGGGCCCATAACCCAGAGGTCGATGGATCGAAACCATCCTCTGCTAAATTGTGCTGCATTACAACTTTTTTCTACAAACTAGGTAAGTTTTTTTTCATTCCCCCAGTTTGGTTCTCTATATACAGAGAAATGGTTTACTAGAAAATTGCACGACTGTATTTGTAGGCCATAATTCACATTGTGAAACCCAGCGGTCAATGGATTGAAACCAACCTCTTCTAAATAGTTGTGTTTTATAAACTTCATCATTGCATATCAACTGAACTTTTCTGTCAACAGCAAACGTGTCTCGGATCAAAAACACTAGTCAAAATCCTAAATCCCAGTACAACTCGTGCCAAAGGACCAGAAGGAGATTCGCGACCTCTCAGCATTTTCTATATTCAAACCAAACCATAAAAGATCAATCTTTTCGCTTGGGATTGTGCTGCATTACAACTTTTTTCTACAAACTAGGTAAGTTTTTTTTCATTCCCCCAGTTTGGTTCTCTATATACAGAGAAATGGTTTACTAGAAAATTGCTCGACTGTATTTGTAGGCCATAATTCACATTGTGAAACCCAGCGGTCGATGGATCGAAACCAACCTCTGCTAAATAGTTGTGTTTTATAAACTTCATCATTGCATATCAACTGAACTTTTCTGTCAACAGCAAACGTGTCTCGGATCAAAAACACTAGTCAAAATCCTAAATCCCAGTACAACTCGTGCCAAAGGACCAGAAGGAGATTCGCGACCTCTCAGCATTTTCTATATTCAAACCAAACCATAAAAGGTCAATCTTTTTGCTTGGGATTGTGCTGCATTACAACTTTTTTCTACAAACTAGGTAAGTTTTTTTTACTCCCCCAGTCTGGTTCTCTACATACATAGAAATGGTTTGCTAGAAAATTGCCCGACTGTATTTGTAGGCCATAATTCACATTGTGAAACCCAGCGGTCGATGGATCGAAACCAACCTCTGCTAAATAGTTGTGATTTATAAACTTCATCATTGCATATCAACTGAACTTTTCTGTCAACAGCAAACGTGTCTCGGATCAAAAACACTAGTCAAAATCCTAAATCCCAGTACAACTCGTGCCAAAGGACCAGAAGGAGATTCGCGACCTCTCAGCATTTTCTATATTCAAACCAAACCATAAAAGGTCAATCTTTTTGCTTGGGATTGTGCTGCATTACAACTTTTTTCTACAAACTAGGTAAGTTTTTTTTACTCCCCCAGTCTGGTTCTCTACATACATAGAAATGGTTTGCTAGAAAATTGCCCGACTGTATTTGTAGGCCATAATTCACATTGTGAAACCCAGCGGTCGATGGATCGAAACCAACCTCTGCTAAATAGTTGTGATTTATAAACTTCATCATTGCATATCAACTGAACTTTTCTGTCAACAGCAAACGTGTCTCGGATCAAAAACACTAGTCAAAATCCTAAATCCCAGTACAACTCGTGCCAAAGGACCAGAAGGAGATTCGCGACCTCTCAGCATTTTCTATATTCAAACCAAACCATAAAAGGTCAATCTTTTTGCTTGGGATTGTGCTGCATTACAACTTTTTTCTACAAACTAGGTAAGTTTTTTTTACTCCCCCAGTCTGGTTCTCTACATACATAGAAATGGTTTGCTAGAAAATTGCCCGACTGTATTCGTAGGCCATAATTCACATTGTGAACTCCGTAGATGTTCTTCAAATATGGGAGAAAGGAATCTGTACTTAAAAAAAAAAAAAAAAAAAGCACTCAATGGCACATTTGACTATAAGTAAACTGTGACATGGTGTGGCGTGAAACTGATAATGGCGTTCGTCGGGCATGGGGGATTAGCTCAAGTGGTAGAGCGCTCGCTTAGCATGCGAGAGGTAGCGGGATCGATGCCCGCATTCTCCAATACAATCTTTGGATTCCTTTTTCAGTTGGCCGAGTGAATTGTTTATGCCACCTGCTCGTGGCACACACGTCCAAACCTTGAAGACTTTCAACAATGGCTAAATCAAGCCTTCGATAGCTCAGCTGGTAGAGCGGAGGACTGTAGATCTAAATTAGCAATCCTTAGGTCGCTGGTTCAATTCCGGCTCGAAGGAAGTTTTGTGTATTCTATCAGATGTTTTCAACCTTCTGGCAAATACCAGACAGCTATGCTCTTTCTGGACATGTAGACAGAAACACAACCGGAAAGTTTTTTCTCCAGTTTGCCTTGTGAATTCAAATCTTAGGCAGCAACAGTGCTTTTACTTTATGGAGATGCTGAGCACCAATGTGAAAACGTCTTCAACTGTAGCATGCTACCCAAGCAAAAGGAACCAACGTCCCTGGGTGGACTCAAACCACCAACCTTTCGGTTAACAGCCGAACGCGCTAACCGATTGCGCCACAGAGACACAAACGCCTGCCGAACTTTCGTCTAACAGCCGGACGCACCCACCAGTTTTAACCGGAACCTTAAACAATGGTCAGACACCATTTCCTCTAATGATTTTCAACAATAATATGACACAAGAAAGCAAAAAAAAACAAAGAAACAATTGCAGAACCCCAGGAGTACTCTAGTCGCCAACAAATATGTAATGGCTGAAAATTTACATGTCATCGACATGAACACAAACAGTCATTAGAATTTTACTCTGTACATCTGTTAACACAAGCAGAGTGGCGCAGCGGAAGCGTGCTGGGCCCATAACCCAGAGGGCGATGGATCAAAACCATCCTCTGCTAAATTGTGCTGCATTACAACTTTTTTCTACAAACTAGGTAAGTTTTTTTTCATTCCCCCAGTTTGGTTCTCTATATACAGAGAAATGGTTTACTAGAAAATTGCACGACTGTATTTGTAGGCCATAATTCACATTGTGAAACCCAGCGGTCAATGGATTGAAACCAACCTCTTCTAAATAGTTGTGTTTTATAAACTTCATCATTGCATATCAACTGAACTTTTCTGTCAACAGCAAACGTGTCTCGGATCAAAAACACTAGTCAAAATCCTAAATCCCAGTACAACTCGTGCCAAAGGACCAGAAGGAGATTCGCGACCTCTCAGCATTTTCTATATTCAAACCAAACCATAAAAGATCAATCTTTTCGCTTGGGATTGTGCTGCATTACAACTTTTTTCTACAAACTAGGTAAGTTTTTTTTCATTCCCCCAGTTTGGTTCTCTATATACAGAGAAATGGTTTACTAGAAAATTGCTCGACTGTATTTGTAGGCCATAATTCACATTGTGAAACCCAGCGGTCGATGGATCGAAACCAACCTCTGCTAAATAGTTGTGTTTTATAAACTTCATCATTGCATATCAACTGAACTTTTCTGTCAACAGCAAACGTGTCTCGGATCAAAAACACTAGTCAAAATCCTAAATCCCAGTACAACTCGTGCCAAAGGACCAGAAGGAGATTCGCGACCTCTCAGCATTTTCTATATTCAAACCAAACCATAAAAGGTCAATCTTTTTGCTTGGGATTGTGCTGCATTACAACTTTTTTCTACAAACTAGGTAAGTTTTTTTTACTCCCCCAGTCTGGTTCTCTACATACATAGAAATGGTTTGCTAGAAAATTGCCCGACTGTATTTGTAGGCCATAATTCACATTGTGAAACCCAGCGGTCGATGGATCGAAACCAACCTCTGCTAAATAGTTGTGATTTATAAACTTCATCATTGCATATCAACTGAACTTTTCTGTCAACAGCAAACGTGTCTCGGATCAAAAACACTAGTCAAAATCCTAAATCCCAGTACAACTCGTGCCAAAGGACCAGAAGGAGATTCGCGACCTCTCAGCATTTTCTATATTCAAACCAAACCATAAAAGGTCAATCTTTTTGCTTGGGATTGTGCTGCATTACAACTTTTTTCTACAAACTAGGTAAGTTTTTTTTACTCCCCCAGTCTGGTTCTCTACATACATAGAAATGGTTTGCTAGAAAATTGCCCGACTGTATTTGTAGGCCATAATTCACATTGTGAAACCCAGCGGTCGATGGATCGAAACCAACCTCTGCTAAATAGTTGTGATTTATAAACTTCATCATTGCATATCAACTGAACTTTTCTGTCAACAGCAAACGTGTCTCGGATCAAAAACACTAGTCAAAATCCTAAATCCCAGTACAACTCGTGCCAAAGGACCAGAAGGAGATTCGCGACCTCTCAGCATTTTCTATATTCAAACCAAACCATAAAAGGTCAATCTTTTTGCTTGGGATTGTGCTGCATTACAACTTTTTTCTACAAACTAGGTAAGTTTTTTTTACTCCCCCAGTCTGGTTCTCTACATACATAGAAATGGTTTGCTAGAAAATTGCCCGACTGTATTTGTAGGCCATAATTCACATTGTGAACTCCGTAGATGTTCTTCAAATATGGGAGAAAGGAATCTGTACTTAAAAAAAAAAAAAAAAAAAGCACTCAATGGCACATTTGACTATAAGTAAACTGTGACATGGTGTGGCGTGAAACTGATAATGGCGTTCGTCGGGCATGGGGGATTAGCTCAAGTGGTAGAGCGCTCGCTTAGCATGCGAGAGGTAGCGGGATCGATGCCCGCATTCTCCAATACAATCTTTGGATTCCTTTTTCAGTTGGCCGAGTGAATTGTTTATGCCACCTGCTCGTGGCACACACGTCCAAACCTTGAAGACTTTCAACAATGGCTAAATCAAGCCTTCGATAGCTCAGCTGGTAGAGCGGAGGACTGTAGATCTAAATTAGCAATCCTTAGGTCGCTGGTTCAATTCCGGCTCGAAGGAAGTTTTGTGTATTCTATCAGATGTTTTCAACCTTCTGGCAAATACCAGACAGCTATGCTCTTTCTGGACATGTAGACAAAAACACAACCGGAAAGTTTTTTCTCCAGTTTGCCTTGTGAATTCAAATCTTAGGCAGCAACAGTGCTTTTACTTTATGGAGATGCTGAGCACCAATGTGAAAACGTCTTCAACTGTAGCATGCTACCCAAGCAAAAGGAACCAACGTCCCTGGGTGGACTCGAACCACCAACCTTTCGGTTAACAGCCGAACGCGCTAACCGATTGCGCCACAGAGACACAAACGCCTGCCGAACTTTCGTCTAACAGCCGGACGCACCCACCAGTTTTAACCGGAACCTTAAACAATGGTCAGACACCATTTCCTCTAATGATTTTCAACAATAATATGACACAAGAAAGCAAAAAAAAACAAAGAAACAATTGCAGAACCCCAGGAGTACTCTAGTCGCCAACAAATATGTAATGGCTGAAAATTTACATGTCATCGACATGAACACAAACAGTCATTAGAATTTTACTCTGTAAATCTGTTAACACAAGCAGAGTGGCGCAGCGGAAGCGTGCTGGGCCCATAACCCAGAGGTCGATGGATCGAAACCATCCTCTGCTAAATTGTGCTGCATTACAACTTTTTTCTACAAACTAGGTAAGTTTTTTTTCATTCCCCCAGTTTGGTTCTCTATATACAGAGAAATGGTTTACTAGAAAATTGCACGACTGTATTTGTAGGCCATAATTCACATTGTGAAACCCAGCGGTCAATGGATTGAAACCAACCTCTTCTAAATAGTTGTGTTTTATAAACTTCATCATTGCATATCAACTGAACTTTTCTGTCAACAGCAAACGTGTCTCGGATCAAAAACACTAGTCAAAATCCTAAATCCCAGTACAACTCGTGCCAAAGGACCAGAAGGAGATTCGCGACCTCTCAGCATTTTCTATATTCAAACCAAACCATAAAAGATCAATCTTTTCGCTTGGGATTGTGCTGCATTACAACTTTTTTCTACAAACTAGGTAAGTTTTTTTTCATTCCCCCAGTTTGGTTCTCTATATACAGAGAAATGGTTTACTAGAAAATTGCTCGACTGTATTTGTAGGCCATAATTCACATTGTGAAACCCAGCGGTCGATGGATCGAAACCAACCTCTGCTAAATAGTTGTGTTTTATAAACTTCATCATTGCATATCAACTGAACTTTTCTGTCAACAGCAAACGTGTCTCGGATCAAAAACACTAGTCAAAATCCTAAATCCCAGTACAACTCGTGCCAAAGGACCAGAAGGAGATTCGCGACCTCTCAGCATTTTCTATATTCAAACCAAACCATAAAAGGTCAATCTTTTTGCTTGGGATTGTGCTGCATTACAACTTTTTTCTACAAACTAGGTAAGTTTTTTTTACTCCCCCAGTCTGGTTCTCTACATACATAGAAATGGTTTGCTAGAAAATTGCCCGACTGTATTTGTAGGCCATAATTCACATTGTGAAACCCAGCGGTCGATGGATCGAAACCAACCTCTGCTAAATAGTTGTGATTTATAAACTTCATCATTGCATATCAACTGAACTTTTCTGTCAACAGCAAACGTGTCTCGGATCAAAAACACTAGTCAAAATCCTAAATCCCAGTACAACTCGTGCCAAAGGACCAGAAGGAGATTCGCGACCTCTCAGCATTTTCTATATTCAAACCAAACCATAAAAGGTCAATCTTTTTGCTTGGGATTGTGCTGCATTACAACTTTTTTCTACAAACTAGGTAAGTTTTTTTTACTCCCCCAGTCTGGTTCTCTACATACATAGAAATGGTTTGCTAGAAAATTGCCCGACTGTATTTGTAGGCCATAATTCACATTGTGAAACCCAGCGGTCGATGGATCGAAACCAACCTCTGCTAAATAGTTGTGATTTATAAACTTCATCATTGCATATCAACTGAACTTTTCTGTCAACAGCAAACGTGTCTCGGATCAAAAACACTAGTCAAAATCCTAAATCCCAGTACAACTCGTGCCAAAGGACCAGAAGGAGATTCGCGACCTCTCAGCATTTTCTATATTCAAACCAAACCATAAAAGGTCAATCTTTTTGCTTGGGATTGTGCTGCATTACAACTTTTTTCTACAAACTAGGTAAGTTTTTTTTACTCCCCCAGTCTGGTTCTCTACATACATAGAAATGGTTTGCTAGAAAATTGCCCGACTGTATTTGTAGGCCATAATTCACATTGTGAAACCCAGCGGTCGATGGATCGAAACCAACCTCTGCTAAATAGTTGTGATTTATAAACTTCATCATTGCATATCAACTGAACTTTTCTGTCAACAGCAAACGTGTCTCGGATCAAAAACACTAGTCAAAATCCTAAATCCCAGTACAACTCGTGCCAAAGGACCAGAAGGAGATTCGCGACCTCTCAGCATTTTCTATATTCAAACCAAACCATAAAAGGTCAATCTTTTTGCTTGGGATTGTGCTGCATTACAACTTTTTTCTACAAACTAGGTAAGTTTTTTTTACTCCCCCAGTCTGGTTCTCTACATACATAGAAATGGTTTGCTAGAAAATTGCCCGACTGTATTTGTAGGCCATAATTCACATTGTGAAACCCAGCGGTCGATGGATCGAAACCAACCTCTGCTAAATAGTTGTGATTTATAAACTTCATCATTGCATATCAACTGAACTTTTCTGTCAACAGCAAACGTGTCTCGGATCAAAAACACTAGTCAAAATCCTAAATCCCAGTACAACTCGTGCCAAAGGACCAGAAGGAGATTCGCGACCTCTCAGCATTTTCTATATTCAAACCAAACCATAAAAGGTCAATCTTTTTGCTTGGGATTGTGCTGCATTACAACTTTTTTCTACAAACTAGGTAAGTTTTTTTTACTCCCCCAGTCTGGTTCTCTACATACATAGAAATGGTTTGCTAGAAAATTGCCCGACTGTATTTGTAGGCCATAATTCACATTGTGAACTCCGTAGATGTTCTTCAAATATGGGAGAAAGGAATCTGTACTTAAAAAAAAAAAAAAAAAAGCACTCAATGGCACATTTGACTATAAGTAAACTGTGACATGGTGTGGCGTGAAACTGATAATGGCATTCGTCGGGCATGGGGGATTAGCTCAAGTGGTAGAGCGCTCGCTTAGCATGCGAGAGGTAGCGGGATCGATGCCCGCATTCTCCAATACAATCTTTGGATTCCTTTTTCAGTTGGCCGAGTGAATTGTTTATGCCACCTGCTCGTGGCACACACGTCCAAACCTTGAAGACTTTCAACAATGGCTAAATCAAGCCTTCGATAGCTCAGCTGGTAGAGCGGAGGACTGTAGATCTAAATTAGCAATCCTTAGGTCGCTGGTTCAATTCCGGCTCGAAGGAAGTTTTGTGTATTCTATCAGATGTTTTCAACCTTCTGGCAAATACCAGACAGCTATGCTCTTTCTGGACATGTAGACAGAAACACAACCGGAAAGTTTTTTCTCCAGTTTGCCTTGTGAATTCAAATCTTAGGCAGCAACAGTGCTTTTACTTTATGGAGATGCTGAGCACCAATGTGAAAACGTCTTCAACTGTAGCATGCTACCCAAGCAAAAGGAACCAACGTCCCTGGGTGGACTCAAACCACCAACCTTTCGGTTAACAGCCGAACGCGCTAACCGATTGCGCCACAGAGACACAAACGCCTGCCGAACTTTCGTCTAACAGCCGGACGCACCCACCAGTTTTAACCGGAACCTTAAACAATGGTCAGACACCATTTCCTCTAATGATTTTCAACAATAATATGACACAAGAAAGCAAAAAAAAAACAAAGAAACAATTGCAGAACCCCAGGAGTACTCTAGTCGCCAACAAATATGTAATGGCTGAAAATTTACATGTCATCGACATGAACACAAACAGTCATTAGAATTTTACTCTGTACATCTGTTAACACAAGCAGAGTGGCGCAGCGGAAGCGTGCTGGGCCCATAACCCAGAGGTCGATGGATCAAAACCATCCTCTGCTAAATTGTGCTGCATTACAACTTTTTTCTACAAACTAGGTAAGTTTTTTTTCATTCCCCCAGTTTGGTTCTCTATATACAGAGAAATGGTTTACTAGAAAATTGCACGACTGTATTTGTAGGCCATAATTCACATTGTGAAACCCAGCGGTCAATGGATTGAAACCAACCTCTTCTAAATAGTTGTGTTTTATAAACTTCATCATTGCATATCAACTGAACTTTTCTGTCAACAGCAAACGTGTCTCGGATCAAAAACACTAGTCAAAATCCTAAATCCCAGTACAACTCGTGCCAAAGGACCAGAAGGAGATTCGCGACCTCTCAGCATTTTCTATATTCAAACCAAACCATAAAAGATCAATCTTTTCGCTTGGGATTGTGCTGCATTACAACTTTTTTCTACAAACTAGGTAAGTTTTTTTTCATTCCCCCAGTTTGGTTCTCTATATACAGAGAAATGGTTTACTAGAAAATTGCTCGACTGTATTTGTAGGCCATAATTCACATTGTGAAACCCAGCGGTCGATGGATCGAAACCAACCTCTGCTAAATAGTTGTGTTTTATAAACTTCATCATTGCATATCAACTGAACTTTTCTGTCAACAGCAAACGTGTCTCGGATCAAAAACACTAGTCAAAATCCTAAATCCCAGTACAACTCGTGCCAAAGGACCAGAAGTAGATTCGCGACCTCTCAGCATTTTCTATATTCAAACCAAACCATAAAAGGTCAATCTTTTTGCTTGGGATTGTGCTGCATTACAACTTTTTTCTACAAACTAGGTAAGTTTTTTTTACTCCCCCAGTCTGGTTCTCTACATACATAGAAATGGTTTGCTAGAAAATTGCCCGACTGTATTTGTAGGCCATAATTCACATTGTGAAACCCAGCGGTCGATGGATCGAAACCAACCTCTGCTAAATAGTTGTGATTTATAAACTTCATCATTGCATATCAACTGAACTTTTCTGTCAACAGCAAACGTGTCTCGGATCAAAAACACTAGTCAAAATCCTAAATCCCAGTACAACTCGTGCCAAAGGACCAGAAGGAGATTCGCGACCTCTCAGCATTTTCTATATTCAAACCAAACCATAAAAGGTCAATCTTTTTGCTTGGGATTGTGCTGCATTACAACTTTTTTCTACAAACTAGGTAAGTTTTTTTTACTCCCCCAGTCTGGTTCTCTACATACATAGAAATGGTTTGCTAGAAAATTGCCCGACTGTATTTGTAGGCCATAATTCACATTGTGAAACCCAGCGGTCGATGGATCGAAACCAACCTCTGCTAAATAGTTGTGATTTATAAACTTCATCATTGCATATCAACTGAACTTTTCTGTCAACAGCAAACGTGTCTCGGATCAAAAACACTAGTCAAAATCCTAAATCCCAGTACAACTCGTGCCAAAGGACCAGAAGGAGATTCGCGACCTCTCAGCATTTTCTATATTCAAACCAAACCATAAAAGGTCAATCTTTTTGCTTGGGATTGTGCTGCATTACAACTTTTTTCTACAAACTAGGTAAGTTTTTTTTACTCCCCCAGTCTGGTTCTCTACATACATAGAAATGGTTTGCTAGAAAATTGCCCGACAGTATTTGTAGGCCATAATTCACATTGTGAACTCCGTAGATGTTCTTCAAATATGGGAGAAAGGAATCTGTACTTAAAAAAAAAAAAAAAAAAAGCACTCAATGGCACATTTGACTATAAGTAAACTGTGACATGGTGTGGCGTGAAACTGATAATGGCGTTCGTCGGGCATGGGGGATTAGCTCAAGTGGTAGAGCGCTCGCTTAGCATGCGAGAGGTAGCGGGATCGATGCCCGCATTCTCCATTACAATCTTTGGATTCCTTTTTCAGTTGGCCGAGTGAATTGTTTATGCCACCTGCTCGTGGCACACACGTCCAAACCTTGAAGACTTTCAACAATGGCTAAATCAAGCCTTCGATAGCTCAGCTGGTAGAGCGGAGGACTGTAGATCTAAATTAGCAATCCTTAGGTCGCTGGTTCAATTCCGGCTCGAAGGAAGTTTTGTGTATTCTATCAGATGTTTTCAACCTTCTGGCAAATACCAGACAGCTATGCTCTTTCTGGACATGTAGACAGAAACACAACCGGAAAGTTTTTTCTCCAGTTTGCCTTGTGAATTCAAATCTTAGGCAGCAACAGTGCTTTTACTTTATGGAGATGCTGAGCACCAATGTGAAAACGTCTTCAACTGTAGCATGCTACCCAAGCAAAAGGAACCAACGTCCCTGGGTGGACTCGAACCACCAACCTTTCGGTTAACAGCCGAACGCGCTAACCGATTGCGCCACAGAGACACAAACGCCTGCCGAACTTTCGTCTAACAGCCGGACGCACCCACCAGTTTTAACCGGAACCTTAAACAATGGTCAGACACCATTTCCTCTAATGATTTTCAACAATAATATGACACAAGAAAGCAAAAAAAAACAAAGAAACAATTGCAGAACCCCAGGAGTACTCTAGTCGCCAACAAATATGTAATGGCTGAAAATTTACATGTCATCGACATGAACACAAACAGTCATTAGAATTTTACTCTGTACATCTGTTAACACAAGCAGAGTGGCGCAGCGGAAGCGTGCTGGGCCCATAACCCAGAGGTCGATGGATCGAAACCATCCTCTGCTAAATTGTGCTGCATTACAACTTTTTTCTACAAACTAGGTAAGTTTTTTTTCATTCCCCCAGTTTGGTTCTCTATATACAGAGAAATGGTTTACTAGAAAATTGCACGACTGTATTTGTAGGCCATAATTCACATTGTGAAACCCAGCGGTCAATGGATTGAAACCAACCTCTTCTAAATAGTTGTGTTTTATAAACTTCATCATTGCATATCAACTGAACTTTTCTGTCAACAGCAAACGTGTCTCGGATCAAAAACACTAGTCAAAATCCTAAATCCCAGTACAACTCGTGCCAAAGGACCAGAAGGAGATTCGCGACCTCTCAGCATTTTCTATATTCAAACCAAACCATAAAAGATCAATCTTTTCGCTTGGGATTGTGCTGCATTACAACTTTTTTCTACAAACTAGGTAAGTTTTTTTTCATTCCCCCAGTTTGGTTCTCTATATACAGAGAAATGGTTTACTAGAAAATTGCTCGACTGTATTTGTAGGCCATAATTCACATTGTGAAACCCAGCGGTCGATGGATCGAAACCAACCTCTGCTAAATAGTTGTGTTTTATCAACTTCATCATTGCATATCAACTGAACTTTTCTGTCAACAGCAAACGTGTCTCGGATCAAAAACACTAGTCAAAATCCTAAATCCCAGTACAACTCGTGCCAAAGGACCAGAAGGAGATTCGCGACCTCTCAGCATTTTCTATATTCAAACCAAACCATAAAAGGTCAATCTTTTTGCTTGGGATTGTGCTGCATTACAACTTTTTTCTACAAACTAGGTAAGTTTTTTTTACTCCCCCAGTCTGGTTCTCTACATACATAGAAATGGTTTGCTAGAAAATTGCCCGACTGTATTTGTAGGCCATAATTCACATTGTGAAACCCAGCGGTCGATGGATCGAAACCAACCTCTGCTAAATAGTTGTGATTTATAAACTTCATCATTGCATATCAACTGAACTTTTCTGTCAACAGCAAACGTGTCTCGGATCAAAAACACTAGTCAAAATCCTAAATCCCAGTACAACTCGTGCCAAAGGACCAGAAGGAGATTCGCGACCTCTCAGCATTTTCTATATTCAAACCAAACCATAAAAGGTCAATCTTTTTGCTTGGGATTGTGCTGCATTACAACTTTTTTCTACAAACTAGGTAAGTTTTTTTTACTCCCCCAGTCTGGTTCTCTACATACATAGAAATGGTTTGCTAGAAAATTGCCCGACTGTATTTGTAGGCCATAATTCACATTGTGAAACCCAGCGGTCGATGGATCGAAACCAACCTCTGCTAAATAGTTGTGATTTATAAACTTCATCATTGCATATCAACTGAACTTTTCTGTCAACAGCAAACGTGTCTCGGATCAAAAACACTAGTCAAAATCCTAAATCCCAGTACAACTCGTGCCAAAGGACCAGAAGGAGATTCGCGACCTCTCAGCATTTTCTATATTCAAACCAAACCATAAAAGGTCAATCTATTTGCTTGGGATTGTGCTGCATTACAACTTTTTTCTACAAACTAGGTAAGTTTTTTTTACTCCCCCAGTCTGGTTCTCTACATACATAGAAATGGTTTGCTAGAAAATTGCCCGACTGTATTTGTAGGCCATAATTCACATTGTGAACTCCGTAGATGTTCTTCAAATATGGGAGAAAGGAATCTGTACTTAAAAAAAAAAAAAAAAAAAGCACTCAATGGCACATTTGACTATAAGTAAACTGTGACATGGTGTGGCGTGAAACTGATAATGGCGTTCGTCGGGCATGGGGGATTAGCTCAAGTGGTAGAGCGCTCGCTTAGCATGCGAGAGGTAGCGGGATCGATGCCCGCATTCTCCAATACAATCTTTGGATTCCTTTTTCAGTTGGCCGAGTGAATTGTTTATGCCACCTGCTCGTGGCACACACGTCCAAACCTTGAAGACTTTCAACAATGGCTAAATCAAGCCTTCGATAGCTCAGCTGGTAGAGCGGAGGACTGTAGATCTAAATTAGCAATCCTTAGGTCGCTGGTTCAATTCCGGCTCGAAGGAAGTTTTGTGTATTCTATCAGATGTTTTCAACCTTCTGGCAAATACCAGACAGCTATGCTCTTTCTGGACATGTAGACAGAAACACAACCGGAAAGTTTTTTCTCCAGTTTGCCTTGTGAATTCAAATCTTAGGCAGCAACAGTGCTTTTACTTTATGGAGATGCTGAGCACCAATGTGAAAACGTCTTCAACTGTAGCATGCTACCCAAGCAAAAGGAACCAACGTCCCTGGGTGGACTCGAACCACCAACCTTTCGATTAACAGCCGAACGCGCTAACCGATTGCGCCACAGAGACACAAACGCCTGCCGAACTTTCGTCTAACAGCCGGACGCACCCACCAGTTTTAACCGGAACCTTAAACAATGGTCAGACACCATTTCCTCTAATGATTTTCAACAATAATATGACACAAGAAAGCAAAAAAAAACAAAGAAACAATTGCAGAACCCCAGGAGTACTCTAGTCGCCAACAAATATGTAATGGCTGAAAATTTACATGTCATCGACATGAACACAAACAGTCATTAGAATTTTACTCTGTACATCTGTTAACACAAGCAGAGTGGCGCAGCGGAAGCGTGCTGGGCCCATAACCCAGAGGTCGATGGATCGAAACCATCCTCTGCTAAATTGTGCTGCATTACAACTTTTTTCTACAAACTAGGTAAGTTTTTTTTCATTCCCCCAGTTTGGTTCTCTATATACAGAGAAATGGTTTACTAGAAAATTGCACGACTGTATTTGTAGGCCATAATTCACATTGTGAAACCCAGCGGTCAATGGATTGAAACCAACCTCTTCTAAATAGTTGTGTTTTATAAACTTCATCATTGCATATCAACTGAACTTTTCTGTCAACAGCAAACGTGTCTCGGATCAAAAACACTAGTCAAAATCCTAAATCCCAGTACAACTCGTGCCAAAGGACCAGAAGGAGATTCGCGACCTCTCAGCATTTTCTATATTCAAACCAAACCATAAAAGATCAATCTTTTCGCTTGGGATTGTGCTGCATTACAACTTTTTTCTACAAACTAGGTAAGTTTTTTTTCATTCCCAAGGCAAACTGGAGAAAAAACTTTCCGGTTGTGTTTCTGTCTACATGTCCAGAAAGAGCATAGCTGTCTGGTATTTGCCAGAAGGTTGAAAACATCTGATAGAATACACAAAACTTCCTTCGAGCCGGAATTGAACCAGCGACCTAAGGATTGCTAATTTAGATCTACAGTCCTCCGCTCTACCAGCTGAGCTATCGAAGGCTTGATTTAGCCATTGTTGAAAGTCTTCAAGGTTTGGACGTGTGTGCCACGAGCAGGTGGCATAAACAATTCACTCGGCCAACTGAAAAAGGAATCCAAAGATTGTATTGGAGAATGCGGGCATCGATCCCGCTACCTCTCGCATGCTAAGCGAGCGCTCTACCACTTGAGCTACTCCCCCATGCCCGACGAACGCCATTATCAGTTTCACGCCACACCATGTCACAGTTTACTTATAGTCAAATGTGCCATTGAGTGCTTTTTTTTTTTTTTTTTTTAAGTACAGATTCCTTTCTCCCATATTTGAAGAACATCTACGGAGTTCACAATGTGAATTATGGCCTACAAATACAGTCGGGCAATTTTCTAGCAAACCATTTCTATGTATGTAGAGAACCAGACTGGGGGAGTAAAAAAAACTTACCTAGTTTGTAGAAAAAAGTTGTAATGCAGCACAATCCCAAGCAAAAAGATTGACCTTTTATGGTTTGGTTTGAATATAGAAAATGCTGAGAGGTCGCGAATCTCCTTCTGGTCCTTTGGCACGAGTTGTACTGGGATTTAGGATTTTGACTAGTGTTTTTGATCCGAGACACGTTTGCTGTTGACAGAAAAGTTCAGTTGATATGCAATGATGAAGTTTATAAATCACAACTATTTAGCAGAGGTTGGTTTCGATCCATCGACCGCTGGGTTTCACAATGTGAATTATGGCCTACAAATACAGTCGGGCAATTTTCTAGCAAACCATTTCTATGTATGTAGAGAACCAGACTGGGGGAGTAAAAAAAACTTACCTAGTTTGTAGAAAAAAGTTGTAATGCAGCACAATCCCAAGCAAAAAGATTGACCTTTTATGGTTTGGTTTGAATATAGAAAATGCTGAGAGGTCGCGAATCTCCTTCTGGTCCTTTGGCACGAGTTGTACTGGGATTTAGGATTTTGACTAGTGTTTTTGATCCGAGACACGTTTGCTGTTGACAGAAAAGTTCAGTTGATATGCAATGATGAAGTTTATAAAACACAACTATTTAGCAGAGTGGCGCAGCGGAAGCGTGCTGGGCCCATAACCCAGAGGTCGATGGATCGAAACCATCCTCTGCTAAATTGTGCTGCATTGCATCTTTTTCTACAAACTAGCTAAGTTTTTTTTCACTTCCCCATTTTGGTTCTCTATATACAGAGAAATGGTTTGCTAGAAAATTGCTCGACTGTATTTGTAGACCATAATTCACATTGTGAAACCCAGCGGTCAATGGATTGAAACCAACCTCTGCTAAATAGTTGTGTTTTATAAACTTCATCATTGCATATCAACTGAACTTTTCTGTCAACAGCAAACGTGTCTCGGATCAAAAACACTAGTCAAAATCCTAAATCCCAGTACAACTCGTGCCAAAGGACCAGAAGGAGATTCGCGACCTCTCAGCATTTTCTATATTCAAACCAAACCATAAAAGATCAATCTTTTCGCTTGGGATTGTGCTGCATTACAACTTTTTTCTACAAACTAGGTAAGTTTTTTTTCATTCCCCCAGTTTGGTTCTCTATATACAGAGAAATGGTTTACTAGAAAATTGCTCGACTGTATTTGTAGGCCATAATTCACATTGTGAAACCCAGCGGTCGATGGATCGAAACCAACCTCTGCTAAATAGTTGTGTTTTATAAACTTCATCATTGCATATCAACTGAACTTTTCTGTCAACAGCAAACGTGTCTCGGATCAAAAACACTAGTCAAAATCCTAAATCCCAGTACAACTCGTGCCAAAGGACCAGAAGGAGATTCGCGACCTCTCAGCATTTTCTATATTCAAACCAAACCATAAAAGATCAATCTTTTCGCTTGGGATTGTGCTGCATTACAACTTTTTTCTACAAACTAGGTAAGTTTTTTTTCATTCCCCCAGTTTGGTTCTCTATATACAGAGAAATGGTTTACTAGAAAATTGCTCGACTGTATTTGTAGGCCATAATTCACATTGTGAAACCCAGCGGTCGATGGATCGAAACCAACCTCTGCTAAATAGTTGTGTTTTATAAACTTCATCATTGCATATCAACTGAACTTTTCTG
This sequence comes from Dendrobates tinctorius, assembly GCF_039654945.1. Lineage (NCBI taxonomy): Eukaryota > Metazoa > Chordata > Amphibia > Anura > Dendrobatidae > Dendrobates > Dendrobates tinctorius. The sequence goes on along the minus strand of NW_027361918.1, from coordinate 11,494,361 downwards.
TCAACAGCAAACGTGTCTCGGATCAAAAACACTAGTCAAAATCCTAAATCCCAGTACAACTCGTGCCAAAGGACCAGAAGGAGATTCGCGACCTCTCAGCATTTTCTATATTCAAACCAAACCATAAAAGGTCAATCTTTTTGCTTGGGATTGTGCTGCATTACAACTTTTTTCTACAAACTAGGTAAGTTTTTTTTACTCCCCCAGTCTGGTTCTCTACATACATAGAAATGGTTTGCTAGAAAATTGCCCGACTGTATTTGTAGGCCATAATTCACATTGTGAAACCCAGCGGTCGATGGATCGAAACCAACCTCTGCTAAATAGTTGTGATTTATAAACTTCATCATTGCATATCAACTGAACTTTTCTGTCAACAGCAAACGTGTCTCGGATCAAAAACACTAGTCAAAATCCTAAATCCCAGTACAACTCGTGCCAAAGGACCAGAAGGAGATTCGCGACCTCTCAGCATTTTCTATATTCAAACCAAACCATAAAAGGTCAATCTTTTTGCTTGGGATTGTGCTGCATTACAACTTTTTTCTACAAACTAGGTAAGTTTTTTTTACTCCCCCAGTCTGGTTCTCTACATACATAGAAATGGTTTGCTAGAAAATTGCCCGACTGTATTTGTAGGCCATAATTCACATTGTGAACTACGTAGATGTTCTTCAAATATGGGAGAAAGGAATCTGTACTTAAAAAAAAAAAAAAAAAAAGCACTCAATGGCACATTTGACTATAAGTAAACTGTGACATGGTGTGGCGTGAAACTGATAATGGCGTTCGTCGGGCATGGGGGATTAGCTCAAGTGGTAGAGCGCTCGCTTAGCATGCGAGAGGTAGCGGGATCGATGCCCGCATTCTCCAATACAATCTTTGGATTCCTTTTTCAGTTGGCCGAGTGAATTGTTTATGCCACCTGCTCGTGGCACACACGTCCAAACCTTGAAGACTTTCAACAATGGCTAAATCAAGCCTTCGATAGCTCAGCTGGTAGAGCGGAGGACTGTAGATCTAAATTAGCAATCCTTAGGTCGCTGGTTCAATTCCGGCTCGAAGGAAGTTTTGTGTATTCTATCAGATGTTTTCAACCTTCTGGCAAATACCAGACAGCTATGCTCTTTCTGGACATGTAGACAGAAACACAACCGGAAAGTTTTTTCTCCAGTTTGCCTTGTGAATTCAAATCTTAGGCAGCAACAGTGCTTTTACTTTATGGAGATGCTGAGCACCAATGTGAAAACGTCTTCAACTGTAGCATGCTACCCAAGCAAAAGGAACCAACGTCCCTGGGTGGACTCGAACCACCAACCTTTCGGTTAACAGCCGAACGCGCTAACCGATTGCGCCACAGAGACACAAACGCCTGCCGAACTTTCGTCTAACAGCCGGACGCACCCACCAGTTTTAACCGGAACCTTAAACAATGGTCAGACACCATTTCCTCTAATGATTTTCAACAATAATATGACACAAGAAAGCAAAAAAAAACAAAGAAACAATTGCAGAACCCCAGGAGTACTCTAGTCGCCAACAAATATGTAATGGCTGAAAATTTACATGTCATCGACCTGAACACAAACAGTCATTAGAATTTTACTCTGTACATCTGTTAACACAAGCAGAGTGGCGCAGCGGAAGCGTGCTGGGCCCAAAACCCAGAGGTCGATGGATCGAAACCATCCTCTGCTAAATTGTGCTGCATTGCATCTTTTTCTACAAACTAGCTAAGTTTTTTTTCACTTCCCCATTTTGGTTCTCTATATACAGAGAAATGGTTTGCTAGAAAATTGCTCGACTGTATTTGTAGACCATAATTCACATTGTGAAACCCAGCGGTCAATGGATTGAAACCAACCTCTGCTAAATAGTTGTGTTTTATAAACTTCATCATTGCATATCAACTGAACTTTTCTGTCAACAGCAAACGTGTCTCGGATCAAAAACACTAGTCAAAATCCTAAATCCCAGTACAACTCGTGCCAAAGGACCAGAAGGAGATTCGCGACCTCTCAGCATTTTCTATATTCAAACCAAACCATAAAAGATCAATCTTTTCGCTTGGGATTGTGCTGCATTACAACTTTTTTCTACAAACTAGGTAAGTTTTTTTTCATTCCCCCAGTTTGGTTCTCTATATACAGAGAAATGGTTTACTAGAAAATTGCTCGACTGTATTTGTAGGCCATAATTCACATTGTGAAACCCAGCGGTCGATGGATCGAAACCAACCTCTGCTAAATAGTTGTGTTTTATAAACTTCATCATTGCATATCAACTGAACTTTTCTGTCAACAGCAAACGTGTCTCGGATCAAAAACACTAGTCAAAATCCTAAATCCCAGTACAACTCGTGCCAAAGGACCAGAAGGAGATTCGCGACCTCTCAGCATTTTCTATATTCAAACCAAACCATAAAAGGTCAATCTTTTTGCTTGGGATTGTGCTGCATTACAACTTTTTTCTACAAACTAGGTAAGTTTTTTTTACTCCCCCAGTCTGGTTCTCTACATACATAGAAATGGTTTGCTAGAAAATTGCCCGACTGTATTTGTAGGCCATAATTCACATTGTGAAACCCAGCGGTCGATGGATCGAAACCAACCTCTGCTAAATAGTTGTGATTTATAAACTTCATCATTGCATATCAACTGAACTTTTCTGTCAACAGCAAACGTGTCTCGGATCAAAAACACTAGTCAAAATCCTAAATCCCAGTACAACTCGTGCCAAAGGACCAGAAGGAGATTCGCGACCTCTCAGCATTTTCTATATTCAAACCAAACCATAAAAGGTCAATCTTTTTGCTTGGGATTGTGCTGCATTACAACTTTTTTCTACAAACTAGGTAAGTTTTTTTTACTCCCCCAGTCTGGTTCTCTACATACATAGAAATGGTTTGCTAGAAAATTGCCCGACTGTATTTGTAGGCCATAATTCACATTGTGAACTACGTAGATGTTCTTCAAATATGGGAGAAAGGAATCTGTACTTAAAAAAAAAAAAAAGCACTCAATGGCACATTTGACTATAAGTAAACTGTGACATGGTGTGGTGTGAAACTTAGCATGCGAGAGGTAGCGGGATCGATGCCCGCATTCTCCAATACAATCTTTGGATTCCTTTTTCAGTTGGCCGAGTGAATTGTTTATGCCACCTGCTCGTGGCACACACGTCCAAACCTTGAAGACTTTCAACAATGGCTAAATCAAGCCTTCGATAGCTCAGCTGGTAGAGCGGAGGACTGTAGATCTAAATTAGCAATCCTTAGGTCGCTGGTTCAATTCCGGCTCGAAGGAAGTTTTGTGTATTCTATCAGATGTTTTCAACCTTCTGGCAAATACCAGACAGCTATGCTCTTTCTGGACATGTAGACAGAAACACAACCGGAAAGTTTTTTCTCCAGTTTGCCTTGTGAATTCAAATCTTAGGCAGCAACAGTGCTTTTACTTTATGGAGATGCTGAGCACCAATGTGAAAACGTCTTCAACTGTAGCATGCTACCCAACCAAAAGGAACCAACGTCCCTGGGTGGACTCGAACCACCAACCTTTCGGTTAACAGCCGAACGCGCTAACCGATTGCGCCACAGAGACACAAACGCCTGCCGAACTTTCGTCTAACAGCCGGACGCACCCACCAGTTTTAACCGGAACCTTAAACAATGGTCAGACACCATTTCCTCTAATGATTTTCAACAATAATATGACACAAGAAAGCAAAAAAAAACAAAGAAACAATTGCAGAACCCCAGGAGTACTCTAGTCGCCAACAAATATGTAATGGCTGAAAATTTACATGTCATCGACCTGAACACAAACAGTCATTAGAATTTTACTCTGTACATCTGTTAACACAAGCAGAGTGGCGCAGCGGAAGCGTGCTGGGCCCATAACCCAGAGGTCGATGGATCGAAACCATCCTCTGCTAAATTGTGCTGCATTGCATCTTTTTCTACAAACTAGCTAAGTTTTTTTTCACTTCCCCATTTTGGTTCTCTATATACAGAGAAATGGTTTGCTAGAAAATTGCTCGACTGTATTTGTAGACCATAATTCACATTGTGAAACCCAGCGGTCAATGGATTGAAACCAACCTCTGCTAAATAGTTGTGTTTTATAAACTTCATCATTGCATATCAACTGAACTTTTCTGTCAACAGCAAACGTGTCTCGGATCAAAAACACTAGTCAAAATCCTAAATCCCAGTACAACTCGTGCCAAAGGACCAGAAGGAGATTCGCGACCTCTCAGCATTTTCTATATTCAAACCAAACCATAAAAGATCAATCTTTTCGCTTGGGATTGTGCTGCATTACAACTTTTTTCTACAAACTAGGTAAGTTTTTTTTCATTCCCCCAGTTTGGTTCTCTATATACAGAGAAATGGTTTACTAGAAAATTGCTCGACTGTATTTGTAGGCCATAATTCACATTGTGAAACCCAGCGGTCGATGGATCGAAACCAACCTCTGCTAAATAGTTGTGATTTATAAACTTCATCATTGCATATCAACTGAACTTTTCTGTCAACAGCAAACGTGTCTCGGATCAAAAACACTAGTCAAAATCCTAAATCCCAGTACAACTCGTGCCAAAGGACCAGAAGGAGATTCGCGACCTCTCAGCATTTTCTATATTCAAACCAAACCATAAAAGGTCAATCTTTTTGCTTGGGATTGTGCTGCATTACAACTTTTTTCTACAAACTAGGTAAGTTTTTTTTACTCCCCCAGTCTGGTTCTCTACATACATTGAAATGGTTTGCTAGAAAATTGCCCGACTGTATTTGTAGGCCATAATTCACATTGTGAACTACGTAGATGTTCTTCAAATATGGGAGAAAGGAATCTGTACTTAAAAAAAAAAAAAAAAAAAGCACTCAATGGCACATTTGACTATAAGTAAACTGTGACATGGTGTGGCGTGAAACTGATAATGGCGTTCGTCGGGCATGGGGGATTAGCTCAAGTGGTAGAGCGCTCGCTTAGCATGCGAGAGGTAGCGGGATCGATGCCCGCATTCTCCAATACAATCTTTGGATTCCTTTTTCAGTTGGCCAAGTGAATTGTTTATGCCACCTGCTCGTGGCACACACGTCCAAACCTTGAAGACTTTCAACAATGGCTAAATCAAGCCTTCGATAGCTCAGCTGGTAGAGCGGAGGACTGTAGATCTAAATTAGCAATCCTTAGGTCGCTGGTTCAATTCCGGCTCGAAGGAAGTTTTGTGTATTCTATCAGATGTTTTCAACCTTCTGGCAAATACCAGACAGCTATGCTCTTTCTGGACATGTAGACAGAAACACAACCGGAAAGTTTTTTCTCCAGTTTGCCTTGTGAATTCAAATCTTAGGCAGCAACAGTGCTTTTACTTTATGGAGATGCTGAGCACCAATGTGAAAACGTCTTCAACTGTAGCATGCTACCCAAGCAAAAGGAACCAACGTCCCTGGGTGGACTCGAACCACCAACCTTTCGGTTAACAGCCGAACGTGCTAACCGATTGCGCCACAGAGACACAAACGCCTGCCGAACTTTCGTCTAACAGCCGGACGCACCCACCAGTTTTAACCGGAACCTTAAACAATGGTCAGACACCATTTCCTCTAATGATTTTCAACAATAATATGACACAAGAAAGCAAAAAAAAACAAAGAAACAATTGCAGAACCCCAGGAGTACTCTAGTCGCCAACAAATATGTAATGGCTGAAAATTTACATGTCATCGACCTGAACACAAACAGTCATTAGAATTTTACTCTGTACATCTGTTAACACAAGCAGAGTGGCGCAGCGGAAGCGTGCTGGGCCCATAACCCAGAGGTCGATGGATCGAAACCATCCTCTGCTAAATTGTGCTGCATTGCATCTTTTTCTACAAACTAGCTAAGTTTTTTTTCACTTCCCCATTTTGGTTCTCTATATACAGAGAAATGGTTTGCTAGAAAATTGCTCGACTGTATTTGTTGACCATAATTCACATTGTGAAACCCAGCGGTCAATGGATTGAAACCAACCTCTGCTAAATAGTTGTGTTTTATAAACTTCATCATTGCATATCAACTGAACTTTTCTGTCAACAGCAAACGTGTCTCGGATCAAAAACACTAGTCAAAATCCTAAATCCCAGTACAACTCGTGCCAAAGGACCAGAAGGAGATTCGCGACCTCTCAGCATTTTCTATATTCAAACCAAACCATAAAAGATCAATCTTTTCGCTTGGGATTGTGCTGCATTACAACTTTTTTCTACAAACTAGGTAAGTTTTTTTTCATTCCCCCAGTTTGGTTCTCTATATACAGAGAAATGGTTTACTAGAAAATTGCTCGACTGTATTTGTAGGCCATAATTCACATTGTGAAACCCAGCGGTCGATGGATCGAAACCAACCTCTGCTAAATAGTTGTGTTTTATAAACTTCATCATTGCATATCAACTGAACTTTTCTGTCAACAGCAAACGTGTCTCGGATCAAAAACACTAGTCAAAATCCTAAATCCCAGTACAACTCGTGCCAAAGGACCAGAAGGAGATTCGCGACCTCTCAGCATTTTCTATATTCAAACCAAACCATAAAAGGTCAATCTTTTTGCTTGGGATTGTGCTGCATTACAACTTTTTTCTACAAACTAGGTAAGTTTTTTTTACTCCCCCAGTCTGGTTCTCTACATACATAGAAATGGTTTGCTAGAAAATTGCCCGACTGTATTTGTAGGCCATAATTCACATTGTGAAACCCAGCGGTCGATGGATCGAAACCAACCTCTGCTAAATAGTTGTGATTTATAAACTTCATCATTGCATATCAACTGAACTTTTCTGTCAACAGCAAACGTGTCTCGGATCAAAAACACTAGTCAAAATCCTAAATCCCAGTACAACTCGTGCCAAAGGACCAGAAGGAGATTCGCGACCTCTCAGCATTTTCTATATTCAAACCAAACCATAAAAGGTCAATCTTTTTGCTTGGGATTGTGCTGCATTACAACTTTTTTCTACAAACTAGGTAAGTTTTTTTTACTCCCCCAGTCTGGTTCTCTACATACATAGAAATGGTTTGCTAGAAAATTGCCCGACTGTATTTGTAGGCCATAATTCACATTGTGAACTACGTAGATGTTCTTCAAATATGGGAGAAAGGAATCTGTACTTAAAAAAAAAAAAAAAAAAAAAAAAAAAGCACTCAATGGCACATTTGACTATAAGTAAACTGTGACATGGTGTGGTGTGAAACTTAGCATGCGAGAGGTAGCGGGATCGATGCCCGCATTCTCCAATACAATCTTTGGATTCCTTTTTCAGTTGGCCGAGTGAATTGTTTATGCCACCTGCTCGTGGCACACACGTCCAAACCTTGAAGACTTTCAACAATGGCTAAATCAAGCCTTCGATAGCTCAGCTGGTAGAGCGGAGGACTGTAGATCTAAATTAGCAATCCTTAGGTCGCTGGTTCAATTCCGGCTCGAAGGAAGTTTTGTGTATTCTATCAGATGTTTTCAACCTTCTGGCAAATACCAGACAGCTATGCTCTTTCTGGACATGTAGACAGAAACACAACCGGAAAGTTTTTTCTCCAGTTTGCCTTGTGAATTCAAATCTTAGGCAGCAACAGTGCTTTTACTTTATGGAGATGCTGAGCACCAATGTGAAAACGTCTTCAACTGTAGCATGCTACCCAACCAAAAGGAACCAACGTCCCTGGGTGGACTCGAACCACCAACCTTTCGGTTAACAGCCGAACGCGCTAACCGATTGCGCCACAGAGACACAAACGCCTGCCGAACTTTCGTCTAACAGCCGGACGCACCCACCAGTTTTAACCGGAACCTTAAACAATGGTCAGACACCATTTCCTCTAATGATTTTCAACAATAATATGACACAAGAAAGCAAAAAAAAACAAAGAAACAATTGCAGAACCCCAGGAGTACTCTAGTCGCCAACAAATATGTAATGGCTGAAAATTTACATGTCATCGACCTGAACACAAACAGTCATTAGAATTTTACTCTGTACATCTGTTAACACAAGCAGAGTGGCGCAGCGGAAGCGTGCTGGGCCCATAACCCAGAGGTCGATGGATCGAAACCATCCTCTGCTAAATTGTGCTGCATTGCATCTTTTTCTACAAACTAGCTAAGTTTTTTTTCACTTCCCCATTTTGGTTCTCTATATACAGAGAAATGGTTTGCTAGAAAATTGCTCGACTGTATTTGTAGACCATAATTCACATTGTGAAACCCAGCGGTCAATGGATTGAAACCAACCTCTGCTAAATAGTTGTGTTTTATAAACTTCATCATTGCATATCAACTGAACTTTTCTGTCAACAGCAAACGTGTCTCGGATCAAAAACACTAGTCAAAATCCTAAATCCCAGTACAACTCGTGCCAAAGGACCAGAAGGAGATTCGCGACCTCTCAGCATTTTCTATATTCAAACCAAACCATAAAAGATCAATCTTTTCGCTTGGGATTGTGCTGCATTACAACTTTTTTCTACAAACTAGGTAAGTTTTTTTTCATTCCCCCAGTTTGGTTCTCTATATACAGAGAAATGGTTTACTAGAAAATTGCTCGACTGTATTTGTAGGCCATAATTCACATTGTGAAACCCAGCGGTCGATGGATCGAAACCAACCTCTGCTAAATAGTTGTGTTTTATAAACTTCATCATTGCATATCAACTGAACTTTTCTGTCAACAGCAAACGTGTCTCGGATCAAAAACACTAGTCAAAATCCTAAATCCCAGTACAACTCGTGCCAAAGGACCAGAAGGAGATTCGCGACCTCTCAGCATTTTCTATATTCAAACCAAACCATAAAAGATCAATCTTTTCGCTTGGGATTGTGCTGCATTACAACTTTTTTCTACAAACTAGGTAAGTTTTTTTTACTCCCCCAGTCTGGTTCTCTACATACATAGAAATGGTTTGCTAGAAAATTGCTCGACTGTATTTGTAGGCCATAATTCACATTGTGAAACCCAGCGGTCGATGGATCGAAACCAACCTCTGCTAAATAGTTGTGTTTTATAAACTTCATCATTGCATATCAACTGAACTTTTCTGTCAACAGCAAACGTGTCTCGGATCAAAAACACTAGTCAAAATCCTAAATCCCAGTACAACTCGTGCCAAAGGACCAGAAGGAGATTCGCGACCTCTCAGCATTTTCTATATTCAAACCAAACCATAAAAGGTCAATCTTTTTGCTTGGGATTGTGCTGCATTACAACTTTTTTCTACAAACTAGGTAAGTTTTTTTTACTCCCCCAGTCTGGTTCTCTACATACATAGAAATGGTTTGCTAGAAAATTGCCCGACTGTATTTGTAGGCCATAATTCACATTGTGAAACCCAGCGGTCGATGGATCGAAACCAACCTCTGCTAAATAGTTGTGATTTATAAACTTCATCATTGCATATCAACTGAACTTTTCTGTCAACAGCAAACGTGTCTCGGATCAAAAACACTAGTCAAAATCCTAAATCCCAGTACAACTCGTGCCAAAGGACCAGAAGGAGATTCGCGACCTCTCAGCATTTTCTATATTCAAACCAAACCATAAAAGGTCAATCTTTTTGCTTGGGATTGTGCTGCATTACAACTTTTTTCTACAAACTAGGTAAGTTTTTTTTACTCCCCCAGTCTGGTTCTCTACATACATAGAAATGGTTTGCTAGAAAATTGCCCGACTGTATTTGTAGGCCATAATTCACATTGTGAACTCCGTAGATGTTCTTCAAATATGGGAGAAAGGAATCTGTACTTAAAAAAAAAAAAAAAAAAAGCACTCAATGGCACATTTGACTATAAGTAAACTGTGACATGGTGTGGCGTGAAACTGATAATGGCGTTCGTCGGGCATGGGGGATTAGCTCAAGTGGTAGAGCGCTCGCTTAGCATGCGAGAGGTAGCGGGATCGATGCCCGCATTCTCCAATACAATCTTTGGATTCCTTTTTCAGTTGGCCGAGTGAATTGTTTATGCCACCTGCTCGTGGCACACACGTCCAAACCTTGAAGACTTTCAACAATGGCTAAATCAAGCCTTCGATAGCTCAGCTGGTAGAGCGGAGGACTGTAGATCTAAATTAGCAATCCTTAGGTCGCTGGTTCAATTCCGGCTCGAAGGAAGTTTTGTGTATTCTATCAGATGTTTTCAACCTTCTGGCAAATACCAGACAGCTATGCTCTTTCTGGACATGTAGACAGAAACACAACCGGAAAGTTTTTTCTCCAGTTTGCCTTGTGAATTCAAATCTTAGGCAGCAACAGTGCTTTTACTTTATGGAGATGCTGAGCACCAATGTGAAAACGTCTTCAACTGTAGCATGCTACCCAAGCAAAAGGAACCAACGTCCCTGGGTGGACTCGAACCACCAACCTTTCGGTTAACAGCCGAACACGCTAACCGATTGCGCCACAGAGACACAAACGCCTGCCGAACTTTCGTCTAACAGCCGGACGCACCCACCAGTTTTAACCGGAACCTTAAACAATGGTCAGACACCATTTCCTCTAATGATTTTCAACAATAATATGACACAAGAAAGCAAAAAAAAACAAAGAAACAATTGCAGAACCCCAGGAGTACTCTAGTCGCCAACAAATATGTAATGGCTGAAAATTTACATGTCATCGACCTGAACACAAACAGTCATTAGAATTTTACTCTGTACATCTGTTAACACAAGCAGAGTGTCGCAGCGGAAGCGTGCTGGGCCCATAACCCAGAGGTCGATGGATCGAAACCATCCTCTGCTAAATTGTGCTGCATTGCATCTTTTTCTACAAACTAGCTAAGTTTTTTTTCACTTCCCCATTTTGGTTCTCTATATACAGAGAAATGGTTTGCTAGAAAATTGCTCGACTGTATTTGTAGACCATAATTCACATTGTGAAACCCAGCGGTCAATGGATTGAAACCAACCTCTGCTAAATAGTTGTGTTTTATAAACTTCATCATTGCATATCAACTGAACTTTTCTGTCAACAGCAAACGTGTCTCGGATCAAAAACACTAGTCAAAATCCTAAATCCCAGTACAACTCGTGCCAAAGGACCAGAAGGAGATTCGCGACCTCTCAGCATTTTCTATATTCAAACCAAACCATAAAAGATCAATCTTTTCGCTTGGGATTGTGCTGCATTACAACTTTTTTCTACAAACTAGGTAAGTTTTTTTTCATTCCCCCAGTTTGGTTCTCTATATACATAGAAATGGTTTACTAGAAAATTGCTCGACTGTATTTGTAGGCCATAATTCACATTGTGAAACCCAGCGGTCGATGGATCGAAACCAACCTCTGCTAAATAGTTGTGTTTTATAAACTTCATCATTGCATATCAACTGAACTTTTCTGTCAACAGCAAACGTGTCTCGGATCAAAAACACTAGTCAAAATCCTAAATCCCAGTACAACTCGTGCCAAAGGACCAGAAGGAGATTCGCGACCTCTCAGCATTTTCTATATTCAAACCAAACCATAAAAGGTCAATCTTTTTGCTTGGAATTGTGCTGCATTACAACTTTTTTCTACAAACTAGGTAAGTTTTTTTTACTCCCCCAGTCTGGTTCTCTACATACATAGAAATGGTTTGCTAGAAAATTGCCCGACTGTATTTGTAGGCCATAATTCACATTGTGAACTCCGTAGATGTTCTTCAAATATGGGAGAAAGGAATCTGTACTTAAAAAAAAAAAAAAAAAAAGCACTCAATGGCACATTTGACTATAAGTAAACTGTGACATGGTGTGGCGTGAAACTGATAATGGCGTTCGTCGGGCATGGGGGATTAGCTCAAGTGGTAGAGCGCTCGCTTAGCATGCGAGAGGTAGCGGGATCGATGCCCGCATTCTCCAATACAATCTTTGGATTCCTTTTTCAGTTGGCCGAGTGAATTGTTTATGCCACCTGCTCGTGGCACACACGTCCAAACCTTGAAGACTTTCAACAATGGCTAAATCAAGCCTTCGATAGCTCAGCTGGTAGAGCGGAGGACTGTAGATCTAAATTAGCAATCCTTAGGTCGCTGGTTCAATTCCGGCTCGAAGGAAGTTTTGTGTATTCTATCAGATGTTTTCAACCTTCTGGCAAATACCAGACAGCTATGCTCTTTCTGGACATGTAGACAGAAACACAACCGGAAAGTTTTTTCTCCAGTTTGCCTTGTGAATTCAAATCTTAGGCAGCAACAGTGCTTTTACTTTATGGAGATGCTGAGCACCAATGTGAAAACGTCTTCAACTGTAGCATGCTACCCAAGCAAAAGGAACCAACGTCCCTGGGTGGACTCGAACCACCAACCTTTCGGTTAACAGCCGAACGCGCTAACCGATTGCGCCACAGAGACACAAACGCCTGCCGAACTTTCGTCTAACAGCCGGACGCACCCACCAGTTTTAACCGGAACCTTAAACAATGGTCAGACACCATTTCCTCTAATGATTTTCAACAATAATATGACACAAGAAAGCAAAAAAAAACAAAGAAACAATTGCAGAACCCCAGGAGTACTCTAGTCGCCAACAAATATGTAATGGCTGAAAATTTACATGTCATCGACCTGAACACAAACAGTCATTAGAATTTTACTCTGTACATCTGTTAACACAAGCAGAGTGGCGCAGCGGAAGCGTGCTGGGCCCATAACCCAGAGGTCGATGGATCGAAACCATCCTCTGCTAAATTGTGCTGCATTGCATCTTTTTCTACAAACTAGCTAAGTTTTTTTTCACTTCCCCATTTTGGTTCTCTATATACAGAGAAATGGTTTGCTAGAAAATTGCTCGACTGTATTTGTAGACCATAATTCACATTGTGAAACCCAGCGGTCAATGGATCGAAACCAACCTCTGCTAAATAGTTGTGTTTTATAAACTTCATCATTGCATATCAACTGAACTTTTCTGTCAACAGCAAACGTGTCTCGGATCAAAAACACTAGTCAAAATCCTAAATCCCAGTACAACTCGTGCCAAAGGACCAGAAGGAGATTCGCGACCTCTCAGCATTTTCTATATTCAAACCAAACCATAAAAGATCAATCTTTTCGCTTGGGATTGTGCTGCATTACAACTTTTTTCTACAAACTAGGTAAGTTTTTTTTCATTCCCCCAGTTTGGTTCTCTATATACAGAGAAATGGTTTACTAGAAAATTGCTCGACTGTATTTGTAGGCCATAATTCACATTGTGAAACCCAGCGGTCGATGGATCGAAACCAACCTCTGCTAAATAGTTGTGTTTTATAAACTTCATCATTGCATATCAACTGAACTTTTCTGTCAACAGCAAACGTGTCTCGGATCAAAAACACTAGTCAAAATCCTAAATCCCAGTACAACTCGTGCCAAAGGACCAGAAGGAGATTCGCGACCTCTCAGCATTTTCTATATTCAAACCAAACCATAAAAGATCAATCTTTTCGCTTGGGATTGTGCTGCATTACAACTTTTTTCTACAAACTAGGTAAGTTTTTTTTCATTCCCCCAGTTTGGTTCTCTATATACAGAGAAATGGTTTACTAGAAAATTGCTCGACTGTATTTGTAGGCCATAATTCACATTGTGAAACCCAGCGGTCGATGGATCGAAACCAACCTCTGCTAAATAGTTGTGTTTTATAAACTTCATCATTGCATATCAACTGAACTTTTCTGTCAACAGCAAACGTGTCTCGGATCAAAAACACTAGTCAAAATCCTAAATCCCAGTACAACTCGTGCCAAAGGACCAGAAGGAGATTCGCGACCTCTCAGCATTTTCTATATTCAAACCAAACCATAAAAGGTCAATCTTTTTGCTTGGGATTGTGCTGCATTACAACTTTTTTCTACAAACTAGGTAAGTTTTTTTTACTCCCCCAGTCTGGTTCTCTACATACATAGAAATGGTTTGCTAGAAAATTGCCCGACTGTATTTGTAGGCCATAATTCACATTGTGAAACCCAGCGGTCGATGGATCGAAACCAACCTCTGCTAAATAGTTGTGATTTATAAACTTCATCATTGCATATCAACTGAACTTTTCTGTCAACAGCAAACGTGTCTCGGATCAAAAACACTAGTCAAAATCCTAAATCCCAGTACAACTCGTGCCAAAGGACCAGAAGGAGATTCGCGACCTCTCAGCATTTTCTATATTCAAACCAAACCATAAAAGGTCAATCTTTTTGCTTGGGATTGTGCTGCATTACAACTTTTTTCTACAAACTAGGTAAGTTTTTTTTACTCCCCCAGTCTGGTTCTCTACATACATAGAAATGGTTTGCTAGAAAATTGCCCGACTGTATTTGTAGGCCATAATTCACATTGTGAACTACGTAGATGTTCTTCAAATATGGGAGAAAGGAATCTGTACTTAAAAAAAAAAAAAAAAAAAAAAAAAAAGCACTCAATGGCACATTTGACTATAAGTAAACTGTGACATGGTGTGGTGTGAAACTTAGCATGCGAGAGGTAGCGGGATCGATGCCCGCATTCTCCAATACAATCTTTGGATTCCTTTTTCAGTTGGCCGAGTGAATTGTTTATGCCACCTGCTCGTGGCACACACGTCCAAACCTTGAAGACTTTCAACAATGGCTAAATCAAGCCTTCGATAGCTCAGCTGGTAGAGCGGAGGACTGTAGATCTAAATTAGCAATCCTTAGGTCGCTGGTTCAATTCCGGCTCGAAGGAAGTTTTGTGTATTCTATCAGATGTTTTCAACCTTCTGGCAAATACCAGACAGCTATGCTCTTTCTGGACATGTAGACAGAAACACAACCGGAAAGTTTTTTCTCCAGTTTGCCTTGTGAATTCAAATCTTAGGCAGCAACAGTGCTTTTACTTTATGGAGATGCTGAGCACCAATGTGAAAACGTCTTCAACTGTAGCATGCTACCCAACCAAAAGGAACCAACGTCCCTGGGTGGACTCGAACCACCAACCTTTCGGTTAACAGCCGAACGCGCTAACCGATTGCGCCACAGAGACACAAACGCCTGCCGAACTTTCGTCTAACAGCCGGACGCACCCACCAGTTTTAACCGGAACCTTAAACAATGGTCAGACACCATTTCCTCTAATGATTTTCAACAATAATATGACACAAGAAAGCAAAAAAAAACAAAGAAACAATTGCAGAACCCCAGGAGTACTCTAGTCGCCAACAAATATGTAATGGCTGAAAATTTACATGTCATCGACCTGAACACAAACAGTCATTAGAATTTTACTCTGTACATCTGTTAACACAAGCAGAGTGGCGCAGCGGAAGCGTGCTGGGCCCATAACCCAGAGGTCGATGGATCGAAACCATCCTCTGCTAAATTGTGCTGCATTGCATCTTTTTCTACAAACTAGCTAAGTTTTTTTTCACTTCCCCATTTTGGTTCTCTATATACAGAGAAATGGTTTGCTAGAAAATTGCTCGACTGTATTTGTAGACCATAATTCACATTGTGAAACCCAGCGGTCAATGGATTGAAACCAACCTCTGCTAAATAGTTGTGTTTTATAAACTTCATCATTGCATATCAACTGAACTTTTCTGTCAACAGCAAACGTGTCTCGGATCAAAAACACTAGTCAAAATCCTAAATCCCAGTACAACTCGTGCCAAAGGACCAGAAGGAGATTCGCGACCTCTCAGCATTTTCTATATTCAAACCAAACCATAAAAGATCAATCTTTTCGCTTGGGATTGTGCTGCATTACAACTTTTTTCTACAAACTAGGTAAGTTTTTTTTCATTCCCCCAGTTTGGTTCTCTATATACAGAGAAATGGTTTACTAGAAAATTGCTCGACTGTATTTGTAGGCCATAATTCACATTGTGAAACCCAGCGGTCGATGGATCGAAACCAACCTCTGCTAAATAGTTGTGTTTTATAAACTTCATCATTGCATATCAACTGAACTTTTCTGTCAACAGCAAACGTGTCTCGGATCAAAAACACTAGTCAAAATCCTAAATCCCAGTACAACTCGTGCCAAAGGACCAGAAGGAGATTCGCGACCTCTCAGCATTTTCTATATTCAAACCAAACCATAAAAGATCAATCTTTTCGCTTGGGATTGTGCTGCATTACAACTTTTTTCTACAAACTAGGTAAGTTTTTTTTACTCCCCCAGTCTGGTTCTCTACATACATAGAAATGGTTTGCTAGAAAATTGCTCGACTGTATTTGTAGGCCATAATTCACATTGTGAAACCCAGCGGTCGATGGATCGAAACCAACCTCTGCTAAATAGTTGTGTTTTATAAACTTCATCATTGCATATCAACTGAACTTTTCTGTCAACAGCAAACGTGTCTCGGATCAAAAACACTAGTCAAAATCCTAAATCCCAGTACAACTCGTGCCAAAGGACCAGAAGGAGATTCGCGACCTCTCAGCATTTTCTATATTCAAACCAAACCATAAAAGGTCAATCTTTTTGCTTGGGATTGTGCTGCATTACAACTTTTTTCTACAAACTAGGTAAGTTTTTTTTACTCCCCCAGTCTGGTTCTCTACATACATAGAAATGGTTTGCTAGAAAATTGCCCGACTGTATTTGTAGGCCATAATTCACATTGTGAAACCCAGCGGTCGATGGATCGAAACCAACCTCTGCTAAATAGTTGTGATTTATAAACTTCATCATTGCATATCAACTGAACTTTTCTGTCAACAGCAAACGTGTCTCGGATCAAAAACACTAGTCAAAATCCTAAATCCCAGTACAACTCGTGCCAAAGGACCAGAAGGAGATTCGCGACCTCTCAGCATTTTCTATATTCAAACCAAACCATAAAAGGTCAATCTTTTTGCTTGGGATTGTGCTGCATTACAACTTTTTTCTACAAACTAGGTAAGTTTTTTTTACTCCCCCAGTCTGGTTCTCTACATACATAGAAATGGTTTGCTAGAAAATTGCCCGACTGTATTTGTAGGCCATAATTCACATTGTGAACTCCGTAGATGTTCTTCAAATATGGGAGAAAGGAATCTGTACTTAAAAAAAAAAAAAAAAAAAGCACTCAATGGCACATTTGACTATAAGTAAACTGTGACATGGTGTGGCGTGAAACTGATAATGGCGTTCGTCGGGCATGGGGGATTAGCTCAAGTGGTAGAGCGCTCGCTTAGCATGCGAGAGGTAGCGGGATCGATGCCCGCATTCTCCAATACAATCTTTGGATTCCTTTTTCAGTTGGCCGAGTGAATTGTTTATGCCACCTGCTCGTGGCACACACGTCCAAACCTTGAAGACTTTCAACAATGGCTAAATCAAGCCTTCGATAGCTCAGCTGGTAGAGCGGAGGACTGTAGATCTAAATTAGCAATCCTTAGGTCGCTGGTTCAATTCCGGCTCGAAGGAAGTTTTGTGTATTCTATCAGATGTTTTCAACCTTCTGGCAAATACCAGACAGCTATGCTCTTTCTGGACATGTAGACAGAAACACAACCGGAAAGTTTTTTCTCCAGTTTGCCTTGTGAATTCAAATCTTAGGCAGCAACAGTGCTTTTACTTTATGGAGATGCTGAGCACCAATGTGAAAACGTCTTCAACTGTAGCATGCTACCCAAGCAAAAGGAACCAACGTCCCTGGGTGGACTCGAACCACCAACCTTTCGGTTAACAGCCGAACACGCTAACCGATTGCGCCACAGAGACACAAACGCCTGCCGAACTTTCGTCTAACAGCCGGACGCACCCACCAGTTTTAACCGGAACCTTAAACAATGGTCAGACACCATTTCCTCTAATGATTTTCAACAATAATATGACACAAGAAAGCAAAAAAAAACAAAGAAACAATTGCAGAACCCCAGGAGTACTCTAGTCGCCAACAAATATGTAATGGCTGAAAATTTACATGTCATCGACCTGAACACAAACAGTCATTAGAATTTTACTCTGTACATCTGTTAACACAAGCAGAGTGTCGCAGCGGAAGCGTGCTGGGCCCATAACCCAGAGGTCGATGGATCGAAACCATCCTCTGCTAAATTGTGCTGCATTGCATCTTTTTCTACAAACTAGCTAAGTTTTTTTTCACTTCCCCATTTTGGTTCTCTATATACAGAGAAATGGTTTGCTAGAAAATTGCTCGACTGTATTTGTAGACCATAATTCACATTGTGAAACCCAGCGGTCAATGGATTGAAACCAACCTCTGCTAAATAGTTGTGTTTTATAAACTTCATCATTGCATATCAACTGAACTTTTCTGTCAACAGCAAACGTGTCTCGGATCAAAAACACTAGTCAAAATCCTAAATCCCAGTACAACTCGTGCCAAAGGACCAGAAGGAGATTCGCGACCTCTCAGCATTTTCTATATTCAAACCAAACCATAAAAGATCAATCTTTTCGCTTGGGATTGTGCTGCATTACAACTTTTTTCTACAAACTAGGTAAGTTTTTTTTCATTCCCCCAGTTTGGTTCTCTATATACATAGAAATGGTTTACTAGAAAATTGCTCGACTGTATTTGTAGGCCATAATTCACATTGTGAAACCCAGCGGTCGATGGATCGAAACCAACCTCTGCTAAATAGTTGTGTTTTATAAACTTCATCATTGCATATCAACTGAACTTTTCTGTCAACAGCAAACGTGTCTCGGATCAAAAACACTAGTCAAAATCCTAAATCCCAGTACAACTCGTGCCAAAGGACCAGAAGGAGATTCGCGACCTCTCAGCATTTTCTATATTCAAACCAAACCATAAAAGGTCAATCTTTTTGCTTGGAATTGTGCTGCATTACAACTTTTTTCTACAAACTAGGTAAGTTTTTTTTACTCCCCCAGTCTGGTTCTCTACATACATAGAAATGGTTTGCTAGAAAATTGCCCGACTGTATTTGTAGGCCATAATTCACATTGTGAACTCCGTAGATGTTCTTCAAATATGGGAGAAAGGAATCTGTACTTAAAAAAAAAAAAAAAAAAAGCACTCAATGGCACATTTGACTATAAGTAAACTGTGACATGGTGTGGCGTGAAACTGATAATGGCGTTCGTCGGGCATGGGGGATTAGCTCAAGTGGTAGAGCGCTCGCTTAGCATGCGAGAGGTAGCGGGATCGATGCCCGCATTCTCCAATACAATCTTTGGATTCCTTTTTCAGTTGGCCGAGTGAATTGTTTATGCCACCTGCTCGTGGCACACACGTCCAAACCTTGAAGACTTTCAACAATGGCTAAATCAAGCCTTCGATAGCTCAGCTGGTAGAGCGGAGGACTGTAGATCTAAATTAGCAATCCTTAGGTCGCTGGTTCAATTCCGGCTCGAAGGAAGTTTTGTGTATTCTATCAGATGTTTTCAACCTTCTGGCAAATACCAGACAGCTATGCTCTTTCTGGACATGTAGACAGAAACACAACCGGAAAGTTTTTTCTCCAGTTTGCCTTGTGAATTCAAATCTTAGGCAGCAACAGTGCTTTTACTTTATGGAGATGCTGAGCACCAATGTGAAAACGTCTTCAACTGTAGCATGCTACCCAAGCAAAAGGAACCAACGTCCCTGGGTGGACTCGAACCACCAACCTTTCGGTTAACAGCCGAACGCGCTAACCGATTGCGCCACAGAGACACAAACGCCTGCCGAACTTTCGTCTAACAGCCGGACGCACCCACCAGTTTTAACCGGAACCTTAAACAATGGTCAGACACCATTTCCTCTAATGATTTTCAACAATAATATGACACAAGAAAGCAAAAAAAAACAAAGAAACAATTGCAGAACCCCAGGAGTACTCTAGTCGCCAACAAATATGTAATGGCTGAAAATTTACATGTCATCGACCTGAACACAAACAGTCATTAGAATTTTACTCTGTACATCTGTTAACACAAGCAGAGTGGCGCAGCGGAAGCGTGCTGGGCCCATAACCCAGAGGTCGATGGATCGAAACCATCCTCTGCTAAATTGTGCTGCATTGCATCTTTTTCTACAAACTAGCTAAGTTTTTTTTCACTTCCCCATTTTGGTTCTCTATATACAGAGAAATGGTTTGCTAGAAAATTGCTCGACTGTATTTGTAGACCATAATTCACATTGTGAAACCCAGCGGTCAATGGATCGAAACCAACCTCTGCTAAATAGTTGTGTTTTATAAACTTCATCATTGCATATCAACTGAACTTTTCTGTCAACAGCAAACGTGTCTCGGATCAAAAACACTAGTCAAAATCCTAAATCCCAGTACAACTCGTGCCAAAGGACCAGAAGGAGATTCGCGACCTCTCAGCATTTTCTATATTCAAACCAAACCATAAAAGATCAATCTTTTCGCTTGGGATTGTGCTGCATTACAACTTTTTTCTACAAACTAGGTAAGTTTTTTTTCATTCCCCCAGTTTGGTTCTCTATATACAGAGAAATGGTTTACTAGAAAATTGCTCGACTGTATTTGTAGGCCATAATTCACATTGTGAAACCCAGCGGTCGATGGATCGAAACCAACCTCTGCTAAATAGTTGTGTTTTATAAACTTCATCATTGCATATCAACTGAACTTTTCTGTCAACAGCAAACGTGTCTCGGATCAAAAACACTAGTCAAAATCCTAAATCCCAGTACAACTCGTGCCAAAGGACCAGAAGGAGATTCGCGACCTCTCAGCATTTTCTATATTCAAACCAAACCATAAAAGATCAATCTTTTCGCTTGGGATTGTGCTGCATTACAACTTTTTTCTACAAACTAGGTAAGTTTTTTTTCATTCCCCCAGTTTGGTTCTCTATATACAGAGAAATGGTTTACTAGAAAATTGCTCGACTGTATTTGTAGGCCATAATTCACATTGTGAAACCCAGCGGTCGATGGATCGAAACCAACCTCTGCTAAATAGTTGTGTTTTATAAACTTCATCATTGCATATCAACTGAACTTTTCTGTCAACAGCAAACGTGTCTCGGATCAAAAACACTAGTCAAAATCCTAAATCCCAGTACAACTCGTGCCAAAGGACCAGAAGGAGATTCGCGACCTCTCAGCATTTTCTATATTCAAACCAAACCATAAAAGGTCAATCTTTTTGCTTGGGATTGTGCTGCATTACAACTTTTTTCTACAAACTAGGTAAGTTTTTTTTACTCCCCCAGTCTGGTTCTCTACATACATAGAAATGGTTTGCTAGAAAATTGCCCGACTGTATTTGTAGGCCATAATTCACATTGTGAAACCCAGCGGTCGATGGATCGAAACCAACCTCTGCTAAATAGTTGTGATTTATAAACTTCATCATTGCATATCAACTGAACTTTTCTGTCAACAGCAAACGTGTCTCGGATCAAAAACACTAGTCAAAATCCTAAATCCCAGTACAACTCGTGCCAAAGGACCAGAAGGAGATTCGCGACCTCTCAGCATTTTCTATATTCAAACCAAACCATAAAAGGTCAATCTTTTTGCTTGGGATTGTGCTGCATTACAACTTTTTTCTACAAACTAGGTAAGTTTTTTTTACTCCCCCAGTCTGGTTCTCTACATACATAGAAATGGTTTGCTAGAAAATTGCCCGACTGTATTTGTAGGCCATAATTCACATTGTGAACTCCGTAGATGTTCTTCAAATATGGGAGAAAGGAATCTGTACTTAAAAAAAAAAAAAAAAAAAGCACTCAATGGCACATTTGACTATAAGTAAACTGTGACATGGTGTGGCGTGAAACTGATAATGGCGTTCGTCGGGCATGGGGGATTAGCTCAAGTGGTAGAGCGCTCGCTTAGCATGCGAGAGGTAGCGGGATCGATGCCCGCATTCTCCAATACAATCTTTGGATTCCTTTTTCAGTTGGCCGAGTGAATTGTTTATGCCACCTGCTCGTGGCACACACGTCCAAACCTTGAAGACTTTCAACAATGGCTAAATCAAGCCTTCGATAGCTCAGCTGGTAGAGCGGAGGACTGTAGATCTAAATTAGCAATCCTTAGGTCGCTGGTTCAATTCCGGCTCGAAGGAAGTTTTGTGTATTCTATCAGATGTTTTCAACCTTCTGGCAAATACCAGACAGCTATGCTCTTTCTGGACATGTAGACAGAAACACAACCGGAAAGTTTTTTCTCCAGTTTGCCTTGTGAATTCAAATCTTAGGCAGCAACAGTGCTTTTACTTTATGGAGATGCTGAGCACCAATGTGAAAACGTCTTCAACTGTAGCATGCTACCCAAGCAAAAGGAACCAACGTCCCTGGGTGGACTCGAACCACCAACCTTTCGGTTAACAGCCGAACGCGCTAACCGATTGCGCCACAGAGACACAAACGCCTGCCGAACTTTCGTCTAACAGCCGGACGCACCCACCAGTTTTAACCGGAACCTTAAACAATGGTCAGACACCATTTCCTCTAATGATTTTCAACAATAATATGACACAAGAAAGCAAAAAAAAACAAAGAAACAATTGCAGAACCCCAGGAGTACTCTAGTCGCCAACAAATATGTAATGGCTGAAAATTTACATGTCATCGACCTGAACACAAACAGTCATTAGAATTTTACTCTGTACATCTGTTAACACAAGCAGAGTGGCGCAGCGGAAGCGTGCTGGGCCCATAACCCAGAGGTCGATGGATCGAAACCATCCTCTGCTAAATTGTGCTGCATTGCATCTTTTTCTACAAACTAGCTAAGTTTTCTTTCACTTCCCCATTTTGGTTCTCTATATACAGAGAAATGGTTTGCTAGAAAATTGCTCGACTGTATTTGTAGACCATAATTCACATTGTGAAACCCAGCGGTCAATGGATTGAAACCAACCTCTGCTAAATAGTTGTGTTTTATAAACTTCATCATTGCATATCAACTGAACTTTTCTGTCAACAGCAAACGTGTCTCGGATCAAAAACACTAGTCAAAATCCTAAATCCCAGTACAACTCGTGCCAAAGGACCAGAAGGAGATTCGCGACCTCTCAGCATTTTCTATATTCAAACCAAACCATAAAAGATCAATCTTTTCGCTTGGGATTGTGCTGCATTACAACTTTTTTCTACAAACTAGGTAAGTTTTTTTTCATTCCCCCAGTTTGGTTCTCTATATACAGAGAAATGGTTTACTAGAAAATTGCTCGACTGTATTTGTAGGCCATAATTCACATTGTGAAACCCAGCGGTCGATGGATCGAAACCAACCTCTGCTAAATAGTTGTGTTTTATAAACTTCATCATTGCATATCAACTGAACTTTTCTGTCAACAGCAAACGTGTCTCGGATCAAAAACACTAGTCAAAATCCTAAATCCCAGTACAACTCGTGCCAAAGGACCAGAAGGAGATTCGCGACCTCTCAGCATTTTCTATATTCAAACCAAACCATAAAAGGTCAATCTTTTTGCTTGGGATTGTGCTGCATTACAACTTTTTTCTACAAACTAGGTAAGTTTTTTTTACTCCCCCAGTCTGGTTCTCTACATACATAGAAATGGTTTGCTAGAAAATTGCCCGACTGTATTTGTAGGCCATAATTCACATTGTGAAAAACAGCGGTCGATGGATCGAAACCAACCTCTGCTAAATAGTTGTGATTTATAAACTTCATCATTGCATATCAACTGAACTTTTCTGTCAACAGCAAACGTGTCTCGGATCAAAAACACTAGTCAAAATCCTAAATCCCAGTACAACTCGTGCCAAAGGACCAGAAGGAGATTCGCGACCTCTCAGCATTTTCTATATTCAAACCAAACCATAAAAGGTCAATCTTTTTGCTTGGGATTGTGCTGCATTACAACTTTTTTCTACAAACTAGGTAAGTTTTTTTTACTCCCCCAGTCTGGTTCTCTACATACATAGAAATGGTTTGCTAGAAAATTGCCCGACTGTATTTGTAGGCCATAATTCACATTGTGAACTACGTAGATGTTCTTCAAATATGGGAGAAAGGAATCTGTACTTAAAAAAAAAAAAAAAAAAAAAAAAAAAAAAAAAGCACTCAATGGCACATTTGACTATAAGTAAACTGTGACATGGTGTGGTGTGAAACTTAGCATGCGAGAGGTAGCGGGATCGATGCCCGCATTCTCCAATACAATCTTTGGATGCCTTTTTCAGTTGGCCGAGTGAATTGTTTATGCCACCTGCTCGTGGCACACACGTCCAAACCTTGAAGACTTTCAACAATGGCTAAATCAAGCCTTCGATAGCTCAGCTGGTAGAGCGGAGGACTGTAGATCTAAATTAGCAATCCTTAGGTCGCTGGTTCAATTCCGGCTCGAAGGAAGTTTTGTGTATTCTATCAGATGTTTTCAACCTTCTGGCAAATACCAGACAGCTATGCTCTTTCTGGACATGTAGACAGAAACACAACCGGAAAGTTTTTTCTCCAGTTTGCCTTGTGAATTCAAATCTTAGGCAGCAACAGTGCTTTTACTTTATGGAGATGCTGAGCACCAATGTGAAAACGTCTTCAACTGTAGCATGCTACCCAACGCCGAACGCGCTAACCGATTGCGCCACAGAGACACAAACGCCTGCCGAACTTTCGTCTAACAGCCGGACGCACCCACCAGTTTTAACCGGAACCTTAAACAATGGTCAGACACCATTTCCTATAATGATTTTCAACAATAATATGACACAAGAAAGCAAAAAAAAACAAAGAAACAATTGCAGAACCCCAGGAGTACTCTAGTCGCCAACAAATATGTAATGGCTGAAAATTTACATGTCATCGACCTGAACACAAACAGTCATTAGAATTTTACTCTGTACATCTGTTAACACAAGCAGAGTGGCGCAGCGGAAGCGTGCTGGGCCCATAACCCAGAGGTCGATGGATCGAAACCATCCTCTGCTAAATTGTGCTGCATTGCATCTTTTTCTACAAACTAGCTAAGTTTTTTTTCACTTCCCCATTTTGGTTCTCTATATACAGAGAAATGGTTTGCTAGAAAATTGCTCGACTGTATTTGTAGACCATAATTCACATTGTGAAACCCAGCGGTCAATGGATTGAAACCAACCTCTGCTAAATAGTTGTGTTTTATAAACTTCATCATTGCATATCAACTGAACTTTTCTGTCAACAGCAAACGTGTCTCGGATCAAAAACACTAGTCAAAATCCTAAATCCCAGTACAACTCGTGCCAAAGGACCAGAAGGAGATTCGCGACCTCTCAGCATTTTCTATATTCAAACCAAACCATAAAAGATCAATCTTTTCGCTTGGGATTGTGCTGCATTACAACTTTTTTCTACAAACTAGCTAAGTTTTCTTTCACTTCCCCATTTTGGTTCTCTATATACAGAGAAATGGTTTGCTAGAAAATTGCTCGACTGTATTTGTAGACCATAATTCACATTGTGAAACCCAGCGGTCAATGGATTGAAACCAACCTCTGCTAAATAGTTGTGTTTTATAAACTTCATCATTGCATATCAACTGAACTTTTCTGTCAACAGCAAACGTGTCTCGGATCAAAAACACTAGTCAAAATCCTAAATCCCAGTACAACTCGTGCCAAAGGACCAGAAGGAGATTCGCGACCTCTCAGCATTTTCTATATTCAAACCAAACCATAAAAGATCAATCTTTTCGCTTGGGATTGTGCTGCATTACAACTTTTTTCTACAAACTAGGTAAGTTTTTTTTCATTCCCCCAGTTTGGTTCTCTATATACAGAGAAATGGTTTACTAGAAAATTGCTCGACTGTATTTGTAGGCCATAATTCACATTGTGAAACCCAGCGGTCGATGGATCGAAACCAACCTCTGCTAAATAGTTGTGTTTTATAAACTTCATCATTGCATATCAACTGAACTTTTCTGTCAACAGCAAACGTGTCTCGGATCAAAAACACTAGTCAAAATCCTAAATCCCAGTACAACTCGTGCCAAAGGACCAGAAGGAGATTCGCGACCTCTCAGCATTTTCTATATTCAAACCAAACCATAAAAGATCAATCTTTTCGCTTGGGATTGTGCTGCATTACAACTTTTTTCTACAAACTAGGTAAGTTTTTTTTCATTCCCCCAGTTTGGTTCTCTATATACAGAGAAATGGTTTACTAGAAAATTGCTCGACTGTATTTGTAGGCCATAATTCACATTGTGAAACCCAGCGGTCGATGGATCGAAACCAACCTCTGCTAAATAGTTGTGTTTTATAAACTTCATCATTGCATATCAACTGAACTTTTCTGTCAACAGCAAACGTGTCTCGGATCAAAAACACTAGTCAAAATCCTAAATCCCAGTACAACTCGTGCCAAAGGACCAGAAGGAGATTCGCGACCTCTCAGCATTTTCTATATTCAAACCAAACCATAAAAGGTCAATCTTTTTGCTTGGGATTGTGCTGCATTACAACTTTTTTCTACAAACTAGGTAAGTTTTTTTTACTCCCCCAGTCTGGTTCTCTACATACATAGAAATGGTTTGCTAGAAAATTGCCCGACTGTATTTGTAGGCCATAATTCACATTGTGAAACCCAGCGGTCGATGGATCGAAACCAACCTCTGCTAAATAGTTGTGATTTATAAACTTCATCATTGCATATCAACTGAACTTTTCTGTCAACAGCAAACGTGTCTCGGATCAAAAACACTAGTCAAAATCCTAAATCCCAGTACAACTCGTGCCAAAGGACCAGAAGGAGATTCGCGACCTCTCAGCATTTTCTATATTCAAACCAAACCATAAAAGGTCAATCTTTTTGCTTGGGATTGTGCTGCATTACAACTTTTTTCTACAAACTAGGTAAGTTTTTTTTACTCCCCCAGTCTGGTTCTCTACATACATAGAAATGGTTTGCTAGAAAATTGCCCGACTGTATTTGTAGGCCATAATTCACATTGTGAACTCCGTAGATGTTCTTCAAATATGGGAGAAAGGAATCTGTACTTAAAAAAAAAAAAAAAAAAAGCACTCAATGGCACATTTGACTATAAGTAAACTGTGACATGGTGTGGCGTGAAACTGATAATGGCGTTCGTCGGGCATGGGGGATTAGCTCAAGTGGTAGAGCGCTCGCTTAGCATGCGAGAGGTAGCGGGATCGATGCCCGCATTCTCCAATACAATCTTTGGATTCCTTTTTCAGTTGGCCGAGTGAATTGTTTATGCCACCTGCTCGTGGCACACACGTCCAAACCTTGAAGACTTTCAACAATGGCTAAATCAAGCCTTCGATAGCTCAGCTGGTAGAGAGGAGGACTGTAGATCTAAATTAGCAATCCTTAGGTCGCTGGTTCAATTCCGGCTCGAAGGAAGTTTTGTGTATTCTATCAGATGTTTTCAACCTTCTGGCAAATACCAGACAGCTATGCTCTTTCTGGACATGTAGACAGAAACACAACCGGAAAGTTTTTTCTCCAGTTTGCCTTGTGAATTCAAATCTTAGGCAGCAACAGTGCTTTTACTTTATGGAGATGCTGAGCACCAATGTGAAAACGTCTTCAACTGTAGCATGCTACCCAAGCAAAAGGAACCAACGTCCCTGGGTGGACTCGAACCACCAACCTTTCGGTTAACAGCCGAACGCGCTAACCGATTGCGCCACAGAGACACAAACGCCTGCCGAACTTTCGTCTAACAGCCGGACGCACCCACCAGTTTTAACCGGAACCTTAAACAATGGTCAGACACCATTTCCTCTAATGATTTTCAACAATAATATGACACAAGAAAGCAAAAAAAAACAAAGAAACAATTGCAGAACCCCAGGAGTACTCTAGTCGCCAACAAATATGTAATGGCTGAAAATTTACATGTCATCGACATGAACACAAACAGTCATTAGAATTTTACTCTGTACATCTGTTAACACAAGCAGAGTGGCGCAGCGGAAGCGTGCAGGGCCCATAACCCAGAGGTCGATGGATCGAAACCATCCTCTGCTAAATTGTGCTGCATTGCATCTTTTTCTACAAACTAGCTAAGTTTTTTTTCACTTCCCCATTTTGGTTCTCTATATACAGAGAAATGGTTTGCTAGAAAATTGCTCGACTGTATTTGTAGACCATAATTCACATTGTGAAACCCAGCGGTCAATGGATTGAAACCAACCTCTGCTAAATAGTTGTGTTTTATAAACTTCATCATTGCATATCAACTGAACTTTTCTGTCAACAGCAAACGTGTCTCGGATCAAAAACACTAGTCAAAATCCTAAATCCCAGTACAACTCGTGCCAAAGGACCAGAAGGAGATTCGCGACCTCTCAGCATTTTCTATATTCAAACCAAACCATAAAAGATCAATCTTTTCGCTTGGGATTGTGCTGCATTACAACTTTTTTCTACAAACTAGGTAAGTTTTTTTTCATTCCCCCAGTTTGGTTCTCTATATACAGAGAAATGGTTTACTAGAAAATTGCTCGACTGTATTTGTAGGCCATAATTCACATTGTGAAACCCAGCGGTTGATGGATCGAAACCAACCTCTGCTAAATAGTTGTGTTTTATAAACTTCATCATTGCATATCAACTGAACTTTTCTGTCAACAGCAAACGTGTCTCGGATCAAAAACACTAGTCAAAATCCTAAATCCCAGTACAACTCGTGCCAAAGGACCAGAAGGAGATTCGCGACCTCTCAGCATTTTCTATATTCAAACCAAACCATAAAAGGTCAATCTTTTTGCTTGGGATTGTGCTGCATTACAACTTTTTTCTACAAACTAGGTAAGTTTTTTTTACTCCCCCAGTCTGGTTCTCTACATACATAGAAATGGTTTGCTAGAAAATTGCCCGACTGTATTTGTAGGCCATAATTCACATTGTGAAACCCAGCGGTCGATGGATCGAAACCAACCTCTGCTAAATAGTTGTGATTTATAAACTTCATCATTGCATATCAACTGAACTTTTCTGTCAACAGCAAACGTGTCTCGGATCAAAAACACTAGTCAAAATCCTAAATCCCAGTACAACTCGTGCCAAAGGACCAGAAGGAGATTCGCGACCTCTCAGCATTTTCTATATTCAAACCAAACCATAAAAGGTCAATCTTTTTGCTTGGGATTGTGCTGCATTACAACTTTTTTCTACAAACTAGGTAAGTTTTTTTTACTCCCCCAGTCTGGTTCTCTACATACATAGAAATGGTTTGCTAGAAAATTGCCCGACTGTATTTGTAGGCCATAATTCACATTGTGAACTCCGTAGATGTTCTTCAAATATGGGAGAAAGGAATCTGTACTTAAAAAAAAAAAAAAAAAAAGCACTCAATGGCACATTTGACTATAAGTAAACTGTGACATGGTGTGGCGTGAAACTGATAATGGCGTTCGTCGGGCATGGGGGATTAGCTCAAGTGGTAGAGCGCTCGCTTAGCATGCGAGAGGTAGCGGGATCGATGCCCGCATTCTCCAATACAATCTTTGGATTCCTTTTTCAGTTGGCCGAGTGAATTGTTTATGCCACCTGCTCGTGGCACACACGTCCAAACCTTGAAGACTTTCAACAATGGCTAAATCAAGCCTTCGATAGCTCAGCTGGTAGAGCGGAGGACTGTAGATCTAAATTAGCAATCCTTAGGTCGCTGGTTCAATTCCGGCTCGAAGGAAGTTTTGTGTATTCTATCAGATGTTTTCAACCTTCTGGCAAATACCAGACAGCTATGCTCTTTCTGGACATGTAGACAGAAACACAACCGGAAAGTTTTTTCTCCAGTTTGCCTTGTGAATTCAAATCTTAGGCAGCAACAGTGCTTTTACTTTATGGAGATGCTGAGCACCAATGTGAAAACGTCTTCAACTGTAGCATGCTACCCAAGCAAAAGGAACCAACGTCCCTGGGTGGACTCAAACCACCAACCTTTCGGTTAACAGCCGAACGCGCTAACCGATTGCGCCACAGAGACACAAACGCCTGCCGAACTTTCGTCTAACAGCCGGACGCACCCACCAGTTTTAACCGGAACCTTAAACAATGGTCAGACACCATTTCCTCTAATGATTTTCAACAATAATATGACACAAGAAAGCAAAAAAAAACAAAGAAACAATTGCAGAACCCCAGGAGTACTCTAGTCGCCAACAAATATGTAATGGCTGAAAATTTACATGTCATCGACATGAACACAAACAGTCATTAGAATTTTACTCTGTACATCTGTTAACACAAGCAGAGTGGCGCAGCGGAAGCGTGCTGGGCCCATAACCCAGAGGTCGATGGATCAAAACCATCCTCTGCTAAATTGTGCTGCATTACATCTTTTTTCTACAAACTAGGTAAGTTTTTTTTCATTCCCCCAGTTTGGTTCTCTATATACAGAGAAATGGTTTACTAGAAAATTGCACGACTGTATTTGTAGGCCATAATTCACATTGTGAAACCCAGCGGTCAATGGATTGAAACCAACCTCTTCTAAATAGTTGTGTTTTATAAACTTCATCATTGCATATCAACTGAACTTTTCTGTCAACAGCAAACGTGTCTCGGATCAAAAACACTAGTCAAAATCCTAAATCCCAGTACAACTCGTGCCAAAGGACCAGAAGGAGATTCGCGACCTCTCAGCATTTTCTATATTCAAACCAAACCATAAAAGATCAATCTTTTCGCTTGGGATTGTGCTGCATTACAACTTTTTTCTACAAACTAGGTAAGTTTTTTTTCATTCCCCCAGTTTGGTTCTCTATATACAGAGAAATGGTTTACTAGAAAATTGCTCGACTGTATTTGTAGGCCATAATTCACATTGTGAAACCCAGCGGTCGATGGATCGAAACCAACCTCTGCTAAATAGTTGTGTTTTATAAACTTCATCATTGCATATCAACTGAACTTTTCTGTCAACAGCAAACGTGTCTCGGATCAAAAACACTAGTCAAAATCCTAAATCCCAGTACAACTCGTGCCAAAGGACCAGAAGGAGATTCACGACCTCTCAGCATTTTCTATATTCAAACCAAACCATAAAAGGTCAATCTTTTTGCTTGGGATTGTGCTGCATTACAACTTTTTTCTACAAACTAGGTAAGTTTTTTTTACTCCCCCAGTCTGGTTCTCTACATACATAGAAATGGTTTGCTAGAAAATTGCCCGACTGTATTTGTAGGCCATAATTCACATTGTGAAACCCAGCGGTCGATGGATCGAAACCAACCTCTGCTAAATAGTTGTGTTTTATAAACTTCATCATTGCATATCAACTGAACTTTTCTGTCAACAGCAAACGTGTCTCGGATCAAAAACACTAGTCAAAATCCTAAATCCCAGTACAACTCGTGCCAAAGGACCAGAAGGAGATTCGCGACCTCTCAGCATTTTCTATATTCAAACCAAACCATAAAAGGTCAATCTTTTTGCTTGGGATTGTGCTGCATTACAACTTTTTTCTACAAACTAGGTAAGTTTTTTTTACTCCCCCAGTCTGGTTCTCTACATACATAGAAATGGTTTGCTAGAAAATTGCCCGACTGTATTTGTAGGCCATAATTCACATTGTGAAACCCAGCGGTCGATGGATCGAAACCAACCTCTGCTAAATAGTTGTGATTTATAAACTTCATCATTGCATATCAACTGAACTTTTCTGTCAACAGCAAACGTGTCTCGGATCAAAAACACTAGTCAAAATCCTAAATCCCAGTACAACTCGTGCCAAAGGACCAGAAGGAGATTCGCGACCTCTCAGCATTTTCTATATTCAAACCAAACCATAAAAGGTCAATCTTTTTGCTTGGGATTGTGCTGCATTACAACTTTTTTCTACAAACTAGGTAAGTTTTTTTTACTCCCCCAGTCTGGTTCTCTACATACATAGAAATGGTTTGCTAGAAAATTGCCCGACTGTATTTGTAGGCCATAATTCACATTGTGAACTCCGTAGATGTTCTTCAAATATGGGAGAAAGGAATCTGTACTTAAAAAAAAAAAAAAAAAAAGCACTCAATGGCACATTTGACTATAA